>NC_089491.1:258419790-259044790 GCF_036850765.1 Saccopteryx bilineata | reverse complement strand
TTTTGATGGACTTTACAGAAAGTGTAACACCTATGAAGGAACCAGTCTACATCAGAGATCCTATATGAAAATTGTGAGGTTTAAGCTCATTGTTTTTCACCTTATAGTCTTTTCCTTTTGGCCATTAGTCAACATCTGATTCCACTGAATGAACACACATCTGAATTCTTAGGTTTCATTTCGTTAACCCAGCTGGCACGAGTTTCGTTTCAGGGCTTGCAGCAGGTGACCAACCACAAAGGAATGTCCGATGTCACAATTCCAATGAAGTCATGGACGGTTAAAACTGCTGATGATTGAAAATGCATCCACATCCATAATTGGTGAAAAGCACCCCTGCACCCAGTGATAGCGGCAGCCAATCAGCAAATGCCCCCACTACCCTTCTTACTTCCCTATCCTAACCCTTAAAAAGTGGCCTAAAGACTGTAGCCGCTGCTGCTCTCCCTTACTAGACAGCCCAGCAGGTTTCCTTTCATTAAAGTCTGCTACACTGGTCTTTCGGACTCCGATTGATTCTATCATGAATCACAAGAGTGTAAAAAACATACGTACCCTCCATTTTCCCAAGAATTAAAGGTATTTCCCCTTTTTGCTCTCAAGGAAAAGCAGAATATCCATTACAACCTCCCAGGAGCTTTGGACTTCTTTTACCCCTTTAGGAAAATAACAATAAACTATCTCTCTGATGCTTCAGAAACCCTAGTTTTATCTTAGTAATAACAATGGTGTTTCTCAACATCAACAGTTTTGTTTCTAGCATAATAAACTTAGTCCTGTGTGTGCCCTATCAAAATGGTAGTGAAATTTTTGTTTTATACATATGCATCCAGCTTTACATATAAATATGTCCTCAAAAAATTGGGCTTAAAAAGCTTTCGTTGTTCATTGCTTTCTCATTTGTGCCTTAATTGGGGGGGGGGGGCGGAGGCAGCAGCAGAGCGAGTGACCCCTTGCTCAAGCCAGCGACCTTGGCCTTCAAGCCAGCAACTATTGGGCTCAAGCCAGTGACCATGGGGTCAAGTCTATGATCCCACGCTCAAGCCAGCAACCCCTCGCTCAAGCTGGTAAGCCCGAGCTCAAGTTGGATGAGCCCACGCTCAAGCTAGTGACCTCAGGGTTTTGAACCTGGGTCCTCTGTGTCCCAGTCCGACACTCTATCCACTATGCCAGCGCCTAGTTAGTCCAAAGTAGACTTTCAAGCCTGATTTTAGTTTCATATATGCCCCCAAAATATGCATGAAATACTATACTATTATACCTCTAAACATATTCAGGGATTTTCATCTAAAATCTTAAATCCCCCTGCCTACACTTACTAAGGTTACACTGATAGAGATTACATTCACAAAAACTAATGAGATAACTTAGTATTTTTTTGTATTTATTGCCATTTTATTATTTATATTTTTTACTAAATTTACTGGGATGACATTGGTAGATAAATTTATATACGTAGGTCTCAAGTGTACATTTCTATGGTATATGATCTGTTTATTGCACTGTATATCCACCACCCAAAATCAAATTTTCCATGGCGATATACTTGGCCCCCTGTACCCTTTACTACCCCCCACTGCCATTCCCTCTGGTAACCACCATACTGTTTTCTGTGTCTATAAGTTTCAGTTTTATATCACACATACGAGTGAAATCATATGGTTCTTAGCTTTTTATGACTGACTAGTTTCATTTAGTATAATATTCTCAAAGTCTATCCATGTTGTTGCAAATGGCACTATTTAATCTTTTCTATGGCTGAGTAGTATTCCATTGCATATATATGTACAACATTTTCTTTATCCAATCATCTATCGAAGGACACTGGTTGTTTCCATGTCTTGGCCACTATGAATAATGCTATAATGAACACAGAGGTGCATATATGTTTGCGAATAAATGTTTTCAAGTTTTTCAGGTAGATATCCAGAAGAGGAATTGCTGGGTCATATGGTAACTCTAGTCTTAATTTTTTGAGGTACCTTCATTCTATTTGCCACAGTGGCTGTACCAGTTTACATTCCCACTAGCAGTGAATGAGGGTTCCTTTTTCTCTATAACCCCTCCATCACTGTTATTACTTGTCTTGTTGATAACAGCCATTCTAACAAGTGTGATGTAGTATATCATTGTAATTTTGATTTGCATCTCTCTAATAGCTAGTGAAGTTGAGCATCTTTTCATATATCTATGGCCATTTGTATATTTTCTTGGGAGAAGTGTTGAGTCATTTTTGTTGTTCTGTCTTCAAGTTCATTGATTCTTTCCTTTGTACTCTCCATTCTGTTTTTGAGTGCATCTGCTAAGCTTTCTATATCAGTTATTGTATTTTTTAGTTTCAAATTTCCATATGGTTTTCCTTTACATCTTCTGTTTCTTTGCTGAGGTTTTTCATTTTATCTGTTTCAAGAATGTTCTTAATTGGTCATTGAAGCATTATTGATGTTTGCTTTAAAATCTTGTTAGATGATTCTGACATCTATGTCATCTTGATGTTAGCATCTATCAATTGTCTTTTCTCATTAAGTTTCATATCTTCATGTTTCTGGTATGATGAGTGAGTTTTAACTGAAACCTGGTCTTCTTTTGGATATTATGTAATAAGATTCTGGATCTTATTTTAATCTTGGTTTTAGCAGGTCTCCTCTGACATCTGGTAGGTAAAGAGGACAACACCACCTTGTCACTGCAAGGTGGGGGTGGAATTCCACTTCTCTCCACTTAGTCTTTGCTGAGGGAACTCACTACAGGTGAGTTCATTAACATGTCCTTCTTTGGGCCCAGAGGTCCCTATCTGGTCTACCTTCTGCTCTCTACCTTTCTGAATGTTCTTATTGTGTTTGTTTTATATATAATACCCAGGATTTTTAGTTGTACTTGAGGGGATGGAGGGAGTATTTCTTGTTTGCAGGGTGGGGGTAGAAGTTAAGGCTTTCACTGGTATCAACCTGGCTGGGAGGGGCTGGATCACCTCATTACTGCTCCCTACATGGCCACACTGACACCACTAGAGAGGTTATTACTGAGATGGTGAAAGTTCTGACTCTGTAATAGCCTTCAGAGAAAAGATTGGAGAGTTCCTCATTATTGCTGGGTGCAGGTGGGAGGTTAGTGGCCTCATTGACACTGACTGATGATGAAAGTCTCGACTCTCCATTGTGTCCCCTCAGACATCACCCCAGGAAGGAGAAGGAGGAGTGCACTGTAGGGGGGGGGGGGAGGTCTAGGTTTCCAGCATGTTATCTGTTGTTACAGAGCTGAGCAGTGAGGTGGAAGATGAAAGTTTCACCTGGCAGAATGAAAATTGTAGCTCCTCACTTGGCCTTCTCTGGTACTACCCCAGCAGGTGGGTTGGGGTGCCTCATAGCCTGGGGAAGGTGAAAGTTTAGGCTCTTCATTTACCCTCCCTGGTGGATGTGGTGCCTCAATTCTTTCTGGAATGTTTGTCTGGATAAGAGCAGACTGTCTAAAAGTTTTCTGTCTTGGTAGACTAATGCTTGCTTGTGCTAGAGAATAAGTTTTTCTTGGGCTATTTTATTTTTTTGTCTGCACCATTGGTGTTTCCAGGTTGCTAGCTTCTCCAATGTCCAGTCTGGACATATGAGAAGCAAAAAGAAAACCCGGGGAATTCACCAACCATCATGTTTCCTGGGTCCTAGGGTCCCTGGCCTGCCTGTCTTCTTTTCTCTACCTTTCTGAGTCTTCTTATGTTTGGTTTTTATTTTTTGTTTTGTTTTGTTTTTTGTATTTTTCTGAAGTTGGAAACGGGGAGGCAGTCAGACAGACTCCCACATGCGCCCGACTGGGATCCACCCGGCATGCCCATCAGGGGGCGATGCTCTGCCCATCTCGGGCATCACTCTGCCACAACCAGAGCCATTCTAGCGCCTGAGGCAGAGGCCACAGAGCCATCCTCAGCGCCCGGGCCAATTTTTGCTCCAATGGAGCCTTGGCTGCGGGAGGGGAAGAGAGAGACAGAGAGGAAGGAGAAGGGGAAGGGTGGAGAAGCAGATTGGCGCTTCTCCTGTGTGCCCTGGCCGGGAATCGAACCCAGGACTCCTGCACGCCAGGCCGATGCTCTACCACTGAGCCAACCGGCTAGGGCCTTCTTATGTTTGTTTTATGTGTGATGTCTAGAGTTTTTAGTTATAGTCAGTGGGATTAAGAGGAAAAGTATGTCTATTCCATTTTCCTACAAGTGGAAGTTGATGATACAATCTCATTTCACCTCTTTAATAAAGAAATTAATGTGCCCTGTGTTCCACTAGTGGGAAGCACATAGTAGGTAATGACAGAAGTAATTTTTTAAAAAACTGAAATGTTTTAAAAAGAAGACACAGTTTCAGAATGTTGTGAAATGAAATAAATTAAGAGTGAATCAGCTTATATTACTGTAATTGTTTTATTCCCAGTATTACTTCCTTTAAAAACAACATAAAAAACTTACTTTTTACAACTAAGAAAATGTTTATTCATATTATAAAAGGTTGCTTTACAAAATAAGTACAATGGTTATTAAATCCACTAATGAACTAAATTTCAAAAAATGTACTCTCCTCCTGATTGATCCCTAGTTTTTACTAAGCAGATGTTGAGAAGTAAACCTCAGGGCAAAGAGGAGCTCCGGGAGCCAGGCAAAGGCGGAATCCAGGAAGGGTGGCAGGAGTGGCAGGCAGGGCGGAGAGTTCAACTAAGCGAAGTATAAGAAGAAGCTGACAGATCTGACATTTAGAAGATCACTGGAGACTTTAAGCAAAAGAAATTTAACAAATTCATGGGAGAAGAAGCCAGATTTGGGGTAGCTGAGAAATAAATATTGAGGAAGGAGAACCTGAGAGGAAGGGAAATGAAGAGGTGAAGTCAAGTTGAAAGTGAAGGGGAGGAAACACAGATGTTTACATTTTATATTTGATATTACCATTGTAATTGTTATTACGATAGAGTTATTTCATGAGAAAGATCAAGAAGCCTTAAAACAGAATGGATATATGGAAAAAATACAAAGAAGAAATAATTCCAAAACTGATTACTTTTAACTAAAAGATATAAAGTAGTGCTTCTCACACTATTTTGGTGAAGGGCTAGTTCTGAGGTTTTTTTTTAAAATACTATTTATAGTATGTTGCAGACTAATACTATTATAAAAAGTAATAAAATTATCACAGCAATGTGCAATTGCTATGAAAGTTCTGAAATGGTTACTCTTGCTTTCTCTCTTCTTACCTTCTTGTGGACAGGGAATAGATAGTTCATGAACACTTACAACAGCACTGCTCTCTAAAGCTAGACTCAGGCTGCATAGACCTCAAATTCAAAACCTCGCTTCTCAACTGGGCTCCAGATGTCCAGGGAAATGTCTAACATGAGGGCATTCCATTTCCGTGCCCCTGCTTGTATTAATCAGGGTAGGCTAGGTTACGCTGTCACAAAGAACACTCTAGTCTCAGAGTCTTTCCACATGTCTGTTTCATAGTCTTTCTGCAAGTCTAAAGTGAGTCGGCAGGAGGCTCTGTTCTACACACCCACCACTTCAGTGACTGTGGCAAGAAAACAGTGGAAAACTGTTTGTATGCTTTCCAGGGCCTCACATTTTATTGGCTAGAAGTAGTAGTATATCCTTGCCAGGGAAGCTGGGAAACAGGCACACTACTTTAACCATAACAACACACAGGAAGTTCTGTCGAAGTTCTACTGGGAAACAACTAGCAGAGAACTACTTCTCTCTTCCCCTCACTACACCAGGGTGTTGGGGCAAGACACATGAAAAGGGACAAGTGACTCTTACTTAACCAGCATTCCCTTGGCTGTTGCTGGCTTTTTTACCGAGGACTGGTGCTGCCTTTATGCAGGCATTCAAATAATGGCCCCACTTATGGGGGTCCTGTGTAAGTTCGTGGAGCCCCTGAGGGGGGATCTATGCATTGCACAGTTCCCTGATGTGGGACCCCTCTTTCAGGTCCCATCCTTAGTGTCACATTCCATAGCCTTGGGCTGCTGGGGTTTCCTCATCCAGAGGCAGCCCTCTTGGGAGGGGTTGGAAAGCTGTCTCAAGCCAACTTCTATGCTCTTTGGTCCACTGGAAATTTGTGTGTGCTTGACTGGCCAAATAGCGAGTGCCAGTTCTCCGTTAGGGGCCCCTGTCTCTACCTTTCTCCTCTCCCTCAGGAAGGTACAGGGAGCAGACCAGCAAGTTCATTATGTAATCAGACATCTGCCTGAAGAATTTGATTACCATTCCTGTAGGAACCTCAAATGCTATAAGTAGTTCTCTTGGAGGCCCCATCTCAGTTTGGAGGGGAATACCTACTCCTATCTCCCATTGGGAAGTTAAGATTGCACATTCTCACAATATGGGGCTGACTTCCCCCAGAATGAGTGACCCAAGAGGGAGAGAGCCAAGCAGAAGCTGCATCCTTTATATGATTTTGTCTCAGAAGTCCCATTGCATCACTTCTGTCATATTCTACTGGTTAAAAGGGAGTCACAAAGTCTGCCTCACAGGAGAATTAGGCTGTACTTTCTGATGACAGGAGTATCATTGAATTTGTGGACATATTTTAAAACCACTGCACTCTTTAAAAACTTTCTCAGTCTGTGAAAAGAACTATAGTATCAACCAGCCAGAGTCAAAGCAAACAAATGTCTGACACAGAAATCATTAAAATCTTGAGATACTGTCAAAAGCTTTGCTTTTATAAATGTTTAATAATAGGTAAAGGGATGTACTGCTAGATGCTTGGGAAATGAAATCCAAAAATCTTTGAATGCTTCAATAAATCTCCTTTTGCTACAAATTTTTTAAAACACAGAGCAAATGTTTATAAGTATTTGCACAAGAGCAGCTTTAATAACTAACAAAACAAGAGAGTTGAAAGTGTCAGAGTCTGTAGTTTCCCTCCCACCCAGTATCACCATCAAGATGCCTCCATTGGCAGGAGCCCATCGCTCCATCTGCATGGACGATGGAAGGAAAAAACAATCTGGGAACATGTTGCTGTTTAGAATTGTAATGATACAGATTTGGTCAGTATAGCTATAGCTTTAATAGCCTGGGAAAATCCGAGGCTTATCAAGGCCAAACAACTCACCTCGAGATAACCCCGCAGGCAGGATTTGAGAGACCTGGTGACCCTGACTCCACAGCTTGAGCTCTTAATCACTAGGCAGCATTGCCTCCCTAAACACCAAAACATAACTCAATATGCAGGAAAGATCTGAGGTGCCTTCTATTCCATTAAAAGGAAATCAATATCACTGAACTGAACTCAAAGATAACGAACAAAAATAGAGGACAGTTCAAATGAACAAAGAATAACAATGACCACCAGTTCTCAAAATACAAGTACTTAACATGACAAGATAAACATGAGCATGAATCATGAGGCACCACACTTTCCTCTTAACTATTAGGATTATAGAACAACTGTGTTCATCCTGGGTTTGGGGAGTGGGTTGAGGTTAGAGGGTGGGGAAAGGGATGGGGTGTAGTTGAGGGGATCTAGGAGGAGGCAGTGTAAGCATGCTCCCCAAACAAACACATTTAATGAATGCCTTCTGAGAGTCATACACTGTGCTAGGGGATGCAACCTACGGACTCAAAAGACCTGATGCCAGTCCTTCAAGGAGCTTACAGCCTAGACAAGAGGAGAGACATAGAAGGAAATAAGAATACCACATTGTGATACATCACACAATAGAAAATAAAACATATGAACTGAACAACTGCCTCCGGTACCCAGAGAGTTCCATTTCTGTGGCACATTCACCAACCATGGAGAGGACGGTAAGGAAGATAAAGCTACTGCAATAGGGCTGGGAGGACTCAATCACTGCTATTTCAATTAATGACCTTTTAATCAGCCCTCCTTTTAGGAACCATAAGCACTAGATGGATGGCCAAATTAAAATATAAAGCTGTCAAAAAATAAAAATGCTTTCCATCACAGGAGGGAGATTTAAGAGAGCAAGCCTGATGCAAAGAAGAAAACTGCTGGAACCTGTTAGCCTGGCACTGGCAATGCCAAGCTCTCATGCTGCTTAGCCGCAAACCAGCTCTGTGATTTAAATCCCTCAACTTCTCAGAACTGTGATTTTGTTTTATTTTGTTTTGTTTTTCTAAATATTAAGGGCATAGGGAGACACAATCACTATAGTCCCTCTAGCTCTAAAATTTGCAATCCTAATGTTCCAAGGAAAGTCTCTTTTGAAAGCCCTCTTAGGTGCCATCTCTCCCAGCATAGCTGTCTCCGACTTCAGGCCCTGAGCCAAACCTCATTTTGCTCTTCTCCTGACTTACCTCATACAAATGACCAGGATCACAGCTCCAACTATAACCACCCAGATATTCTGTAGAAGGGTCAGCCACAGGTCAGCAACTTCATTGCTAAGGAGGATAGACCTTCCTAGCACAATGGCCCATGGGAACCTTGCTCACCAGCATGAATCTGGGCATAGTCCAGGCTTCTTGGGTGATTTTGAACATGTGAACTCCTCGTCTATCAGGTCAAGAGGCTCTGCCCTGACTCTCAGTTGGGTTGTTAATGGAGTCAAAGTAAAGCACTGTACAAATACAGAGTATTATGATGATGACGACCGTGATAACTGAATGCTCTAGATTCAGGGGCTCCTTCAGCCCAAAGTCTTGCCAGGCCTGAGCTGTGTGCTGTACTGCTCCCTGAGAGGAAGCTTGATGTAAAACAGACACAGCCTTGAAGCTGATGTGCCTCTGAATTTCTCCCCCGAGCAGCTAGTGGCTCTAGAACTAATAAGGTCCCAGCGGACTCTTTGTCTAAAGAAGCGTTTAATGTTCCTGTGAACTGACAGTAATGCTGTCCGCATCAATCCTACTCGGATCACAGTCCCTGGAACACACCACATTAGACACTCAAACTGTAGAACTTTTCTGTCACTTCCCACTTAGCTCAACATTCATGCCACCCACGGTCCCATTTGTAGTTCCAAGAAGTTAAAATTGGCTAAAACTGACTTCAAGACTCCCCAAAAGAGTTTTATTGAACTGTGGGCATTTAATATACTTAAGGTAGCCATGTGCCTGGACTTTCTAGAACTGACCAATTTCATATAATCTTTTTCTCAATAAAGACAAATATTAATTAAATGTGTAACTTAAGTATAATTAATTTTTATAACTTCCTTGGATGTTTATTCATATAAATAAATTCATAAGTCAGAAATAAGAATTTTTTCAGAGCAGGTTCTTGAGTCTTGAAGTATTACTTGGAAAATATGGTTACTGTTGCTGTAAATATTGTAAACTCTAGGTTAACCAGCATGGTAAAAAAATATAAAGCTGTATTTAATTTTTAAATGCAAAAGAAGAAAGGAAGAAGGAGGAGGAAGAGAAATATCAATCCCTACAATCCTGCTACAAGCAAGGCTTTATTAATTGCACTTTAACAGATGATGAGACTGGCTGAGAGAAGTCCAATTCAGAGAGGTCCAACAGCAAGTCAGTTACAACAATAAAATCAGACCCAAGTTCAGCTCACTCGGAAGCTCCCACTGTGCTACATACAGCTAGGTCTCTGCTCCAACTTATCTCGTCACAGAGGCCTTCCGTGACCTGACCACCCAAAAAAAACCCAGGAAGCACTCTGATACCCTCCTTCTTCTCATCCACTGGCTGCCTTTCTTTCTTTTTCCTTGACTTTAGTTGTTTGTTTGAAGACATGTCTCCTGTGCTAGAATGAAAGCTAAGTAGGGATTTTGTTTTACTGCATTGTCTCTAATGCCTAAGAATAGTGTCTGAGACATGGTGCTCATTAAATATTAAATAAACAAATGAATGAAAATTCTAAGTGAAGGCATTTTCACATCTCACTGGAGGATAGAAACAGTAAGAAAGCAGATACACAGACAGACAGACAAGCACATCTATTTCATAGTTCTATACATGATTTGGGTGGTATGATCATAGAGTAACAGTTCAAATTGGTTGTGGAGACAACTCATCAATATTTTTACTAAGAGAAAAGAGAAGCTGAGTCCTAGAAATTGAAGGACACCTTTACAGCTGCAGAAGCAGGCTCTGGTCCACACCCTACACGTGTCCTTTCTATCAGCTCTGTCACAAGAATTAATATACAGGATTCTTTTCATGGAGTGTCCGAGAATTTGGTAAAGTGATTTTTATCTTATTTTCTGCCATTCTAAGGACAATTTAATACCAAACAAACCTCCCAGATCCTTCACACAGTTAATTCCTCAACCACCAAACCTCTACTGACTCACCAACAAAAGCCACATCAACATGAGAGCAAGGGATTCATTTGTTACATCAAAACAGTCTGTTTAGTACTTCTAAAGTAACTGCAATTTTTGGTCATTTAAGTTATTTTTCATTTAAAGTAGGCTGTGTTTCCAGATCTTTCTGAAATAGTTGGGAGATATAATTAATAAAAATGTGTTTCAACAAAAAGGAATTAAACAGATTATAGAGGTTTTTTTTTTATTTCTTCAACTAAAAGGAATAAAACAGATTTTGTCATCTGGGTTTATGTGAGACTTATCATTCACTATTTTATTAGGCATTCAGCCCAGGAAGATACAACTTTTTTTTCTTTTTTTAAAGAAAGAGGCAGGGAGAGAGAGACAGGAATATGTGTCCTGACCGGGGAATTGAACTGGCAACCTCCATGTTCCAGAATGACACCCCAACCAACTAAGCTATCCAGCCAAGGCTTAATATTTATTGATTTTTAGAGAAACAAAGAAAGGTAGGGAGGAAGAGGGAAGGGTGAAGGGAAGCATTCATTTGTAATTCCTCTCAGTCATGTATTCTTTGGTTGCTTCCTGTGTGTGCCCTGACTGGGGATTGAACCCACAACCTTGTTGTTTCAGGATGACACTCTTAACAAACTGAGCTAACTAGTCAGGGCCAGGAAGATAAAACTTTAAAAAGACACTGATGCCTGCAAGGGTACATCATTAGGGCACATACCTACTTTATTCAAGCAGAATTAGTGCCCAATAAATGTTGATCCATCAATTATGTATACCTTTCATATAGCAGATACTTTGAAATCTAAATCACATAACCAGTATTCAGCAATGTGGCCTAGAATAGAAGGGGGAACCATGTCTACGGAAGGAGGAGTTAGGGGAAAACATGCTCTCCTCTCTGATACCCATGGGTAGAATACTGTTGCACAGACCCATTTTGTGTTTTTATAATTACCCAGCTTCTCTTCTTTTGTCAGAATTCATTCCCAGTAACAGCTTGAACAATGTAGCAATCGTGCTCTGAAATGACTTGTAAACCACAGACACAAATATTTGGGCCAAGAATGTGGAATCCATTGCTGTCACATTCCATTATTTCTGGTGGAGCAATTCACTAACATTTTGGAATCTAGATCATAAATTATGCAGAGCCTCAGCAAAAGAGCTGAGGACACAAACTGCTGTAATAAAATTCCTGTTACTAAAGCCATAAAAACAGAACAAAGGAAAGGCAAAGAAAAAAAACCAAGGTTGGACTTTTCTGATATTCCTTGCCCACCATTGTTAATGGCTTCACAAAATGAATATGTAACATTCAGGAAACCATCGGACAAGCCCAAAATGATATGATGGGCATACTGTCATTCATAAATACTATCACTACCATGAGATTCCCCAGAAAAATGTGAGTTTTTTTAAGAAAGCTTGAATGTTGACATAAATTAAAGTGCCTAAATGTACAACAGAGTCATCTGTACATTTTTAATTCCTCTCAAAGGGTGTGAAATGTCCAATCATAGCACACAGGCAGTAGTCAAATGTTCTGTATGGATGTATTATAAAATGTCATAGGGAGAAAAGAGCTCTGCATTACCATGCTATGGAGTAAGTAATTTTTCCTCTCTGTGGAAAATTAATTAATGGCAGAGCTAAAACTAAGCCCCCATCTCTTGACTCCCAACCTACTGAGTTTGGTCTTGCAGAATGATGCCTCAAGTATGGTAGATGTGTGAAAATTACTCGATGGACAAGTGGATGGAAGAATGGGTGAATAGATAGACAAGTATATAAATGGAAAAATTAAATAATAAAACCATCTTCTGTAAGTCAATGCTCATATTCAGAAAAGGTCAAAGAGAACATATCTTTGAAATACTTTAGAAATAAAGAACTGAAAAGCCAGATGCATCATGCTTAGTAACCATTCTCAATTAGTCTCCAAGAATTCTTTCAACTATAACTTTGTGCTAGAGAGCAAGCTATTATATATGTGTATGTTTGTGTGTGTGTATGTATATATCCCAAAAGAAATAATGAGTGTGAGAAAAAACACAGGTGTCATGCTTCTTAAACAGGACTGCTGTTATTTAACAACAGTTAGTATGAACCCTTTCTTCAAGGGAAAACAGAGGAGGCGAAGAGGGGGAAGGCCCTACCACAGAGATAGACTAACAGTTAGGCACATACTTTATAAGCACACCACTGCTTCTGCAATTATTACAAACATATTCAGAAGAAAACAAAACACTTTTCAAGATCACATCGAAGGTCTAAAATGTTAAAAAACAGGAAGAAGGGGCTCAGTGCAAGTTAAAACCATATATGGGAAGAAAGTTAATTTTTCAACAGCACAGTAGGAAACTTTCTTCTCGTAAACCCCACAGCACAAAAGGAAGTAGCTCCAATCATCTGTCTGGGTCAGGAATCTTTAAGTTTGCTACAAAGAACTACAGACTTTTAATTTCCCCAGAGCCTTGACATCACTCAGAGCAGGAGGAAAAGGGAGTTTAGAAGAAAGAAAGAAAAGAGCCTAGTGGTGCCATCAGTGCCCAAGAAATATGGAAATCTCAGAGCAATGCTAGCCATGACTTCCTGAGCCTGTACTGTGTGCCAGGCATCATGCAAAGCACTTCACATACATTGTCTCATGTTGTCCTCATAAGAGCTGCAGCCCCCAAACCATGCAGGATGTTTTATTCTAACCTCCATTTTAAGATGAGAAAAATGAAGCTTGAAGTTCACCTGCTATAACTTTCCCAGCTCATAAATGGCAGAGCTATAACTCAAATCCAGACCCATCTGACACTAAGACTCAGGTTTCTCTGTGTCCTAGTTGCATGGCCCCTACCCTCTGAGAGTCCCAGGAAACTGTAGCTTTACCAGGCTTACCATTGGAAGATGATTTATAAATCTACCAGGTATGACTTCAAATTCTTTCAAGACTATAATCTGAGATTGCTGGTCAGAGTTTCAAAAATCTGAGTTTACCATTACAAAATAATTGGCAGTGGCTGTCTTTCTTTGGTAAAACCTTCTGGAAAGCCAAAATTGCTGTGCTATGGTCATTCTTTACTCAAGTCTGCATTTTAACATACAGCTCATTGAGATGAGTGGAGACATCTGTAAGCTTATTTTGAAAGAGACAAATCTCTCAGAGCATAATGATAGCAGTATCATTTACTGAGTGCTTGCTATGTGCTAAGCACTACTCATCAATTTACGCAGCATCAAAGATTAACAAGCAGAGAGCTAAGCACTGGGAATATAAATGTATTAGATGGGGAGCCTGCAGGCTGAAGGGGGAGATAGACAAGGAAGATGACCACGCAAGGTCAGTAAGAAGTGTGCTTTCCACCTGTCAGGCACAGAGCACTGCAAGGATGCAGAAAAACACCCATGTAGATGTGAGAAAGCTTCTTTAAGAAGTAGTGTCTCCTTACAACAACAAAGGATGGAACCTGACGGTCAGAAAGATTAAGTAATATAAAGGTACATAGCTATGATGTGGGCTGAGCAAATGTGTGCCACACTTCAGAGCCATGCTCTGCCTATCACTTACTATAGTGCTACAGGGAAATATACTCCTTAAAGATTCTGCTAGAGGAGAAATCTCACCGGGGAAAAACTAAACAAACACACACACACACACTAATTTCTAGGTTCTCAGTAGAGTCTCATTGATGTGACTCCTATTTGTTTAGTACTTAACAGTTGTCAAAGCATTTTCAGATTCACACTCTCATTTTGAGCCTAATAACCATGTTTTACAGAATAAATACATTATATGGCTTTTTTTCCCACATGTCAGAAAACTAAGGCCCAGGAAGGAGAAGCAATCTGCAAAAGGTCAAGTTCATAGCTCAGTTTGGGGCTTCTGCATGTCTAAGTCCCAGTCTAGCCACCCCCGAACCACATCATATCTGCGTGAGTTTTTTCTTTCTTGGTATCCAAAATTAATTGCCTTACTCCAAAGATCAGTGAACAGTGGTGGCAGAGTTACAATCTGGGATGAGTTCTCTTTAGTCAATGTTTTACTTTGGATATTTTTTATGCATCTCTTTCCTTTAAAATGATTCTTGTCAGAAGCGTGTCAGCCAAAGATAACAGAGTTTGTCAGTAAGAGATGAAGAGATCAGTGAAACTAAGAGTTGATTTTTTTTAAAAGGTAAAGAAGATTGAAAAAACAATAAGAAAATTGACAAACCTTTAGCTAGACTTAGCAAGAAAAAAAGGAAAAAGACCCAGATAAATACAATTGTTAAGAAAAGGAGCCATCATGACTAATACCACATAAATACAAAGGGGATCATAAGAGACTACTATGAACAATTATATTACATAAAACTGGACAACCTAGAAGAAATTGAAAAAATTCCTAGAAACACATAACCTACCAAGACTGACTCATGAAGAAATAAAAAGTATGAACAGAAAAGTAACAAGTAAGGAAACTGATCAATAATAAAAAACCTCCCAATAAATAAAAGCCCAGGACCAAATGGCTTCATGGGTGAATTCTATCATACATTTAAACAAGAATTAATGCCAATTCTTCTCACTCTTCAAAAAAAGAAAGGAACACTCCCAAACTCATTTTATAAGGTCAGTTTACCCTAATACAAAAGCCAGATAAGGAAACTACAAGACAGCTTGAGCCCAAGGTCGCTGGCTCGAGCAAGGGGTTACTTGGTCTGCTGTAGCCCCCCACCCCCGTCAAAGCACATATGAGAAATCAATCAATGGATAATTAAGAAACTGCAACAAAAAATTGATGTTTCTCATCTCTCTCCCTTCCTGTCTGTCTGTCCCTATCTGTCCCTCTCTCTGACTCTCTCTGTCTCTACCACAAAAAAAAAAAAAAAAAAAAAAAAAAAAATTTGAGCAAGGACACTACAAGAAAGGAAAACTACAGGCCAATATCCCTGATGAACATAGAGGCAAAATTTCTCAACAAATTCTAGCAAACCAAATCCAACAGCATATGAAAAGGTTCACACACCATGATCAAGTGGGCTGTATCTATGGGAATCAAAGATGGTTCAACATATGCAAATCAATACTAATATGCATCACAATAATAGAATGAAAGACAAAAATCATATGATCATCTCAGTAGATACAGAAACAGCATCTAACAAAATTCAACATCCTTTCATAATAAAAACTCTCAACAAATTAGATATAGATGGAACATAACTCAACATAATAATGGTCATACATGTGACCATTTGATTATTGATTATAGAGATATAGATATAGTTATAGATGTCAAGTCCACAGCTAACATTATATTCAAATGGTAAAAGGTTAAAACCTTTTTCCGAGATGACGTCAGAGTAATGGCTGGGTAGGAAGTGATACTGATAAATCTCCCCCAAAACTCAACAAGATCTTCAACCAGAAACAGAAAAACCTATACTTGGAGCCTCCAGATGTTTCGCAATACACCTGAAGGTATGGTCGAGCGAAAAATTGGCTAAATATATAACCAAACCCCGAAGGAAATAGGGAGTAAGAAATGCTCCGCCTTCCTCACTTACCTAAACAGGGTGGCTTTCACTGGGAACTGAGAATATAGAACTAAGGCGGGCAAAGGGGGTGAATAGATCCAGGCCGCGGCACAAACGGCCGAACCAGGCTGTGGCTCAGAGATCCAAGCCGAGGAAAATCTGATCCTGTGGCAACCCAGGCAATACAAGCTAACACTCGCGCCAAACCCAGACAAAGAAAGACAAGTGGGGCAGCCATTTTCCCCGATCTCCTGGTCGGCGCGCGCAGATAGTGGGCGAGAGATTCCTTCCAAAGCCCCGGGAGTGGGCGCCCATGTTATCCCTCAGAGAGGCAGAGTCAGAGGCCTTTGTGTGGGCCAAAAGCGGAATCTCCGGACCGCCCCAGCACCCTGAAAAAGCCGCGCACGGGGAGGGAGCGAGAACTAATTCCAACGCTGGAACTTTTCTGTGCGGGTGGGGGTTTCACTCAGAGGGTGAGGCGGCCGGCCTGATATCCTGGTCTGCTCGCACAGATAGTGAGCGAGAGATTCCTCCGAGTGCCTCGGCAGTGCACACCCGTGTTATCCCACAGAGGAGCAGAGTCAGGGGCCTTTGTGTGGGCCAAAAGTGGAATCTCGGGCCGCCCCAGCACCTTGCAAAAGCCGAGCACGGGGACGGAGCGAGAGCCAATTCCAACGCTGGAACTTTTCCATGCGGGTGGGGGTTTCACTCAGAGTGTGAGACTACCGGCCTGATATCCTGGTCTGCGCGCGCAGATAGTGAGCGAGTTTCCTCCAAGCGCCCCGGGAGTGGGTGCCCGCCCGTGTTACCGGACAGAGTGGTAGAGCCAGAGGTCTTTGAGTGGGCAGAAGCCCCGCCTGATTATGCTAGCAGCTCTGACTGACTGAGCCTTACCCAGAGCCCTGTGCTGAGTGGAAATAAAGTGGGGAGTTGCCAGCTCTTTGAGCCTCTTACTATCCAGGCAGAGGCAGCAGCAACCCCATAGCTGGATTATCAGGCTACTAATTGAGGAAGGAAAGACTAGGAGAAAGGCTCCAGGAACACGGACTCTCTCACTGGCAGAGCCTATAAATGCTAATGAGCCTCGACTGCCAACGAGACTAAAGCACAATACATGACATCGCCATAGAGACTTATCAACTGCAAACCTTTACCTGAGCGTGCCAAAGGGGCAGAACCCGGGTACAGAGTCACAGACCAGGAAGAGGGAGAGAAAAGAAAAAGCAAGAAGATAACCTCTCAAAATCAAGAATAATCCGCAGACTTTATAACCTATCCCATTTTATTATATTTGTTCGTTTGTTTCTCTTATCTTCATTCTTGATATTTTTTTTCCTCCTCCAATTTGGTCGATTAACTCTCTGCCGGTCTTACTCTCTCCTCTCCTTGAACTACATAACCTATAAGTGTTACATTTCCCATTATCCTTTCTTTCCTCTTCCTTTCTCTCTATGAGGGTTGCACTCCAAAACCCGTAACTCTCTCTCTCTCTCTCTCTTTCTTTTTTCTTCTTTTAGTGGTTCCCTCTTTTTTTCTCTCTCTTTCTTTTCTCCCCCTATACTAGTTTCTTCCTTTCTCCTTTACATCTCCTCTCATTCAAACCTCAATAACAAACAAATTATCTTATCTGGGACTCAAACTTATGTTTGTGGCATTTTGGGGGGTTTTTACTTCACCTTTTTAACTCACTAGCAGTGCTCCCATCCCTGGCTTTCCATTTTATCTAGTTCTTGTTCCACTAAATACAATAGTAATTTTTTAATTTGCCCTCCCATTTTCCTGTTTCCCTCGTATTCCTCTCATCATAACTCTTAGTCAACCAACACCTAAAAGCAAATCATTTTATTCTTGACCCAAATGTTTTCCTTATTTGCTTTTTGTGGGTCCATACCCCCTTCTTTTTTCTTTATTTCTTTTTTTTTTTTTTGCCCCTTTATTACTTTTCCCCAATTCAGGCCCTCCATTACAGGCATTCTTTGTTATAATTCACAGTTCACCACAAGATTTTCTCAAGAAAGAGAAGAGGAGAGGAGATGAAAAAAGGAGGGGGGAGGAATAATTTCCTTTTTTTTAAATTTTTATTTTATTTTATTTTTCTTTATTAATTTTTTTTTTAAAAACAAATCTTCGATTTTTTATTTTTTAACTTTTTATTCTCTTTTTTTTTTCTGCATTTTTCTGAAGCTGGAAACGGGGAGAGACAGCCAGACAGACTCCCGCATGCGCCCGACTGGGATCCACCCGGCGCGCCCACCAGGGGCGACGCTCTGCCACCAGAGGGCGATGCTCTGCCCCTCCGGGGGGTCATTCTGCTGCAACCAGAGCCACTCTAACGCCTGGGGCAGAGGCCAAGGAGCCATCCCCAGCGCCCGGGCCATCTTTGCTCCAATGGAGCCTTGGCTGCGGGAGGGGAAGAGAGAGACAGAGAGGAAGGAGGGGGGGGGGTCATGGAGAAGCAGATGGGCGCTTCTCCTATGTGCCCTGGCCGGGACTTGAACCTCGGTCCCCCACACACCAGGCCGACGCTCTACCACTGAGCCAACCGGCCAGGGGCTAACTTTTTATTCTTTATTAAATATCATTAATACTATCAACAAAACCACCCTCAGATGCCATTAAGGAAGAGAAAATCGAATATCATGGATACAAAAGAAAGAGAGATAACACAGCTAGATGAGGAAAAATCTATGGAGAAAAATTTTAATATATTGGAAACCTTGGAGCTAAATGACAGAGAATTCAAGATAGAAATGATCCTAAAAATCCTCTGAGATATACAAGAAAACACAGAAAGGCAATTTAGGGAGCTCAGAAAACAACTCAATGAACACAAAGAATATATTTCCAAGGAAATTGAAACTATAAAAACAAATCAAACAGAGATGAAAAACTCAATTCATGAGCTGAAAAACGAGGTAACAAGCTTAGCTAATAGAACAGGCCAGATAGAAGAGAAGATTAGTGAAATAGAAGACAAGCAACTTGAGGAACAACAGAGAGAAGAAGAAATAAACTCAAAAATTAAAAAAAATGAGATAGCCCTACAAGAATTATCTGACTCCATCAAAAAGAATAACATAAGAATAAGAGGTATGTCAGAGGGAGAAGAGAGAGAAAATGGAATGGAGAACATACTCAAACAAATAATAGATGAGAACTTCCCAAGCCTGTGGAAAGAACTAAAGCCTCAAATTCAAGAAGCAAACAGAACTCCGAGTATTCTTAACCCCAACAAACCTACTCCAAGGCACATCATAATGAAATTGGCACAAACCAAAGGCAAAGAAAAAATTCTCAAGACAGCCAGGGAAAAGAAGAATACAACATATAAAGGAAGGCCCATTAGATTATCATCAGATTTCTCAGCAGAAACTCTACAAGCTAGAAGAGAGTGGACCCCAATATTTAAAGTCCTGAAAGAGAGGAACTTTCAGCCACGAATACTATACCCATCAAAGCTATCCTTCAAATATGAAGGAGAAATAAAAACATTCACAGATACAGAAAAGATGAGGGAATTTATCATCAGAAAACCCCCACTCCAGGAATTACTAAAGGGAGTTCTCCAATCAGATACAAAGAACAAAACAAACAAACAAAGCCACAAGTAAAAGCTCCAAGAAGAACACAATAAAACCAAATTTAAACTGTGACAACAACAGAAAGAAAAAAGAAGAGAGGATGGAAATTAACAGTAGTAAAGGACGATGGAGTGCAAAAGTATTCACAAAATAATGTGCTACAATGAACAGGGTAGGAACTCTTTTTATTACTTAAAGGTAACCACCATTGACAAAACCACCACAGAAGCACATGAGATAAAAAAGATAGCAACAGAGGAAAGATGTATGGAATACAACCAAATAAAAACAAAATATAGAAAAACGAAAGAGAGGGATCATACAAGACACAAAACTAACAGAAAGCAATACATAAAATGGCAATGGGAAACTCACAAGTGTCAATAATTACACTAAATGTAAACGGATTAAACTCACCAATATAAAGGCACAGAGTAGCAGAATGGATTAAAAAAGAAAATCCAACTGTATGCTGCCTACAGGGAACTCATCTAAGTAACAAGGATAAAAACAAATTCAAAGTGAAAGGCTGGAAAACAATACTCCAAGCAAATAACATCCAAAAAAAAGCAGGCGTAGCAATACTCATATCTGAAAATGCTGACAAGACAAAAGTACTCAGAGACAAATATGGCCATTTCATAATGGCTAAGGGGACACTGAATCAAGAAGACATAACAATTCTTAATATATATGCACCAAACCAAGGAGCACCAAAATATATAAGACAGCTACTTATTGACCTTAAAACAAAAACGAACAAAAATACAATCATACTTGGAGACCTCAATACACCGCTGATGGCTCTAGATCGGTCATCCAAACAGAGAATCAACAAAGATATAGTGGCCTTAAACAAAACACTAGAGCACTTGGATATGATAGACATCTACAGGACATTTCATCCCAAAGTGACTGAGTATACTTTTTTCTCCAGTGTACATGGATCATTCTCAAGAATTGACCATATGTTGGGCCACAAAAACAACATCAGCAAATTCAGAAAAATCGAAGTTGTACCAAGCATATTTTCTGATCATAAAGCCTTGAAACTAGAATTCAACTGCAAAAAAAGAGGAAAAAAATCCCACAAAAATGTGGAAACTAAACAACATACTTTTAAAAAATGAGTGGGTCAAAGAAGAAATAAGTGCAGAGATCAAAAGATATATACAGACTAATGAAAATGACAATACGACATATCAGAATCTATGGGATGCAGCAAAAGCAGTGATAAGAGGGAAGTTCATATCACTTCAGGCATATATGAACAAACAAGAGAGAGCCCAAGTGAACCACTTAACTTCCCACCTTAAGGAACTAGAAAAAGAAGAACAAAGACAACCCAAAACCAGCCGAAGAAAGGAGATAATAAAAATCAGAGCAGAAATAAATGAAATAGAGAACAGTAAAACTATAGAAAAAATTAATAGAACAAAGAGCTGGTTCTTTGAAAAGATCAACAAAATTGACAAACCCTTGGCAAGACTTACCAAGGAAAAAAGAGAAAGAACTCATATAAACAAAATCCAAAATGAAAGAGGAGAAATCACCACGGACACCGTAGATATACAAAGAATTATTGTAGAATATTATGAAAAACTTTATGCCACTAAATTCAACAATCTAGAAGAAATGGATAAATTCCTAGAACAATACAACCTTCCTAGACTGAGTCAAGAAGAAGCAGAAAGCCTAAACAGACCTATCAGTAGAGAAGAAATAGAAAAAACCATTAAAAACCTCCCTAAAAATAAAAGTCCAGGCCCTGACGGCTATACCAGCGAATTTTATCAAACATTCAAAGAAGACTTGGTTCCTATTCTACTCAAACTCTTCCAAAAAATTGAAGAAGAAGCAATACTTCCAAACACATTTTTATGAGGCCAACATAACCCTCATACCAAAACCAGGCAAGGATGGCACAAAAAAAGAAAACTACAGACCAATATCTCTAATGAATACAGATGCTAAAATACTAAACAAAATACTAGCAAATCGAATACAACAACATATTAAAAAAATAATACATCATGATCAAGTGGGATTCATCCCAGAATCTCAAGGATGGTTTAACATACGTAAAACGGTTAACGTAATACACCATATCAACAAAACAAAGAACAAAAACCACATGATCTTATCAATAGACGCAGAAAAGGCTTTCGATAAAATACAACACAATTTTATGTTTAAGACTCTCAACAAAATGGGTATAGAAGGAAAACATCTCAACATGATAAAGGCCATATATGATAAACCATCAGCTAACATCATATTAAATGGCACTAAACTGAAGGCTTTCCCCCTTAAATCAGGAATAAGACAGGGTTGTCCACTCTCTCCACTCTTATTTAATGTGGTACTAGAGGTTCTAGCCAGAGCAATCAGACAAGACAAAGAAATAAAAGGCATCCATATCGGAAAAGAAGAAGTAAAGGTATCACTTTTTGCAGATGATATGAACCTATACATCGAAAACCCCAAAGAATCCACAAATAGACTACTAGAAACAATAAGCCAATACAGTAAGGTCACAGGATACAAAATTAACATACAGAAGTCAATAGCCTTTTTATATGCCAACAATGAAACAATTGAGAATGAACTCAAAAGAATAATCCCCTTCACAATTGCAACAACAACAAAAAAAATAAAATACTTAGGAATAAACATAACAAAGAATGTAAAAGACTTATATAATGAAAACTATAAACCATTGTTAAGGGAAATCGAAAAAGATATAATGAGATGGAAGAATATACCTTGTTCTTGGTTAGGAAGAATAAATATAATCAAGATGGCCATATTACCCAAAGCAATATACAAATTTAATGCAATTCCCATCAAAATTCCAATGACATTTTTTAAAGAAATAGAGCAAAAAATCATCAGATTTATATGGAACTATAAAAAACCCCGAATAGCCAAAGCAATCCTAAAGAAAAAGAATGAAGCTGGGGGCATTACAATCATGACTTCAAACTATATTATAGGGCCACGACAATCAAAACAGCATGGTATTGGCAGAAAAGTAGACACTCAGACCAATGGAACAGAATAGAAAGTCCAGAAATAAAACTACATATATATAGTCAAATAATTTTTGATAAAGGGGCCAACAACACACAATGGAGAAAAGAAAAGCCTCTTCAATAAATGGTGCTGGGAAAACTGGAAAGCCACATGCAAAAGAATGAAACTGGACTACAGTTTGTCCCCCTGTAGTAAAATTAACTCAAAATGGATCAAAGATCTAAACATAAAACCTGAAACAATAAAGTACATAGAAGAAGACATAGGTACTCAACTCATGGACCTGGGTTTTAAAGAGCATTTTATGAATTTGACTCCAAAGGCAAGAGAAGTGAAGGCAAAAACTAATGAATGGAACTACATCAGACTAAGAAGTTTTTGCTCAGCAAGAGAAACTGATAACAAGATAAACAGACAGCCAACTAAATGGGGAAATGATATTTTCAAACAACAGCTCAGATAAGGGCCTAATATCCAAAATATACAAAGAACTCATAAAACTCAACAACAAACAAACAAACAATCCAATAAAAAATGGGAAGAGGACATGAACAGACACTTCTCCCAGGAGGAAGTACAAATGGCCAACAGATATATGAAAAGATGCTTATCTTCGTTAACTATTAGAGAAATGCAAATCAAAACTGCAATGAGATACCACCTCACACCTGTTAGATTAGCTATTATTAACAAGACAGGTAATAGCAAATGTTGGAGAGGCTGTGGAGAAAAAGGAACCCTTATCCACTGTTGGTGGGAATGTAAAGTAGTACAGCCATTATGGAAGAAAGTATGGTGGTTCCTCAAAAAACTGAAAATAGAACTACCTTATGACCCAGCAATCCCTCTACTGGGTATATACCCCAAAAACTCAGAAACATTGATACGTAAAGACACATGCAGCCCCATGTTCATTGCAGCATTGTTCACAGTGGCCAGGACGTGGAAACAACCAAAAAGCCCGTCAATAGATGACTGGATAAAGAAGATGTGGCACATATACACTATGGAATACTACTCAGCCATAAGAAATGATGACATCAGATCATTTACAGCAAAATGGTGGGATCTTGATAACATGATACGAAGTGAAATAAGTAAATCAGAAAAAACCAGGAACTGCATTATTCCATACGTAGGTGGGACATAAAAGTGAAACTAAGAGACATTGATAAGAGTGTGGTGGTTACGGGGGGAGGGGGGAAAGGGATAGGGAGAGGGGGAGGGGGAGGGGCACAAAGAAAACTAGATAGAAGGTGACAGAGGACAATCTGACTTTGGGTGATGGGTATGCAACATAATTGAACGACAAGATAACCTGGACTTGTTATCTTTGAATATATGTATCCTGATTTATTGATGTCACCCCATTAAAAAAATTAAATTATTTAAAAAAATAAAAAGAAAAGAAAAGAAAAAACAAAACCTTTTTCCTCTGAGACCAGGAACAAGACAAGGGGGCTCCCACTCTCACCACTCCTTTTCAACATAGTTCTGAAAGTTCTAGCTAGAGCAGTTAGGCAAGAAAAAGAAATAAAAGGCATCCAAATAAAAAAGAAAGAAATAAAATTGTCTCTGCTGATAATATGATCTTGTATATGGAAAATCCTAAACTCCAGCCCCCCCAAAAATCTGTTAGATCTAATAAATTAATTCAATAATGTTTCAGAATACAAAATCAACACACAAAAATCAGCTGCATTTCTACACACTAACAATAAACTATCTGAAAAAAAATCCCATTTATAATAGCATCAAAAATATTTAATTCTTTTTTTTTCTTTTTTTTTTTAACAGAGCCAGAGAGAGAGTCAGAGAGAAGGACAGATAGGGAGAGACATACAGGAAGGGAGAGAGATGAGAAGCATCAATTCTTCCTTGCAGCACCTTAGTTGCTCATTGATTGCTTTCTCATATGTGCCTTGACTGGGGGGCTCCAGCAGAGCAATTGAACCCTTGCTTAAGCCAGCAACCTTGGGCCCAAGCCAGTGACCCTGGGCTTTAAGCCAGCGGTCTCTGGGCTCAAGCCAGCAACCATGGGGTCATGTCTATGATCCCATGCTCAAGCCAGCGACCTTGGAGTTTTGAACCTGGGTCCTTTGCATTCCAGTCCAACACACTATCCACTGTGCCTCTGCCTGGTCAGGTAAAAAACTATATAATTCTTAGGAATGAATTCAACCAAAGACATAAAATATCTACACAGTGGAAACTATAAGCCAGTGATGAAAGAAACTGAAGATGGAAAAAAGAAAATATATCACATACTCATGGATTAGAAGAACTCTTAACTCTAATCCATGTTAAAATGTTCATACCATCCAAAGCCAATATACAGTAAATCTAATTCCTATCAAAATTCAAATGGCATTTTCCACAGAAATAAAAAAATTTCTAAAATTCATATGGAACCACCAAAAAACCCCTAATAGCCTAAGCAATCTTGAGAAAGAGTATAGCTGAAGACATCACACTTCTGATTTTAAACTATGCTGCAGAGCTATAGTAATCAAATGGCATTAAAAACAGACACATAGACCAATGGAACAGAATGAAGACCCCAGAAATAAACTCACGCATATATAATCAACTAAAATTTGATAAGAAAACCAAGAATACACAATGGGGAAAAATCATCTCCTCAATAAATGGTGCTGGGAAATATGAATATACTCAACTTCACAAGCTACTAGGGAAATGCAAATCAAAACCACAATGAGATATCATCTCACATCTGTTAGAATGGCTATTATAAAAAAGGAGTTAACAAATGCTGGCAAGGGTATGAAGCAGAGGGGAACTCTGGTACACTGTTGGTGGGAATGTAAATTGGTGCAGCATTTACGAAAAACAAACAATCCAGTTAAAAATGGGCAAAGGAGCATTGGCCCAGTGTGTGGATGTCCCGGGTTCGATACCCATCCAGGGAAACCAGGAGAAGCACCCATCTGCTTCTCCACCCTTCCCCCTCTCTAGACTCTCTATCTCTCTCTTCCCCTCCCACAGCCAAGGCTCCATTGGAGCAAAGTTGGCCCGGGTGCTGAGGATGACTCCATGGCCTCTGTCTCAGGTGCTGGAATGGCTCCAGTTGCAATGGAGCAACGCCCCAGATGGGCAGAGCAACACCCCCTAGTGGGCTTGCTGGGTGGATCCCAGTCAGGCGCATGCAAGAGTCTGTTTGCCTCCCTGCTTCTCACTTCAGAATAATACAAGAACAACAACAAAAAAAAATGGGCAAAACACCTGAATAGACACTTTTCTAAAGAGGACATACAGATGGCCAACAGACATATAAGAAGATGCTCCATGTCACTAATCATCAGAGAAATATAAATTAACCTCACACCTGTCAGAATGGCTATCTTCAATAAGTCAACAAACAACAAGTGCTGGCAAAGGTGTGGAGAAAAGGGAACCCTCATGCAGATGGTACAGTGACTGAGGGAAACAGTATGGAGATACCTCAAAACATTTAAAATGGAAGTGCCTTTTGATCCAGGGATCCCACTACTGAGAATATAGCCTAAGAATCCCAAAACATTAATCTGAAAGAATATATGCATCCTATATTAATTATAGCATTATTTACAGTAGCCAAGATCTAGGAAACAGCCCAAGTGCCGATCAGTAGATGAGTGGATAAAAAAAAACTGTGGTACATTTACACAGTGGAATATTATGCTGCCATAAAAAGAAGGAAATCTTACCTTTTGCAATGGATGGACCTGGAGAATATTATGCTAAGTGAAATAAGCCAGTCAGAGAAAGACAAGCACCATATGATTTCACTCATATGTGGAATCTAATGAACAAAATTAACTAACAAGCAAAATAGAGACAGACTGACAGCTGAGAGAAAGAGCAGGCTGACAGCTGTTGGTGGGGGTGGCACTAAGTAAAAGGAGTGAAAGGATTGAGCAAAAAGCGACAAAACAACCCTTATGTACAACAGTGTGGTGGAGATGGGAGGTATAGGAGGGTATAGGGGGGATAGATAAGTGATGATGGGTGAAGACTTGACTTGGGGTAGGGGTGAACCCACAAAATGGTGTACAGATATGTGCTGTAGAATTGGGCACCTGAAACTTGTATAATTATGTTAACCAGTTTACCTCAATATATTCAATTAAAAGTTAAGAAAAAAAAGAAATCACTATTTCAAAGAAGTCTCTACACTCCCATGTTCACTGCAGCTTTATTCATAATAGCCAAGACAAGACATGAAAACCAACCTAAGTGTCCATTACTGGACGAATGGATAAAGAAAATGTGTTACATATACACCATGGAATGCTATTCAGCCCTGAAAAAGAAAGAAATCCTTCCCTCCACTTGTAACAACATGGATGGACCTTGAGGGCATTATGCTAAGTGAAATGTCAGTCAGAGAAAGATGATGCATAATCTCACTTATATGTGGAGTCTATAAAAACATCAAACTCACAGAAACAGAGGGTAGAAGGGTGGCTGCCAGGGGCTGAGGGATGGTGAAAATGGGGAAATGTACAAATGTTCAGTTATTAGATTAATAAACTCAGTATATCTAAATATACAGCATGGTGATTATAGTTAACAATACTATACTATATACTTGAAACTTGCTATGAGAGTAGGGCTTTAATGATCTCACCATCACAACAACACAAGATGGTAACTATGTGAGGTGAAGGATGTATTAACTAACCTCATGTGGTAAAGCATTTTACAACATATATGTGTATCAAATAATTACATTGTACACCTTAAACTTACACAATGTTATAGCCCACTTATACCTTAATAGATCCGGTAACAAAAAAGAGATGAAGAAATCAAGTAACATGTACTGCTAGCCACTGATAACCACGTCCAATATTCAATAAATTAGAATATTTTTGAAGGGTAAGAAATTATATATATTTCAGTAGCTTTTCACCTTTCTTTTAGCATCTTAGTTTGGTGTTAACAATGATATAAAACTATATGATGATAATGATTAAAACATTGTGAGTGTTGATTTTGTTCCAGACATTATTCTATTCATAGGGCTTTACACACAACTCACTCAATCCTCACAGCTATCTTGTGAGATGGGTGCTATAATTATTCCTATGTCACAGATTTAAAAAAAACAAACAAAAAAAAAAAAAACTGAGGCAAGAAGCAACTAAGCACTTTGTCTAAGGTCACAAAGCCAGTAAGTGGCATAGCTGAGATCTAAAGTCAGGCCATCTGACTCCAGCAAACAGGCTCTTCGCATGTGTTCTAGATATAGGGTGACTCTATATTCAGTATCCTGGTGGTGTCTGGAACTGTCCTAGTGATAAATGATATAAAATAGTCACTGTAGCTAAATAACACGTAAAAGCCCATAACACTGGTGGCAAAGGGAAACCATTTGTGAATGGGGCTTCTTAGTGATCAAAATGGAAAGAAATCAGCACACAATCTGAGTGGTTTCTATGATACCACAAGAAGGAAAAAGAACAGTCCAACAGGATTCTTTATGCAAAATACTACAACCCCAGAGGACAAAAAGACCATAAAGTGTTCAGTAAAGGATTTAGCAAGTCAGTGCTTCTTATTCCCTTTGTCACACAGCGTAGTGCAAGCTCTTGCTCCATCAGGCATTTAAGAAGTACCAGGAGTTGTCAAGGCAGACATGCCAGCTCGCCGGATGGTGCCATGAACTGGAGAACACCATCTGTTTTGTTAAGGTTGAGAGTCTGAAATTTCTGGTTAAACTCCAGATCTCCTTGTTGTGAAGGGCTTGATAACTTTTAGTCCATTACCTTCTGCTTACTGAGTCACAGAGCATATTATATCTCCCTCCAGAGCACTCCAACAGCTGGGCCATATTATAAGCTGTCTTTGTCCTATTCGGTATTAGATAATGGATTTGATGGCACCTTCCATTTGAATCAGGAAAACACAAATACAAAATTGCTATTGTTTCAAATAAGTGGCCAACTCTGATGTTCTGGCTCAAGAACACAAATTTGCTACTTTTTGCCACTGGGGCTGTTCTAACTCCAGCTTCCTTTACAAGCACATTGGACACATAACAACAAAGGATTTATTTCACTTTTTAATTGCTCTTGGAACCATTTTAAATGGCACCAATGCAATTTTTAAGAGAAAATAAAAGCACTCACTTCTCAGAGTAAGTTAACTCTTGAAAGGAGGGCAGAAAGGACCACTTTTTGAAATCAGTTGAAAACTGAGAGCCTGTTTTCAGGCGCTAACAAAGCGGTTTGCAAGTCAAGTGGGGACAGGCTGGGTCAGCACTACCAACTCAGAGTTGCATTCCGGCTCTAATCCAATTCAACAAATGCATTTTCTGCTGTGTCAGAGAGAGCCTTAAGAAAAATTTCTGGAACAACATGCTGAAAATGGTTCTCAGTGAAAGCTACTTTTTAAAGGTACCTTGAAATTACTAATTATGCTGAAGAGAGCCTGAAACACTTGATCCCCTTGTGGATTTCATGCTGGAGAGCAGGGGAGAGTTCAAGTTGTGGCATACGAGCAGCCGCACTGCTGCCCTGCACCGTCTGTAGGTGTGCTTATGGGCACTCAGAATAAAACAGAAGTCAGTGAATGAGGATAAAAATAAGCTATGGGCAAAAAGAAATCCAGTTTTTTCCAGTTACAATGTCAAATTGTCCTTGTCATTTAAAAACACTAGAGCATTAGCTCTCTCCTACATAATTTTAACCATTCTCTTCCGAGAAGCAGTGTGACACGGTATCAAGAGCACTGATTTCCATCCAGACAGCTCTGCTACGAACTTGCTGAGGATCTCTGACAACTTCACCTCTCTGTTCTTCAGGTTTTTCATTTCTAAATGGAAATAATAAGCTTATCTTTCTGAATTTTTATTTTTTTTAATTTTTAATTTTATTTATTCATTTTAGAGAGGAGAGAGAAAGGGGAGGGGGAGGAGCAGGAAGCATCAACTCCCATATGTGCCTTGACCAGGCAAGTGAATTTTTAAATGAACTAATGAAACGTTGCCTAAGAGCCTTCACCAAGATAGTGTTAGCACCCTGGAGGCATTCCCAAAGTGTCATTCCTTTTCTTATTATAATGACTTCTATGCCACTTCAAAGGTGTGTTGGAGAGATCACAAAGGCCTTTTCATATATTCTCTATGGAACCTGTTATTTGAATACCAAAAAAGTAAAGCTAGCGTCAGTTTCCTGAGGCTAGATGTTAAATGCACGGGAAAATGGATTATTAAGTTCATGTACTTAAAAGAAGAAACAGTATAAGACCCTAGTGATTTTCTTGTCCAAAAGTAATAAATATTAGGGTGCTTCAACCTGTACAAAGGGCTTCATTTTAGCCATGCTTTGTAAACTTCTTGGATAAAGATCTTAGGTATTTTAGTTAGCCTGCTAATCAGACTGTCTCATTTAGCTATAGGGCAAAGGACTATGTAAAAGAAGGAGAAAAATCTACTCAATTCAGTATTCCTACTACCAGGAAGGAATAAAACTAAAATGATATCATAAAACCTAATCACCACCTGCTGGTTTAACTATTTCTCAAACAAATTATATTTTTGGTTCATTTAAAAAGGTTTAGGAATCGAGTTTCAGTTTCCATATACATGGTCTTTCCATGAATAAATAATAGAATTTGAGTTTTTTAGAGTAGTAAAAAGTTTTAAACATCATTCAAACCGACAAGAATGTGAAAGTCCAACATAAATTTACAGAAACTGCCATCAGTCCCCGGAATTAGTCTCCTTGGGCTACAGAATCAGAAGTAGCAGGAATGATAGCTGAACTTTAAAAATGCAATAAAACCACAAATGGATAAAAATAGTAAATAGGAAAGAAGTAATTATTTGACCTTTAGACTCCAGTTATTAGTTTCTGACATTTTTCACAATGTTCAGTTCACATCGTCCTTCATCCATTCACAATACATCTATGGTGTATACACGGTAGTCCAAGGACTAGCACCATATAAGCTAAGATACATATCCTGCCTATTCTTGGCATTTATGACCTAGTTGGTAAATAATTGTGATACTGAATAAGTGCTATGTGGAAAAATGTTAGGGAAACACAGGTGAACACTAAATTTCCTAGAAGAACCTGGGAGGGAGACATAAAAATAATGAGTATTTGACTGAAGTTTTAAAGAATAAGACTTTACAGGCTTGACAGAAGGAGAAAGATACTCAGGGCAGAAGAACTGGCATGGGGAAAGCCGTGGGGGAGTACACAGGCTCAGAGATTTGGGGAACAGTGAGTGTGAAGGGTGAAATAGCAGAAAATGGTATTATGATAAATTAGGATCACTTTCTCAAAGAAGAGCGTTCTGTCACCCCCTCAATTAAAATCACAGCCCATGTAATACTTTCTGAAGTCACTATGTACTTTTACTTCAAGCACTTACAATGCCTGCTTTATCAAACAGCCACTGGCATAGTTTCTGGCACACAGTAGGTGCTCAACAAATACTTTTTGAATGTTGAGGGCTGTTGAAAAGTAAATATGCCAGTTATAAACAGAAACACTCAGTTTTTCCTTTCCATGTAGGGAAAAATCTGGTCCTTCCCTACTGTTTCTCTCCTGTGAGTCTCCTTTATTACTCACTTGGAACATTTCACTTCCGACATGACACTTCCAGCCACCAAATGTGTGAGGTTTACCCCACAAAAAGCAAGTCTCCATCACCAGCTGGGTGTCTTATAATTCAACTCAGTTCTGCTAACACTATCTACACGGAGACAGCATCTGATTTCACAGGTAAGAGCTCAGCCCCACAAGCCTGCTCCTCCGCCCACAGCACCCCCACTTCAGAGGCTAGTTGCAAACTCAGGTTATCACCTATATTTCTGACTAAGTGGCTACAGATTGGAGATTCCCATGACCTCCTCTTCAGGTTTGACTAATTGCTAGAGCAGCTCAGAGAACTCAGGGAAAAGCTTCACATTGACCAGTTTATTAAAGGATATGATAAAGGAGCCAGATGAAGAAATATATAAGATGAGGTCTGGAACGGTCCTGAGTGCAGGAGCTTCTGTCTCCATAGAGCTGGGGTGTGTTCACTAATCTGGCAGCTCTCCGATCCCCCTACTATTGGGGGTTTTTTTTGTATTTTTCTGAAGCTGGAAACGGGGAGAGACAGTCAGACAGACTCCCGCATGCGCCCGACCGGGATCCACCCGGCACGCCCACCAGGGGCGATGCTCTGCCCCTCTGGGGCGTCGCTCTGCCGCGACCAGAGCCACTCTAGTGCCTGGGGCAGAGGCCAAGGAGCCATCCCCAGCGCCCGGGCCATCTTTGCTCCAATGGAGCCTCTGCTGCGGGAGGGGAAGAGAGAGACAAAGAGGAAGGAGAGGGGGAGGGGTGGAGAAGCAGATGGGCGCTTCTCCTGTGTGCCCTGGCCGGGAATCAAACCCGGGTCCCCCGCACGCCAGGCCGACGCTCTACCGCTGAGCCAACCGGCCAGGGCCACTATTGGGGTTTTATGGAGGCTTCCAGATAGGCATGATCAATTATCAACTCCATTTCCAGCCTCTCTCCCATCTCTGGAGGCGAGAGGTGGGAAGCTGAAAATTCTGTTTCTAATTATAGTTTGGTTGTTCTGGTGACCAACCCCCAGGTAATGAGAAACCACTGTAGGATTTGAAGTACAGAAATGATGTGATAAAATTGAGCAGTAGGGTTTTGAGAGGGATACCAAGGAAGCAAAGTGGGAAATGAGCTGAAGGAGAAATGGGAGACCAGTGTAGAGGGAGCAGGTGCAATGATCCAGGCAAGAGATGACGGGAAGCTGAAAACACAGCCCTGCAGATCTGATAGAACTTGCTAGGAGAGGCAGAATTCTCAGGACTTTGATCAACTAGCTCTGAGCTGTGATGGAAGGAGGCAGGGATCTCAGATAACTTTGAGATTTCTAGATTTGGGCACTGAGATTGTATTGACATTCTCAGAAACAGGGAATACATGACATGAATTCACAGACTGGGAGAGAGGCCGGCTTATTGGGGCAGATGGAGATGCATTGGAAGCAGGTGTGTATAGACATCTCGGTCAGAATGAGTACTGGATTTGGTGGACTGGCTTATGGTGGTGAAAGGCAAGGGCATAGAGAGAATCCAAGAAGGCATACCATTTTAATTCTACTCTGCCCTAGAGTAAAATGTCCTTTTAAAAGTAAACCTTTAGGCCCTGGCCGGTTGGCTCAGTGGTAGAGCGTCGGCCTGCTGTTCGGAAGTCCCGGGTTCGATTCTCGGCCAGGGCACACAGGAGAAGTGCCCATCTGCTTCTCCACCCCTCCCCTTTTCCTTCCTCTCTGTCTCTCTCTTCCCCTCCCGCAGCCGAGGCTCCATTGGAGCAAAAGTTGGCCAGGGCGCTGAGGATGGCTCTGTGGCTTCTGCCTCAGGCGCTAGAGTGGCTCTGGTCGCAACAGAGCGATGCCCCAGATGGGCAGAGCATCGCCCCCTGGTGGGCATGCCGGGTGGATCCCGGTCGGGTGCATGCGGGAGTCTGTCTGACTGCCTCCCCGTTTCTGGCTTCGGAAAAATACAAAAAAAAAAAAAGTAAACCTTTAATCAAAGTATAAAATATAGTCAGAAAGGCGTAAAATCTTAAGCATACAATTTCTCACAAAGTGAGCACAGCCATGTAACTCCCCTGCTCAGATCAAGAAGCAGAATATTATCAGAATCCTGTGATGGATTTACTACCAGAGGCATTTACTGCCACAGTTGTGTTGGTAGTTTAGAGACCTGGAATCTCACCTCTAACAATAAGCTCTCTTTAATAGAATTTGTTGTAAAGAAATCCATAAAGGCAATATGAATAATCACTCTATCAGCTTCAAATGTTTAAGAGACCTGGTTCTAATGCTCTACATTTTCTGCTATTTTGACTTTTTTCAAGAAATCAGTGAACAAACATGAGACTAAAAGCAGAGCCAAATGATTCCAGAAGAAAGACCCCAAAGCATATCATAGTCACGTGGCATGGGTCCAGTATGCAGTGTCTAGCACAGATGGTAGAACTCAGGGTCACATCTGCACCCACCATTGCTGGCAAAGCGAAGGGTAAGACAGGAGCTGCTACAGATGGAACGACTTAGGTACAGGCAGGTGTGGGAGGTACCAGTGCCAGGTATGGGTGGCAGGAGCCAATGATTAACATCATTGAGAGGTTCCCCTGTTCACTGCATGGTTCCAGACAGCATGACTCACGAAAAACAGCCACAAAAGAGAAGCTAAAAGTAGGGTGAGTACCAAAGTGGCAGCACCCCCAGCAGGCAGTGCCCACCTAAGTCTGTGAAAGCAAAGTTGCGTTCAGAAATCAATGCTCTTCACAGTTATCACTCAAGTGTTCCTTTTTGAAGTCCTAACAGAAGTGTTATCAATGCTCAGGACTGGGCTGCCTAATGGGAAATGCCCCCATGGGGGCTTTTGACTCATAAACCTATTCAGCCTCTCATGTTCATAATCATTTGTGTAAAGAAGAAAAAACCTCCAAGCACTAATTAGAAAGATAGAGCTGTTGTATTTTCCTCCTGATCACCTTATCTTCTTTATTCAGTTCTTGAAGACTCAGCTATTAAAGGAAATTAAGTAATTCATCAAGCCCATTTCAATTACCTGCTGCTGATAACATCAGATTACAATTAGCATCTACAAATGAACCAAGTGCCAACTGCCAAGCTGAAACATAAGCTAATTTACTGCTAGGCTCTGCCTGCTGGAGACAGAACTCTGGGGCCTGGCAGCAAGCAGCCACTTCATTATTCCAACAACAGATTTGCAGCCTCTCGTGCAACAGTCCAAAGTGCAGCTCTGACCAAGATTTACTGCCCCGTCTGTTCCCACTTGCATGTTTACAGATGGGCTGTATCTGTAAGCAAATCACAGCTCCTTTTAAATAGCAATGTCTAGACAAGCAGGGTAACAAATCTTGACCCAAAAGAGAGAATAAATATTATTAATATTTATTAGGCACTGATAGGTGTGGGCCACAGCACAGGATGTGCATGTCATAACCTTAATGAGCATCTGAATCATTTTCTGCAAGGCCTTTGGTGCTTGATCAGAAAAGTCTCCTGCTTTGGTTGATGCTCTCCATTTCTCAGTTCTTTCAAACAGGGAAAACACATTCTTGTTTCTTTCTAGAAAAATCTATTTCAAGTTCTGAGACACATTGTTTTTACTTTGTATTTATATTTTCCCTTTTCATGACCCTTAATAGGAAGTGCTTTGAATAAAAAGCAGGGATCTGTGGTTTGGCTTCTTATATTGTGTCCATTATTAAACTTTGACAATCTGTGTAGTCTCGTCTATGCTTCTCAAGTGGAAGAACCAATTGTTCATTAAATCGTAGGGCTCAGAGGGGTCCTGTGGGCTGTAGTAGAAGACAGCATGTGGACCTAGGTTTGGATCTTGCCTCTGCTGCTTATAAACTATATGAATCTGGGACAAATTCTATGTCTACCACATAGCTTTGTAATAAGGGGGAAAAAAGTAATGTATGCAAGTGTCTAGCTCAGCGCAAGTAACCAACAGATAAGAGATTCTCTAGGAAAGAAGAGCAGGTTGTTCCATCCTGACAGTGCCTATACTTCTCTAGGAACATTTGCTGCCTTATACCTAGGCATGAGTAGGGGCCACTGCTTCAAGATGGCCTATAATCTCTTATAATGGTACTTTCTCTTTTTCATCTTCCTGTGTATGGTTGAGGAATGGGGAGAAGTGTGTGGTGGATGGGTAAATGCAGAACAAGAAGCATCTTTGGCGTTTAGCCCTAGGGCAGGTTATCCCAGCATGGCTCCCACAGGAATCCACTACTCTAGTGGGAACATTCCATCATGGAAGAACTGTGGACATGGAATCACAGCCCTGTGTATAGCTTTCACTCTGTCTCTTACTCTATAATCTTGGATAATCTCAAAAGTTCATTAATCTCTGAATGTTCATCAGTGAAAACGAATAATAATAGTTTACCTCATAGGGCTCTTAGAAAAACAAACAAGTACTATAAAACACAAATATAATGGAATTGCATTGCTATACCAAGAATTTCTATGTGAGGTCTCATAGACCCTTTGACATCTTGAGTGGTTATTTTAAAAATGACCCCATTAATCATACTGTGGATTTCCAAAGAAACACACCCAATCAGTGTAAAGCAATAACTACCTATGATTATTATAAACATTTTACCTATAAAGCTAAGTAAGCCTCTCTCCACATAAAGAAAACCAAACACGTAAATATTATAATGTGATAGATAAAAGAAAGTGATTGACATATTACAAAAATTTTTTTTCTCTTACAAAAGAAATATGTTTAGATTTTTATTAAGGATACAGAGTTTTACAAGTGTTCATAGTAATAATTTCATTTATAAAATCTATTTAGGAACAATATATAATTAAGGTGAAATATATGTGTATATCATGTTGTAGAAAATATATGATATTGTTTCACCTTTCCTTGGAAATTCAAAATTCTTTTCATTCAGATTGGCAGAACTTTTAAATACAATTTTTCTAAAATGTATTTGGGTGGTATTTCTTAAATCCTAGAATTAGAACACTGTAGAGTCACTATTGCTGGTGTACTATAAATAAGAGGAATGATGTATACCCACCAGAATTGGTACCAAACTTTTAGTCTAATACATGACTCCCAGGATGGTTTGAAAGCATGGGGAAGAAAAGGCCAAGCATCATTTTGTGGCATTTTAATGAATCTTCTATGCTATAGGTCTCTTAAGGCTAAATGTATCAAGTTTTTTTTTTAACCTATCTGATTTTCTCTCTTTTTTTCTTTTCAGTGAGAAGAGGGGAGGCAGAGACACACTCCCACATGCACCCCGACCAAGATCCACCCAGCAAGCCCACTAGGAGGTAATACTCTACCCATCTGGGGCATTGCTCTGTTGCTCAGCAACCGAGCTCTTCTTAGTGCCTGAGATGGAGGCCATGGAGCCATCCTTAGTGCCCAGTGCCAACTTGCTCCAATTGAGCCATGGCTGCAGCAGAGGAAGAAAGAGAGAGATAGATAAAGAGAGAAGGAAAGAAAAAGAGAGAGAGAAGCAAGAAAAGGAGGGGTGGAGAAGCAGATGGGCACTTCTGTGTGCCCTGACTGAGAATTAAACCTAAGACATCCACATGCTCAGCTGACGCTCTACCACTGAGCCAACTGGCCAGGGCCTGATTTTCTCATATGTAAAAGTAATTAATACTCTTGATCTCATAGACTTATGAAGAGAATTGAATATGAAAAAAATATATAAACATGTGGCACAGAATAGGTCTCTATATATGCTTCTTAAATGAAAAACCTATAAGCTGTATGAGGGCAGGAACTATGTCAGCTTTATTTATTAATAGACAGCACAGTGCCTATCATATAACTAATGTTCAATAAATATTTGTTGAACAAAAGAAGGGATGATTAAATGAACAAATGAATTAATGAATGCTAGTCCCATTTCCCTTTCTTTTCTTTCTTTCTTTTTTTATTTTATTTTTTGTATATTTCTGAAGTTAGAAGCCAGGAGGCAGTCAGACAGACTCCACTGCATGTGCCCAACTGAGATCCACCTGAGCATGCCCATCTGGGGCATTGCTCCGTTACAGCCAGAGCCATTCTAGAGCCTCAGGCAGAGGCCATGGAGCTGTCCTCAGTGCCTGGGCCAACTTTGCTCCAATGGAGCCTTGGTTGCGGGAGGAGAAGAGAGAAGAAGAGAGAGATAGAGAGGAAGGAGGGGGTAAGGGTGGAGAAGCAAATGGGCGCTTCTCCTGTGTGCCCTGACCAGGAATTGAACCCGGGACTTCCACATGCCAGGCCAACGCTCTACCAATGAGTCAACCAGCCAGGGCCTCTTTCTTTTAAAATGTCTTTTTGACTAAAAAGGACAGCTAAGTTTTAAATTTTCAATTATTTTCTAAAGATGAATTAGTAGATATTTGAGCCCAGGCTTTGGTGGGAAGCACTTTCCATTTCTCATATTTGACCCAATATTTAGAAACAGCTCTGACACTGTCGTATGTGAGAAGTGGCTCCTTTATTTACTGATGGGGTGGGGGGTGAGAGAAGGGGAAAGAAGAAAGGGGGGGAGAGAGAGAAAAAGAAAAAAGAAAAGAAAGAGAAAAATAATGAAAGAAAAAGAAAAAAGAGGAATGAAAGGGAAGAAAAGAGAAGAAAAAGGGAGGTGGGAAGGGAAGGTGGGAAGGGGAGGTGGAGAGGGAACGAAAGGGGAAAGGAGGAGAGGGGAAGAGAGGGGAAGAAATGAAACTAGCCATCCTTCTAATTGTCTCCCCTCTCACTTTCCTAATTGTAGTTTATTTCAAAGTAAGATGAGAGGTAATTGTCTGGCTCCCCAGAGAATGACAAGATTTGTGATAATCAGGGTGAGAGGACTTTGAGGCTTTAATCCAGTGACCTATTCTGCAGTCTGAGGTTTGACTCCCAACTGCCTAAATTAGAACCATAAAGAAGGCCATTGAAAAACCAGAGGTTACAGAAATACTGCTATGCAACTACAGTTGATTTGAACATAAAAGAAAAAGATGGACATTTTCCAAGCCAAAATTTACATGAACATTCTCACAAGTAAGACGTGCTTAGAAAACAGCTGGCTGTTTGTTATTCATAAGCAACTTAAAGAGTCTAAATCATTTCTACTTGTTTTATTTAAAAGCAAAGCAAAGGTGGATAAATAAATATTAGTATAAGCTGACCACCAAAGGACAAAGATTTCGTGTTATGTCTACTTTCCTTCTCTCCATTCCCACACATTCTATCCACTTCCCGCTCAGATGTGTACAGGAAGCTCCTATTGTCAAAAAAACTTTAGTGACTCAAATCTCCTTCTCCTTGGCTTCTCAGATATAGTGGCATGCCTTCCATATTCTGAAGCTCTCTTCTCTCTGAGCTCCACCTGGATCCCCTCCAGTCTCTGTGATCCTGACTCAGTCTTGTGGATAGGCTTTCCTTCCCTAGATTATAAATGTCATTAGGATGATGTAATCTTAATACTTGTTTCTAGTTCTATTTGTTCATATTACATTGAGAGAAATACATAATGAGCATGTACAAAATCAAACTGACCATGTGCTTCCCCAAACTCATTCCTCCTCCCAGCTTTCCTTTCTCTTTCCAAGGGTACCACTATTCTTCTAATCCCTGCACACAATATCTTGCTATAAACGTTGACTCATTCAATCTGACCATATAAATATTTATTGAGTAACCCACTATGTGTAAGGGATTATACTCAGTGATACAGAGATTATAGAGTAGAATGTTGTTCATACTTTTAATTATTTTAATTCAGTATTGGTAAGTCCACAGGTATACAAATAACCATAATTTATGATTGAATATAAATAGAATAAAATAAATTTTAAAAATGCTACTAGGGCTCAGACATACTAAGAAACTTACCTTGTTATCAAGAGACGCTTCAAGTACAGAAGTGAATAGTATTTGGGATAATCCTAAAAAGATGGGTAAAGTTGAGACAAGCAACAGAGACATAAAAGATCTAAGTGGGAGAAATAGCTTGAGGAAATATATTAAAGCAAGAAAGCATAGCCAATGTGATGAGGTCAGGGAAGATGGAAAAGTGCAGTTTTTGCTAAAGAGTATGTACAGAGGAGTAGTGGAATTAAAGAATGGAAATGATGACAGGTTTAAAGGTGACTGGCCATAATGTGTATGCCAGTAAAGCAATTATTGTTTAGAGTATAGCTTTAAGAAGATCAGTTTTATTGATATGTGGGACGGAGAAGACATGGTGGGGTGGATAGCTGCAAAGAAAACCCAACTAGTAGGTTAATACAATAAACTGGGCAATTAAGAAGAGGCAATGAAGGAAAAGAATCTTTATGAGAATATTTATTTGAAAACTGTTAGACTGAGAGTCAACTGAAAAAACAAAAAAGGGAAGAAGTCAATGATGACTTTAGATTTCTAAATTAGGATGGTATAATAAACTGGATAATTCCACCCACCCCTCCCAAATATGCCCACGTCTTAATCCCTGGAACCTGTGAATGTTACTTTACATGGCAAAAAGAATTTTGCAGGCGTGATTAAGTTAAAGATCTTGAGATGGAGAGATCACCCTGGATTAGTCAAGTGGGGCTGGTATAATCACAATAGTCTTCATAAGAAGAGGGAAGAGAAGTCAGGGAAGAAGTGAAGACAACGGGATGGCAGAAGCAGAGATGGAGTGAAGCACTCTGGATGTAGAGGAAGAGGCCTCAAGCTATAAAATACAGGCAGCCATTAAAGCTGTCTCCTCCACAGCCTGCAGAGGAAACAGCTTTACTGACACCCTGACGTTAGCCCGATGAAATTGACTTCAGACTCTCATCCTCCAGAACTGTAAGAGAATGAATCTGTGTTGTGTTAAGCGACTAGTTTGTGACAGTTTGTTACAGCAGCAATAGGAAACTAATACAGGGGGCCAGAGGGATAGCGTTGTCAGCAACAGAATGAGGAAATCTAGGAGAAGCAGTTAATTTAGGAAGCAAATATTTCACATTTAGACTCACTAATTTGGACAGATCAGCATGACAATCAGATGGAATATTCACCAGGCAGTTGGAAATACAAAAGTAATGCTTAGACAAAGGGTCAGAGCTGGTGAATATACAAAGATTTAGAAGAAATGGATACTGAAGCAGCAATTCAAGGTATGGTGGTGAAATGATAAAGGGAGATATATAAAAAAAATAAGAAAGAATCAAGGAACAAAAGACAGAAACTCCCACACTTAACAAATGGCAATACAATGGAAAGGAGCCATTAATAATGTAGGATATCTGTATGACAACAGAGGGAAGCCTGAGAGAGGAGGCAGAACAGAAAAAGCAGGTTGCAGAAAAGCACACACCCTCCCTCCCTCCCTCTCTCTCTCTCTCTCTCTCTCTCTCTCACACACACACACACACACACATACATATATAATAAACCAAGTTTTTAAAAAAGGAACAATCTGTACCCACATGTGTATATTTACATACATGATTGTACTACCATGTGTTTATGTACATTGTAAAAAGATATGAAAAGATTCTAACCAAATTGTTAACAGTAGTGACCTCTGAGGAGTGGGAAAGGGGAAGGTAAAATATAAGAGAGTGGATGTCTTTTATCTACTTTATATACTTATGGGATGTAAGAATTTCTTTTTTTTTTACAAAAGTAAGTACCACTTTTATAACTTCTATAAATGGTTCATTTTCAAAAAACACCAATGAAGAAGGTACAAAAAGAGCAGACAAAAAGAAAATTTGGACATCATACTTCACAAAAACTAGAAGAGGAGAGAATTTCAAGGAACAGTTAGTAAAGTGTGCCAATGCTGCATACTGATTAGGAAAATTTAGACCTGTCAAAGATTGCTAAAGTGACCATGAGGAGATCACTGCTGATCTTTTTCAGGGGACAAAGATGCAAATCAAATAGCAATGAGTTAAAAATGAATAGGAGGGGTTCTGGTTCCAGCAACGGAGGAGGAGCTCCTTTCAGTCCAACTCTCCTATAAATAACAACAATGAAGTCTGGTGGGGGACAGAGCATAGGCATGGAGGAGGCAGGGGGAGAAATCTATCTAAAGGCAATGAAGCACAACCAAAAGCAGAGAGAGCCTGACCAGGCGGTGGCGCAGTGGATAGAGTGTCAGACTAGGATGCCAAGGACCCAGGTTCGAGACCCCGAGGTCGCCAGCTTGAGAGTGGGCTCATCTGGTTTGAGCAAAAGCTCACCAGCTTGGACCCAAGGTCACTGGCTCGAGCAAGGGGTTACTCGGTCTGCTGAAGGCCCGCGGTCAAGGCACAGATGAGAAAGCAATCAATGAACAACTAAGGTGTCACAATGCGCAACAAAAAACTAATAATTGATGCTTCTCATCTCTATCCATTCCTGTCCGTCTGTCCCTGTCTATCCCTCTCTCTGACTCTCTCTCTCTGTCTCTGTAAAAAAAAACCCAAAAAACAAAAGCAGTGAGAAACTGTAGGGAGGCTGAAGCTGACCATTGGAAGAAGGAAATGGCATTGGGTAAGTTTCCCATTTTTTTTGTATTTTTCTGAAGCTGGAAATGGGGAGAGACAGTCAGACAGACTCCCGCATGCACCCGACCGGGATCCACCCGGCACGCCCACCAGGGGGCGATGCTCTGCCCCTCCAGGGCATCACTCTGCCACGACCAGAGCCACTCTAGCGCCTGGGGCAGAGGCCAAGGAGCCATCCCCAGTGCCCGGGCCATCTTTGCTCCAATGGAGCCTCGGCTGTGGGAGGGGAAGAGAGAGACAGAGAGGAAGGAGGGGGGGGGGTGGAGAGGCAGATGGGCGCCTCTCCTGTGTGCCCTGGCCAGGAATTGAACCCGGGACCTCTGCACGCCAGGCCGACACTCTACCACTGAGCCAACCAGCCAGGGCCAAGTTTCCCATTTTTGAAATGCCAAAGAGCATCTTTTCTTTCCTAACGGGCAGGTCCCAATTATTATCATGTGTTGAGGCTAACAGTCAGGTAGAAATACAGTCTTACTGGCTTGAAGAACCAGAAGGAAAAATCCCAGAGCAAATCACAATGGGGAGTCTTGAATTCTGATTATAAATTCTACCTGATTCTCTAACTCCCAAAATATGCATGTGTAAGGCATAATCTAAGCAGCCCACTTAAAGCTAAAAGACCCCAAACAGAAATTTCAACTGCCACCCACTACACAGAAGACGGAATTTGGAACCTGAATTCAGTTAACTGGTAAAACAACAACTATAACAATAACAATAAAATCAATATTATTAAGAGAAATATATCAGAATCCAGAATCTCTATAAAGTATCATTCACAATGTTGGATATAATCTCACATTACTGGATATAGAAAATATAAGAAAAAATAACATATCACTAATACTCAGTATTAGTGACAATCACTGCACAACTCTGACTATACTAAAAACTACTGAATTATCTACTTTAAATGGTTAACTGTATGGTATGTGAATTATATCTCAACCAAGCTGTTACAAAACAACATCATCAACAACAGGCAATCAATATGATCTAATGTTAAGAGAACCAACTGGAGTTAGGCAAAGTTTTTTGTTGCTGTTTTGTTTTGTTTTATTTTTTTTTACAGAGACAGAGGGACAGATAGGGACAGACAGATAGAAAGAGCGACAGATGAGAAGCATCAGTTCTTCACTGTGGCATCTTAGTTGTTCGTTGATTGCTTGTTCATTGATTGCTTTCTCATATGTGCCTTGACCAGGGGCCTACAGCAGAGCAAGTGACCCCTTGCTCAAGCCAGCGACCTTGGGCTTCAAGCCAGCAACCTTTGGGGTTAAGCCAGCGACCATGGTGTCATGTCTATGATTCCACGCTCAAGTCAGTGACCCTGCACTCAAGCCAGATGAGCCTGCACTCAAGGTAGCCACCTCGGGGTTCCAAACCTGGGCCCTCTGCGTCCCAGTCCAACATTCTATCCACTGCACCACCACCTGATCTGGCAGCAGGCAAAGTTTTAAAAGGTTTTGTAGTAACAGAGCCCAGCTATATAAAGGAAAATATACATGTAACAAGGATAAACACATAAATTTTAGCAATAAAAATAAAATTTTCATTGAAAGAATCAACTGTAAATTATAGAACTAAAAATTCAATATATATCCTATAAATATGTTCTCTGGCCACAGAATTTAATGAAATTAAATTAGAATTTGATAACAATAAATCCCCACTATTTTAAAATTAAACACTTCTAAATAATACAAGGGTTAAAGGGAAATCACAAGTGATTTTAGAAAATATTCTGAACTCAATGAAGTTGTAAAAACATAATACATCAGAAATTACTGGATGCACCTATGCCAGTGTTTAGAGGAAATTTTATATGTTTAAATACTTGTATTAGAAAGAAAAAAGCCTTTACCATGTAGCTCAGTAGGTTAGAGCATCGTCCTGAAATGCTAAGGTTGTGGGTTTAATCCCTAGTCAGGGCACATACAAGAAAAAAACAGTGAATGCATAAATAAGTGGAACAACAAATCAATGTTTCCCTCTCTCTGCTTTTCTCTCTTTCTAAAATCAATCAATAAATAAAAAAGAAAAAAGAAAGATCTAGAATCGATGACCTAAGGTTCAACCCTGAGAAACCAGAAAGAGTGAGTAGCAAGAAGCAAGCAGCAAGAAGGAAATGATAAAAATTAAACTGGAAATAAATGAAATAGAAAACAGATAAACAATAAAAAATTTAACAAAAGTCACTTTTTTAAAAAAGATCAAGAAAATTGATAAATTTCTAGCTAGAATGACCACAAAATAGTACAGGTATAAAACACAAACTACCAATAACAGAAATGAAAGGGCATATCATTATACCTCCTATAAGCATTAAAAAGAAAATAAGGAAATATTATAAACAACTTTACGCCAATAAATTAAATGAAATCAACAAAGTCTTTAGAAAATACAACTAACCAAAACTGATACAAGATGGTAAAAAAAATCTGAGTAGTCCAATATGCACAGCCATATAAACTCCAGATGCTAAGCCCTCCAATTTATCCTGTATGCCACTGCTTGACTTGTCTTCCTTAAAGATCTAGTCTATACTCTTAGGCCTACATTTTAAAACCTTCAAGAGTTTCTGTCCATTAGCATAAGCCTTGCCTAGTTTTAATACTAATCTCCTACCACCCTCTAGCACATTTCTAAAGTCTAATCCTGCTACCATCCCTCATATGCTAACCTACTGCATCTCATACCTTCTTCCATATATCACAACCATCAATGTCATCCCATTCATGGCCAAATCTCACCTATTCTTAAAGGTCCACCAGAGTCTCATCTCCAAGAAGCTTTACAGGCTATTCCCAGCCCTTAGGGTCTCCTTTCTAGGAATTTCAAACATCATTAACACTAAACACTATCTTACAGGGAGGCCACTGTTGTCCTATGTATCAGTCTTATTTTTCCAACTAAATTATATGCTCTTTGAGGGCAAGGCTTTTATTTTTAACTTCTCTATCCCTTAAAAGCAACTATTTTAACATTCAGCACATGATTCAATAAATGACTGACTGATGCAACAAATACTTGTTCCATTGAATAAATATAGAATGCCCAGAGCTTATTCCTATGGTTCTTACAAATTCTCTAGACTCTCATTCTGATCTCAATACCATCATCAGTCATCTCCAGAGATCTTCCAGACTTTTTCTAATGACCATATTCATGAAAATAGTTACAGAATAAGCAGAGGTGGGAAGAGGGAGGAGGGGTGCTAAAGTTATACAGAGACAAGATGCCTTGGCTTTGTAGGTCATATTAAAAAGAGGCAGATTTTTACATTCTGCTGCTACTAATATCCAATAAGCACACACTAATACCACTGAGGTCACTTCTTCCTTGTCCTCTCCCAAATCTGAGTCCCTGTGGACACAGAGCAGACCATGGGGCTCCAGGCACAGGGATGAGTTCAGCTTGTACTTCCAAAAACATCTCTTCTTTACTTTCATTATGAACCCACATCTGGGTACAGAAACAAGATAACAATATCTTCTAAGAAGTAGCCAGTTACCAATACTTATTGTCTCTTACCATATATATTCAACCAAATTTATAAGTTAAATGTAACCAAGTACTATCAAAATAATGACTGCAAATCTATCTTATTTCAATAGATCTTTTAAAAAATAAGTTTGCATTTATATTAAACCATCAATATAATTTCCTGTGGGGTTAACGTCACCAAGTAAAGAAACCCCTTTGAACAAAAACTGACTCACATTCTCTTTCATTCATGACTGCCTAGCAGCTTCTCTTTCATTTAAACAAAACATAGCTTTATATCCTCATTTCATTCCCCTTCTCTCTAATTAGATAAATCCTTCTCTGTAGACAGATTAAAAGGTTAGGGTGTTTTGTTTTTCCAGTATTTCAGAGTTCTAATCCTTAGAGCATTGTGATGACAAGAAGGATCAGATGAATTAGAGCAGGCAGGCGCCAAGGAAATATATGAAGGAAATATACAACACACACCATGAGGAAATTCTTTTGAATATAAACACACAGATTTCTGTAAAAGGTAGGGGGCTACTCCAGCTATTTCCAGCCCATGGAACTGACCCTGGATCTTGCAAGCAACTCTGTCCTTACCCAGATTAGAGGACGCTCGTCCTTCTGCAGCCCGGTCCTTGAGGTCCTCAGCAATGCCCAGCTGTTGCTCATGGTACTGTTTGGCCCTCTCCAAATCCTGCATGCACCTGGCAGCATGGCCCAGGCCAGCGTAGGCCCGCATCTCAATGGCCTTCTCCATCAACTCCTGCGCTAGCTCCAACACATAGTTGTGGTAGGACATGGCCTTGTCAAAGTTCCTCCTGTAGTGATAGGCACTGCCCAGGTTGCTGTAGGCCCGGGCCTCTTCTCGCTTATTGCCTAGGTCTTTGGCTATCTTCAGATGCTGCTCATGACACTGCACAGCATTCTCAAAGTCTCCCATGGCAATATATACAGCTCCCATGTTGCCGAGTTCTCGGGCTTCAGAAAGCTCATCTTTGGATTGCTTGGCGAGAAGAACACACTGTTTGTGACTGGCTAGTGCATTCGGGTAGTCTCCAATGGCTGTGTACACATGGCCCAGACTGCTCAGAGCTGATGAAGCTGCCTGCAGAAAAAGGATAAGGCAGAGAAATGAAAGCACATCAGAAAACGGCTTTGGTTGTTTCTGCAGATAATATGTTACAGAGATTGCCTGTAGCCATTCAATCCAATTCCTAGTTTCTATCAGTGGTTCACAGACCAATGCAGAACTGAAAAAGAGCCCATACAAACAATAAGTTCCTAATAAAAAACAATGGTAATTTAATCAGCAACTTTCAATAGCTAATCTCACAGAAACAGGTTATATCCCATTATAACCTCTATCTTAAAGACATATTGACATTTCTAATATTATGATATTATAGCTATGTTAATGGCTATTACCATCTGTAGTCTAAGAAAATGTTAAAGAAAACCAAAATTAATTACAGCATAGCACAGGAAATTCACAGGCAAAATCTATGCTTGGTTCTCTACATTCCTGGGAATTTATCTAGCCTTGTCTTCTTTCAAAGCAAATGGACACATTAATGGTAAGAGATCCATTTAGAATGATAATCAACAATTTTGTGACTCAGGACCCACTGGGGGGGTCCTCTTCTCTTATCTTTGTTCCTTCAATGTGACTTCATCAGTGCTGGTTCCTGTGGAGGGCTTATGTTTAGATAAGGCCCAAAGGAAAACAATGGGTGAATTATAAACTTGACCTCTGAATGGGGTAGTCCCCATTGGACCTCGCCACCCCTTTTCAGGCCCACACTGGCTCTTCCAGCTTTTTCTTGCCTAGATGCTATTCTGACCCCAGCGTTGGCACAGAAAGATGCTATCTTCCTTATCCCCTCACACTGCTTGCCACTCATGCATTTCTTGTCTAAAGAAAAGCACACAAGCTCTTTTTGTGTTAACAGTTTTAATGAAAATAACTATCAGTACAATGAACCAAATGGAAACAACAAAAATAATAAAGATTTTATACAGATTCTAGAATCTTACCAAGTGCATATAATCTTAGATTCTTTCTTTCTTTCTTTCTTTCTTTCTTTCTTTCTTTCTTTCTTTCTTTCTTTCTTTCTTTCTTTCTTTCTTTCTTTCCAGAGACAGAGAGAGAGAGTCAGAGAGAGGGATAGACAGGGACAGACAGACAGGAACAGAGAGAGATGAGAAGCATCAATCATTAGTTTTTCATTGAGCGTTGCAACACCTTAGTTGTTCATTGATTGCTTTCTCATATGTGCCTTGACCGCGGGCCTTCAGCAGACTGAGTAACCCTTTGCTGGAGCCAGCAACCTTGGGTTCAAGCTGGTGGGCTTTTTGCTCAAACCAGATGAGCCGGCGGCTCAAGCTGGCGACCTCGGGGTATCGAACCTGGGTCCTCTGCATCCCAGTCCAACTCTCTATCCACTGCGCCACTGCCTGGTCAGGCTAATCTTAGATTCTTGTCTTTAGTTTCTAACTCTTTTGCAGAGACATAAAGGGGGAGTTACACTGGGCTTTTTCTGCCACTCCCTTCATTCTTTAAGCTAGAGGCTTCCTTCATTATGTACCTAGAGCCATGTATCCCCCTTTCTTTATATTGCTCCCTCTTCCTAACATGCACATGTAATCCTGGCAGAACAAAGGCTGCCCTCTGTCACAAGTAGGAAAGTAATCTTCAAAAGGGCCCCCAGACTTGGCAATAACAACAAGGGATGCTGTCCCACCTGGAGGAAGAGTATATTTCTTTATTAGATGCGTTCTAAGTCTGTACACTTCAGAAAACTTTCCTTAATATTATATAGAGGAATGATTTGCTACCTTATTTCTTTGCCTATGAAATAGTTCTTGCCCAAAATCACTGAGACCCTGATCATGTTTAAGATGCTTACAATTGTGTTTGCAAAGGGTTTCCTATCATTTTGAGTTGCTTTTATCATTTCATAGATGTTCCAACAAAAGATTTAGAAAAAGAGAGAAAATAAATAGTTACAAATTTACTTTTTTTTTTAAGTGGTACAGAGTAGAAACAAGTCCATGAAAGCCATAATGCTGTAGCAGTGTGTTCTGGCAGAAGCAGCAATGATGCTCACTAAAAAGCATGCCACTTGGACGCATACTGGCCTTAGGTTCCCACTCTGGAAGCCTCTTTGGGACCAGAGGTTAGGACTTCACATCAGCACACTGTACATGGGCCTTCTGCCACTGACAACTCCTATCCCCTGCCTAACAGTGTCCTCTTCCTCCTTTGCTGCAAGCCTAGGGACTCAGCCTCTTTCTTCCACTTCTCTAATTGGCCCTCCTCACCTCACTCTCTGGGTTCTTTTCCACCTAAGCCTGGTGAGGGAGCAGGACACAGTCTGCAAACCCTCACAACCTCAAATCTTTGTTGCCTTCAAAGTAAAGCACGTGGCTCCGTGACTATGGAGCTGGTATAACTTAGAATCAGAAATGCTTGGTTCAAAACTGCACTGCACTTGACTAGCTCTAGGACCTTTAGAAACTCCACTTCTCTGAGCCTCAGTCTTCTAGACAGACATTTCCAGGCCCAAGCCATAAGCCAGGACCTGAGTATTTTCAAACTCAGCCATGAGTCTCTGTCAAATGTGCAAACCATAAATATTTCACGTGATAATTTCAAACAGTAGATCTGGTTGAAGGCAGTGAGGCCTTGAATACCACAGAAGATGGATTTATAAGGCCTGAGGCAGGCACAACACCCCAGGCATCACTGTTCCTAGGAACTTCTGGTTTGTGGCAACTCCAAACGACAGCGCTGGGACCTTCTGCTTCCGGGACCTTCTGCTTCTGGGTCTTCATTTCTCTAAATGCCAGGGAGACACAGGAGCTCATTTGCTGGAGCTCTCTAAACATAAGGAAAGGGAGTATTGGGGCATTTCCCTCTCTGGGATGTGGGGGAGAGAGGGAAGGACTATTGCATTAGCTCTCCCCAGGCACCCCTCAGTTACCAGGCAGTACTGCCAGGCTGGGGACACCTCATGGAAACAAACATCTCTAGAAAGGATTATATAATTTATAAAGCACACATCATAGCCTTTGAAATTTGAGAGGCAGCTTCATGTTGTATAAGAACCGAACACACAGACACAGACAACAGTATGGTGATTACCAGAGGGAAAGGAGTGGGGGAGTAGAAGAGGATACAGAGGGGATAAATGTGATGGATGGAGACTTAACTTGCCTTTTATGTCCAAGTGGCTTGCTCTTTGGTGAGCATCATTGCTGCTTCTGCCAGATCACATAATACAATATACAGATGATGTATTATAGAATTGCACACCTGAAAACTATATAATTTTATTAACCAATTGTTGCAGTAATATAAGGTTACAGTAATTAAATATATAGAAGTATAGAAAATACGGAAGATATATAAAAGTAATTAAGATATAATATTAAAAGCAATTAAGGAAATTAAATAAAGTTATGCCATCTGGATAGGAATTAATATAGTGTATACAGATATGATAAACAGACTCTGCCTTTTGCACAGGGCTCAGTTAGTGTGTGTGTGAAGTTACATATAGATAAGAAGTGGCTTGATGTCATAACTCTGGGTTGACATAGACAGGAAGCTTCCCTAGGAACATAGTGGCTTGATGTAACATTTCAGTAGATTAACATAAAAAGGGCTCCCTGCAAGGAACTCCCAAAAAAGTGGTTTGAGGTGATAATCCTGTAGATTGACACCTGTTAGAAGGCCTTGGCCAGAAAACGTACTAAAGCTGAGGGGCCCCCCTGCAGTAGTAGTCATCCAGACTCCAACCTGAATGTGGACTGTCTCCACTCCGTTCTGATCAAAGACAGCTAAGAGGAGCACGCCAGTGGGGCCCCCTTAAGCTGTACCTAGGCACGCCAAAAGGATTTGTGAGTAATAAACTGCCTGTGTGATTTTGCAACTAACTTGTGTGTGGGTCGTGTGTTTCCTCCAGTGGCAGTTGGTCTTGGCAGTGATAAGTAGAATCCTCATAGCTGCCTCAAGAGTAGTCTCAAAGAGGCTGCCAGCCCTGCTGATAAGTAGGAGTGTCCTACTGTGTGAGGAAATCGAATTGGGGAAGCCTGATCGATGTAGAGCTTGGGCTCTACTGGGACACCAATGTCACCCCAATAAACTCAATTAAAAAATAAGGCCCCGGCCGGTTGGCTCAGTGGTAGAGCGTCGGCCTGGTGTGCAGAAGTCCTGGGTTCAATTCCCGGCCAGGGCACACAGGAGAAGCGCCCATCTGCTTCTCCACCCCTCCCCCTCTCCTTCCTCTCTGTCTCTCTCTTCCCCTCCCGCAGCCGAGGCTCCATTGGAACAAAGATGGCCCAGGCGCTGGGGATGGCTCCTTGGCCCCTGCCCCAGGCGCTAGAGTGGCTCTGGTCGCGACAGAGCGACGCCCCGGAGGGGCAGAGCATTGCCCCCTGGTGGGCATGCTGGGTGGATCCCGGTAGGGCGCCATGCGGGAGTCTGTCTGACTGTCTCTCCCCGTTTCCAGCTTCAGAAAAATACAAAAAAAAAATAATAATAATAAAATAAATAAATAAATAAATAAATAAACAAAACATTTAAAAAAAAGAATGGAGCAGGATTTAGAGTCAGAGGCCCTGGCTGCAGAACCCTGATTAGTCATTTCACTTTTGCATTTCTTACTGTTGTTGTAGTAATATAATGTTATAGTAATTAAATATATAAAAATGTAAAAACCAAAAATATGGAAGATATATAAATTAATTAAAATAATATTAAAATAATTATTAAAATTAAAGTTATGCCATTTGGATAGGAATTAATATAGTGGGTGCAGATGTGATAAACAGACTGACTTTCGAGCAAGGCCTACCCAGTTAGTGTATGTGTGAAATTATACATAGATAAGAAGTGGCTTGATGTCATAACTTTGTAAATTAATGTAAATAAGAACATCTTAAAAAGTAGTTTGATGTAAACATTTCAGTAGATTAACATAAAAGGGGTTCCCTGCGAGGAACTCTCAAAACAGTGGTTTGAGGTGATAATCCTGTAGATTGACACCTGTTAGAAGGCGTTGGCCAGAAAAGGTACTAAAGCTGAGGGGCCCCCTGCCCAGACTCCAAAGTGAACGTGAACTGTCTCCACGCCGCTTTGAGCTCTGACCAAAGACAGCCAAAAGGAGCACGCCAACAGGGCCCCCTTAAGCTGTACTCAGGCACGGGAAAAGGATTTGTGAATAATAAACTGCCTGTGTGATTACTGCAACTAATTCTGTGTCGGTCTCATGTCTTTCCTCCGGTGGCAGTTAGTGTCGGCACTTATCAATAGCATCCTCATAGCCGCCTCAAGAGTAGTCTCAAAGAGGCTGCCAGCCCTGCTGATAAGTAGGAGTGTCTCACTGCACGGGGAAGTCAAATCAGGGATGCCTGATCGACGCAGAGCTTGGGCTCTACTGGGACAACTGTATAACTGTATACATGAACTGTGCTGATAATGACAGAGTGCACACTTCCCAGGGTGAGGATGGAATCAGATGATTCAGTGCATGCAAGCATCCTGAGTAAGCTGCAAAGTTCTCTATGGATGCATCACTAAGGTGTGGATGGATGTTTTCACGCCTGCAAGCTGGCTGACCTGAGCTCTGTTGCCCAGCAGAAGCTAGTAATGGCAACTGAAAACATCAGTCATTATGACCAAACATCTATATTTCTATCAGTTGCCACAGGAAATAAAGTTCAATGTTTTATAGCCCCTGGGCAAATAACAGGTGATGATATTTATCAGCTAAGTGAATTACAAATTAATCACTTGTCTTTGTTCCTGTTCCTGTAGAATAAGCTTAGATCTGAAACGTGGTTTCAGGCTGTTAAGGAGAATCTGAAGATCCATATCTATGGGGAATCACAGGCCCCACCTCAAGCAGATGCTGCATTTGCCACTAAAGTTCATACTGCCTTTGTCTATTAATCTCTTTGAGATTTTTGTGCCAGAATAGCAGCAGCTGCTTCCACAGTGGAAACATTTTGAAACATCTGTATTTGAATACTAAAATGCACACAAACAGTTATGCTAACAAACTATCGGATTGAAACAAGACAATACTTTTCTCTTTACAAGATATAAATTAATCATATTCTTGCCAAAGCATGATTCCCAGCTGCGGACTTAGCACACAGTATCATCACTCCTTGCTCTGTGACCCAAAGATTTACAAAAGAGCTACATTGGACAAGTCAGTTTCACAGAACATAGAACTAAAGAAAAAAATTGCTCATTTTTTTTTCAAACCACCTTTAAGGGCTTTTAGTTTATGACATAAAATAGAAGCACTTACTATCCAAATTATAACCACACTGATGACACAATCATTAAACATTATTTTGAAGACTGAAACATGTTTTCCTTTACATCTAGCATGTTTCGCCCCTTATTGTATTTCATAAGGGTTATATTTTGTGGAAGGATTAAATGCACATATAGGAAATACTTGATATGACTGATGATTGACTATTGCATGTAGTTTTAAAAGGGGGGAAATGTACTTGCAGTTAGTACCAGAAACATGGTTTTTCCACTTGACTGCCCAAATTTACCTGCACCTTGTAGTATTCCCTGCCAATTCAGTGCCCACAAATGCAAGGTCCTGGGTTAACGACCTATAGCCCAAGAGGCAGAAGGATATAAAACAATAGGGACAGATTCTGGAATCAGACATGAATAAGCTGAAATGACAAACTATGTGATTCTGCACAAATTTTGCAACATCTCCAAGCCTCAGTTTCCTTACCTGTAAAATGGGAATATTAATATCTCACAGAGCCTTGATAAATACTAAAAAATATAGTATTTGAAAGAAGCTGGTTCAGTTCTTGGCACATAGAAGATGCTCAAAAATTTTAGATTTTAGTTTCTCTTCCTACCCAACTGAGATAACTGTCACTTGACTATTCATTTCAAAGATGTGGGAGAAAATGACCAGGAAACAGAACATGAAGAGTTATCATCTTCATATGCTGAATCATATTACTAATATTACCTTCTGCAAATGTAGGTATAAGAAAATTCACACTTTACCCAAGGGCATTCTAAAATCATTGGTATACCCCAGGGGTCGGGAACCTATGGCTCGCGAGCCAGATGTGGCTCTTTTGATGGCTGCATCTGGCTCGCAGACAAATCTTTAATAAAAAAAATAATGTTAGCCCTGGCCGGTTGGCTCAGCGGTAGAGCGTCGGCCTGGCGTGCGGGAGACCCGGGTTCGATTCCCGGTCAGGGCACATAGGAGAAGCGCCCATTTGCTTCTCCACCCCCCCCCCTCCTTCCTCTCTGTCTCTCTCTTCCCCTCCCGCAGCCAAGGCTCCATTGGAGCAAAGATGGCCCGGGCGCTGGGGATGGCTCCTTGGCCTCTGCCCCAGGTGCTAGAGTGGCTCTGGTCGCGGCAGGGCGACGCCCCGGAGGGGCAGAGCATCGCCCCCTGGTGGGCAGAGCGTCACCCCTGGTGGGCGTGCCGGGTAGATCCCGGTCGGGCGCATGCGGGAGTCTGTCTGACTGTCTCTCCCCGTTTCCAGCTTCAGAAAAATACAAAAATAATAATAATAATAATAATAACGTTAAAAATATAAAACATTCTCATGTATTACAATCCATTCATTTCCTACCGCTCATGTTCATGGTTGCTGGAGCCAATCACAGCTGTCCTCCGGGACAACACCAAATTTTTATTGGATAATGCGTAACATACACGGGTCGTTGTATGGCTCTCACGGAATTACATTTTAAAATATGTGGTGTTCACAGCTCTCTCAGCCAAAAAGGTTCCTGACCCCTGGTATACTCAATGGGTGATATTGGTAAAAGCACTTCACTTTAAGTGGTCAAAGCTTACAGACATTGGAGAGTTATGGGTCTGTTAATTCATTGGTTCATTTGTTTATTCATTCATATATTCAAGAAAATTCTCTAGACTCACACAAACATAGTCTACTAATTTTTGACAAAGGAGCAAAGGTAATTCAATGAAGAAAGAATAGTCACTTCAACAAATTGTGCTAAAGCAACTAACATCTATATGCAAAAAAAGTGAATCTGGACACAACTTTACACCTTTCACACAGATTGACCTGAACTAAATCATAGACCTAAATGTAAAATGCACAACTATACAACTCCTAGAAGATAATATGAGAGAACATATATTCAGACCTGGGGTTTAATCATGAGTTTTTAAATATAACACAAAGTTGGACATAATTTAAATTAAAAAGGTCACTGTTAAGAGAATGAAAAGACAAGCTACAGGCTAAGAGAAAATATTTGCAAAACACAAACCTAACAAAGGACTGATATACAAAATATACCCAAAACACCTTTGAAATTCAACAATACAAAAACAACATGGTTTTTTTTTTGTTTGTTTGTTTTTTTCATTTTTCTGAAGCTGGAAACAGGGAGAGACAGTCAGACAGACTCCCGCATGCGCCCGACCGGGATCCACCCGGCACGCCCACCAGGGGCGACGCTCTGCCCACCAGGGAGTGATGCTCTGCCCATCCTGGGCGTCGCCATGTTGTGACCAGAGCCACTCTAGCGCCTGGGGCAGAGGCCACAGAGCCATCCCCAGCGCCCGGGCCATCTTTGCTCCAATGGAGCCTTGGCTGCGGAAGGGGAAGAGAGAGACAGAGAGGAAAGCGCGGCGGAGGGGTGGAGAAGCAAATGGGCGCTTCTGTGTGCCCTGGCCGGAATCGAACCCGGGTCCTCCGCACGCTAGGCCGACGCTCTACCACTGAGCCAACCGGCCAGGGCTACAACATGGTTTTTAAATGGGCAAAAAGTTGAACAGGCAACTCACCAAAGAAAATATACAATGGCGGCCCTGGCCGGTTGGCTCAGCAGTAGAGCGTTGGCCTGGTGTGCGGGGGACCCGGGTTCGATTCCTGGCCAGGGCACATAGGAGAAGCGCCCATTTGCTTCTCCACCCCCACCCCCTCCTTCCTCTCTGTCTCTCTCTTCCCCTCCCGCAGCCGAGGCTCCATTGGAGCAAAGATGGCCCGGGCACTGGGGATGGCTCCTTGGCCTCTGCCCCAGGCGCTAGAGTGGCTTTGGTTGCGGCAGAGTGACGCCCCGGAGGGGCAGAGCATCACCCCCTGGTGGGCAGAGCGTCGCCCCTGGTGGCGTGCCGGGTGGATCCCGGTCAGATGCATGCGGGAGTCTGTCTGACTGTCTCTCCCCGTTTACAGCTTCAGAAAAATACAAAAAAAAAAAAGAAAGAAAGAAAATATACAATGGCAAATAAACATATACTATATATCATATGTCATCAGGGAATTGCAAATTAAAACAATGAGATAGCACTACACGCCTATCAGAATGGCTAAAATCCAAAAAGACTGACAATCCAAAGCTGGTGAAGATGGGAAGCAACAGAACTCTCTGTCATTGCTGGTGGGAATGCAAAACAGGACAGTCACTTGGAAGATGGTTGGACAGTTTCCTACAAAACTAAACACACTCTTGTCATATGATCTAGCAATCATGCTCCACACAAAAACCTATATATGAATGTTTGTAACACCTTTGTTAAAAACTGGAAGCAGTCAAAAGGACTTTCAATGGATGAATGACTAAATAAACCAGGGGTCTCAAACTCGCGGCCCGCCGAACAATTTTGTGCGGCCCGCAGACTAATCCACGAAGTTCAAAATATTTTGGATAAAATTAAGTAAGCCTAGGGGCCTACTTGTATTTTTCATTTCTCTAGCATCCTAGCTAGATATTAGCTTAGTTAACAGCAGTTGTGATGCAAACTACAGTTTCTGGTCGTTTTGTGACACTGAGTAAACTGCATGTACGATTGTGCTTGTTGTACTGATTATTTTTTGTTTTCAACTGCAGTGAGAAAAGTGTTGCGTAACAGTTGCCTTTTGTAGACCTAGTGCGGCCCGCCGAAGGGCTGTTATCTTGCTCTGCGGCCCACATGCTGAGTTGAGTTTGAGACCCCTGAAATAAACCCTGGTACAGCTTTACAATGGAATATCATTAGATGCTAAAAAGAAACAATCTATGGAGCCTAAAACAGACATGAAAGAAATCTAAAATGAATATTGCATAATGACAAGACTGCATTCTGTATGGTCCCAACTATATAATGTTTTGGAAAAAGCAAAACTACAGAGAAAGCAAAAAATGGGTGTTTGCAGGGCTAGAGGAAGGATGAACAGATAGAGTACAGGGCATTTTTAGGACAGTGAGATTATTCTGCATGGCATTGTAATGGTGGATATATGACACTATACATTTGTCAAAACTCATAGGCTGAACAACACTAATAATGAACCCTAATGTAAACTATAAACCTTGGCTAATAATACTATGTATTAGTTATTATCACAAATATAGCACACTAATAGGGGAAACAATGGTGGAGAGAGAGGGTTTATGGGAATGCTGTACTATCTGTTCCATTTTCTGTAAATCTAAAGCTGCTCTAAAAAATGAAGTCTAGCCCTGGCCGGTTGGCTCAGCGGTAGAGCGTCGGCCTAGCGTGCGGAGGAGCCGGGTTCGATTCCCGGCCAGGGCACACAGGAGAAGCGCCCATTTGCTTCTCCACCCCTCTGCCGCGCTTTCCTCTCTGTCTCTCTCTTCCCCTCCCGCAGCCAAGGCTCCATTGGAGCAGAGATGACCCGGGCACTGGGGATGGGTCTGTGGCCTCTGCCTCAGGCACTAGAGTGGCTCTGGTCGCAACATGGCAACACCCAGGATGGGCAGAGCATCGCCCCTGGTGGGCGTGCCGGGTGGATCCCGGTCGGGTGCATGCGGGAGTCTGTCTGACTGTCTCTCCCTGTTTCCAGCTTCAGAAAAATGAAAAAAAAAAAAAGAAAAAAAAATGAAGTCTATTAATGAAAAAATAAATAAATTAGGGTTTTTCTTATTGGGTAAGAGGGTACTTCCAGGACATGGAAACAGCATGAGCAGAGGCATGAAGAATAACAGAAGTGCAATGATTAGAGAACAAGAAGCCATTTAGGGCCCTGGCCGGTTGGCTCAGCGGTAGAGCGTCGGCCTGGGGTGCGGGGGACCCGGGTTATATTCCCGGCCAGAACACATAGGAGAAGCACCCATTTGCTTCTCCACCCCCCCCCCCTCCTTCCTCTCTGTCTCTCTCTTCCCCTCCCGCAGCCAAGGCTCCATTGGAGCAAAGATGGCCCGGGCGCTGGGGATGGCTCCTTGGCCTCTGCCCCAGGCGCTAGAGTGGCTCTGGTCGCAGCAGAGTGATGCCCTGGAGGGGCAGAGCGTTGCCCCTGGTGGGCGTGCCGGGTGGATCCAGGTCAGGCTCATGCGGGAGTCTTTCTGACTGTCTCTCCCCATTTCCAGCTTCAGAAAAATACAAAAAAAAAAAGAAAAAAAAAAAAAGAAGCCATTTAGACCTGGGAGTATGGGCAGTGGCTAGAGGGGAGTCTGTCTGGAAAGGTAGGCTTGGATGAGTTCCCTCTATCTATCAATTTATAAAACCTCAAGTATTTTCAATGTATGCTGTTTCATTTGATCATTATTATTATATCCATTTGTAAGATAAAATTAGACTCAAAGAAATAAAGCAATATCCCTAAAAGGAAGCAACTAATAGCAAAACCAGGGTTCAGACCCACCTATATCAGACTCCATTCTCATGTTCATTTGACTACATAAAGTTTGCCTCTATTTAAAAATTTATAATCTACCAAGGGGGCAACAACAGCCATAGGTTTAAACGGGACTGCCATGATAAGATTGTACTTTCATGTATTCCCATGAAGCAGAAGAAAAGATGGGAGATCAGTAGTAAGAACAACAAAATGCTTAATTATTCTATAGGTAAGCACTGATAATATTTAGGGTAATCTTTCAGGCTGTTCACAAATATGCTTACTGCGTCCTCTCTTTCCAAGCAGGTATAACTGCACATCCCTGCATGCATAAAGTGTGAGTGGCTATGTGACCTTCTCTGGCCAATAAACATGGTCACAGCCAGGTGATGCTTCAGGAACCAGTCAGTGCATGTTTTACCACATTCTCTCTTCTCTTTGCTACACACTGCTTTATCAGAATTGAACTTCAAGCAAGAATCATGGCAACGTGGAACAGAGAGCCTTGGCTGACCTGCAATGAATATATAGTAGGCACAGGAAATAGACCTTTGTTATTTTAAGCTACTGAGATTTGGGGATTTACTGTTATTGCAGTATAACCTGGCCTAGCCTGACCGATACAATACTAAGCATAAATTAAGAATTTTCACACTCCAGTCATCACAACTATAGTTAACACTACACAGTGGTTCAATTATTTGAATTACCATGATTCTGGATAATAAAATTTTAGGCATTTACCAATTACCATAACTTTAGATGATATTTTAGGCATTTTAACAGAAAAACTAAATTTGAGTGGAATTACATACTAAAATTAGAAACTTAGTTAATCTTTAAAAACCTGTATTAATTCAGATACAAGAGTCTAACTGGTAGTAATATACCCAAATTGCAGGCCTATTTAGAGGCAATCTATAGCCACCCAAACATAAATCTGTCAAAACAGAAGATTAAATTATTCTCTGGAGGATCTATATACTTCCTACGGCCTTAAATTATACCCACTCCCTATTTAATGCCTATACTAGATCCTGAAAATCTACCCTTAATCAGCACTGAGCTGATAAAGTAACTCTACCTAAAAGGGTAAATGATGGCCTCAAGATGTTACTCAAATAGTCACACAAAACCAAACAGACAAAAATAATAAAAATATTTACAATCTATATTTTTGAGGATACTGGCCATGATATCTCCCCAAGCCAAGCTACTGTTGTGGTTTTATCTTAAGAAAAATGTACATCTTAAAAGTGGTCAAATTTTTCTTTTTGACTGGGCCACCAGGAAGATTATGGCTTGATATACAGCCTCCCTTTAACAGCCATATGCAGTCCCATAATATGTGCGAATTCTCCCCTGGCTTCAGTCTATGATATGACCTTAATCCTCTCATTACTCTGATTTCTTCCCTTTTATGTTTTTTTTCCTCCTTCTACAAATTCTTCTTGGATTAAAATAGAGGGGGGGAAATCAACAAAACATAGTAAATATTAAGGTTCTTGGCAGAGAGAAAGCTTCCTGAAATGGGATTTCTAAGAATTGTGAACTCAGCCACAGCCTGAAGAAGAGACTTAAATTTAACACACAAACAGGGAAAATTTTAATTACTAGTCTTTACTAGTCTTAAATCATTTTCACGCTGTACATACTTAATAATTAGTGTCGGGTTTATTATATATAATCAATCTAGTTTGTTCCATTACCTAAACCTAGGGTTGGAGGAACACCATGTAGTTGTTACTGAAAAGGGAAGAGAGAAATTGTGTGCAACTGAATTCTTTCTACCATATTCTATACTATAGTTGGAATTGTTGGTTTGAATCTATTACTATGAGCTTAGAGAGTGGTCAGTGATAGTTATAGCTTCTCCATGGTAACCTGTCAGCCTTTTCTAATTCTCTGGGGCCAGAGGAGCTTTCATAATAATTATTTTTATTAAAATTATATTAGGGTTGGAAGAATAACACACTGTCAGGGAGATCTATTACTTAGACGTAAGAGTTGCTATCACAGGTGATAAATTATTTATAATGCCCAGCATTAATACAGCAATGTTTTCAAACCAAGAATTTGTAAATGTCCTTTGCAGATGCAAATTAACAGATTAATAAGGAAACAAGCTTTCTTGTATGAGAAGCTGGGATGACAGATTAGCTATTAAGAGCAATTTATAGGTCATAAGATATGAAAGTTGGCAAGAAACACTACCTTGGCTGGCTCTATAAATAGTAAAACTGCATTTAGTTTCCCAGAGGTATCCTGTTAGACATTTTAATTATACCATAAAAACTGCCAGAATTTACAATGATTTCATTTTTAAAAAAACTTGATGCTCCATGTAAACTTGATGCAATACAATAGGCATCTGTGCTATGTGCTGGAACTGCCAAGTTGCAGCCAATGGAAGATTATATGCTCCTTCCCCATAAAGGACTGTGAAGGTAAGGTTGATACTCCCTAACATCTCCTCCAGGTTACTTAAGGATTCTCCTCCCTCCTTTACTCCCTAACACTGCAACCACATACTATCCTTCTAGGAAGATTTTTTATAAAGAACTCTATTCTACAAAACTCTTTGTATACAAAATGATAACCAAGTAAAAGTCCTTTTTGGGAATTGAGTTTGACTGGGGATAAATTCTTTCACTCACTCAAAATAATCAGTTAAGATTATTTTTGGCCCTGGCCGGTTGGCTCAGCGGTAGAGCATCGGCCTAGTGTGCAGAGGACCCAGGTTCGATTCCCGGCCAGGGCACACAGGAGAAGCGCCCATTTGCTTCTCCACCCCTCCGCCGCGCCTTCCTCTCTGTCTCTCTCTTCCCCTCCCGCAGCCAAGGCTCCACTGAGCAAAGATGGCCCGGGTGCTGGGGATGGGTCTGTGGCCTCTGCCTCAGGCGCTAGAGTGGCTCTGGTCGCAACATGGCAACGCCCAGGATGGGCAGAGCATCGCCCCCTGGTGGGCAGAGCGTCGCCTCATGGTGGGCGTGCCGGGTGGATCCCGGTCGGGCGCATGCGGGAGTCTGTCTGACTGTCTCTCCCTGTTTCCAGCTTCAGAAAAATGAAAAAAAAAAAAAAAAAAAGATTATTTTTGGAAACTTATTTCCAACTCTCAGTTTCACCTACATCTTTCGTTTTAGTTGGGAGATTGATAAGCAGATAACATAGTTTCAAATGAGTTTTTTTTTCCAAAATAATGACTTTTTTTTTATAAATAAATTTTTATTTTAATGGGGTGACATCAATAAATCAGGGTACATATATTCAAAGAAAACATGTCCAGGTTATCTTTTCATTCAATTATGTTGCATACCCATCGCCCAAAGTCAGATTGTCCTCCGTCACCTTCTATCTAGTTTTCTCCGTAACCATCCCCCCCCTTCCCCCTCTCCCTCCTTCCCTCCCACTACCCCCCATAACCACCACACTCTTGTCATGTCTCTTAGTCTCGCTTTTATGTCCCACCAATGTATGGAATCCTTCAGTTCTTGTTTTTTTCTGATTTACTTATTTTACTCCATATAATATTATCAAGATCCCACCATTTTGTTGTAAGTGATCCGATGTCATCATTTCTTATGGCTGAATAGTATACCATGGTGTATATGTGCCACATTTTCTTTATTTAGTCTTCTAATTTTTTTTACAATGATTAAAGCCTTTAAGCAAACTCCTGGCCAATACAGCAAGAATCTATAAAAGAGTAGTGTCCTTAACATGTTCACCAAGTCCAAGTTGGCCCCAACACCATGCAAAATCCCTGGAAAATGCCACCCAACCCCAGTTCAGTCGGTTAGGAGCTGTCACAAGGAGCAGGAGTCCAGGAAAAGTCCACATCCAGGAAAAGTCTGCATGGCACTGGAATTGCTGTCACAATTCTATACTTTGCAGCTCACATCCAAGTCCCATGACAGCTGCCTCTAGCTGATAATGATTCAGGTAGACTGGAAAAGCCATCTGCAGCATGTGTGGATATGGAGCTTCTGTTTTCCTCTGTCTGGAGAGATGAGACCAGGTTGCTTTTCCCTGGAGCTCTGTGACTGTGGCTTGGTAAAGAGAACCTTGCTGTGAGGAAACAGGGACACTGGAAGGTAGGCTTCCCCCTCGCTCCTCTAAGGGAGGGTTCAGTCTCTTCCAGCCCTGCTCCAGCCACCTATTACCTAACCTTGCCCAGAATGCTGGGGTTTGCCACTGAAGGCTGAAGGTGCCCAGGGCCATCAGCCCCATCTATGACACTGTGGACGAGCCTAGGGTATTTCTTCCAAGAAGCAGGTAAACTGATCTCATTTGCACAAGGGCCAATTAACTATATCTTGCCTGAATAGTCAGGTTTTTTATTCTTCCCTCAAAGATCTCTGTTGTGGGTGTTGATAGTACTATTTTCTGCTGCTTTGTTTAATATATAGTGTTTCCTTTATTCCTCCTACCTCAATGCCCCACTCATATTTCAGGCTGGGACCTACTCCAAATTTAGAGTTCTCTTTCCCCCTTTTACTAACTTCTATTATGAATCTACCTTTGTCACCCAGCTTAGTGTATTCAAATGAGTTTTTTTATGACACAATTCACTCAAGTTTCTTATGCAATCATTTGACCAGGGTTAGGAGACATTCTACCATAATGCTGGTTTAGCCCAATCAAAACTGTTCCATTCCACACTTGCCAGTCAACCTGAATTTTAGTGAGCTGTAAATCACGGTTCTGTAGGAGGTCTGAATGTAGTCAATCACTCTTTGAAGGTAGTAGGTACACTAATTATAAAATATTGCACTGGCTAGGTCAGATATAAGGGAGAAAGCCGGAAAGGGAGAGGGATGGAAAACACATATGTGTGCAGGTGCGCATACAGGAGGCAGAGGAGATATTTCCCAAAAGAAAAAAAAGCCCAAGAAAAGGACAACTTATTTTCAGGGGCCAACAGATGACAGTTAAAATATTTTTTTTAATTAGATGGAAAGGAGTCCTCAGGCACCTGGAAAGATGTTATAAAATTAAGAAACAACCAGGGGGCGATGCTCTGCCCATCCGGGGCATCGCTCTGTTGCGACCAGAGCCATTCTAGCGTCTGAGGCAGAGGCCATAGAGCCATCCTCAGCGCCCGGGCCAACTTTGCTCCAATGGAGCCTTGGCTGCGGGAGGGGAAGAGAGAGACAGAGAGGAAGGAGAGGGGGAGGGGCGGAGAAGCAGATGGGCGCTTCTCCTGTGTGCCCTGGCCGGGAATTGAACCTGGGACTCCTGCACGCCAAGCCAATGCTCTACCACAGAGCCAACCGGCCAGGGTCCTGGTCGGGCGTATGCAGGAGTCTGTTTGACTGCCTCCCCGTTTATGGCTTCAGAAAAATACATTAAAAAAAAAAAAAGAAACAACTGAGAACTTCTATAACCATCCAAGAAGGAGTACCATCCCAGGCCCTAATGCAGGCTAAGGCCTCCGAAGTCCATGGTTTCTAACTGTTCAGGAATAAATGGACCATAATCACTTAGTCTGGCAGATTCAACTTCTATTCCTATTGGATTATTCCAAACTCCAATTTCAGAACAAGATACAGAGAATTTTAGAGCGGGAAGAGGCTTTATAGATCATCTAATCTACTGGCTTTGAAACTTTGTTTAAACCAAAATACAAATACACATGATTTGTGTGATAAACATGTAGTTGTTTAGGTTCACTTTGACTAGAGTTCATTTTTCTCCCCAACAAGTAACCTTAAGAATCTATGGTACTCTGTGGAACTCTTTAGAACAGAGTTTAAAGACCACTTAATAATATAACTACTCAATGTCTTTAGATGTACAAACTGAGGCCAAAAGGTGTCCAGTGCCTTGGTTGAAGGTCAATGTGCTAATGACCAGCACAGGCAGGACTAGAGCCCTGCCTGTCTTCAGACCCCCAGCTGGTACTCTCTTCACTCTGCTTTGCCAACATCCCATCACAATATCTCACCGTCACCTCAAACTCAAGCCCTCATTGCCTTTCCCAAGTCTTCTGTACTCTTGTGACTTCCGTGTTTAATAAAAGAAGTAAATGTTATCACTATTTCTTCCAACAACCAGTCAAAAGCTAGGGTTATCACTGATTTTTTTCCTGTCTCTTGGTCTTCATATTCAGTGGGCACCCCAAGCCAGTTTTATTAAGACTCCTACAATTACACTAGTTTTTATTTAATAATCTTTAATGCCAATTATTTATATAGTAGATCCTCTTAGAATTGATTTCTGACAGTTTTCTAAGTAATAAATATTACCTTTTAAATTATGTGACAATGGTTATCGATAAGGTTTGTAATATATTTTATTTATTTATTTATCTTTGCAGCAAGTAAAGGAAGACTATTGGCTGTGCATGAATACTCTCAGAAGGGACTTAGCAGGTAAAGAAAAGGGGGCCTTGGAGGCTTCAGGGTGTTAGCCCCAGACAGCTGCTGCCGCCCACTGCTCCCCCCCCCACCCCCAGGTTACAAGTCTGTGGGGTCCCTTAGAGCTTAGGAGAAAGAAAGACAAAAGAAAAATGCCCTCAGGGAAAAGAAGAAAGGGAGAAGAAGGAGAGGAAAGGTGTGGGCCTGCTCCAGAAAGGGAGCATACTGCTTTTCTCTCTAAAATCCAAGCCAGGATTCAGAGACAAATTCAACGGCAAACTTTAATAACCTTAATCAAATGTTAGTAACTTTTCTAACAACTACTTATTCTGTCTCCTGAATAATAATGGATTTAGCAATTCCAGGGTAATACAGTGATTAGAACTGCCTAATCCGTGATTAGACAGTGATTAAATCCTGTCTCTGCTGGCTATGTTCCCCTAAGGAAGTTACTGACTCTCTGTCTTTATTTTCTTATCTATACAGTGGGGGTAATATCTATCTCATGGGATTATTATAAGCATACATTAAAAGAGCTTAGAATAGTGCCTGGCACATAACAAGTATTCAATTACTGCTAGCTGTTATTATAGATGCTAAATACCAATAAAACTGAATAAATTAAGTAATTTTAAAGTCATATATTTATATTCACATAATCTGTTTTGTACATTTATTTAAAATTTAAATGCATTAAATTAGTGCCTTCCTTCCCGTCTCATTATATTAATTAAAAAACCTGAAAATGTCATTTCCTTTGTGTGGCATTTGTCACTGTTCCTTTGGTACAGAGATTATTGGAGTATGCAAGCACAAAGACATTTCTTTTTGGGAATCCTCAAACAAAGAAGACATCAAACCAAGATCTAGAAAAGAAACACAGGATGTTAACCAAAGATAAATTAAAATTTTAATTAAGATTCTAAATTATTTTTTAAATATTAGCTTACTATAAAGATATTCAACTCAACCTGACATTAAATATAGGTTACACTGATAAATGAAATTTCTAATTACAAGTGTGATCAAATTCTTCATTACATTAGTTTTTAAATTTGTTTTTCATAGTGGTATGTATGCTTGTTTTGGGTAAGGGTGAATACCAGAAAATGTACTAGAGTTTCAGTGAAATATGTTCTACAGCAAAAAGAGATGATTCATATATTTTCTATTTGAAGCAATAAGAAAAAATACAGAATATGGATGAAAGAAAAAGAACAGAGCATGAGATAAGTCAGAGTAGGGACTTCTCTAAACCAAGAGGTATCTTATTCATCTCTGTAACTTTAGAGTCAAGCATAATGCTTGGCACGTAACAGGTACTCAACAAACTCTTGAAGAACCAAGCTGACAGTCATGGGGCTTTCGATCTGCACAGGATATAAAAGAAGAAAACTCCATTTCGCCAATGTAAGAATGCCAGAAGGACTGTAAGGTGCAAATACCTCTCAACCTTTAGCTCCCTTTAAGCAAAATTCTGGTACACTAAAACTTTCCTGCACCTGAAAAAACATAGGATCCATAGACATTGGTGTTTCTCAGTTGTTACCTTTCTGTCTGTCTACATTGAACTTGCGGTCCTTCATATCTGATCTTGTTCTTCAACCTGCTACATTTCATCCAATTAGTCACATTTTTACTAAGTCTATGAGATATTCTCCCTTTTACTCTTGCATTTTTCACATGAGGCAGGAAATGATTAAAGAGGAGTTAGTTGCCATTAACTTAAGAAGCACTTTATAATATGTGCCACAAATAAATAACAATTTTCAATTAAACAATGATAGTATGCTTACTTATTGATTGCAAGATCATCCTTATTTCAGACATATTAAAATGAAAAAAAATGAGCATCTTAGAATCAATGAATTATGATATATCAGATGCTTTATTTACATTATCCCAAATCCCCCACCAGGTTCTATGAGGTAGGAATTTTTACCTTCCTTTGCAGATGAGGAAACAAACAATATTAAGCAACTGGCCTAAAGTTAAATAATTATTACTAAATGACAAGGTTAGAATTTAAATCTCGGCTTACCTAACTGCAAATCAAAGTATTTCTGTCACACTACCTTGCCTCCTCAAGATACTCCAGACAAAAAGTAAAGACAATGGCAAGCGCACTTGCTCTGAGAAAGACTTATTATCCTTGCTGTTCAAAATTGGGTGCTTAGAAGGGCTTAGCAGGCAGATGTTTCTAATTTGCAATATTTTTTAAAGTGGTTATTGTCAAACTGTATCACAAACTGGATATAGACTCAGAATTTTATTGAGACAGAGGAAGAAAAAAAACTGCAACAATTCTACTACACTGTTATTTTTTGAGCACCTTACAATTTTTTACTCCCCCCACCCCAATCCCAGATATGAAAACTACCTTTGGAATTCTTCAAGTTTGCCAACCTACTCATGAGCCGAAAAAAAGATGTATTTTATTTGACTAATATTATCCACAGGATTATATATAAATGCTGAGATATGAAATGAAAAGTTTAGGGACTATGCCAAGTCTAGGACTGGTTAATGTGTCTGGCATTCCTGTAAAATCCCAGAAAGCTGCTCCCAAATGTCTATAATAACAGATATTCAGAAGATGGGTTATGATTCAGGTTTCCATTTATTCCATTTAGGGACAGCAATGGTTTTTAACAGTGGTACTGGGCTGTAAATTCAGGCAGAATCATTTAAATGTACTTTAGTTAATATATGTGTCCTGAGAGTTCAACAGGAAGAAAGAATTACCCCTACTCTTAGAATAGCAGGGTCCATGTCCAGAAGGTTCCATTTGAAGTATTACAGTATTAAATAGAGACTGATGGAAAACTTGTCGTTTTATAGAAATCTCAGAAGCCTCTTTCTGAAAAAATCTGGGATTAGGAATGGATTGGTTTACCTTGCTTCTAGTGAACGGTGAAAGGGGAGGTGATGATTCTGTCACTGTTGAAGAGAGAAAGCATTGAAAGGGCAAAGGTGAAGTGATGAATGATGAGATTTCTGCCGGTGCCCCCTTCCAGACAGGGGTAGGACACGGCCCTTTCCTGCTCTGGCTTCTTCCCAACAAAGTAGCAGCACATTTTCCCCATGATCAAGCACATGTTCTATCATATCTGATTACACCTAAAGCTTATTTTACCTAACTTTATAGTTCACAAAAGGAGAGAGGGAGGAAATGAAAGAAAAAACAGGGAGATAAATATAGTTCTGCTTCCCAAGTTCTAAGATTACTCTACTGGTAGTGAGTTAACTCTGTACTTGCTTATGTGCCTGGAATCTAAGAAAAATAGGAAGAAATGCTGAATAGAGGGAATCATTAAGAGAGGGTAAGGGTTAAGATTAATCACTTATATACAGAAGGAATACAAAACAAAAAATGGAAAGAAGTATAAAAATACCAGTACTAAAACATTAAACAGAGACAGTTTTCCAGAAATGTGAAAGTGTGACTACTTTAATTTAAAAAAAATATGCAACTTTAAATTACATTTGATGAGTTGTCAATGAGAAGGAACTTTGATTCTTTTTAATCTAAGTTTTGTATGAGAACATTAAACTTGCTGAAATAGTGACATCAGGCAGAGGCCACTATCCACAAGCTTGCTCTCAGCTGCAGTCAGGGGTTTGCTAGTCTTTTACAGCAGAATCCAGATGTGCCCAAGTGAGTTACATTTCCCCTGAGATGCTTCTTCCAACATCTTCTCTCTAACAAGATAAATAGTGGTCCTCACACTTCTCATGGGTGCCATCAGAGGCGAAACCAGAGTGGAGCATTAAACACGCGTTGGTACTTGAGAGCAATGTGGTGATTAAGTCAGCTGGGGGAATCAAGGATGTACTTCAGGGACTTGGTAATAAGAGTCTGGGAGATATACTCATCATTGGATACTTAATAAAATCCTAGGCATAACAATGCCCACTGAGAACTCCAAGGAACTCATACTGTGAATACCAGCAGCGTTCAAAGAAGACAGGCCTCACCACTATGGTAGAACCCAGAGTAGCATTGTTGGCATGTACTTCCAGAAACATCAAGAATACTGTACGTGTTTTGCAAAGCTAACAAAGAATAGGTAAAATGTATTTTTATTCACTTCTTGATTCAACAATCATTTGAGTACCTACTATGTCCTAGGCCCTTGGAATATGAAGATAAATGAGATAAGGTATCTGCTGCAAAGTCACTCTCAGCTTAGAAGACAGACTGAAACAAAGTGCAAGAGTCATCTGGGTGACTAGGGCAAGTGGAAACACCTAAGTTCCTCAACTTCTCTCAGAAACCTCAGTGAAAGAACAGTGAAAGAAAAATTTTTTAAGCTATAAGCTCATAAAAACAAAAAGACTGAGAAAGATGCCAGCAGATGAGAGATATCCACAAAATTTTGGAAGATGGAAAGCAGATGGATGAATGGTAACTGATGTAGTAGGACAGGGAAAACGGAAACCAAACTGCCTACAAGGAGGGGTGCCAAGTCCAGCTGCAGAGTGCTAGAGAGGAACAGGACTTGAGGCAGGAAGGCTTCTGAAGTGCAGGGTAAGGGGTGCAGGGCTGAAACAGGATGGGAAATAAACTTATACTGTATAAGAAGCAATAAGAACCTAGATCTGCTCCCCCAGTCTGGCAAAAGATGGAAGCCTACCTTCTATAGATGTTTAGAGATGAATATAGAAATGAAATGCTACACTAAAAACAGATCAGTGAAAACCTGCATTCTGAACAATAAGGTTCTCCTCACTGGGTGCCCCTCTCCAACATTACAAGACCCTTGGCTCTGATCAGTTTCTGCAATGCTGGCAGCTACATATGGCAGCAGACTGAAAGTTTTTTTAAAAAATTGGTCCAAAGAAAAGATGTGCATATACTAACATGAGGTGATTTCTCAAATTAAAAACAAACAAACAAACAAAAGCTCACTGTATTTCAAGCTCCATTAAAATCTATCTGTGCCAGACCCACCCAACCATATAGAGGCTCTAAATCAGTTTTTAGTGCCTCATTCATAATAGAAGCAGTCAGCCAAAGATTACCAGACATTTGAGAAAACCTCTAACTTGAAAACAGTGACCAAAATAAACAACAAAAAAGAAATTCAAAAGGGAACAAATACAATGAAAAGATTTTTAAAAAATCTTTCAAATAAAATAGTCTTCAGGGACATAAAATTTATACTGCAGTTATGAGCCTTCTGTGTACCACATAAAAGGAACATTCAGAGAACATGAGAGAAGTCTTCAAAAACTTTAATGACAACAAAAAATAGCACATGAAGTAGAACAAATTGAAGAAGAATGTTACTTCATGGGAAATAGAATTATAAAAAAAATAGGAAAGAGAAAAAACAACAGATAATACAATTAGAGGATCAACCCAAGAAGCTTAACATATGACTAACAAAAGTTCTAGCTATAGAAAATAAAGACAATGGAGAGAAATAAATTATCAGAAACATTTTTAAAGAAAAATTTCCCAGAAATTAAACACATAAAAGTCAAGACAATGAAGAACAACAACAAAAGACCCACTCTGAAATTTCAGGACAACAGTATATAGAAAAAATCCCAAAATATTCTAGGGAGAAAAATTTGCTAATATACAAATACTTAGAAATCAGAGTAGCATTTGGCTTCTAAATAGCAATTAAAATCTAAAAGACAATGTATCAAATATTGTCAAAATTCTGGGAGAACAGTGTTCCAATCTAGAATTCTATTCCTAGCCAAACTATCAATCAAGGTTGAGGGTAGAATTAAAGAATTTTAAGATATTCAAAGTCTTTTCAAAGGGAACTAATGCAGGTGTATGCCAGCAATACATAGATGTAAACCAAATAAGATTATGCAATGCAGGAAACAGGCTACAAGACAGGAAGAGGTAAAGGAAATTCTCAGGATCTCAGGGGAGGGAAGCGTCAGAATGGTAGCTGTGCAGTGTCCTGCAGAACAGCTAGTCAAGTTTGGAGCAGGACACAAAGACCTTCAAGAAGGATCTCTCTGGGGCAGAAGTAAGTGGTAGAGGAGGTATATAGATTACTTGATATGTTTGGCACTCTAGAATGGAGTTTTATAGTTCAGTTGTAAAGTCTTATATTAGTGACCAGCACATAGAAAAGCAAACAAAACCATAGCAATAAGAACTAAAGTGATAATTCTGGTTTTGCAATACAGAAAGATCACCAGGGCAGTGTAAAGGGTGAACTGTGGCAGGGGCATAACTAGAAATAAGGGAAGTAGGTTAGGAGTTATGTAACAAAGTTTGAAGGAAGTTAGAAGAGCCTTAACCAGAGCAACAATAGTGGGGATGGAGGTGGGGACAACTTAAGGGAATGGAGAGAGCTGGAAGGGTAACTTCTTCAGATACAAGCTCAGTCTGTAACCTTAACCACAGAGTCTTGCTGATAAAAAGCTAAGGCAGAGGAAATATTTTAAAAGGCAGGGATTCAAGCCCTGTCATTCCAGCACAAGAATGAGCTGTGCTATATAGCGTGCTGTTCCATGCTGCACCGGACAATATCACCTTCTCTGAAGCTATCTTGATTCCTCTAAATCTCCTTCTTTCCCACTATCTAATGATGAGCAAGTCCTACCGAATCTACCTCTGGGGTATGTCTAATATAGCACAGAGTGCCCAGTAAGCATGTTTTATTTAGTTCACAGTGTCTGTTTGTTTTGTAATTAGAAAACTTCATATTAAAAAATCCAGTTTTTCAACTTCTATAGGAACAAGAACAACAAAAATTGACAAAACTGACCCATATTCTCACATAAGAAAAACCACCTAACTCAATAGTGGCTATCGCCAACAGACAATGTATGCATGCATTTTCAAGTTCCTCATAGACTGCTCTACTCCCCACAGCCAAGTACACTTCATTCATTTGCAGTACAGTCTCCACTCCTTTAAGGCACTTGCTTTTTGAGACCCCTCTTCCCCGTCTAGGCCTCTTTATCTCTCACCTGCATTGCTTTAAAGGCCTCTTAACAGGTCTTCTGACCTCTACCTCCTCCATTCTCTGCTACTCTATTAGTTTCCCTAAAGCAGAGGCCTGATTATGCCATGCCTTTGCTTAAAAACCTTTGATAACTTCCCAATGCATACTAATCCAACCCCTAGGCTTGGCAAGTAATGATTTTCACAATGTGATTCCAACCTTCTTTTCCACTATTATCTCTCTCCTTACAAACCAGACCTCCTGCTTGTTTGTTGTTCTCTAAAACATCTGCTTTATTTCCTGTTCCTAGGAAATAAAGCTCATATTTGTGTTAAATTTTTTTTTTTAATCTTTTTTTTTTTTGCATTTTCTGAAGCTGGAAACAGGGAGAGACAGTCAGACAGACTCCCGCATGCGCCCGACCGGGATCCACCCAGCACGCCCACCAGGGGCGAAGCTCTGCCCACCAGGGGGCGATGCTCTGCCCATCCTGGGCGTCGCCATGTTGCGACCAGAGCCACTCTAGCGCCTGAGGCAGAGGCCACAGAGCCATCACCAGCGCCCGGGCCATCTTTGCTCCAGTGGAGCCTTGGCTGCGGGAGGGGAAGAGAGAGACAGAGAGGAAGGCGCAGCAGAGGGGTGGAGAAGCAAATGGGCGCTTCTCCTGTGTGCCCTGGCCGGGAATCGAACCCGGGTCCTCCGCACACTAGGCCGACGCTCTACCGCTGAGCCAACCGGCCAGGGCCTGTGTTAAATTTTTAATCATAAGAAACATATTTCAAGGCAAGTTTATTTTTTCAAATTGTGTTAAAGGCTTCTTTAAATTTCCTATTTATAAGTAAATAGAGATGGAACTCTTGGTTGAAAATATGCAGAGACAGAGAGGAAGGAGAGGGGGAGGGGTGGAGAAGCAGATGGGCGCTTCTCCTGTGTGCCCTGGCCGGGAATCGAACCCGGGACTTCTGCACACCAGGCCGACGCTCTACCAATGAGCCAACCGGCCAGGGCCGGTAATTACTTAATTTCTGAATGGAGAAGGCCTTTCTAAGCCTAAAAACAATAGCAATATCAAAGAATAAAATCAAAAGTTATGACTGTATAAGAAAATTTAATTTCTGTTGTCAAAAACATGGCAAGCATCACAAAGGAAAGTAACTTTTTTTTTTTTTTTTAGATTTTAATTATTCATTTTAGTGAGAAGAGAGAATGAGTGAAAGAGAGAGCGACTAGCAGGGAGGAGCAGGAAGCATCAACTCCCATATGTGCCTTGACTGGGCAAGCCCAGGGTTTTGAACCAGCAACCTCAGGGTTCCAGGTCAACACTTTATCCATTGTGCCACCACATGTCAGGCTCACAAAGGAAATTAAATGGCAAAAAAACTTTTCTGAAAAATAGTCTGCCATAAATAAGGGATGAAAGAACATATAATTCACCAACACAGTGTAAAAACACCAATCAAATAAGAAAAAAAAAATCATCCTTATAATTAAGAGATTTTAATTAATTATAGAATTTTACTTCAACTTTTAAACAGCAAAGTGTAGGGAGCTCTATTGGCACAATTGGTTAGCACATGGTACTTACAAAAAGCAAAGTGTAAAAAAGCACTTAAAAAATAAAGAACCTCGCCTGACCTGTGGTGGCGCAGTGGGATAAAGCGTCGACCTGGAACACTGAGGTTGCCGGTTCAAAAAAACCATGGGCTTGCCTGGTCAAGGCACATATGGGAGTTGATGCTTCCTGCTCCTCCCCCTTCTCTCTCTCTCTCTCTCCCCCCTCCCTCTCTCTAAAAATCAATAAATAAAATATTTAAAAAATAATAATAATTAAAAAAAAAGAACCTCACCATATCGGTGAGAATGGAGTGAGGTGGGTACTCTCATGCATTGCTGGTGGGAATATAACCTGTTGATGCCTTTCAGAAAAGTACTTTGACAGACAAATTGAAAGTCCTAAAAATGTCCTTTGATGGAGTGATTTTTATTCTATACTCAAAACCAGGAATCTTCGAGTTTGGCACTATTGTCATTGTGAGAGGCTGTCTTGTCCCCCTCTCACAAAAAGAGGGTTTTTCAACAGTGGCACTGCTGACACTTTGGACCGCCCACTAACTTGTGACAACCAACCATGTCTCCAGACACTGCCAAATGTCCTTCATGGGAAGGGGAGGGGACAGAGATCATTCCCAGTTGAGAACCACTTACCATACAAACAAAATAATGAGAAAGTTAAATGAAGATTTTTATAGGTAAGTTGTTACAACATTATAAGAAAAAGTTGTAAGCACAGAAAAAGTATTAAAAATTATAAGCATGAAAAAATATAAATGCTTAATAATAACAGAATGGTTAAGTAAATTATGATACAATATTATAAGATACCGTAGAGCTATTTAAAATGTTGTTTTCAAAACACTCAATCAAACAAAAATATTCACTCTACTAATTAGAATAATGCTAGATGCTGTAATGAACACCAAAATTTCACTAAAGTTTATTTCTTGCTCATGAGACAGTTCAAGGTGGTGCCAGAATGGCAGAGGCAGAATGGGGTGGAGGTGGGGCCCTGCTGCACATAGGTCTTCAGAGACCCCAGCTATCAGCAGCTCTCCCATTTTCACTCTGTAGCTTCCAAAGTTATTCTTAGTGTCAATGTCCAGCAAGGAGTTGAGAATAGAGCTTGGATGATAATGACTAGGAGTGTTATTATGGGCAAGACCTAGAAATAGCAAATATCTATTGTTGAGAAGTGAGTCACAGGCCTTTACTAAAGGAAGCTAGGAAATGTAGTCTAGTCATTGGTCCCCCAAAAAATAAAAACAGATTTGGTAAAGCAATAGTTCAGTCTGTCAGATTCATGATACAGTATCAAATAAAAAAGTGGTTAAATACACCATACACACAATGCAAGATACAGTGTCAAATAAAAAAGTGGTTAAATACACTGTACACACAATGCAAGCCTAATCTATTATTTTTTACATATTCCCAGAAACAAGAGTAATACTTTCCAACCCAGCAATTCTACTTCTAAATATGTCCTCTAGAGAAATACACACAAAGAATCAGATAGAAAGACAATTTAAAATATCAGAAATAGCCTAAGTGATCATTTAGAGGGCTGATTAAATAAATTATAGTAAAGCCATATAATGAGATACTATGCATTGAAGAAATAAGGTAGAACTACAGTTGACCTTTCAACAACATGGGTTTGAACTGCATGGGTCCTATAATATGTAAGTTTTTTTCAATAAATACATAAGGAAAAATTTATTTTTCTTATGATTTTCTTAAAAACATTTTTTTTACTCTAGCTTTATTGTACAAATACAGTATATAATAATATACAAGATATGTGCTAACTGACTGACTGTTATGGGTAAGGCTTCTGTTCAACAGTAGTCTATTAGTAGTTAAGTTTTGGGGGAGTCAAGGGTTATACACAAATTTTCAACTGTGTGAAGGATTGGCACCCCTAATGCCCTGTTGTTCAACGCTCAAGGGTCTATGAACTGAGTTGGAGATATCTCTAGGTCATACTATTAAGAGCAAAAAGCAAGAGGCAGAAAAATAAAGTATGACATCCAGCATAAAAATAAATTGTGTGTGCATATTCAAAGAACAAGGTCAGGAAGAGGGTTTTTCAACAGTGGCACTGCTGACACTTTGGACCAGAGAGTTCTTTTTGAGGGGGTTAGGGGTCTGTCCTATATCCTGGAAGATGTTCAGCAGCATCCTTGGCCTCTACCAACTAGCTGCCAATAACAATTGCCACCTCCCTTCCCAGCCTTTAGGAAGGATACACATTGAATCGACAAAAGTTTTACTCTGAGTAGATGAGGGAGAGAAATGAGGGAGGAACAAAGGGTACATTCACTCTACTTGTAACGCTTAAAAAACTACCACAAGAGGCCCTGGCCGGTTGGCTCAGTGGTAGAGCGTCGGCCTGGCATGCGGAAGTCCCGGGTTCGATTCCCAGCCAGGGCACACAGGAAAGGCGCCCATCTGCTTCTCCACCCCTTCCCCTCTCCTTCCTCTCTGTCTCTCTCTTCCCCTCACGCAGCCGAGGCTCCATTGGAGCAAAAGATGGCCCGGGCGCTGGGGATGGCTCCTTGGCCTCTACCCCAGGCCCTAGAATGGCTCTGGTCGCGACAGAGTGACGCCCTGGATGGGCAGAGCATTGCCCCCTGGTGGGCGTGCCGGGTGGATCCCGGTCGGGCGCATGCGGGAGTCTGTCTGACTGCCTCCCCGTTTCCAGCTTCAGAAAAATACAAAAAAAAAAAAATTACCACAAGAATCTGTGTATTATCTAAATGATTTTTACTTTAAAAGGTATCAGAAATATTTTTAAAAATATTAACAGTAATTATCTTTGAGTTGTGAAACTATGGATAACACTTGTTTCTGTATAACTTATTCATAAATATTGACTTAGAAAATTGAAAATAAACTGAATTTTATTTTTGAGGAAAGGAACAAAGACAAAAAAAATACAAAAAGTTAACAGTGCTTGCAGATAGGAAATGAAATGACATGTCATTTTTGTTTGCCTTTTTGATTGTTGCTTTCTAACTTTTCTACAGCAGCATGTACTAATTTACAATTCTTTTTTTTTACAATAAAAAAAATATATTTGCTTTTTAAATATCCTAGTCTTATTAAATCAGAATTTTAAAAAATGATCCCAATATAATAAATTAAGACCAAATGGGCTCAGAGTTAGTGATGGTACTTGACTTCCTTTTATAAGGCAGTGCAAAATTCCAGCCACAGAGATCAGACACAAGCACTGGTAAAGGACAGTTTAGAACAGGGTTTTGAATTGCAGGGCTAAAAAAACAGCTCCTTAGAGAATTTAAGAGCCACGAGGGCATTTAGGGGCCAGAATGGGGAATAAACAAACAGGAGTGATGCAGACTTAAACACTCCATCTCCAACTAGCAATTAAGGAGCAATATAAACAGAGTGGCAGGTTTGAAGGTTGAACATAGCCTAGGAGGAAGATTACCAACTCTGCTGAGATAAGCAGCTAATAGGTTCTCAGAAACTTGCTCTACCTGATTTACAACTAGAAAGTTACATTATGTGTTTTAGATAAATAATATTTTGTTTCTATTTCTAAAAAGGGCAATTACATTCTCTAACTCAGAGGTCAGGAACCTATGGCTCGTGAGCCAGATGTGGCTTGTAAAGCCAGTATCTAAGGCCAGGGCAACTATCACAGCAGCCTTCTGGCCTATGCAGGTTCGCATTGGATTCGGACAGTCGGTAAAGAAACAACGGAGCCACAAACTGGTGGGTCATAGTCTTTAATCCTAGCTTGCACCCGGCGGGCAAGTAAAAACACACACTGGTCTCCAAAACCCAATCACATTCAGTGCTCACAAAGCCACTGACTTATCCGAGTTTCCTAGAATCAAAGGTTTCTAGCTCACCAGCCTTATTCTCCTCAGTTCCCCATCTCCTTCCTTATCCCAGATACAAACTCTGTACAAACTGGCTTCTCACTCAGCACTCCGCCATCTTGGCTGCTTCTCCTGGCCACATGGCCTCTTTCTGCTCTCTGCTTTGCTCCCTCCTCTAATGATAATCTCAGGAACCAAGAGCAAGCTCCCATTCCGTCCCCATTTTATAGTGTAGAAATCCAAACTCTTAATCCAATATACAAAACAGGGAAGTCTCTAATACAAAGTCACTTCTCTGAGGCATGCTTGGATTGTACCACCCCACATTAAAAAAGGGTAGAAAAGGCTTAATCCCAAAACCAAGCCCCAGGCTACAAGGATTCTGCCTGCCTTTAGCCCACCCCAACACACATTAATATCACCTGGGCAACGGCCTCCTCGTGGGCAGCGTAATCTTTAACAAAGTGAGCATAATACATTCTATCTGCCCAACATGGCTCTTTTGATGGCTGCATCTGGCTCACAGACAAATCTTTAATAAAAAAATAATAACGTTAAAAATATAAAACATTCTCATGTATTACAATCCATTCATTTCCTACCACTCATGTTCATGGTTGCGGATGGCTGGAGCCAATCACAGCTATCCTCCGGGACAACACCAAATTTTTATTAGATAATGCGTAATGTATACGGGTCGTTGTATGGCTCTCACGGAATTACATTTTAAAATATGTGGCGTTTATGGCTCTCTCAGCCAAAAAGGTTCCCGACCCCTGCTCTAAATTCTGGCTTATTCATTTATAAAGGAAAAGTAGTATTAATTCAGCATCCACTATGCTAGGCAGCTTACATACACTGGCTCACTTGCAACTCAACACTTTAGGGTTGGATAGTGTTATCTCACTTCAAAGGTTGCAGAACTGAGGGTCAATAGGGTCACTTAACCTAGAGTTCACAGCAGCATTTGCTCAATCTTAAACTTCATTTATTTAAACAACCAAACCAATATTTTTGAGCACCTATTGTCTGCTAGGTAGGCTGGGGATATAACAATGACCATGAGCCTGACCAGGCGGTGGCGCAGTGGATAGAGCGTCGGACTGGGATGCGGAAGTACCCAGGTTCGAGACCCCAGAGGTCGCGCGCGGGCTCATCTGGCTTGAGCAAAGAGCTCGCCAGCTTGGACCCAAGGTCGCTGGCTCCAGCAGGGGGTTACTCGGTCTGCTGAAGGCCCGTGGTCAAGGCACGTGTGAGAAAGCAATCAATGAACAACTAAGAAGTCGCAAGGCGCAACGAGAAACTGATGATTGATGCTTCTCATCTCTCTCTGTTCCTGTCTGTCTGTCCCTGTCTATCTCTGCCTCTAAAAAAAAAAAAAAAAAAAAAAAAAAAAAAATGACCATGATACACTCTTATTTCATTAAAAGAGTAAAACTAATGTAGAGCACAGTCTTCAAACAAGAAATTACAATGTTTGATGGAGACGGGGGAGGAGGAAGTGCAGGAGATGAGGTGAGGTGAAAACAGCAGACTTAATCTAGGGCAGGGATCATGGAAGGCCTCCCAGAGAAACTGAGATTTAAAATGAAGTCTGGGCCAATAAATACATCACCAATCATCGGGGAAATGCAAATTACAGTGAGATATTACCACACACCTGTTAGAATGGCTATTATATAAAAAAAAAAAAAAAGACATAATGAATGCAAGCAAGGGTTTGGAGAAAAGGAATCCTCATGCACTGTTGGTGAGAATTTAAATTGGTACAGCCACCATGGAAAACACCATGGAGGTTCTTCAAAAAAACTAAAAATAGAACTACAATATATATAGCAATTCCACTTCTGGGCATTTATTGGAAGAAAACAAGAACACTAACTCAAAAAGATGCATGCATCCCCATGTTCACTGTGGTATTATTTACAATAGTCAAGATATGGAAGCAACTTAAATGTCCATCAATGGATAAATGGATAAAGATGTGATGTATGTATACATATACATATATACACATACAATGAAATATTATTTAGTCATAAAAAGAAGAAAATCTTGCCATTTGCAACAACAGGGATGGAACTTGAGGGTAATATGTGAAGTGAAATAAATCAGACAGTGACACGTACTATATGATCTCATTTATATGCAGGATCTAAAAACAATAACAAAACCAAGCTCACAGATACAAAGAACAGACTGGTGGTTGCCAGAGGCAGGTGTGGGGTGGGGTGGGGTAGGAAAAATGGGTGAAGGGGGTCAAAAGGAACAAACTTCCAGCTATAAAACAAATAAGTCATAGGGGTGTAATGTACAGCATGGTGACTATAGTTAATACTATTGGATTGCATATGTGAATGTTGCTAAAAGAGTAATCTTAAAAGTTTTCATCACAAGAAAATAAATTTGTAACTGTGTGGTGACAGACGTTAGCTAAATTTAACATGGTGATCATTTTACAGTCTATACAATAGCAAATAACTGTTTTACACCTGAAATTAATATAATGTTATATCTCGATTAATCCTCAATTTTTAAAAAAAGAAACATAAATAAAGTAAAAAAATGTATGACAATTCCCCAGTTGGTTCAGTGGATAGAATGTTGGCTCAACATGTGGAAGTCCTGGGTTCAATTCCTAGTCAGGGCACACATGAGAAATGACCATCTGCTTCTCTCTTCCTCCCACTCCCCCTTCTCTCCCTCTTCTACAGTGGCTTAATTGGTCTGAGTGTCAGCCCCTAGCATTGAGGATAGCTCAGTTGGTCCGAGTGTTGGCATCAGGTGCTGAGGATAGCTTGGTTTAGATTCAAGCATCCACCCAAGACAGGGGTTGCCAGTTGGATCCCAGTTGGGGTGCATAGAGAGTCTATCTCCCCTCCTCTCACTTAAAAAAAGAAAAAGAGAGAAAAGAAAGAAAGAAAAAAGAAAAGTTAAGTGAGGCAAGGTGCAGGGGGAGGAGAATAATAAGCAAGAGGCAAGAGACAAGTTACTCCAAAAACTCAGTACAGAGGAGACATAGAATGTGAGCAGTGAGGACAAAGATGAGAGAAGATGGCAGGGACCATCTTCTCTCATCTGGGGAGTGCCCAACAGGGGCGTGAAAGGCAGAAATAAGGAAAGAGCATGGTCTGATTTGGGTTTCTGAAAGCTCTGATTACAGGAAGCAATAAACTTGGAGGGGAACCAGTGTGGACATGATCCATTAAAAGGCTGTTAATCAAGTCCAGGTGAGAAACGAATGGAGCCAGAAGAGCGATGATGGCCCTGGGATTGAACAAGAAGTGTGCAGATACAAGAAATACTTAGGACACAGAAGTCAATGGAAATAGTATATTTTTATACAGAGCTTTACAGGACAAAGGAAACAACCTGCTATGAGTACCTATTATGTGCTAACTCTTTGCATATATCATCTCCAACTCCCACAAAAATCCTATGAGGCAGGGTCTTCCTCATTTCACAGAGGAAGAAAAGGCTCGGGGAGTTTTAGTCACTTGTCCTCAGACTCACAGTTGATTCAGGCCATGGTCAGACTTACTTCACAGAGCTTTGGCTATTTTCAAAATACCATAGTGCATCTGAATAGATTCAGAACTTCAAAATTCTGCATTAATTCAATACTGTAAAAACAAGAAGTAAGAGGTAAAAAATGTACTTTGTATCATCATTCTATATCTTAGAATTATAATGGTATAAAGATGTCAAACTAGCAAGGAGCTTGTCATCAGAGAACCATAGTTTTACAGCTGTATTGAGGGACTCGAGAGGTACATGCTCCAGCTATTCCTGTCTTCTTAGGCAAGTGCCACCAGAGCTTTCTATGGGGTAATTTAAGGCCTTTTTATTGTCTTTAATTTTTAAAAATTTTTATTGATAAGTATAAAAAATAATATAAAGAATACCCATGACCCAGCTTCAACAAATCTTAACATTCTCTCATATTTGCCTCAATTTTTTTTCTTTTAAGAAAAATAAACATTACAGATATAGTTTACCAGCCCCCACACCCCTTTCCAGAGTACCCAATATCCTGAATTTGGTGTTTATCACTCCCATGAATAATATATTATGAATCCATAGAAGTTGTTAGTGTTTTGTATGTTTTCAAATTTTATATAAATGGAAACATATTGCCCATATTCTGCAGATTTGATTTTCTACACTTATTTGCACATAATTGTATTTTTTTGGTGGAGGACAACATGGTAAAGTGAGGCAAACAGTACTGTGGGAAAGCCAGAAGGGCACTGTGACTTTTTCAGCTAGGCCTTCAAGCAAGCTACTGAACCTTCCAGAGTTCCAGCTTCTTGCTTTGTAAAAGGGGGATAAAGAGTTGCCTTGCTGGAGGAAAGTATGGTGGTACCTCAAAAAACTGCAAATAGAACTACCTTATGACCCAGCAATCCCTCTACTGGGTATATACCCCAAAACCTCAGAAACATTGATACGTGAAGATACATGTAGCCCCATGTTCATTGCAGCACTGTTCACAGTGGCCAAGACATGGAAACAACCAAAAAGCCCTTCAATAGAAGACTGGATAAAGAAGATGTGGCACATATACACTATGGAATACTACTCAGCCATAAGAAATGATGACATCAGATCATTTACAGCAAAATGGTGGGAACTTGATAACATTATACGGAGTGAAATAAGTAAATCAGAAAAAAACAAGAACTACATGATTCCATACATCGGTGGAACATAAAAACGAGACTAAGAGACATGGACAAGAGTGTGGTGGTTACCAGGGGTGGGGGGAGGGAGGACATGGGAGGGAGGGAGGGAGAGAGTTAGGGGGAGGGGGAGGGGCACAGAGAACTAGATAGAGGGTAGCAGAGGACAATCTGACTTTGGGCAAGGGGTATGCAACATAATTTAATGACAAAATAACCTAGACATGTTTTCTTTGAATATATGTACCCTGATTTATTAATGTCATCCCATTACCATTAATAAAAATTTATTTAAAAAAAAAAAAAAAAGAGTTGCCTTGCAAGGCTATGGGGAAGTATAAGATAATAACTATCTTTAGGCCTGGCACCAAGCAAATATTCAATAAATGTTAACCATTATTTGTCACAATAAAATAGTACACACTCAATAAATGGGAGCTATTTTTACTGTAACCTGTAAGGGTTCTTCACATTTGCTCAGGAATCCTAAGTCTTAGAATGGCCCCAAGATCCCCAGTGCCTGAATCTGCTCATATAACAGGAGGTGTGATAATTTCCAGGTCAAGTCTCATGAATTTTTATGTATTCCCCTATCCAGCTGAGCTTAGCTTGTTTATTTTAATGGCAGAATTAAACTGCTAATTATTTGATCTCTACGGAATGCCATCCTATATGACTGTGATCAGGAATTTAACTTGCTCAAGATTTTTAAAGCCTAATCCCCCCCCCCAACCCCAGCCCTTTTTCCTTCCCATCTCCCCCTGCAGACTAACCCATCCCACTACAATGCCGTGTTATCCATAAATTTGATGAGCATTCATTTGCATTTTCAATAAAGTTGCTAAACTCAGGCTCAGGACTGACACCAGCACTGGCACTGCTGTTTACGTCATCTCTGCCTCACCCACCACAAGCTCTTCTAACTATGTTATTGCTCCCAAAAAGGTTATTCACTGCCTTATTTTTAATACATTGATCCCACTTCTCATACCTACCTCTGCCTGTCAAAACATCACCGACATTCCTCATGATTCTTCTCAACTACTCTTTCATAAAATCCATCCTGACTCTCCCCCACCAAAGGGTAACCTCTCTCTCTCTCTCCTGAACCTCAGAGCACATGCTATTGCACAGACTCAGCAAGTAGTTAGCCCCACATCACCCTGATTAAACTGCAAGCTCCTCCATGAATAGGTATCCTGCTCACTTCTATTGCAGGATTTATAAGTACTTATTAAAAATAAGCTAAATTGCAATTCCATTTTTAGGTATTTACCTGAAGAAATACAAAACACTTATTTAAAAAGGAATATCCCTATGTTCACTCTAGCATGCTTTCCATTAGCCAAGATAGAAAAGCAACCTAAGTGCCCATCAACAGATGAGTGGATAAAGAAGATGTGGTGCATATATATATATAATAGAATATCATTCAGCCACAAAAAAAGAATGAAATCTTACCATTTGCAACATCATAGATGAACCTAGAGGGTATTATGCTAAGTAAAATAAGTCAGACAAAGGAAGACAAATACCACATGATTTCCCTTACATAGGGAACCTAAAGAACCAGACAGACAAAACATGAACAGACTCATAGATACAGAGAACAAACTGATGACTGCCAGAGAGGAGGGGCATTGGGGGACTGGGTGGAAAAAGTATAGGGATTAAGAAGTACAAATTGGCAGTTACAAAACAGTCACAAGGATATGAAGTACAGCACTGGGAATATTGTAATCACTATTGTATGGTGGCAGGCAGGTACTAAATGTATTGGAAGGATCACTTTGTAAATTATATGAATGTCTAGCCAGTGTTCTGTACACCTGAAACTAATATGGTATTGAATATCAACTATAGTCGAAAAAAATAAATGTAAATGTGCTGACTTGAACTTGAGGACTATCAGCACTTGGTAGACTGCGATGGGACATTAGGCAATATGCAAATTATAACTACTACTGAGAGAAGGCCAGCCTGCTTAGTCTGTTATCCACATGGATTCAATCTCTCTCTAAAGGGTACTAGCAATAGCTAATAACAGAAGATTCTGCTGTGCTTGGTCCTTTATATACCTTAGTTCTATTCTCATATAGACACTACAAGAAACGAGGAATTGTCTCCCTTTTCCATACTACAGTAGAACTATAACTCAAAACCAGATCTGTCTAATTCTAAAACCCATGCTCTTCTCACACCATTTGTCCAACATAATAAACACTAGCTTGACTCATCACTCTGCCAAATAACAACCCTGCTAGACTTGAGGCAAGAAACACAATAAGTAAATCAGGAATCAGGAATGTCCTCAGACACGAACAGTAATTCATAAAAAATACATTTAATTGTTCCCAAGATTCCTAACCCTCTAGTCCTTCCATCCCTCAGAGAAAATCTCAATCCATTTGGGCTTTTTTTTTTTCTTTTTTTTCATTTTTCTGAAGCTGGAAACAGGGAGAGACAGTCAGACAGACTCCCGCATGCGCCCGACTGGGATCCACCCGGCACGCCCACCAGGGGCGAAGCTCTGCCCACCAGGGGGCGATGCTCTGCCCATCCTGGGCGTCGCCATGTTGCGACCAGAGCCACTCTAGCGCCTGGGGCAGAGGCCACAGAGCCATCCTCAGCGCCCGGGCCATCTTTGCTCCAATGGAGCCTTGGCTGCGGGAGGGGACGAGAGAGACAGAGAGGAAAGCGCGGCGGAGGGGTGGAGAAGCAAATGGGCGCTTCTCCTGTGTGCCCTGGCCGGGAATCGAACCCGGGTCCTCCGCACGCTAGGCCGACGCTCTACCGCTGAGCCAACCGGCCAGGGCCCATTTGGGCTTTTAATTATGATAAAAATTTATTAAACACTTATAAATGCTGCATGCCACAGGGAACATTAGAAAAACACAGCTATGTATCTACACTCTCATTCAAAGAAAATTAAGTGTCTAATGATGAGGACTCCTGGTAGCAGTAAATACCACTTTATTACTTGCATGTTCCCTACCCTTCTCTTAAAACTATTTATTACTTATTTAGTCTCTTAGATTTCAGACCAAATGCCCAAAACTAATAAGTGTTTCAGGTAAAATATGATCTTAGTTGAGAGCATACAACCAATTCACTTAGGCCTTATTGCCATATAAGAATCCTTGTGAAATATTACCTATATATTTTTTCAAGTTTCTTTGCTCCTTCTTAGACTGAAACAAGGAATAAAAAGAGTTTAAACCTTGTAGGTAAGCACAATAAAGATGATGAGATGTTCTTTTATTTTATACTACAAACACACACAGAGAAATGACTCTATTCACCCTCATTTACTTTTCTGTGGTAGAGTTGAATATTTTTCCTTAAAAATATCCTCAAACCTGACCAGTGGTGGTGCAATGGGTAGAGTGCCAATCAGGATGCCGATGTCCTAGGTTCTAAACCCCAAGGTCGCCAGCTTGAGTGAGGGCTCATCTGGCTTGAGCACAGGCTCGCCAACTTGAGTGCGGGGTCATCAGCTTGAGTGTGGTCACTGGCTCGAGCCCAAAGGTTGCTCGCTGGCTTGAAGCCTAAGGTTGCTGGCTTGAGCCCAAGGTCACTGGCTTGAGCCAAGGTTGTTTCCTTGAATAAGAGTTTACTGGGTTGGCATGAGCTCCTCGACCAAGGCACATATGAGAAGCAATTAATGAACAACTAAAGTGACACAACCACGAGTTGATGTTTCTCATTTCTCTCCTTTCTAGCCTCTTTCTCTCTCACTCACTTAAAAAAAAATCCTCAAATTTCTTGACTCATTTTTATCAGAACCTCTATTCAAGGTGGTTCAGCACAGTAATTAATACATGTGAAAAGACCAAAAAAAAAAAAAAAAAAAATCATGTGCACCTGAAGCCCAGACTAGAACTTACACCCAACGGTAATTCTGCCTGGCTGTCCACACTCCAGGCTCAAGTTGATACTAAATTTTAATGAAATGATACTTATATCAGCCCTGGCCAGCTGGTTCAGTGGTAGAGTGTCAGCCTAGAGTGTGGAAGTCCCAGGTTTGATTCCCAGCCAGGGTACACAGGAGAAGTGCCCATCTGCTTCTCCACCCTTCCCTCTTTCCTTTCTCTCTTTCCTTTCTCTCTATCTCTCTCTTCCCCTCCCACAGCCAAGGCTCCATTGGAGCAAAGTTGTCCCAGGTGCTGAGGATGGTTCCATGACCTTGGCCTCAAGCGCTAGAATGGCTCCTGCTGCAATGGAGCAATTCCCCAGATGGGCAGAGCATTGATTGCCCTCTGGGATCCCAGTCGGGCACATGCAGGAGTCTGTCTCTCTGCCTCCCCGCTTCTCACTTCAGAAAAATACAAAAAGAATTAATAATAAATAAAATAAAATAAAATGATACTTCTATCTAGTGGTTTCCAAAGGAATAAGAAAATTGAGATTAACATAGAAAAAAGGCAGATGATTCATTGATCTATTTGGCTGGCATTAATTGAGAATTTTCAATGATGAAGATGCTAAGTGAACAAAATAAAATATTTGATGGGGTAAGTACATTCAAATTAAATTTTGAGAGCAACTCTGAAATGAAGGCATGATTTCCTAGACCAGGAAAGAAAACCACATAAGCCCAAATCTTCTTCCTTTCCCATTATATGAATTACTTTACCAAGCCACAAAATCATTTATTTCACCATTAGAGATCAGGCTTAACAGAAAATAACTCCTTGGACAAGTAACACATTGATTTTCTCCCCAATGATTCATGCTAAGGTGTAAGTATCTGATGAGTGGAAAAGGGACACTGCAGACTCTGTCTGCACAAACCCCTAAATAGCCATCATGTCAAGAAAGAGGGAACATTACTGGAAATGGGTAAGGGAGAGAAGCTAGAGTCCTAGGATCTATAAAGTACATCATTACTTTAAAATTCAACCTAAGTCCCTTGGATGCCAGCTTGCAAAATCTACTCCCATGATTATTCTAATTAAGCATTGGGTCAGCTGTGAGATACTTTGCAGTAATTCCTAATTAAAATACAAAAGCCCATGATCACAGAGGGCTAAGTGATGATAAATACGTTCATTTACAGAAGGAAGAGAAAAACCTCAGAAGATTTTGATTAAGAAATGCTCTAGCCCAGGGGTTGGGAACCTATGGCTCATGAGCCAGATGTGGCTCTTTTGATGGCTGCATCTGGCTCACAGACAAATCTTTAATAAAAAAATAATAATGTTAAAAATATAAAACATTCTCATGTATTACAATCCATTCATTTCCTACTGCTCATGTTCATGGTTGCGAGTGGCTGGAGCCAATCACAGCTATCCTCCGGGACAACACCAAATTTTTATTGGATAATGCATAACGTACACGGGTCATTCGGGTCATTCATTGTGAGGTCAGGAAGTAAACTTCCCTCCTTTTAATCAAGTAGTCAGCTAGCTAATTGCAGAAACCCTTTTGATGAAGAAGATGGCTAAAAGAAAGAAAAATAAGGAGTATCGTACTTTTCAGCAGGAATGGACAGAGGAATTCACCTTTGTGGAGAGAGCAGGTTCTGCAGTGTGTCTAATATGCAATGATAAAATTGCATCGATGAAACGGTCAAATATAAAGCGGCACTTCGACACACGCCATACTACATTTGCATCGAAATATCCAGCGGGGGACAGCAGGAAGAAAGCATGTCAATAGCTACTGTGCAGAGTGCAAGCTAGTCAGCAGCAACTCCGTGTTTGGGCCCAACAAGGTGACTGGAATTCGGCTAGCTTTGCTGGTGCTTTAGCAATTGTGAGAAATGCAAAGTCATTCACAGATGAGGAGTATGCCAAAACATTCATGCTTGATGTTGCCAATGAACTTTTTGATGACTTTTCGGATAAAGACAAGATAATTAAATGAATAAAAGACATGCCTCTGTTGGCAAGAACTGTTCACTATCGTACCATCATGATGGCAAATCAAATTGAGGCAACACAAGTGAAGGACATAAATGCAGCACCATTCTTTTCTCTCGCTTTGGATGAGTCAACAGATGTAAGCCATTTATCCCAGTTCAGCGTGATTGCAAGGTATGCTGTTGGTGACACACTATGTGAGGAAAGTCTTGCTGTTTTGCCTATGAAAGAGACAACAAGAGGGGAAGATTTATTTAAGTCTTTCACTGAGTTTGCTAAAGAAAAAAATCTACCGATGTATATAAACTTATTTCAGTGTATACTGATGGTGCTCCGTGCATGGTGGGGAAAAACAGAGGATTCGTAGCACTTCTTCGTGAACATGAAAAGAGACCCATCCTAAGGTTTCACTACATCCTACATCAGGAGGCGCTTTGTGCATAGATGTGTGGCGAGCAGCTTGGTGAGGTGATGTCGCTGGTCTTCGGGTGGTCAACTTTATTGTTGCCCGAGCTTTAAATGACCACCAGTTTAAAACACTGCTGGATGAAGTTGGGAATAATTATCTTGGTCTGCATCTGCACAGCAATGTGCGTTGGTTGTCAAGAGGGAAGGTGCTCAGCCGTTTCGAGGCTTGTCTGAACGAAATCTGGACTTTTCTTTTTTTTTTTTTTTTCTGAAGCTGGAAACAGGGAGAGACAGTCAGACAGACTCCCACATGCGCCCGACCGGGATCCACCCGGCACGCCCACCAGGGGCGACGCTCTGCCCACCAGGGGGCGATGCTCTGCCCATCCTGGGCGTCGCCATGTTGCGACCAGAGCCACTCTAGCGCCTGGGGCAGAGACCACAGAGCCATCCCCAGAGCCCGGGCCATCTCTGCTCCAATGGAGCCTTGGCTGCGGGAGGGGAAGAGAGAGACAGAGAGGGAAAGCGTGGCGGAGGGGTGGAGAAGCAAATGGGCGCTTCTCCTGTGTGCCCTGGCCGGGAATCGAACCCGGGTCCTCCGCACGCTAGGCCGACGCTCTACCGCTGAGCCAACCGGCCAGGGCCGACTTTTCTTGAAATGAAAAACGTTGAGCATCCTGAGTTAGCTAACACTGAGTGGCTCCTAAAGTTCTACTATCTCGTGGAAATGACTGAACATCTGAACCAACCCAATGTGAAAATGCAAAGCGTTAGAAATACAGTCTTATCCCTTCAACAAGCAGTGTTTGCATTTGAAAACAAGCTGGAACTCCTCTTCATCGCGGACATTGAAACAGGTCATTTACTACACTTTGAAAAACTGGGAGAATTTAAAGATGCATGCATAGCAAGTGACCCTGCTCAACATCTTGATCTCCAGCAGCTAGTGGGCTTCACATCTAATCTCCTGCAGTCATTCAAAGTGCGCTTTGGAAAATTACGTGAGCGCACTTGTCTTTTTATCATCACCCATCCACACGAGTGTGCAGTGGACAGTGCCGACCTGAGTTACATCCCCAGTGTCTCTGTCAGAGATTTTGAACTATAAGCTGCTGACCTGAAGGCCTCAGACATGTGGGTGAATAAGTTCAAGTCACTGAATGAAGATTTGGAAAGACTTGCATGACAGCAAGCAGAGTTGGCAAGCAAACACAAGTGGGGAGAAATGAAAAAACTTCAACCCGCGGACCAGCTGATTGTCAAAACTTGGAACACACTTCCCATCATATATCACACACTACAACGTGTGAGTATTGCTGTACTGACAATGTTTGACTCTACGTATTCATGTGAACAGTCTTTCTCACATCTAAAGAACGTTAAGACCAACCTACGATCATGTTTAACGGATGGAAGTCTCAACGCCTGCATGAAGCTTAACCTCACCATGTATCAACCAGACTACAAAGCATGCAGCACCAGAAGTCGCATTAATGGTAAGAAGTACTTTATTCATCATTGGTTATCAACAGCATAACAACGTTATTAAAAAGAATTCAGAGACTTATTGTACTTTAAGAGTGTTGGTCTTACATAAAATGCACACATTTACTTGTATTTAGTATATAGATTAGTAAACATATTGTATGGCTCTCACAGAATTACATTTTAAAATATGTGGCGTTCATGGCTCTCAGCCAAAAAGGTTCCCAACTCCTGCTCTAGCCTCTTCAGATTTCTTTGTGGGCTTTGACACAAGTTATGGTCATAGAGCACCTCCAGGTCTTTTGTTTTTTAATTCTATGGAGAAGACCCAAAATGGATCCACTCTCTAATCATCTTTTAACTTTCAATAACATTAGATGCTAATTACATTATTTGTGCTAGCCCAAGCAATAGTTAAGTGTTCAAAGCTAGTATAAGAGAACCTAGTTTATCATATTGCTCAGATGGTAGGCCATCAATGAAAATTTAGCCTACTCTGCTGATGTACAAATCAAGTTAATATGTCCCTTGCAGTAGACGAGCTCTGATTAGTATTATCTCTGCTAAAATCACTGAAGACCTAGAAGCTGCATTTTGCCTTAAATAGCACTAGGGCTTCATAAACAAAAGTGATGGGTATTGTCATCAGGGATTTGATGAGTCACTAAATTTTGGCTATGGGAAAGCCAGAAAAAGAAAACTAACTCGTTTCTACCCTGGGAGCCATACCATGTTCTAGCTGTATTCATCAGTACTTTATATTAGCACTATTATAAGAAATGGCCTCTCAAAAGTAATTTAAATGCAAGTGACTCATGTTGTTACTGATAATGGAGAAAAGTCTGTACTCTGGGCAGAAGAGAAGGAGGGGCAAAGGCAGTAAAACTTAAAGGACAAAGAGAAGGACCAGTCAGGACAAGTAATTCATTCTAACATTTTAACACTGGACAATATAAAATATTATTAGGAATGTAAATTTGGGAAGTCCTCCAAATATAAATGATATTTAGATTGTCCCAGTCAGGGATTATCTATTACTGAGGTTATCTATGAGTTGAATGTAGTACCCTTATAGGGAAAATTCTGAGTGCAAATAATAAGCCACTAAGCCTTTTGAGAAGGATTCTACTTGATTTCATGGGGACTGAGTAGCTCTAAAAAGGGGCACAAAAATAAAACAGGACTTCAAAAAATAGTAATGACTTTTAAACAAAAAATATTTTTTCAAACCTTCAAAGATGCAAAAAGGCTGTAATCACCACCAGGAGCTGACGCTATGACTTGACAGACCTGAAACAAATTTCAGCTTCTGGGAAAAGGTTTGTCAGAAAATTGTGTGCTCAGATTTTAGATGGAAGGAGCTTATTCTCCACAGATTAGAGAGTCAATCTCCAATCATTCAGAAAGAGAGATTTCTCCTCAGAAGCATATGGGACCTGCCGAGGAAAATTATAGTCACTGACTCAAAACAGGTCAGTTGAATTAAAAGGTTTCTCAGACACACAGCCTTGTCAAACATATTTAACATACACCAAGACACCACTGCTCTCATAGTTTTATATTTTCACATCAAGTGATGTATAACTTGGTTATGACTAGACTAGCTGAGAGACTTTAGATAAGTCATTTTGCTTCTCTATACATTAGTCTCCTTAGCTGTATGTAGGAGACTGGACCAGATGGCTTCTGTGGTGCCTTCTAACACTGTAACAGCATGCTCACTCATGACTGCTGCACCTGTGTGAGCATCTCACACACTACAAAAGGAAGGCACAGACCCCAGTGATGATCACATTAATTGGGTTTAGCTGTGAAAAAGTAATGCCTCCTCTGCCTTTGATCCTTGTCTCCATACCCTATAGCAATGACTCCAAGGAACTGATCATTAAAGAAATAAAAGCAAGTTCATCTTAAGTTGAGAAGTACCTAAAATGACTTTAAAGCATTTGTGTGTGTGAAGATATGTTTGAAAGCACAGGTATGTTGGCACTGGATCAGAAGAGTAGGATTCTAGTGGCCATGTACAGAATGGGAATAAAAGCATCTTTTCTGCTTATCTTAGGGATACTTTAAGAATCAAATTTAAAAAGTATGGAAAAAATTTGTTAATCAATCATTTGGCACAGTGCAAATGTAAGACATTTTTATTAACTTTACTTATTCTTATATATAAAGGATGCCTTGAAGTCAGAGAGGAAAAAGCTAGACTTACACAGAGCACAGGTTCATTACATGTTGACTGAATAAAAACTTGAATACCAGAAAAAATACCGAATAAAAAACATGATACCATTCAATAGACATTTTCTGTTAAGCTCTTACTACATAGCAGACCCAATGTGGGTAGGTGCTGGGGACACATGTGTTCACATTGTGAGAGGACAGGCACTTTGGGTCACTGTTGCATCCTCACCAGATGGCACAGTAACTGAGACAGAGAGGCCCTCAACATTTGCAGAATGAATCAGTAAGACAAGGTCCTTGTCACTAAAGAGTTTCCAGTGCCAGCAGTTTCTCCCACCACTGCTTTGGACCATCAGTGTAAACATGGTGGGCATGCCGGGTGGATCCCGGTCGGGCACTTGCGGGAGTCTGACTGCCTCCCTGTTTCCAACTTCAGTGGCACATAACAAGTACAGTGATTATCATAACTGATTTGAAAAAAAGTTCAAATAGAGCATGAAGGAGGCAGTGATGAAGTTAACTTGGACTGGGTTTAGGGAGGTGGTATGGAAAAAAAGTCAAAAGTTTTTGGAGAGGAGGTAAGCTTGCACTAAGTGTTCAGTGCATAAACTCATCAATGAATCTAACTCTCCTTTAACCATAAAGTATTTGGAGTAAGGTATGTGGTAACACAGGAGTTATGTGTTGCAAAATGAGGTTTAGTAGATTGTGTTTGTCATCTTTGCAATTACTAATCCTAAACTGAATGTATATGCCTATATAGCATCATTTATATATGAGGGAGACTTAAAAAAAAACCCAATAGGCAGTCAGAGGAAGGAAGGATACTGGCAGCTTCCACATGGTCCAGTGACACCACAGTTACTGTTGATGCAGAGGTCCACTAAAGACACTAATGACAATAAATACTATTTTAAACAATAAACTTCATGTGATGAAAACATTTCGATCAAATGTGAAGAAAATATTAAATAACCTCAGATATAGGCAGGATATTTGCTGTAGGCACTCCAAGCACATTCATTAGGTGTTATTAAATGGTCCAAGTTAGAAAACTATTGCTCCTAACAGCTGAGTGTTAACGATTACAAGATAGATATCTTCCTAAAGCTGTGGTCCCCCAAAAGATGGAAGGGTGTGTAATTAACAACCCCAGTTTATATTGCTTCTAGACTGTAAGGCTAAAGAATTATTCCAGTGGCAAGTCTGATTGCAACCTACATAAACAGGTCAGTAAAAGAGACCATAGTTTTGCATTATTAAAATTAAGTGTAGGTCCTGGCCGGTTGGCTCAATGGTAGAGCGTCAGCCTGGCGTGCAGGAGTCCTGGGTTTGATTCCCGGCCAGGGCACATAGGAGAAGCGCCCATCTGTTTCTCCACCCCTCCCCCTCTCCTTCCTCTCTGTCTCTCTCTTCCCCTCCCGCTACCAAGGCTCCATTGGAGCAAAGTTGGCCCGGGTGCTGAGGATGGCTCTGTGGCCTCTGCCTCAGGCGCTAGAGTGGCTCTGGTTGCAGCAGAGCGAAGGCCCAGATGGGCAGAGCATCGCCCCCTGGTGGGCATGCCGGGTGGATCCCGGTCGGGCGCGTGCAGGAGTCTGACTGCCTCCCCATTTCCAACTTCAGAAAGAAAAAAAAAAATTAAGTGTAACTTGCCAGAAAAATGTACAAATGACTTAACAATAAATTCTGACACAAATATAAAAAAGTCGTGTCCACTCTCCCAGCAGAACCTCTCCCTGTCTGTGTCCACTCTCCCAGCAGAACCTCTCCCTGTCTGTGTCCACTCTCCCAGCAGAACCTCTCCCTGTCTGTGTCCACTCTTTCACACCTATTTATAGCAGTTCAATCAAGTCATGTCTAATTTATGGATTCCATTTAGGAAAAAGAAATTGTAGTGATGGAGAAAAGTGGTAATTGTATATAATATGCTAATATCATCAAGAGATTTCTTTCTCAACAGCAAAATTAAGGCTTATAGTTAGAATAAAGGTGAAACAGGCTCATCATCTTTAGGGACAGGACTATGCATCTTTAGAGTACCTTATCAAGTTAGTCTACATGTAACATTTCATTTTAGTTTCAGAAGAAAGAAACAGACCATAAAGCATCAGTTCTAAAAACACTTTTTGGTCTTGGAACCCCTTTATACTCTTAACAATACAACACTAAAGAGCTTTTGTTTATGTGGAATTTACATTTCAATATTTAATATATGAGAAATTAAAAGTGGAAAATTTTAAATATTTATTAACTTTTTAATGAAAAGTAACTAGATCCTCTAAAACAACAAAGTAATGAAGAGTGGGATCACTATATTTTTTAGTCTTTAATATTTACTTAATAGAAAATAGCTAGATTTTAATATGTTTCTATATTTAATTTATTGCAATATGTTGTTTGAATTGCAATATGTATAAAAATAAAATCCAGCCTCACAGAAATATGCAATTGGAAAAGAATAATTGTAATAGTAGTGTTTAATAACATAACAAAATTTTACAAATAGTAATTTTTTAAAGGTTAGATCAATGTGGAATCTGAGACTGTATCAATGAACTTTTTGTACTCTGTAACATTAAAAGACATTGGTCTATCTTGCATTTTGAATGGATTTTTTTTACCTACTCATGACTTTGTAACATCAAGCATTTGTTATTTGAAAATACTGTTCACTGAGCTTATAGATCTTCCAAATGTTGACACATTTCATGACACAATATCAAACACTCACCACCAATCTCATCAGAAAAATCTTTAAGTATTGGGAAGCTGTCAAACTCACAGTCACAATGGTGAATTCAAGGTTTCTAAAATTCAAATTTTTCCTTGAAACCTTGCATTAGCAATACATAATCATAATGTTTTCCTTGAAGTGATATGCTCATTCATTCATTCTTTTTCACTCACTCACTTTCACTAAAATCTCTCCATATCCCTGTCTGTATGATCACAGTTTTTCTGTCAGTTATTCTTCCAAAAAAAAAAAAAAAAGATGTATTCCATGAAAAAAACAGCCACTCAACTCACAACTCAAATAACGGCACAAGTGCTTTGGTTTGACACAAGCATAGTCCTCAGGTTGGTATGCAGCAGAGATGATTTATATATACCACCTATTGGGTCACAAAGAATATTCAAAGGACATGTACTCAAGGGTTGAGTTTCAATAAAATGAATGGTTTTTATTGCTTCATTGAGGGCATTCTTAAGTAAAACTGGCTCCCCCCCCCCCCTTTTAACTGCAAGTTTATGGCAGTGAGGAATATAATGACTTCTAGAGCAGTTTGGTGCTAGTGCTCAGAGTCATGCTATGGTGCCAGCAGTTTCTCCCACCACTGCTTTGGACTATCAGTGTAAACATCAACACAGTTTAAAAAAAACACAAATAACATCTTAGTATTATTATGAAAATACTTTGACCTCAGAGATTTTCTGAAAGGATCTCAGGGATGAGAGGTTCAATAGACCAGACTTTGAAAATGCTGATGTAGAAGAAAGACACTATTTTATTTTCATTTTTTTAACTGAATTTCTTGGGGTGACATTGGTTAATAAAATTATATATGTTTCAGGTGTACAATTCTATAATACATCATCTGTATATTGTATTGTATGTTCATTACCCAAGTCTCTTCCTATTGCCATTTATCCCCCCAATAAGTCACTAGAATTTGTTTTGTCTCTGAGATTCACTAGCTATGTGCTCTTGGGTGCATAATTTAACCTCTATGGCCTTAACAAAATGAAGATTTAAAAATAGCCTCATTTCATCAAACTGCTGTGAAGATCATATGAGATGTGAAACCGGTAGCAAAGTACTCAATAGGTGTTCACAAAATGTTACATTTAACTCTCTTTTCCCTACATAAAATGGAGATTATTCCATTTTTGCACATATGCAAAATCTAAGAGAAACAAAACAATTGAAGATCATAAGAACAAACAATAAATGGGTAAATTACTATGCAGATGATACAGAAATAACAAATCAATCTAATACTCTTCCAAAACCGAGAGATTTTTGAAATGCTTTGGACAAATGTTTATATTATCTGCCAGTAAACATTTGTAAACTGTCTCAATTTCAAAAGTGATGGCAAAGACTCATCCTGAACCATTTATTGCACTTCAGCAACTGACATCTTCCCCATACTTGTGAGAAAATCTTTAAGAATTCATTTGTTTTTCCTTTGTTCTCTGCTACACACAAGGCTGCACTCAACATAATCTCTGTGATTTGAGTTTTCATACTCCAGCTGCTGGATCCCATCTGGTGTCCTTTATCTAGGACACCTGTTTCAGGAAAGAGACAATTAAGGTGATGAACCAGTTCCTTGCAGAAAATAAAATTTTCCCATTTTCTTTGAAATGTTAGTAGAAGAGAAAAGAAAATGTTTAATAAAGCACAATTACACATCTAATTACCAGGTGTCAAGTATTTAACTAGAACACGTATTCTAATTGCCATACCTTGTTTTGCTCCACTGAGACAATGTATTAGTTATCTATTGCTGCATAACAAAATTACCACAGACTTAGTAGCTTAAAATAACACTTATTTATTATCTCAAAGGTCTGTGAGTCAGGAGTCCAGGCACAGCTTCACGGGGCCTCTGCAAGGTGGTAATCAGGGTGTCCACCAGGCCTGGGTGCTCATTTGGAGGCTCAGTTGAGGAAGGATGAGCTTCTCCCTGTCCTTGTGGCAGTTGGCAGCATTCAGTTCCTGCAGTTGGGACTGAGAGCTTCAAGTCTTTGCTGGCTGCCAGTGGACTGTCCTCAGCTCCTCCAGGCCACCTGCAGTTCTTTGGCACAAGGAGTTCCCAACAGGGCAACTTGCTCCCTCACAGCTAGCATAGGAGAGGCACTAGTAAAACAGGCATTACAATCTTATAATGTACATTCTGTTACTTCGGCCATATCCTATTGGTTACAAGCAAGGTCTAGGTCAGGGGTCCCCAAACTACGGCCCACGGGCCGCATGCAGCCCCCTGAGGCCATTTATCCGGCCCCCGCCACACTTCCGGAAGGGGCACCTCTTTCATTGGTGATCAGTGAGAGGAGCACAGTTCCCATTGAAATACGGGTCAGTTTGTTGATTTAAATTTACTTGTTCTTTATTTTAAATATTGTATTTGTTCCCGTTTTGTTTTTTTACTTTAAAATAAGATATGTGCATTGTGCACAGGGATTTGTTCATAGTTTTTTTTATAGTTTGGCCCTCCAACGGTCTGAGGGACAGTGAACTGGCCCCCTGTGTAAAAAGTTTGGGGACCCCTGGTCTAGGTCCTGCTCACATGCAAGGAGGAGGGTCATACAAAGGTATGAACACCAGGAGGCAGAGATCATGGGACCATCTTAAGAGTGTGTTTATCCAGATATGTTGAAGCTTGCAATATGGCTAGTGGGAATAAGATCAAGTTGACAAGAGCCAAAATTAGGGTAAGAAAAAGTAATGTATTTGACAGTTATGGGGAGGAGTACAGGCCTATTATTAATATAAATTTATATCCACAGATTTGCAACAAAGCTAGATGAGAACTGAGATGGTATTGCTATACAAAGTATGATTTAGTGGGTTGAATACAACTGTAAGAGTTAATAGGTACTCAGGTGACAACGGTATGACTTCAGGAAAGCTGTCAGTTAGAACAAGAGCCCAGTGAGCAGCCTGAACATGGGAAGAAGAATCTAGGCTCAAGGAGGAGGTCTGGTAAGAGATAGACTCAGTGTTTAGGCTCTAGCCGAGGAGGCAGAAGCCAGAAGCAAGCTTTAGTTCTGGGAAATGGAAAGTGGATTAGAAAACCAAGTGAGGACCAGTCATAAGAAGCAGATGAAGGAGAATACAGTGAGGGTCCAGTCAGAGAGCTCAGGGAGTGTTTGATTGTCTGGGCATACCACAGTTTGGGGCAGCATGACTAATTCTAGGCCCTGGCCAGTTGGCTCAGTGGTAGAGCATTGGCCTGGCATGTGGAAGTCCCAGATTCAATTCCTGGTCAGGGCACACAGGAGAAGCAACCATCTTCTCCCCCTCCCCCTTCTCTCTCTCTCTCTCTCTCTCTCTCTCTCTCTCTCCCCCCCCTCTCCTGCAGCCATGGCTCAATTGATTCAAGTGAGTTGTCCTTGGGCACTAAGGATGGCTCCATGGCCTCAATTCAGGTGCTAAAATAGCTCTGTTGCCGAGCAATGGAGCAATGGCCCCAGATGGGCAGAGCATCACCCTATAGGGGGCTTGCCAAGTGGATCCTGGTTTGGGGTGCATCTGAGAGTCTATCTCTCTGCTTCCCTGCCTCTCACTTAATTAAAAAAAAAAAGGCTAATTCTAGATTCCATTGGCTAATTACCCAGAACCACCTTTCCTCCAGAAGTTGACTTGGTGAAGGACTTATCTAGCTGAGGCTGAACTTTAAATCAGTGTTGGGTACTAAGTAAGAGAAGACAGAAACTGGATTTGATAGATTGCCATAGTTTAGGACACTGGGTAGAGTCTAAATCCATAGTGTGGCATGAACACCACCACAATCTAGCCTCAATCTGCCCATCTCATCTTGTCTCCCTCCATGTTGACATTCCTTAAACTGAAACCACTGGAATGGCCTAGCATGTCCTGAACATGTCCTGAACTTGCATGCCTCTGAGATTTATCCTCTAGTTACTCTGCCTGAAGTTCTCATCCATCTCCATCTGAAGGATTACTATGTACCTTTCAGGACCCAGTTCAAATGTTACTTTCTCTGAAATGTACCCACTGTCCAGGCCTCTATTGTAGCACCTATCAAGTTATGATTGTTTACTATCTTTACCCTAATAGACTATGGGTATGTGAAAGAAAAGGCTAAATCTATCGATTTAACTTTGTATCCTTCATACCTGGACTAGTGGCTGGTATCTCACAGTTACTCAATAAAAATTATTAGAACAACAACCCAGGAAGCAATTAAAACATACTTTATTGATCTTGCCTTAGGAGCCTAATTCTGTTCCCCTACCCTCACCAACCCACTTCTTGCAATATTGATGGGGGCTCTGTCTATATGCCTGGGTTCACATAACTGCTACTCTTTAATGAGCATTAATGCAGTTGAAGCCTGACATAGAGGGCTGAAAAAACAGCACTAAATCTTTTATGGACAAACTGCAAATCTGCGTGCACAGTCAGACATTTCCCCTGTTGACCCTGAGCTCTGATCACCAGATGTGAGAGGTAAAGCAGAACACAACACCCACATGTTTTAAAAGAGAGAAAATCCCAAGTGTAGTTCACAGCTGCCACTGTGGGTAACCCAGAAAATCCACATGACCTGAAGGTGATTTCAAGGCCCTCTCCCTTTGCTAACAAGAAAAACATAAGTCTTGGCAGTTGGTATCTTTAGTGTCTGAAACTAAAGTAAAAGTATTTCCTCTTCGAAATTCATTCTGCATGTGAGATTTTAATGGCTAAACCTAATGTACAAGCACAAAGTTGGATCGCAGACCCAGCAATGACTATTTCTGATGCTGGCCATTGACTACAGCACTAAGAGATATTTAAAGCTATCTACCTTTTACTGGGCAAGGAAGAAAAGAACTATTCATCATCCTCCAACATGCGTGGCAGTATCACTCAATTATTTTCTACAGTGAAAGATTTTTAAGTTGAAATGAATCCTTCAAATCTGATTGTTAATGCTCAAGATGACCCCAAGAGGGAGTGGCTGGAAACAAGGTCTCAGCTAATCGGCATGATCCCTTTTCAGCCTCATAATACGAATATTAAACCCTGGAAATGGGAACAAATTATGCACACATCTCTTCATTTTATTTTAAAATATGTATAGATTCACATTTTAAAATGGCCCTTTGGCCTCCAACAATGAAAGAACTCCATTCATAACGAGGGACAAGCATTAAATATGCTGACAAAAAAGAACTAATTTGATTAATATGTCCTTAGAGTCAGAGTTATGGAGTGAACATGTCCAGGAACTGTAAGGCCTTCTGTCAAGATGCTCTCAGAACAGCCCTGAACACGGCAGGTGCATTCCATGGGGATAGTCGGTCAGAGCCAGCATGTCGGGTACCATCGTGGCTTGTCTGCTTGCTCTCTGGTCCTTTCTTCTTCCCATTCCACAAATATTCCTTGAGAGCTTACTCAATGCTATTACTACAACAGACTACTTCCTCCAAGAACAGAATTTATATAGTAGCATAAGTAAGTAATTAAGGATGTAAAAAAGAAACTTTTAAACCACATTAGGTGAAGCCAACAAAGCCCCTTTGGAAAGGATACTTGGCTTATTCCTCCAAAAAAAGAAACTGAAATTGAAAAAATATTTACTTCCACTGTTCATTGTTAGAACTTTAAGGAAAGCTATTGTAATGATTCTGGCTTTTATAATCCATTTCCATGAGCTTCAAACATCTGTGCATTAGAACTTAATTATTTGAACTGGGTTTGATCTGTTTTTACATCTCCACAGTTGGCCACAGCAGTGGGACTTCCTGAATGATTAGAGCTTAAACTTCCCAAAGGAAAAAGAAAAAAGAAAAAACAAACAAAAAAAACTTCCCAAAGAGATTTCTTTCAAAGTATCTCACTGTTAAAAAATAAAAGGTATTTTATAAAAAAAAAAACAAATACAATTAAACAAGTGGTTAAGTTCAAGATTTAATGGGCACATGATATCTACGTGAATAAATATTTTACCATTATATCAGAAAAATAAAAAATTAAAAGGAATGGCTTTATAAATTAATGCAGTAAAATACACAAGAGTGTTGTTACAAAACCTAACACAATAAAGAAATAAAAATTCACTTAAATCCTGATAGTAAACCTACCCTTTTACATGGCCTTTGGCTTCTGGAGGGCAAATCCCATCAGAATGACTAATATTTGTACAGATATTAATAGTTTATAAAACTCTTTACATGTTATTGCTTTTAATCCCCTATAGCAGTGGTTCTCAACCAGGGTGATGTTCCCCTCAGGGCATAATTTGGTAATGTCTGGAAACGTGTTTGTTGTCACCACTGGTGCAGGGGTGGGGGTTGCTACTGGCAACTGGTGGGTACAGGTCAAAGGTTCTGCTAAACATCCTACAAGGCACAGGAAAGCCCCTACCACAAAGAATGATTCAACCCCACATGTCAATGCTAAAGTGGAGAATTACTGTTCTAAGCAGTGCTTCCTGAGCTCAAATGCGCATGTGTATCACCTGAGGTTACAATGTAGGGTCTGAGATTCTGTTTTCTTACCAGCTCTAGGTGATGCAGTCATTGCTGGTCTAATGTAGTTTCTAATGTGCTTGTCTGATGGTAGCCTTCTCAAGAATCTGTTCTCAAAGATCCTAGTGAGTGGGCTGCATGACTCTATCCTTTCAGCCATGGCCATCCATGATGCACTATACCTCAGTGGACACTAGAACCCAGCTGAGTCAGTCAGATAACCCCTTCTGAGAATTTATCTGGTACAGGGACTTGAGAGTTTCTGCTGAAAACTAGGAGTTAGCAATCAATTCTGGGAGCTAGAGAATGAGGTAGAGTTAGGTTTCAGGAATGGCTGTGTGTCTGGCTATTGTGCATAGAGAAACAGAAGGTTCTGAACTAGGGATGGAAAAGAAAAAAGAAAGGAAGGGAAGGGTGGAAGGAATGCTGATGAAGAGAGAGGGAAATCATCTTGGTGCTAGTCCCTCCTGAGGACTCTGTCCCAAAATTCATGACATACCTCACAATTCTAATTACTTTTTTTTTTGCTTATACTAGTTTAAGGTTCTTTCACTTAAAACAATTGAGTCCTGACTAAATGCATTCACAGAATTGTCCTACCCCTTCAATGTTAACTATGGCTAGGAGATTAACAAATTTACCCAATGTTAGTGAGGACCAGTAAATGGAAAAACACAAATTCTTTGCCTCCAAACCCCATGTTCCTTAAACTACACAATCTGCACATTAATGACCCCATAATAAACCTCACAACCATGCCACATCTCACTAAAAACACAGGAGTGCATCAAATGTTTATTTCGTGATCCCAAATTACTCATTCTTGCTTCCACCTGGGGAAATGTCTCCAAATCAACTCTTCAAATTAAGATAAACTAACTTTTCTGCCTTGGACAAATGATAACATAAATATGATGGAAGAGTATAATAATGATCTAAAGAAGGTAAACTTGAACAGATAATTCAAAATAGCATGCAACTTTTTACTGAGGAAACTGACATAAAATAGTAAATACTTGCAGTGTACAATTTGATAAGCTTCAACTTATGTATACACATGTGAAATCATCACAGCAGGCAATATAGTGGACATACCCCATCATTCCCCAAAATTACCCTCTGCCCTTTTGTAATAATCCCTGCCCTGAGACTGTCCCCACTTGGCTCCATCCCCAGGCAACTATTGATTTGGTTTCTGTGCCTAAAGATTAGTCTGTATTTTCTAGAGTTGTGTATAAGTGGAATTATATAATATGTACTCTATTTGTGGGGAGAGGGATTTCTTTCACATAAAATTATTCTGAGATTCATCCATGTTGTTACATGTATCAGTAGTTTCAATGGTTTGTTCCTTTTTGTTCATGAGAAGCATTCCATTATTTAGATATAACCACAACTTGTTTTTCCATTCACCTGCTGAGGGATATATGGATTGTTTCCAGTTTTTGGCTATTACAGGTAAAGCTGCTATGAACATTCACACACAGGTCGTTGTGTGGAATATGCTTTCTTTTCTCTAGGGTAAACACCTAGGAGTGTAGGTATGCGTTTAACTTGTTTAGGAAACTAACAAACTGTGTTCCGAAATGGTAGTAGAATTTTATATTCTCAGCAGCAGTGTGTGTGAGTTCTAGTTCTTCTATATCTTCATCAAAACTTGGCATAGTCAGTCTTTCCAGTTTTCTATTCTAGTAGCTATGGAGGATTTAAATTTGCATTTCTCTAAAAATTATTGATGTTGAACATATTTTTACATCGTTTTTGCTATTCATTGTCTTTTTTAAATTAAATGTCTGTTCAACTCGTTTGTCTATTTTTACATTGTGTTTTCTTTTTATTCCCACAACAGGGTCTTTCAAAATGCAAAGTTTTTACTTTGATGAAGTTCAATTTATCAATTCTATTAGTAAATACAGGGCTATCCAGGTCATCCATTTATTCTTGAGTGAGCCTTGGTAGTTTCCATCTTTCAAGAAATTTGTTCCATCTATTAGATTTATTGGTACAAATTGACATAAACCATAACATCCCCATATTATTTTTAAATATATATAGTGATATCTGCTCTTTTGTTCCTGATATTGGTCATTTGTGTCTTCTCTGTTATTTTCCTGATCAGTCTGACTACAGTATCAATTTTATTGATTTTTTCCAAGTATCAGCTTCAGAGTGTATTGATTGTATTTTTTTTCTTTTTTCTTTTCTATTTCATTGATTTCAGACCTGATCTTTATTATTTCCTTTCTTCTGCTTACTTTGGCTTCAGTTTACTCTGGGTTTTTTTTTCTAGTTTCTTAAGGTGGAAACTGAAGTAATTTATTTGAGACCCTTCTTCTTCTGTAATACAGCCACTTAATGGGAAGGGAAGGGAAGAAAAGGGAAGGGAACGGAGGCGAAGAAGGCAGAGGAAGGAGGGACAGAGGAAGGGAAGGGTCCTCAAACCAATATTATTTGTAGTTTAGTAAGGTGGGAGGCAAAAAGCAGGTTCGTATGGGCTGCTGGTCATGAACACTTATTCCCCACCATCCCTTCCATTCTAGAGCATCTGAATCAGGAATTAGGGATGATCACTCAGTGTGGATTGCAATAACTCTGAAGTCTCATGTGGAATATCCTGGGTTAGACACAGCCCTACTTCTCAAAAACTTGTCTTGTACCAGATATAAATGATGATGTTTTCTCCTCTCAGTGAGAAGATTTTGAGAATTACAGCTCCATAAAATATGTTGAGTGATTAAATTAAAAAAAATGCTACAGAGCAAAATTCTATTTCTAATAACTGCCTCGTGATGTGGGAATAAATAGGAGGCACACACACAATGTGTCTGGGCTCTGGAGGGAATATTCAAATAGTGAGAACCTGCTCTACAGCATGGTCACCAGATGACAGACACCAGTTGGAAATGACAGAATGAAAAAAACTGTTATGGCAGTAGCCTACATTCTGCAACAGCATTTTCTGACTGGTGTCACTTCTACTGTGAAAGGTAACAAAAGTTGACAAAGAAAAATGCAGGGTCTTTTTCTACTTGCAATGATCATATCAGCCCAAGTGGCAGTAAGATGTACAAGAGAGACAGCCAAAGAGGGAAAGCAAATATCCCTGGCCACAGAAAGGCCCTTTCCACTGGGCCAAGGCAGAATTTCCTACAAATAGGCAGCAGTGCACATGGAGCTCTGTTGGCTGTAAAAGGCTTATTGATCCTGCTGAAGCTTTCTGCAGGTTATTAAATCTAACTCAAGAGATCCAGGCAAAACTTATTACAATCCACTCACAGGTGACTGCAACACAGAACTGCACCTTCACACCCAGGGGGTGGGGGTGGAGCAGTTTTTTGTCTTTCATTGCCCAGAAAAGAAAACAACCTTATTATTGTCAGCTGATATATCGACAGCACAGGAAATTCTTCAAAGATGCCTCCATGGCATTTCCTTCACATGCCATGACAGATTCAACCAGGGGCTTTTTCTGTATATACTAATGTTTTGGGACACTGAGAGAAGCTGGGAGCGGTTTAGGTTTAGCAGAAACAAGCTATTTTCTCTTGGAAGTATACCCTATAGTGCCATCCAGGAAGGGTCTGAACATTAAGTCAGGAGAGAGTTGAGCAGGAAAAGCTCCCCATAAGTACAAACTATTGGGCTCTCATTCATTCCAATCCCAGGATTCTAGTCATCCTCAGCCAAGAGGAATAAGTCTAACCTCATTACTCTATTCTTTGTGTGAGTTTTGGGCAAAAAAAAAAAAAAGTTTAAGAGAGATGCATGGGAAGCTTGCACCAGTAAAATATATATCAAGTATTTTATAGGTGTGAATTACGATAAATATTAGTATATAATATTGGTGATCCTTCTATTTGCTCTCAATTAGGTATGTTCTAAAGTTAGTATCTCTAGTTTTTCTTTCATCAATCTGTTCACACCACAAATGCTGACTACTGCTGATAACAGAACCTAGCACATACACCACTGTGTTAGAGACAGAAGCAGGAGGGTGAGAGGCAGGACAGAGAATGCACAGATTATTGAACATGGTCTCTGCACGTAAGGAGCCAACTGTCTACAGGAAGAGAAAGATGTTTAAAACACATGGCCATAAAATCTGTTAGGTGCTTTAATACACAAGCTAAAGAAACTCAAAGAGAAGATCACAACACCTGAGACTGAGTTTTGAACACAAGATAGGAGAATGAGCCTAGAGTCCTACTTCTAAATTTTAATTTTAATTCTAAATTCCTGCAAGGGTCAAGCACACAGATTATATCTGTAACTCTTCTCACTCCTAGAATCATAAGATAAACCCAATACAAGAGTGGCTGTCTGTAGATCATAGCTGGGAACAGCTCCGGGTTGTTAGGTTTACAAGTCCTGTGGGGGAGTTGGTGGAATGTTAGCAGCTTACACATGGCTGATGGGAGAGGCTATGCAAGGGTCATCAGGAACTCACTCTAACAGACCAAGACTGGCCATTAGGAAAGTCCATGAAAAGAAATGTCTGGGAGGGAGATATCTGTTTTTCCAAGGAATCAAAGAAGTCAACCATCAGGTCATTTAATCTTCTAACCATACATTAATTCCAGTTTTGATAACAGTAAAGAAACAATGGTATAATTTATTTACATAAAACAAAGTTTCAATGAATAGCTTCATTTTACAAGTGAAGAACCTGAGACTCAATGTAATTAAATAGCCAGCTGAATAATGGAGCTAGGAATTATACCAGTGTTTGGCTCAAACTAGAAAATTAGTGTGAACAGATGAATAATCAGACTAGGGTCTCTTGCCAATTTGTGACTAAATCTTTTTTTTCCTTTCTTTTATTTAGGGTTCCCATGTTGACATGACACTGTTTATGCACTTTAAATTTTTCATTTTAATTTTTGTATTGTATTTCCTTTATTGCTTTATAATTATTAAAAATACAATAGTATTTGACCATTAAATTTTGGATTTTACTTGGTGATATTTTGGAGAAAATCAAGTGCATTAGTAGGAAGAGTAGTCTAAAATGTTCCAAATGTTGGTGGAAATAATTGGATAACTTCTGGAAAAATATAAAATTTGATCCATAACTAGACGATATATAAGAATAAACTCAAAATAGATAAAAATGTAAAAACTGAAACCATATATGTTATACTGTTAACCTGGTCAAGCTTGGAACTACACTGCCAAGAATCCCCTTCTTTTGTATGATTTCAAGCCAAAAAAAGGAACTTATAAGAAATTTGAGAGGTAGAAGTGAATGAAGCAGTAGCTATTACTTTAAAAGTCTTCAGGGTTGAATATGATGACAAAGAGATAGAGAGGTGCCTAGTAATCAATATTTGAGCCTCTCCTCCTCCTCTGCTCCCCATCCAGGTTTTCTTCCTATCCCTTGGTTGCTGATCAAGAACAGTCTGAGGTTCTTCCCCTGATATTTGGCAGTAGTTACAAAGAGGCAACAGCTTCCCCAAAGAGCCCTCCATGAACTCCCCCTTCACAATCTGACCAGCAGCTGGACATGCTCAGCTTCTTCAATTCCTCTGCAAGCTCCAACTTGTCCACCTATGCCAGCTCTTCAAGAGGACAGATTAGAGACTTTCCCACTGATCCTCCAACCTTGCTTCTGGGCCTTCATTTTCTTAGCTATCCCCACATTTGTGTAAGGTCTAATTCCTATAACATGCATAGTGGAGTTGCTTGCATGACTGATATAACTATTTGTCTAGAAAGTGGAGCTCCAAGGTAAAAGAATAAAAGGGAATCTAGAATCGGTTCTCTGATCTGACTATTCTTAAAAGCATTAGTGACCCTATTGCCAGTGTTAAATAGGATACCGATAGTTCAGCCCTGGCCGGTTGGCTCAGCAGTAGAGCGTCGGCCTAGCGTGTGGAGGACCCGGGTTCAATTCCCGGCCAGGGCACACAGGAGAAGCGCCCATTTGCTTCTCCACCCCTCCGCTGCGCTTTCCTCTCTGTCTCTCTCTTCCCCTCCCGCAGCCAAGGCTCCATTGGAGCAAAGATGGCCCGGGCGCTGGTGATGGCTCTGTGGCCTCTGCCTCAGGCGCTAGAGTGGCTCTAGTCGCAACATGGCGACGCCCAGGATGGGCAGAGCATCGCCCCCTGGTGGGCAGAGCATCGCTCCTGGTGGGTGTGCCGGGTGGATCCCGGTCGGGCGCATGCGGGAGTCTGTCTGACTGTCTCTCCCTGTTTCCAGCTTCAGAAAAATGAAAAAAAAAAAATAGGATACCGATAGTTCATGACATATAGTGGCACAAGTTATAAAAGTATCCCCTGTAGTCACTTGAACGCAAGTGACAATAAATAACAAGATAAACAAGAAGCTGCTGCCATAGAAATGAAAACAGATTATCTGGACTGTAGGCTTACTTGGTCTGTTGCTTCTTAGTAGAGCAGTTGAAGAAAAGAAGTTGTAAGTTTAGCACTTTAAATTCCCAGCTCAAGGTCAGGGTAAAAAACCAGAAAGCTTCTTGCGGCTGTCCTGAAAGAAACTCTTATTACCTGAACCGATGTTTCAGATTATTGAAAATGAATTATGGAATTATGGCATCGAATGCAAAGGAATGGGACCCTGAAAAAAAGAATGAAGACATATGGGCATATTCTGATGAAAATGAGGATCTCAGACTCCCAAGGGTTAGTCCTCCTTTGCCTGACAACATATAATGAATAGCCTCTCCTGAAGCAATTGCCTTGAAGAAGATGCTAATCTTCTTTGAGATCTTACTCCACCCCCATCACTTCTCATTGCCTCTAAATGAGGGTTTCTCAACTATGGTACTGTTGACATTTTCGACAGAATAATTATTTGTTGTATGAAAATGTGCTGTGCAATGTAGAATGTTTAGCAGCAACACTGGCTTCTATCCACTAGATTCTGGTAGCACCCACCTCAAGTTGTGACAACCAAAAATGTCTCTAAACAAGGCCAAATGTTCCCATGGGGGCAAAACTGCTTCCAGTTGAGAGCAACTATACAGTCAAGTAACTCATCTCAAGTCCTAGTACCTCTAGAGGGTCAGGTACAAAAAGTGTGACATGTGAAGAGCAATCAAACACCAGTAGGATTACAAGATTTTATAATTCCTATCAACAGAAATCTGAGGACTATATATGACAATTGATCTTAATGGTGTTAATGTGAAAGGAATATAGTAACGCAGGACAAATTTATTTATAGAAGTTCAGTGAGTTCAAGCAACTGGGAGTGGCTCTAACAATCCAGATGATTGACTAAATTCTGGAACTTTCATCTCTCCTTTGTCCCCCCCCCCCCAATTTTGGGATCAAGTGATCAATTTTTAGGATTTCATTTTCTCTTTCTCCTGTTCCTGTCCTTCCCTCCCATCCCCTCTTTCTCTCTTTGTGGTTGTTCTCACAGCCCTCTTCAACTAGGATTCTATGACAGCATTAAGCCTAATGCCTTGAGGCATGCACTGCTTGTAAAGCTTTAACTCCTCTATGCATAGTATAATGGCACTAATTACATTCCAACCTTAGGAGAACTGAGAAAATTCCTCAATTTTATGCATTCTATGGTTGAGATGAGACCCTTCAGTTGAGAAAGCCTGCTAGGTTTACAGTGTACATCTTTCACTTATTACAATCTACCTTTAACTGAACACTGCTTTGTATATAATAGAACTCTACAACTGTACACTTTCATTTCCCCATCTTGTCCCTTGAGCTACTATTGTAATACATTTTACTTCAATGTATTATAAGCCACACAAAAATCGCTTATTTCTCCTTTACACAATCAAATATCTTTTAAATAAGTGGGAAATGGGGGTGACTTATATTTATTGACATTTGCATTTTAAGCTCTCTTCTTTCCTTTGTGTAGGTACAAGCTTCTCTCTGGTATTATTTTCCTTATACCTGAGCAACTTCCTTCAACACTTCTCTAGTTGAAGTCTGCTGGCAACAATTTTCTAAGCTTTTCTTTGCCTGAAAATGTCTTTATTTCATCTTCCATATTGAAGTATATCATTGTTACATACAGAATTCCAGGGTGACTGTTTTTTTTCTTCTAACACTTCAAAGACGTCATTCTATTGGTTTTCTTGGCTTATATCACTTCTACAGTCAGCAGTCATTCTTATCTCCATTTCCCTGTATGTAATGTCTTTTTCCTTTGGCTGTTCTTCAGATATTTTCTTTATCATCTGTTTTAAAGAGCTTGGTTATGGTGTGCCTCAACATGGTTTACTTTATGTTTATCCTGCATGGATGGGGTTCATTGAGCTTCTTGTTTGTATAATTTTCATACCATTCAGAAATTCCTTAGTAATTATTTCTTTAAAATTTGTATTCCCCATTCTGGGAATTCAGTTATACTTTTGCTAGACCATTTGATATATCCAAAGGACCATTGAGGCTCGATTTATTTTTCTTGGTCATTTTTCTTTTTCTTTAGTTTGAATGGATTCTGTTCTTCCATCTTTAAACTCTTTAATCTGTCTAATACCTTCCATTTCTCTTAACCATATCAAATATTTTCTTTTAAATTCTTGAGATATTTAGAATACCTGTTTTAAAATACTTGTCTATTCATTCCATCATCTGTATCTCTTGCTTGCAAATCAGTTTATTTTTAGACTTTTTCAGGTTGTTAGGATGGCTCTGGCATAGCCTTTTTACCAGGGATGTTTATTTCTACTCCTAACTTTTTAGGGTCTCTACTAAGTCATTACAATCTAGCCCTGTAGTTCTGGAAGCTATTCAATACAGCTCCCAAATAGTTGTGTTTTCCCCCATTAGTTCTTTTTGTTTAGCTTTATGGAAACCAACCTCATGCAAATATAGATTAGTATTCCTCCAAAGACTCAAGGGGTCCATCTGTCCCCTTGACTACTGGTGGTCTTTTTCTTTGTACTTCTTCCTGTCTCTGCTCCACAATTCCAAATACTTCAGACTGCTCAAACTATGATCTATTTTCTTCAACTCAGTGAAACCACTGTGCTCTGTGTGGGTTCTACTTCTTGCATTGTGACCTATAAAGTACCTCTAGATAAAACCAGGGTAACTGTAAGGTTTAATTCTCTGATTTCTTCTCTCTGGAATCACAATCTTGCACTATTCAATTTCTGAAAACCATTTCTTCATGTAGATTGGTGAGTGTTCTAGTTGTTCACAGTGGAAGAACTAGTGTATTTCTAGTTAGTATATCTGTACACACAAACATATACAGATATAGAAAAATATAGATATTATATACACACTTAATTTTTATCCCTAGCTTCTCTACAGGGAAGAATATTGATAACTTAGCAATGAGCATACCTTTGGTTAAGACTGTGATTTTTTAAAACCATTCCCCTCTAAAAGGGATAGCCTGACTGGTGGTGGCACAGTGGACAGAGCATCAACCTGGGACGCTGAGGACCCAGTTTGAAATCCCGAGGTCAATGGCTTGAGCGTGGGCTCATCCAGCTTGAATGCAGTCTCACCAGCTTGAGCACAGGGTCATTGGCTTGAGCACGGGGTCATCAGCATGATCCCAAAGTTGCTGGGTTGAGCCCAAAGGTCGCTGGCTTGAAGCCCACGGTCACTGGCTTGAGCAAGGGTTCACTGGTTTAACTTGATCCTCTCCCCCCCACCATCAAGACACATACAAGAAGCAATCAATGAACAACTAAAGTGACATAGCCTGACCACGTGGTGGCACAGTGGATAGAGCGTCAGACTGGGATGTGGAAGACTCAGGTTCAAGACCCTGAGGTTGCCAGCTTGAGCGTGGGCTCATCTGATTTGAGCAAAACTCACCAGCTTGGACCCAAGGTTGCTGGCTCAAGCAAGGGGTCACTCAGGCTGCTGTAGCCACCCCGGTCAAGGCACATATGAGAAATCAATCAATGAACAACTAATGAGCTGCAACGAAGAATTGATGTTTCTCATCTCTCCCTTCCTGTCTGTCTGTCCCTCTCTCTGACTCTCTCTGTCTCTGCCACAAAAACAAAAACAAAATAAAGTGACATAACTATGAGTTGATGCTTCTCATCTTTCTCCCTTCCTGTCTGTCTGTCTGTCTGTCTCTCTCTCTCTCTCTCTCTCCCATTTGGGAAAACAAAAAAAGAACAAACAGGAATAATTGGAGAAATGACACTTGGGCAGAATGACTTTTTCCACTAACCAACCGTTTACTGGTGCTGAAGTGGGTTAGATAAGTTTCAACTTTATTTAATATCTATGAAGCAGATTCTAGTACAAGTAGATCACGAATCTGGAACATTTTATTGAACCAGGAAGTAAAGAAAACCTCAAGGAATAATGGAGACATGTCAAAAGGACATAGGAATCAGCTTAAAGGGTCTCCCAAGTCTAGGACAATTTGAGCATCAAATCAAATTACAATAGATACAACTTTTAACTCTTTTTAGCAAAATAAATTAACACTCTATGAGACCACACTGATATAAATGAATAAATAAAGGAAAGGTGAACACTCTTCTTTCTTGTCAAATGTCAACTAACAAAACCAGAAAAAATAAACAAGAAATATATGTAGTCTAGTCTCAAAGTATGGCCCCACAAATTTTTTAGAAATTACAAATAAAATGTTCCTTAACAATGCAGAAACCTGGCAGACTCCACCTGAAGTAAAGATCAAAGTTCACCCACCCAGGAATGAGGCACCCCACCACCACATGGCTCCTAAGAGGATGAACTGAGAAGAACCAGCATAACTTTGGTGGAATTCCTGCCCCCAGAATGCATAACCTGAATCTAAGCATGAAGAAATATCAGACAAACCCAAACTGAGAAAAATTCTACAAATAAAATTGCCATGAAAGACAAAGAAAGGAAGAGGAACTATTCAGATGAAAGGAGGACTAAGGAGACATAAAAACTACAATACAATGTGTAATCCTGGATTGGAACTTAAACCAGGAAAAAAACCAGCCAGACTGAATGTTATTGGGACAACTGACTAAATTTGCATATAAGCTGTGGATTTAATAACAGTAGTATTGAACCAATACAAATTTCAGGAATTTGATAACTACACTACATTTATGTTTTTTAAAATGCCCTTATTCTCAGTAAATACAAATGGAAGTATTCAGGGATAAAACATAAATGCCCATAATTTTCTCTCAAAAGGTTCAAGATAAAATATATATGGAGAGCGAGAAGATATGACAAAATAAGTGGGTCAAAATAACAACTGAACCTGGGTAAAAGGCACACAAGAACTTGTTTAGGTTGACCCTTGAACAACAGGAGTTTGAACTGTGCAGGTCTATTTATATGCAGATTTTTAAAATAATGACTGTAAATATATTTTCTCTTTCTTATGATTTTCTTTTATTTATTTATTTATTTATTTATTTATTTTTGTATTTTTCTAAAGTTGGAAACAGGGAGGCAGTCAGACAGACTCCTGCATGCATCCGACCGGGATCCACCCAGCATGCCCACCAGGGGGCGATGCTCTGCCCATCTGGGGCATCACTCTGTTGCAACCAGAACCATTCTAGTGCCTGAGGCAGAGGCCACAGAGCCATCCTCAGCGCCCGGGCCAACTTTGCTCCAATGGAGCCTCGGCTGCGGGAAGGGAAGAGAGAGACAGAGAGGAAACAGAGGGGGAGGGGTGAAGAAGCAGATGGGCACTTCTCCTGTGTGCCCTGGCCGGGAATCGAACCCGGGACTCCTGCACGCCAACGCTCTACCACTGAGCCAACCGGCCAGGGCTCCTTATGCTTTTTTTTTTTTTTTAATATTTTATTTATTGACTTTTAGAGAGAGGGGAGAGAGAGAGAGAGAAGGGGGAGGAGCAGGAAGCATCAACTCCCATATGTGCCTTGACCAGGCAAGCCCAAGGTTTCGAACCGGCGACCTCAGTGTTCCAGGTCGACGCTTTATCCCACTGCGCCACCACAGGTCAGGTCCTTATGCTTTTCTTAATAGCATTTTCTTTTCTCTAGTTTACTTTATTGTAAGAATACAGTATATAATACATGTAACATGCAAAATATGTGTTTATCAACTGTATGTTATCAGTAAGGCTTCGGGGTAAATAGTAGGCTATTAGTAAAGTTTGGGAGAGTCTAAAGTTATGTGCAGATTTTTTACTGCATTAGGGGTTGACTCCCCTATCCCCCATGACATTTAAGAATATAATATACTATTCTAGCCTGACCAGGCAGTGGTGCAGTGGATAGAATGTCAGACTGGGACGTGGAGGACTCAGGTTCAAAACCCCGAGGTCACCAGCTTGAATATGGGCTCATCTGGTTTGAGCAAGGCTCACCAACTTGAGCTTAAGGTCTCTGGCTTGAGCAAGGGGTCACTCATTCTGCTGTAGCACCCTGGTCAAGGCACATATGAGAAAGTAATCAATGAGAAACTAAGGTGCTGCAATGAAGAATTGATGCTTCTAGTCTCTCTCCCTTCCTGTCTGTCTGTCTCTATCTGTCCCTCTCTCTGTCTGTCTGTCACCAAAAAAGAAAAAGAAAAAATAATAATCTAATATACTACTCTACAACCTTTTTTGCAAGTTTAGAATTATGTAGAAATAAAATGTTACCAAAAAAATGGACTTCCTCTCTTCTGTTTCAGGTACAGGATTTTAAAGTAGATTGGTTGTAACAATGTAACAAAGTGATTATGAAACTAGAAAAAGGAAAATAAAATAATCAAAGGATTGGGATATGTTACATGGCTATCAACTAAAAAGACCAGGCTGTTTTGTAAGGATATGAATGAAGCATTTATAATCATAAATAAGATGGCTGAAAACAGATTCACTCAACAGAATTGCAGTAGTTCTAATACAAGTTTAAAAGTGGTAATTTGAAGATAAGAAAGTCTTGATTAATGAAATGGCATAGCAGAAACTATTTTAGGGCTCTTCATACCAATGCACAGGTTAGCTCTTGCTTTCTGTTCCCTCTGTAGGACACACTGTCCAGTGCCACAGCCACTGATCACCTGTGACTGCTTTCTCCCTCCAGTATTCCCCAGCACCTTTACTCCTTCTAATGGAGTGGCACACTGACCAAGAGTGTCACGACTGCGCCCAAACCAGTTTATGTCACACTGATTTGTTACATAATTATAAGATGTAAGGTAAACTGATGAACTATGAATGTAAAACCAAAGCTCTTATTTCTCAAAAAAAAAACGACACTACTGAATACTTTAGAAAGGCAACAAATTTTAGGCAAATTAAATATAAGTAAATAATTATAAAATATTTTAATTTTTATTTACTGATTTTAGAAAGAAAGAAAGTGGGAGAAAGCAGGGGATATAAAGGGAGAGGGAGAGGGAGAGGGAGAGGGAGAGGGAGAGGGAGAGGGAGAGGGAGAGGGAGAGGGAGAGGGAGAGGGAGAGGGAGAGGGAGAGGGAGAGGGAGAGGGAGAGGGAGAGGGAGAGGGAGAGGGAGAGGGAGAGGGAGAGGGAGACATTGATTTGTTGTTCTACTTATTTATGCATTCATTGGTTGATTCTTGCTGTGTCCTGACTGGGGATGGAAGCCACAACCTTGGTATGAGGACAATGCTCTAACCAACTGAGCTACCTGGCCAGGCCCTAAAATTTTTTTTATTGATGTCAGAGAGAGATGTGGGGGGATATAGAAAGAGAACATAGATTTGTGGTTCCACTTAATTGTACATTCATTGGTTTCTTCTTATATGTGCCATGATGAGGATTGATCCCGCAACTTTGGCATATTGAGATGATGCTCTAACCAGCTGAGCTACCCGGCCAGGGCCCTAAAATACTTTTAAAAATAAAATATCTATAGGTGTTCTACATTCAGATTTCTTTACAAATGATGCACTCAATTCTTCCATCTCTTTAAAGAAACTAAAATGGCAAGTAAGTAGTGTTTATATCATAACAACTGTGCTGAACTTTAAGGCTAGTTTTAAAGAAAAGGCATTGGTTATACATCTTCAGGTTGCTGGGTAAGTGGGGTTTTTTAATGTTTGTTTTAGTTGAAATAATATGCCTGTAGGTGTGTGTATCCCTGTTGTGATTTTAATTCTAAATTACTTTTTCCACTAAGCAACCAATTACTGGTGCTGAACTGGATTAGATAAGTTTCAACTTTACTTAATGTCTATGAGCAATAACCTATAAAAGGCAGAAGTAATTATAAGCAAATTCATACTAGAACTAAACTGACATCAAAATGGGCAATCTTGCCCTGAAACAGTGCTTCTCAAATTGTGGTCCATAGACTGTTCCTGATCTGCACAGTGTGACTGCTGTGCAATGATCTATGTGCAGAAATTGAGAGTAAGTATATAGAAACATTTTCATCAATTTTTCAGAGTAATATTATGTTTATTTAATCTAACAATTAAAAAATTGAAGATTGTATATCTGTCCTTTCAAAAGAATATTATTTCATTTTTGTTTTGTTTTGCTTTTGTTTTCTTGTGCGTTTTACAAATGTGACAATTTGCAATGAATTGGAAACGTAAAACGGATCCTTGGCTACACAGAGTTTAGAAAGTACTGCCGTATGTACTACAGCGTGAGCGCTGATGTTCCTTATCATGACTTTAGACTACAGAGCTAGACAAAGTAAGACCTGAGCCAGCAGGGAAATTCTCAGAGTTTCAGGCTTGAGTTATAAAGAATGGAAAACAGATATCCATTATACACCCAGCTCACTGCTTTAGTGACCTCACAAAGTATGTGGGGTGGGATAGGGGCCAGGTAAAATGAAAGAGTCCTCTGGCACAGAGAAGACCATCAGGCTAAGACAAAGGTGCACAGGAGCTTGGAAGGTGGGGGGAGGGTGAGAAGAGAAAGATAGAGATAAATGTAGAATGTTTTCCTCCTCATCCCTGAACCTAGATAGTTCATTCAACAAGTATTTATTGAGTATCTATTATGTGACAGGCAATTACAAGCACTAGAGAATAGAATGTACACCATAAGCAGAAATCTTTGCCCATGTGGAGCTTATATTCTAGAGGTGAGAAAAATAAAATAAAGAAACTAATAGGCACACTTATTTTCAGAACCAAAGATGCCATTGTTAGACACCTCGCAATTTCAGAGATGTTAAAATGTGAAATACATAATGTGTCGAGAAACAGTAAAGAGACAGTGATAAGTTCTGAGGGGAAAATAGAGCAGGAAAGGCAGGTGGGATTTGAGTAGGTTTGAGAAAAAGCCTGGAGAAGGTGAGAGGGGGAGCCAAGTGGGGAACTGGGAGAAGAGCAAAGGGAAAGCACAAATGCTGGGTAGAGCCTGACCACTGATTTCCCTGCAGAATGCTTCCACGAGGATGACGTGGATTCCATCTGAGAAACCTCTCCAACCACCACATTTACAGTTACCCTTCACCACCTTTCAACTCCAGGGGTAGATTTTACTGAGAAATAATTTATCTCGATTTTCTAATCAAACAACACTAGGAAAAGAAAGATTTAATTATGGGAAGGGAAAAGACTCAACACACCACTACACCTGAATCAGTGAATATAGATAGATAAGTGCTACTGAATGGCTTAACTAATTGCAAAAGTGTTGTCCTCTTGCTGGCAGGGTATTAAAAAGGTAAATGAGAATCTTAAAAAGCCCCAAAAGAGAAACCCTAACCTCTACATTTTCTTTTTCCCAAGTTACCAAATGCATGTTCTGAATTCTCAGCACCTCTGCTTCCAGGGGCTCTTGATACATTATTCAATGTTTAATTCATGACAAATGACATCTAAATTTCCTCACTCATGTTCATTTATGGGATATTTTATCTTGTCATTTTTCTCATGTACCATGCAAGCAAGAAGGGAACATCCAGCACAACATACCCTTCAGAAATAAGCTAATGGCACAATTTGGTGTCAATTTCACAGCTCAGTGAAGTGAAAGTGATCTAGCTGGCTGTCCATATACACCTAGGAGGAGGTCTACTGAGAGTGCCCAGCCTTGATGTTGCTTGTGCATGCCTACAAGCAAGATAAGTTCAAGTGGAGACATTATGTAGTAAGAGAGAAAGCAGTTATCATTCAGATGCCCTTAGAGCTTACTAGAACGGAATGTAAAAAGAGAAAGCAGGCCAGACTTTCATTTTTATACGGTGGAAAGTTGTTTTTCTGAAGTCATGCTTACATTCACAAATGGCAGGGAACAGTAGCTTCCCTTTGGGGTTTTGATAATGTTTAGAAGCAGGAATTTTCTTTAGCAGATGTATGAGAACTGAACAACTATTTTAATAGTTTTCCATGATTCATGATGGTGAAAAAATCATAGACTTCAACTATAAATATAAAACCAAAATGCAGTAGGAAGATTATGTATCTCCTATTAATAAGAATTACAGTACTAATAATACCTTTATTTGCTAGCACACAGTAATGACTTCATTTCATCCTTAGGCCACTTTTGCAAAGTAGAGGAAAGCACATTAATGATTTTCCCTATTTTTATAGATAAGAAAGTAAATCTGGGGTTATATAGTTAATGCAATAGTCAGAACTTAAAACTTTGTTTTAGGGGGATCAAACTAGATAGTCTTAAAGGCTCTTTTCTGTTCTTTAAACAGTCTGTGATCTTCGAGAAGCTAAGCTTGCTACCTCTCATATAATACCATATAATTGCTACTTACTTGTCTCAAGTATCGGTATTTTATATCCCACATCAGCCCCAGCATAATTGCATATGGTAGTGATCACAGTGATCAAGTATTTGGCACTTTCTATGTATAAATTATCTCACAGAATCCTCATACACCCTAATAACATTGGAACCTTCCTCTTTTTTTTTTTTTTTTACAGAGATAGAGAGAGGGATAGATAGGGACAGACAGACAGGAATGGAGAGAGATGAGAAGCATCAATCATTAGTTTTTCGTTGTGGCACTTTAGTTGTTCACTAATTGCTTTCTCATATGTGCCTTGACCATGGGCCTTCAGCAGACCGAGTAACCCCTTGCTTAAGCCAGCAACCTTGGATCCAAGCTGGAGAACTTTGCTCAAACCAGATGAGCCCGCACTCAAGCTGGCGACCTCGGGGTCTTGAACCTGGGTCCTATGCATCCCAGTCCGATGCTCTATCCACTGTGCCACCGCCTGGTCGGAACCTTCCTCATTTTTAAATGAGAAAACTGAGGCTCAAAGAGGCTAAGCCATAAGCCAATCACAATCTAGTAACTGGTGAAGTTCAACTTTTACCCCAGGTCTCAGACTTCAAAGCTCCTATTTTCTCCATTCGGTTAGGTGGCCTCTTTTAGAAATGACGAGAAAAAAGACCAAGTATGGCAAACTAGTAAAAATAATAAGATAGAATAAAAGGTGGGGATGTGCTATACCTCAATAAAAATGGTTTGTAAACTGTTCTGCACACATCCCAGCATCTGGTTAGAAATAAAATGCATCTCTTGAAGGTAAACAGTATGCAATCACACACTGAAGCACTGAGAAACTTTATGAGTGCCCTAGCTGAGGACAAGATCTGTCTAACTGTGGGCAGCTATGCCAAATGAAACAAGAAAATGTCTAAGATCATCAAGATACCAGGAACTCTTTCTAAGATACTCTTTTTCTCTGAAGGGTAAACAATAGATGCTGCTTCTGCTAGGTACCTGCGAGGACCACCAGAGACAACACTCGAAATCGTGTTTCTAGTGACAACACTCACAAAGAAAGACAGATTGTACGGTTTGTATATCTGGGCTCTTCAATCATGGAAAATTGAGGGAGTCACACTGTCGGCCAGTTCTTCAGAATGAACTTTCTCATGGTGTGGGTGTGTAAAGCACTGGGATAAGGGATATAATGAGAATCATATGTAACTGTGCCTGAGTGAAGCTCAGAGTTGCTTATAAGGTAGTTCAACTCAGTTCAAGAATCAGCAGTGATTGCCTCCTCATGGCTCTAGGCACTGGGCTGGACACCTGAGGCTGCTCACATCATAGGACAGAAACAGAAACATTGCTTCAGTACAGTGAAAGAAGAGCTACCTGTGACCAATGACATCTCACTATTCTCTGCATTCAGAGCAGGACACCAAACCCAGACTGGGGGAAGAGAAATAGGGAAGACTTTGCTAGAAGTGATATCTGACCTAAGTCTTATAAATGAGATGCTTTACTTTGACAAAGAAGGCAGAGAAAGGCCTTGTCAACAAAAGGAACAGAGAAGTAGAGGTCAAGGGAAGGCCAAAGCTAATATGATATATGTGGAGAGCCAATAGCAGTTCAGCCTTCCAAGGGGATGAGGCTGAAGACCCAGTCTTGAATGATTTTGACTCTCATGAGTCATCTAAAGGTTTAAGGAATGTAGATACCTAGTCAGATTTGCATTTTAAATACATTCCACTTTATAAGCAGCTAGTTAAATGCTTCTTCTTTGCATATGAATTTGTGAATTGTTACAAAATACTATTATTGTATGAAAGAACTAAGTCACACTGTTTTGCTGCTTACTTGTAGCAAGGCCTGAGCTCTAGTCACTATCAGTAAGTGGCCTATGATAAATGACCCATTCAACTCTGAAGTAAGGCTGGGGACAGAGAGGGGTCTGAAGTGTCCCTAATGGAAACAGCATGTGTTCTTGTATTTGTATTCACTGAACACACCACATGTGGTGCCCACACATGGCTGAAAACTCCAGGAAACCTTAGAGCCCCCATCTATCTCCCTGACAGTTTTCACTGTAGCCAGCCTGGAAACCAGGGGCCAGGCTAGGGGTTGAATTTACTTTAATCTCAACTACTTTCTCAGACTTTTATATGCCATGGAAAAATGAGAGTTAATTCCAGAGGTGCTCTTAAATTGAGGACATTAGAATTTAAAACAACACAGTTGTCAACACTGCCAACTATCAAAATTTTGGAGATAACTCATATATACCCTATTATATACAACCAAATAAATAGGTAATTTTTTTTTTTTTTCAGTTCAAAAGTGATCCCACTTTTCTGGTTGCAGCTCTGTCCTTCATAACACACACCCACTGAAGCCAAGAGCTGGAGTTTGCTTCCTCGTGATGTTCACTTAGGGAGAGAGAAAAGATCCTACCCAAGCGCCTTGTAAACCTATAAGGCTTTAACTAATATGAGGCCAAAATAAAGGTTCACACATTTATTTCAAATCATAGTTCTCTTATAAGTTTGTTTCCTACCCCTTTCCATGAGGGCTTCACTAATCTAGCTTCTCCACTTTTCCACACAGTAAGAAAAAACTAACCTTAAAGCAGTATGAACTATGTGGCAAAAGGGGAAAATGTGGAACTGCACAAACTATTTATTTTTATACCAATTTTACCATGTGAGTAAATACTTTCTTCCAACCACAAATACTGCCAATATTAATTAATAATAGGTAAGATTTATAATAACATTAATTCCTTAACCCCACCCCCAATCCTTCAATTTGCACTGCATCATATAATTCTTTACATAGCCTAATTATTTATTCCCAGAAGAAAAACACAATTAGAAGACAAACTAAGTACCATAACTGGTGAAGGCAGAATAACACAGGTTGAAAGCACAGCTTTGAAATGAGACAAGCCCAAGTTTCAAATCCCAGCTCCACCACTTTGGAGCTCTAACACTGAGTTTTCACATTTGTAAAATGAAGAACAGTACTGCTCCAATGGGTAGCTGTGAGAATTAAATAAGTGAATGCATAGAAAGTTTTTACTTCTGTATCTGGCACACAGAAAATACTCAAAATGATCTAATGATCTTTATTAACGTTAGTTCCCATAGGCTAGCAAGGTAACTCCCCATTCCTGCAAATTGTAGGAGTAGGTAGAACAAAATCTCCTACAGATGATTTTTAAAAATAAATTTTTAAAATTAATTTTAAATTATACAAGTAGTACATGAAGATAATTCTCCCTTGCCAGAGATAATTTAAGTAAATTCCTACTTGGAGTCAGAGGGCTGAATGAGATAATGTCTTGCAATCTCTAGCAGCTCTAGGAACTGATGAATTTCCCAAGGACAAGGGCAAAAGGGCAGCACCTCCACCAGGACTTGTAATGCAACTGGGATTCAGCCAAGCTTCACTTCCCCTGCGGCAGGGTTGCCTGCCCTCTGTGGCCACCCTGAGCTCTCACTGAGACCGGCAGGCCCTTAATGGTAAACATATTGTCCTGCAAAATGAGAGAATGGATGTGTTTCCAGCTCAGGAAACTTAATAAAAATTATCTATTTTATTGAAAACTCAGTTCTGAGACATTACCTCAGAGGTCAGGCCTGACCACTAGCCACTCACACGCTGTCTTCATGTTGAAACCAATTCACTGTCCTCAGAGCAGCATCTTTGAGGTTTCACTCCTCTTGTGATTAAAATGAGGACTTTAGCCACTTAAATATAACATTTCAATTAACACTCAATTAAGAAGCTAATTCTACACATAAAAGAGATGTCTAAAGTAAGTAAATGGCAAATCATGGTCCTAGAAGACAAGTCCTGAAGATTCATAAACCATTTTCAATATTTCAAAAGCCTCTAGGAAACTGTAAACTCTGCAATCTCACTAAATGTCAGGTTTCTTTGCTGTGCCTGGAATTCCATCAGCACAGTACAGTCACAATGATTATTCATACTGATAATTTCAATGTGAAGTTTTTCTTTTCAATGTCCTAAAGGACGCAGACAGAAAAGATTATTCAGATATTATTTGGTTTATTTAATCATTTGTTATATTTCAAAACTCAAAACTCTATTCACTTTTAAGATTGCAAGGTTTACTTTTCTTATTATTCTCTTCATACTATCAATTTTAAAAAGAGACTCTTTTAATGTTAATTTAAACTCACTTAAATGCTTTAAACTATGTTTATAAATTTAATATATACAATAAATAAATATTCAAATATGATGACTCTTGGGTTCTATAAAATAGTCCAATATTGCTTAAAAACTTAAAAATTCTATTCCAAAATCATGTCTAATCAATTACTCAATTACATACATTAAGAATCACAAAGTTGACCTGTTAATTTAATAAGTCAAATTCTCTTAAACATTAAAAGTACATATTCCCTAACACAAAAATATTAATACTTGAATTTGAATCACTAATATATTTTAATACATAGTTCTAAAAGATACCCACTAAGGAAATGACTTTATGTCATCCAAACAATATTAAGGGTTATTTTTATTTTTTTGTGACAGAAACAGAGAGAGACAGAGAGAGGGACAGAAAGACAGGAAGAGAGAGAGATGAGAAGCATCAATTCTTCGTTACGGCACCTTAGTTACTTATTGATTGCTTTCTCATATGTGCCTTGACCAGGGGCTACAGTAGACCAAGTGACTCCTTGCTCAAGCCAGCGACCTTGGGCTCAAGCTGGTGAGCCTTGCTCAAACCAGATGAATAAATCTGCGCTCAATCTGGCGACCTCAGGGTTTCGAACTTAGGCCCTCCACGTCCCAGTCTGATGCTCTATCCACTGTGCCACCACCTGGTCAGGCTTAAGGGTTATCTTTGAAAGTGATCTGGGGGCCGGGTAACTAGCTTGATGAGGCTGTATGGTGACTGAGAGACTGGCTGGGACACAAGCCTACAAATGTAGACATCAGGGGATTATTCTCACAACTGATGGCAAGGTGGGCCCCTTTTAGTGGTTGGCATGTAACACTACAAAAGCTAAAGGAAGATGTCAACTAGCCCACAGCTCGTGGCTTAAGTTATTATCATTATCTAATTTTCAAGTTATCATCTATATGACTGTGCCCTTAACAGGAAATTGGACTCTGGGTATTATAAGGCTAAATCTGACCCAATTGCTCACAGCTTTTAAGAAACATGGCCAAATTTTGAATGGCATTAATTTAAAAATGAGAGCTTAAACTCATTATTATTCAATATTGGGTGTGTTTGAAAGTCTAGCTTTCAAAACATGGGGGACTAGAAGGAGTCACAGACAGAATCATATAAAAGGCCCTAGTAAGAAGAAATTTGGAAACTACTGGTTTAGTGAAAGAAATGGCCAAATCCCACCCACCACCTATTTTTGTAAATAAAATTTCATTGAAACACATCCATGCCCATTCGTTTATTACCTATGGTATTTTCATGCTACCGGAGCAGAGTTACATAATTGCAACTGTCTGGTCCCAAAAACTTAAAGTATTAACTATCTGACCCATTACTGAAAAAGTTTGCCAACTCCAGGTTTAGAGGAATAGCTGGGAATTAGAGAGCTGGACCCCATACTTGAGTCACACTGTTGAGAGAAACAAAAATATAATACCCATTAATTATTAACCTAAATGTACAGTGATTCACAAATAGGTGGTAGGATATGATTAGTAACCAATTGAGCAATCTTAACCAATTTATTTAATCTTTTTTGAGCTATGTATACAGTCTAAAGTATGGAATGATAGTATTTATTCTAACCAACAATATGAAAGAAAACATGAGAAAATGTGTGCTTTGAAATATGAAAAAGGCTATGAGATAGAGTGGTTTCATTCCATTACATATTTTAAAAATATTCCAAATCAAAACTTTATTTCTCTCTTTCTCTGTCTCTTTCTTAGATATTTCATATGATTAAAAGCAAACACATACCAAGACCATCAGCATTTATCCTAGACCACCAAGACAACTGGTTATTATCTGTAAGACATTCTCTACTCAGCTACTCACATTTTTATTTTTCATTTTTTGTATTTCTCCAAAGTTAGAAGTGGGGAGACAGTCAGACAGACTCCCACACGTGCCTGACTGGGGTCCACCCAGTATGCCCAGCAGGGGGCGATGCTCTGTCCATTTGGGGCATTGCTCCATTGCAGCTGGAGCCATTCTAGCGCCTGAGGCAGAAGTCATGGAGCTGTCCTCAGTGCCCAGGCCAACTTTGCTCCAATGGAGTCTTGGCTGCGGGAGGGGAAGAGAGAGATAAAGAAGAAGGAGAGGGGGAAGGGTGGAGAAGCAGATGGGCGCTTCTCCTGTGTGCCCTGACCAGGAATCGAACCCAGGACTTCCACTGGGCCGACGCTCTACCACTGAGCAAACTGGCCAAGGCAGCTATTCACATTTTTAGAAGAGGAAATTAAATTGTATTATATGCAGTGAGAACACAACTCAAAAATAGCCATAAAATATTCAGTATCATAATGTGTGCACATGAGGAGGCTACATGGTAACATGCTACAACTCTCTTTCCAGAGCAGCCCAGGGCTAATACTGGAGTAATTTTATCTCTATCTTTCGCTCCAAATAAATCATTTGACAGGGTAATTCCAACAGATTTTCAACAACTCCTGTCCCATTACCCAGTAGTAGTAAGAGCCATTGGTTAAGATCAGCTAAAACTCCCTAACAAAAATAGAGCTCTGGTATATCACTTGAGAAATAAGATGATGAAGTCCTCAGTCATCATTTATAACCTGCCACACCTGCTATTCTATAGTCCAACTATTGAACTGTACTGAGTAGAGAATGGCTACAAGTTCAAGGAAGGAGGGGAAGAGGTGGATGATTGTACATACATCCCCACAAAACTGAAGCCAGGTAGTTAAGCTGTAACTGCCATGATTAAACCCATAAATGCAAATGGTGTTGTCTCATCTTCCTAGAAGCATTTATCTAAATGAAAACAGCTGAAACCACAGAAAAACTTCATTTGCAATAACTGAACACTGGGATCTTTTCCCCCTTATTTTAGACTGCCAGTTTCATCTCCATTAGCACTGCTGGAGTCTTTTAAAAATGTGGACATTAAGGGAAGTTCAGGTTTGTGTTAAAGGCTACAAAAGACCTGGCACTACCCTCTAGCAGAACTTGAATACAGGGACAGATGTGATGGTAGTTAACTCATCCAATAAGCCCAGATCAATGTTCTGTCCCTCTGCTCCCCTCCAAACCGAAGTTATCTGTTACATGGTGCAGCTACTGGCTTTAGAAACACAATGACTGATTCATTACCAACTGTAGCAAGCCAAAAATCACCAGAATGTGGATATAAAGATACCCAAATAAACACTCTTCCTGTTATATGCCCAGAGAGGGTTCGAGTACTTCAATGCTCACTCAATAACTATAGTGGGGTTTTTTTGTTTTGTTTTATTTTGTTTTCAGAAAAGCATCATTTTAAAGACAGCTACAAAAAGTTTACATAGATATTTCAGAGAATGGGCTGAAAAATGAAATAGTAAATGAAATAACATTAAAATACTCGAGAGAGAGAGTACATATGTCCACTTCCAGGAAATTTTCTAAATGCAGCTTAAAGAAAAAGCTATCACATAAAATAAGGTTTCTATTAATATATAGTCAAATGACTGTTTTAAAGATACATTTCAATAATGTAATGGAAATAATTGTTCAGACTTCAAAACTACTTTAAGTAAATTTATGTTTTGCATAGATAAATCTCAGAAAAATAGTCATAGTATGGCATTTTCTGGCACTTATTTTAATTAAAGATTGAATCTTCAAGAGAGACTTTATACACATTCCAAAATACTAACCCTGTAAATTATCTAAATCACCTCTAGGTAACAACAGAATGTCACTGCAGTGCAATGACTTTTTGCTATCTAACACCATATTATACATTTATTTGCTCACTATCTCCTACATGTGAACAAGCTCCAAAGGGCAGGGACTGCAATCTTAGTAACCTCTGTGACCACAGCAACTAGCACACAGTACCTAGCACAGAGTAGGTATTCAATATCTACTGGTTGTATGCCTAATGAATGAATAATGAGGACTTAACTACAATATGGTGGTAGAGAGAGTGAGGAGAATACTGATTTTTATAATATTTATGAGCTAAAACAGCAAGTCCTAGTATTTGACCAAATGAGGGGTTGAAGGAAAAAGGAATCTAGGATGAGGCCAGGTTTCTTGTTTGAGCAGCCGATACTAATTCGTGAAGAGAAATGAATTTAAGGGGAAAGTATTGAGCCAGGTTTAGATAAGCTTAGTTTGGGGCACCAAAAGCCCCACTGAATATATGAGAAAAGAAAAGGCAAGGCTGGAAATATAATTTTGGTAATAGTTATAATCATGAAACTATATGGGCTCATACAAAGAAAAAATATAGGAAAAAATACAGAGAAAAATAAAATTAAAGAACATCTACACTTGGTAAGTGGATTTAGTATTCAGGAAAGCCCAGGATTTAGTCTTTAGGAAAGAAAGTGAGGAAATAGTTACAAAGTACTAAAAGAATCAGAAGAGAAAAGCCAAGAAAGAACATTTCCAAAAAGAGTGCTTATTTAGGAATACTGAATATGCAGAAAAAGTCTGCTAAGATAAGAGGATGAAAAGTATCCCTGGAATTTGATCAAATGGAATTTAATCATGAACCACCGGGGGGAAAAGAAACACTGAGTAAATTAGGGGGAGAAAAGACACACTACAGTAGTTGAAGAGGGACTAAGGCCTGGAGATGGACCTCCTTCTAAAACATACAGAAGTAACATGTTAAAATTTGCCAGATGCTAGAAACAGTAAGCTCAAAACCAAAATGCCAAGCATGGAGCCAATAGAGTCAGGGCCCAGGGGCCATCTGAGAAGCAATAATACTTGAATGAGAGGGAGGAAACCTGGCCTTGGGTTCACAGAAGGCAGAGAACCAGAACTGACTCTCTTATACAAAGCAAGGACCCTGGAAGGCCTTCCCCCTTCATAAAAAGGGGACTAGAAAAACTATTCCTGGAAGACAGAAAATTTGTCATCTGTCTTCTGTACAGAAACACCATATCCAGTGACAAATTAAAACCCCAGGCCTGTGTGACAAACAGCCAGGGAGTCTGAATTTAAATCTTCCAAATTATATAGACTCGCAAACCAAGAAAAATCAACATTAAACACAAATCCTAGACCAGGGAAACCTCTGAGTTTCTTCAGCAGAGGCAAGGCAAAGCTAATCTGTTAAAACTCTTCCACAATCACTCCCAATAAAGATGATCTCATAATTTAAAAGAAAGCACAGGCCACACAAGAAAGCCATTCACAAAGAGGGAGTCAAAAGACACAATAAATTGAGAATTATTAGCCCCAAAATATGACATAATAAAACTGGTTGTCACTGTTGCTAACACCAAATATTTCCAGCCTTTTGCCTCCTGGGCACATAAGATTGCACCTTTTGGCTCACATGTAGGTGAGCAACATGTCAGTTCCAGTGTGAAACACTCTTTTCACTCTGATATATAGCAACTGGGATGGCTGATCTCTCAGTCTGGGTCCTGAGTGACTACAATGAGCAGAGACGCTCCGATGACCTGCAAAGGATATATAGCATAAAGAAAATACACACCTTTGTTGTTCTAAATCACTGAGGTTTTTTGGGGTTTGCAGGATAACCTAGCTTGTCCTGTCTGATATGAGAATAATTTAGAAACACTTATAAAATAATTAGTTTAACATGATTAAAAACATTTTTTAAAAAAGAAGAGTGACTAGAAAGTCAAGGTGTAAGTATTAAGTATAGATTATAGTTTCAAGAAATGTGACTTACATTGGAGGTAAAGAAAGCATAGTAGCTAAAAAGGACTCAAGGTTGAAGGGAATTTTTTTCTAAAACAGGAGAGACCTCAAGACATTGCTAAGGTTGCTGAAGAAGTGAAAGAATCTAATATGAGAGTTAAAGACAGAAAAGAGGAGCTGCATAGAAGTTATTTATAATACCTAAGCTCTTTATCTTATAGGAAGTTTTACTTGATTTTTACCATTGCTGTCCTCGTAGGAATCCTACTTCCATTCTTTATACTAATTAAAAACCATTGAGTAAAAGGCCCCCCAAATTTTTCTCCAAAGAATAAAATACTTGCCCTCTATACTCCTTTTCAGTCCTGCTATCTTTCATCTTCATTAGCAGAAACCAAACATAGTTTATAAACACACTACAGTTGAAACAAGTCCCTAAAGTGGTGGAGGTCACTTAGCAATGCCCTTGTTTTTTTTTTTGTTTTTTTTTTAAAGTTTTTATTTATTCATTTTAGAGAGGAGAGGGAGAGACAGAGAGGAGAGACAGAGAGAGAGAAGGGGGGGAGGAGCTGGAAGCATCAACTCCCATATGTGCCTTGACCAGGCAAGCCCAGGGTTTCGAACCGGCAACCTCAGCATTTCCAGGTCAACGCTTTATCCACTGCGCCACCACAGGTCAGGCAGCAATGCCCTTGTAACCGGTCTCTCAGACAAAACTATGACCTATATTTGGTACATAATTTGTTCTTGAAAATGTGAACAAAGGCTGAATGTGCACAGGTCAAACAACGAAATTTCAGGTGAAGGAAAGTTCTTGTTCTACAATTATACCCAAGCTGTCAGATAGGATCTTCAAAGATATATGTTCAGCATTTTACATGTGTTCTGTAGTCTTATCATTTTCCTTCATTTATCAGGAGAAGACAAAGAAACAATCACACTGAAGATAAAGAGGTACTCTTTTGGGTAGGGCCAAGAATTTTTCATCTTATCGCAATTGTACTAGTTTATGAGACCTACATATCTTTTTTGCTAATATTAGCACTTCTCAAAGGCTAACAAGAATATAAGTATATGCTCAAATTTATTAGTAATAAAGGAAATAAATTCAAATAACAAGGAGCAAGCATGTCACACTTCTTAGATTAATAAAAATTACAGTGATGAAGAACGCTAAGTGCATTAATAGAGATGTGAGAAGTGGCAACATATCTGTGGAGGTACAGACTGATACCTTCACTCCAGGGAAGAATCTAGCAGGTTTTGGTCTAATCAACCATGTATACATCTTATTACCTCACATATCCATCCCTGAATATATATTCCAAAAAAATCCTCATACAGGCCCAGGAGGAAACAAATACAAAGGTCATGGAAACATGGCTGTGGCAGTGGGATGCTGAAGGCAACCTGGTTGCCCATTATTTGGGGAGTCAATTGGTAAAATGTTGTCAAAGAATTTGTTATCATTATAATTGTTGTCATTTCCCTATTTATCCATCTGCCTTTCTCTCAGTACTGTGAGCTTTTCAAAGGCAGGGATTGAAACTTATACATCTCTGTACTGAAATCATCATATACTATTCCTAGACCATAATAGGTATTCATTAAAATAAATTTAATAAAACTTTTAAGATTTAAAAACAAATGGTGTATATAAAGTCTGAGAATACAAGTTTAACTTCTACATAAAACAACAATTTGACAGTAATGGTAGCAATTTAACATTTTGATTTTCTCAGTTTGGACTTTCTTAGTTTGAATTCAGAGTCTTAGAGATAACAAAGCAATTGATGTTAGTTCAGAAATACTTAGGTGTGTCACAAAACTATGAGAAATGGCTGGACTTCTAAAATATAAGACAAATGCTAGAAAAGTCTAGTCCAGACTATTATAGATATCCTCTAATCAAATCACATTTCTAAGAAAAAAAATGTATTGTACATTCAATGAATGCAGTATCAAATAGGAAAAGACAGCTCAATGGGTTTGCATTATGATTAAAAAAAAAAAAAGAATCAGCCAGTCACCCTAATGTATGATGTCTAGAATCTACTAAGAGAAGCTATAATGGAAATGTCAGATGAAACTACTTCACTATTTGCCCTTAAAAGTGTTGTGCTGCATTTTAAAGGCACTTAGATATTTGGAATGGAAAATTGTAGTGACAAGGTCACATGATTTCTCTCAGAGGAAATCACAAGGAAAGGAGGAAAGGAAAGGAGAAGATACTATCTGGCAGTAAGTAGAGACAAAAAGACAGTTTTTAGCCCCAAACACTCTACTCCTGAGGTTTTTCTCTAATCACAACAAATCAACTGTCAGTGCATTTATCAGAAAAATGTCTTCCCACAATTCTGGTATTTTCAGTTAATTCTTTGTTCTCTTAGATGAATGCTTCAGAAAACAAAACAAACAAACAACAACAAAAAAAACAAGAACAGATGTGGAAGACATAATAATTTATTAGGAATCATAGAGTTGTGCTCTTTTTAGGGCAATCATGTCCTAAAGTGTAATCTCACAGGACACAAACATACCTCTAAACAATTCTCTTTTTATGAAGCAGAAGTAGAAGTAGAAAACTAGTAGTTGTAATTTTGTACTATACCATTTTGCATTAAAAGGGACAAATTTTGAACTAACTCTCCAGGATACTACTGTATTAACTATTTTTAGCTAAGAAAACAGAAATAGTGTATTTTACCCATCTGGAAAAGAATGGGGTTAAAATTTTCTCTTATTTCTTTTTGATAAGGATGATAGAAAGGAATCCCAACAAGTCACACAGCTAAAAGATAATACTCTATTTCTTTGGGGCAAGAACTAGAATTATTATTATAATGCTAGTCTCCAACCTTGCCTTCTACTGGTTTTTTTTTGAAAAACAAAAAAGAATTTATTTTTAACATGATGGATTTGGAAAATAAAAGGTAAAATTATCAAAATCCTGGAACCAAATGAACAAGCTTTGCAAAAACAAAAGAGAACACTTCTTCTCTGAGGATACACCAAATGGTGGACGAGGCGGGTGCTGTGGGTAGGTCTGGAGGCCCCAGGCCCTGTAACAGAAGCCCGCAGGCACTTCCATGGAGGATTCAGCAGTGGGGGTCAGGTCTTGACCAGGGCCAGGGCTAGGCCAAGAACAGTGTAAATCCCCATCACCAACCTGGGCCACCTGGGTCAAGGACATGAAGATCAAGTCCCTGAAGGAGATCTATCTCTTCTCCCTGCCTATCAAGGAATCTAAGACCACTGACTTTCCTGAGAGCATCCCTGAAGAATGAGGTTTTGAAGATTATGCTGGTGCAAAAGCAGACCCATACTGGCCAGAGGACCCAGTTCAAGGCATTTGTTGCCATTGGAGACTACTATAGGCATGTCAGTGTAGGTGTTAAGTATTTCAAAGAAGTAGCCACTGCCCTCTATGAGGCCATCATTCAAGCCAACCACTCTACTGTCCTTGTGGAGCAAGGCAAATGGGAAAACAAGATTGGCAAGCTGCACACCATTTCTTGCAAGGTGACCAGCCACTGTGGCTCTGTGTCGGAGCATCTCATCCCCACTCCCAGGCACTGGCGTCTCAGTCCCTGTGCCCAACAAGCTGCTGATGATGGCCAGTATCATTGCCTGCTATAATTAATCCCAGGGCTGCACTGCCATACTGGGCAACTTCTCCAAGGCCACCTCTGATGCCATCTCTAACACCCACAGCTACCTCACCCCCAATCTCTGGAAGGAGACCATGTTCCCTAAGTCTTCCTATCAGGAATTCACTGCCTATCTTGTGTAAAGGACACACAACAGAGTTTCTGTGCAGAATACATAGGCTCTAGCTGCAGCCATCACATAATTTTATACAAGAAAAATAAAGTGAATTAAGCCTGTTTTAAAAAAAAAAAGAAAGAAGAAGACAGTAACAAAATCTGTTACAGAGGAAACAGCACCCCCAAATAAAACTGTTCCTTGTATAACCTGTTTGGCATGATTTGCTACCCTGCAAATTTTATTGCTTCATATTCACTTGGAAATATCCCATAATTTTTGTGAACAGTAGATACGCTTTAAAAATGACAGGCCAGTGTTTCCTGGACTCAGGACCAACTCAGCTCTAGACTAAAGGTTCACTGTCAGGCCACACCAGAAGGCTGCCCTTGTCCTTCCATGTGACACTGGTTGTAATTACAGCAGAGTGTAGAATAGTAAGATGAGCAGCATCACCTACTTGTATTTCATAAGCATTATTTCTAATTTCCTCCTATTTCCCCTTCTCACCCTTGATCCTCTCACCACATTCACTGTGTAAGATCATAATACGACTTCTGTCTCTTCATACAGGGACTTCCTAGAGAGGATCTCTCTGCTCTGCTTGTGCTTCTGCTCTCCTGCCTGGTCCACACAGGATGGAGGTGATAAAAACCTGTACCTTTCTTCCAAGCCTCAGGATTATCAACCTAATTTAGACTTTATTTCCCTCAAGGACAAGTTGTTCATTTAACAAATAGTTATTGAGTATCTACTATTGTATGTGTGAAGCAGTATTCTAGGTGCTACGGAAACAACATAGAACAAAATACACAAAAAGTTCTGTTGTCATTGAACATCACTCCAATAGGAGGAAACAGATAATAATAATTAAAAAAATTAAATAAGACAATGATGGGGTCAGTACACTAGAATACATTGTGTGCTATGAAGACAAAGAGCAGGAAGGGAGATAGGGTGTATTGGCAATGGGATAATTTGAGCAGTCCTCATGAGGTTCCATGTGCCTGGAGCAGGGTTGGGAGTCACAAAAATGGAGGTTAGAGAATCAGGAGCTCACGCCGTGAGGGTTCTTGGTAAGAATCCTGGCTGTTGGCCCTGGCCGGTTGGCTCAGCAGTAGAGTGTTGGCCTGGCGTGTGGGGGACCCGGGTTCGATTCCCGGTCAGGGCACATAGGAGAAGCGCCCATTTGCTTCTCCACCCCCATCCCCTCCTTCCTCTCTGTCTCTCTCTTCCCCTCCCGCAGCCAAGGCTCCATTGGAGCAAAGATGGCCCGGGTGCTGGGGATGGCTCCTTGGCCTCTCCCCAGGCGCTAGAGTGGCTCTGGTCGTGGCAGAGCGACGCCCCGGAGGGGCAGAGCATCGCCCCCTGGTGGGCAGAGCTTCGCCCCTGGTGGGCGTGCTGGGTGGATCCCGGTCGAGCGCATGCGGGAGTCTGTCTGACTGTCTCTCCCCATTTCCAGCTTCAGAAAAAAAAAAAACAACAACAACAAAAAAAGAATCCTGGCTGTTGTTCTGTGTGAGATGGGAACTTCTTTTGATAATTTTGAGCAGCAGAGAGGTATACTCTGTTTTACTATTTTAACTGGGTCTTTTGATAGATGTCAATAGGTGTACCACATAAAAAGAATACCAAGATTAAGAGTTCAACACAGAGAGAGAGAAGATGGCAGCGGAGTAGGCGGATGCACAGACACCCAGCTCTCAACACCAAACTGGAATACAAATCAATTTAGAAAAAATCAGCATGAAAAACCAACACTGAACTGCAAGAACAGCTCTCAAAATCCAAGGAGCAAAGAGGAAGCCACAATAATCCTGGTAAGGAGTGCCTGAATCTCCTCTGCTTACAGGAAGGGAAGGAGGGGGGTGAGGCTGAGAGCCCAGAGAGGATTTCACAGAGGAAAAAGAGCAGAAACTACTGCTCACAGCCACTTACCTGGCAACCAGGGAGCAAGGTGGGTTGAAAAGACCAGCTTATCTCCCAAGTGGAAAAGACAGGGAGAGGGACAGACTCTGAGGGGCTAAGGTATGCAAGAAACAAAATAAAAACGCTGACTCATTCGTGCTGGAGGCGGCCATAGCTGGGGGAGGGACTGAACCTTTCACAAAACAGAGCTGAAGTGCTTCCGGATCAGAGATCTCCGGACATCTATCCAGCTCCAATCAGCACAACAAGACACAGCTGAAAACAAGAAGTGGGGAGGAGGGGCAGTAACTCAGGTCTCCATGGAGATCTGAGATACACCTCCCCCTACTGAAGCTGAGAGAAAAAACCCTGCCCCCAGTGAGATTAGTTGGAGGAAGAGACCTTCAGAGTCTCAGGTTACACCCACAGCATTCCTGGATACAGTTTCAAGGAAGCCCCCTGCTGAGATCAGTTAACAAGACTATCACCTGTTAAGAAAACAAACAAATCAAGACTTCAAAGCTGCCCAAATCCGAAAGTGGATTGCAAATAATAGCTGATACCAACCCACGAAGACCTAAAAATAACACAACTGAAAACTGGAGGCAGACAACACCAAGCCTAGACTCAATCAACTCTACAAATAAAAAAAAAAGAAGAAGATGAGAAAACAAAGGAGTGCAATCCAAATGAAACCACAAGAGACACTTTCGAGAGATGAACTGAGTGATATGAAAATAATCAAACTTCCAGATACAGAGTTCAAAATAATGATTGTAAGGATGCTTAGGGATCTTAGAACAACAATGGAGGGGGAGTTTGAAAACCTAAATAAAGAAATAGCAAGTATAAAAAAAAATCAGTTGGAGACTACAAATACAATATCAGAAATAAAGACCACAATGGAAGGAATTAAAAACAGGATAGATAGAGCAGAGGATCGAATCAGCGAGTTAGAAGACAACTGGAATGAAGGCATGAAAGCAGAGAAGAAAAGAGAAAAAAGACTCAAAAAGTCAGAGGAAACTCTTAGAGAGCTCTGTGACAACATGAAGAGAAATAACATCCGCATCATAGGGGTTCCTGAAGAAGAAGAAAAAGAACAAGGGATAGAGACTTTGTTCAATCATATCATAGCTGAAAACTTCCCTAAATTAATGCAAGAGAAACTCTCACAAATCCAAGAAGCACAGAGGACTCCATTAAAGAGAAACCCAAAGAAACCTACACCAAGACACATCATAATTAAAATACCAAAGCTAAGCGATAAAGAGAAAATATTAAAAGCTGCAAGAGAAAAAAAAGTTATCACCTACAAAGGAGCCCCCATAAGGATGACATCTGACTTCTCAACAGAAACACTTGAGGCCAGAAGGGAATGGCAAGAAATATTCAAAGTAATGCAGAACAAGAACCTACAACCAAGACTACTTTATCCAGCAAGGCTATCATTTAAAATTGAAGGAGAAATAAAAAGCTTCCCAGACAAAAAACAACTCAAGGAATTCATTACAACCAAACCAATGCTGCAGGAAATATTAAGGGGCCTGGTGTAAACAGATAAAGTGGGAAAAGAATACAGAAAAAAAAAAAGAAAAAGGAATACACCTTTAAAGAAGAAAATGGCAATAAACAACTACATATCAATAATAACCTTAAATGTAAATGGATTAAATGATCCAATCAAAAGACATAGGGTAGCTGCATGGATAAGAAAACAGGACCCATACATATGTTGTCTACAAGAGACACACCTTAGAACAAAAGACACACACAGATTGAAGGTAAAAGGATGGAAAAAAATGTTTCATGCAAACGGAAATGAAAAAAAAGCTGGGGTAGCAATACTTATATCAGACAAATTGGACTTTAAAACAAAGGATATAGTAAGAGATAAAGAAGGCCACTACATAATGATAAAGGGAGTAATCCAACAGGAAGATATAACTATTATAAATATCTATGCACCTAATATAGGAGCACCCAAATATATAAAACAGACTTTGATGGATTTAAAGGGCGAGATCAACAGCAATACTATAATAGTAGGGGATTTCAATACCCCACTAACATCACTAGATAGATCCTCAAGAAAGAAAATTAACAAAGAAACAGCAGACTTATTGGAAACACTAGATCAACTCGATTTAATAGATATCTTCAGAACCTTTCACCCTAAAGCAGCAGAATATACATTCTTTTCAAGTGCTCATGGTACATTCTCTAGGATAGACCACATGTTAGGGCACAAAAGTGCTCTCAACAAATTTAAGAAGACTGAAATCATATCAAGCACTTTCTCCGATCACAACGGCATGAAACTAGAAATGAATCACAGCAGAAAAGCTCAAAAATTCTCAAACACATGGAAACTAAATAGCAGGGTGTTAAATAATAATGAATGGATTAAGAATGAGATCAAAGAAGAAATAAAGAAATTCCTAGAAACGAATGACAATGAACATACAACAACTCAAAATTTATGGGACACAGCGAAAGCAGTGCTGAGAGGGAAGTTCATAGCACTACAGGCACACTTTCAGAAGCTAGAAAAAGCTCAAATAAACAACTTAACCCTGCATCTAAAAGAATTAGAAAAAGAACAGCAAGTAAAGCCCAAATGTAGTAGAAGGAAGGAAATAATAAAGATCAGAGCAGAAATAAATGACATAGAGGCTAAAGAAACAATACAGAGGATCAATGAAACTAGGAGCTGGTTCTTTGAAAAGGTAAACAAGATTGATGCACCTTTAAGTAGACTCACCAAGAAAAAGAGAGAGAGGACTCAAATAAATAAAATTAGAAATGAGAGAGGAGAAATAACAACTGACACAACAGAAATACAAAATATTGTAAGAAAATACTATGAAGAACTGTATGCCAAAAAACTAGAAAACCTAGATGAAATGGACAAATTCCTTGAAACGTACAATCTTCCAAAAATCAATCTGGAAGAATCAGAAAACTTAAACAGACCAATTACACCAAAGGAGATCGAAACAGTTATCAAAAAACTCCCAACAAAGAAAAGTCCGGGGCCCGATGGCTTCACAACGGAATTCTACCAAATATTCAAAGAAGAACTAACTCCTATCCTTCTCAAACTATTTCAAAAAATTCAAGAGGAAGGAAGACTTCCAAACTCCTTTTATGAGGTGAGCATAATTCTGATTCCAAAACCAGGCAAAGACCACACAAAGAAAGAAAATTATAGGCCAATATCTCTGATGAATATAGATGCTAAAATCCTCAACAAAATATTAGCAAACCGGATCCAACAATATATGGAAAAAATCATACACCATGATCAAGTGGGATTTATTCTGGGGAGGCAAGGCTGGTACAATATTCGTAAATCAATCAATGTGATTCATCACATAAACAAAAAGGAGAAAAACCATATGATAATTTCAATAGATGCAGAAAAAGCATTTGATAAAATCCAGCACCCATTCATGATCAAAACTCTCAGCAAAGTGGGAATACAGGGAACATACCTCAACATGATAAAAGCCATCTATGAGAAACCCACAGCCAACATCATACTCAATGGGCAAAAATTAAAAGCAATACCCTTAAGATCAGGAACAAGGCAGGGGTGCCCCCTTTCACCACTCTTATTTAACATAGTCCTGGAAGTCCTAGCCACAGCAATCAGACAAGAAGAAGAAATAAAAGGCATTCAAGTTGGAAAAGAAGAAGTAAAACTATCATTATTTGCAGATGATATGATATTGTATATAGAAAACCCTAACGTCTCAGTCAAAAAACTACTGGACCTGATAAATAAATTCAGCAAAGTGGCAGGATATAAAATCAATACTCAGAAATCAGAAGCATTTTTATACACCAACAATGAACAGTCAGAAAGAGAAATTAAGGAAACAATCCCCTTCACAATTACAACCAAAAAAATAAAGTACCTAGGAGTAAACTTAACCAAGGAGACTAAAGACTTGTACTCGGAAAATTACAAAACATTGATAAAAGAAATCAAGGAAGATACTAACAAGTGGAAGCATATACCGTGCTCATGGTTAGGAAGAATAAACATCATTCAAATGTCTATATTACCCAAAGCAATTTATAAATTCAATGCAATACCAATTAAAATACCAATGACATACTTCAAAGATATAGAACACATATTCCAAAAATTTATATGGAACCAAAAAAGGACACGAATAGCCTCAGCAATCTTAAAAAAGAAGAATAAAGTGGGAGGTATCACACTTCCTGATATCAAGTTATACTACAAGGCCATTGTACTCAAAACAGCCTGGTACTGGCATAAGAACAGACATATAGATCAATGGAATAGAACAGAGAACCCAGAAATAAACCCACAGTTCTATGGACAACTGATATTTGACAAAGGAGGTAAGGAAATACAATGGAGTAAAGACAGCCTCTTTAACAAATGGTGTTGGGAAAATTGGACAGCTACCTGCAAAAAAATGAAACTAGATCACCAGCTTACACCACTCACAAAAATAAACTCAAAATGGATAAAAGATTTGAATGTAGGCCGTGAAACCATAAGCATCTTAGAAGAAAACATAGGCAGTAAGCTCTGGGACATCTCTCGGAGCAATATATTTGCTGATTTATCTCCACGGGGAAGTGAAATAAAAGACAGGATAAACAAATGGGACTATATCAAACTAAAAAGCTTTTGCACAGCTAAAGACAACAAGAACAGAATAAAAAGACAAACTACACAATGGGAGAACATATTTGACAATATGTCTGATAAGGGGTTAATAACCAAAATTTATAAAGAACTTGTAAAACTCAACACCAGGAAGACAAACAACCCAATCCAAAAATGGGCAAAAGAGATGAATAGACACTTCTCCAAAGAGGACATACAGATGGCCAATAGGCATATGAAAAAATGCTCAACATCACTAATCATTAGAGAAATGCAAATTAAAACCACAATGAGATATCACCTTACACCAGTCAGAATGGCACTTATCAACAAAACAACACAGAATAAGTGCTGGCGAGGATGTGGAGAAAAGGGGACCCTCCTGCACTGCTGGTGGGAATGCAGACTGGTGCAGCCACTGTGGAAAACAGTATGGAGATTCCTCAAAAAACTGAAATTCGAACCGCCTTTTGACCCAGCTATCCCACTTTTAGGAATATACCCCAAGGACACCATAGAACGGCTCAAAAAGGAGAAATGCACCCGCATGTTTGTGGCAGCATTGTTCACAATAGCGAAGATCTGGAAACAGCCCAAGTGTCCGTCAGAGGACGAGTGGATTAAAAAACTTTGGTACATATATACTATGGAATACTACTCAGCCATAAGAAATGATGACATCGGATCATTTACAATAGCATGGATGGACCTTGATAACATTATACAGAGTGAAATAAGTAAATCAGAAAAAAAACTGAGATGAATCCATACATAGAAGGGACATAAAAATGAGACTCAGAGACATGAACAAGAATGTGATGGCAACAGGGGCGGGGGGGGGGGTTGGGGGGGGGGGGGGGGGGGTGAAGAAGGAGAGAGGGGTTAGGGGAGGGGAGGGGCACAAAGAAAACCAGATAGAAGGTGACAGAAGACAATTTAACTTTGCGGGAGGGGTATACAGCACAATCAAATGTCAAAATAATCTAGAGATATTTTCTCTCAACATATGTACCCTGATTTATCAATGTCACTGCATTAAATTTAATAAAAAAATATTAAAAAAAAAAAAGAATGCCAATAATTTTGAGTCACTCTCCCTTTATGATTAACAAAGTTCCTTAGCACACTTAAAGCTCTACTAAGTTTACATTTTAACCCTGGATGTCATATACCTGTTATGCCCATAAAACCCTTTTATGATTGAAACACCTTCTGACATCTCACTGAATACAGTTAGAACTCAATCCAAGCCTGACCTGTGGTGGCGCAGTGGATAAAGCGTCAACCTGGAAATGCTGAGGTTGCCGGTTCGAAACTCTGGGTTTGCCTGGTCAAGGCACATATGGGAGTTGATGCTTCCTGCTCCTCCCCCCCCCTTCTCTCTCTCTCTCTCTGTTTCTCTCTCTCCTTTCTAAAATTAATAAATAAAATAAAAACAAAAAAAATTTAAAAAAAACTCAATCCAGGAAACACTGAGCTAGGTGATCTTTAAGGTCCTTTGAGATCTAATAGTCTAAGATTCTGTATCAAAAACATTTCAATAAAAGATTCCTCGCTAAATTTATATTATACAGGATCAACAAAAGTTGCTATGAAAAATAGATGAAACAAATTCAGGCTTTAGATATCTATCCTTTCTTTTTTGCCAAAGTTAAATAATAACAAAGAGAAAACAGTACTTGGAAGCAAAATCAGGGCTAAAATCAACAAACCGTGAGACTAGGCGAAGTCAAAGTTAATGTTATCAATTCAAGCAGAGAACCCTCAATGGCTCTTATTTGTCACATAAGAGCAGTTCTACAACTTGAACTAAACTAATACAACCCTGCAGCCATTTTGTATCTAACACAAATGTTTATCTCAACTACTGACTTTGTAAATTAGACTTTATGCAAACAATAGTTCTGAGCCACTAACCTAGAAAAATAGTTTTCCACACTGAAGCAATGTTAAATTAAAGTTACATTTTTCAAAGCAATATATTCATTATCCAATTTGTTTCTTTGATCTTCTCTGTTCACATCAAAGTATCTCAAATAAGTCTCATATGTCCACAATATCTTAGTCACTGAAACTTAATTCAAACAGCCCATTTCTATAGTTTATCTTTATACAAATAACTATGAGGTATCCCTCTTAAAGTTAAAAAATATGTATAAAATATAATCAGTCTTAATGAAGAGAATTAGACTAACAAATGTAGGCATAAAACTGCCATTTGCTAAGGGTCCCATCACATACTGTATACAAGTCAGTTAAGTCCTAAGGCAGAGATTGGCCATATATTAGACTGAGAAGTCTGATTTTTGTGTCCTAATGGCAGGTAAAGATGAAAAATCTGATTTTTGTGTCCTAATGGCAGGTAAAGATGAAAAATCTATCATTACACAGGGCCTAACAGGTAATAAAGAACTAAGACTTTCCTCATGGGAAGGGATGATTCATGACCCTGAGAATGACTGACAGAAGTCAGCCTCTCCTGAGACCATGAGAGCACACAATGTAGCTGACAAGTGAGCATACTAGGTGCAGGGTGGGATGCAAATTATAGAGCCTAAATAAGGAGTGGGTCAGGAATTAGAACTGGCAAGGACAAGGAAAAGGAAGGCAGGCAAGCAGAGAAGGTGGTCTGGAAGAATTCCAGAGTAAGGGTTAAGTTGTACAAACTGTGTTTATTTTATTGATTGATTTTAGAGAGAGAGATATCGATTTGTTGTTCCACTTATTTATGCATTCATTGGTTGATTCTTGTATGTTTCTTAACCAGGAACTGAACCCACAACTTTAACATTTCTGGACAACACTCTAACCAACTGAACTACCTAGCCAGGGTTAACAAAGTGGTTTTTAAGGAAGTCAGGGGATAGGCTTTCATAGTAAAGCTTTATGTTCGATGCTGAATAAGTTGAATGAGAGATAAATGAGACAGTTCCTGACATCAAGAAATAAACAATAATAATGACTAACATCTATTATATCCTTACTGAGTACGATACATGACATTAGTGTGTTAGATGCTTTTAATCTCTTTAATCGCCTGTGAAGTATTTTATTTTTTTATCTACATTTTACAATTTTATTTTATTTATTTTTTAGTTTTTTTGTGGCAGAGACAGAGAGAGTCAGACAGACAGGAAGGGAGAGAGATGAGAAACATCAATTCTTCCTGCGGCTCCTTAGTTAAGTTCATTGATTGATTTCTCATATGTGCCTTGACGGGGGGGGGGGGGGGCTACAGCAGACTGAGTGACCCCTTGCTCGAGCCAGCGACCTTGGGCTTAAGCTGGTGAGCCTTGCTCAAACCAGATGAGCCCACACTTAAGCTGGCGACCTCGTGGTCTCAAACCTGGGTCCTCCACATCCCAGTCCGATGCTCTATCCACTGCGCCACTGCCTGGTCAGGCTTTATCTACATTTTAAAGATGAATAAACAAAGGTTTAGAGAACTTGAATAGCTAAGCCAAGATTTTAAAGAAATAACAAAACTGTACTCATACATCTTAATAGCAAAAAACCAACAAAAACTCTATTAAAAAATGGACAGAAGATCTGAACAGACATTTTTTCAATTTAAGACATACTGATGTCCAACAGGTACATGAAAAGATGCTCAATATCCCTAATCAACAAATTAGGGAAATGAAAATCAAAATCACAATGAGATATCACCTCACATCTAGTAAATGCTAGTATCAAAAAAAACAAGAAACAGGCCCTTGCCGGTTAGCTCAGTGGTAGAGTGTTGGCCTGGTGTGTGGAAGCCCCGGGTTCGATTCCCAGCCAGGGCATGCAGGAGAAGTGCCCATCTGCTTCTCTACCCTTCCCCCCTCTCCTTTCTCTCTCTCTCTCTCTTCCCCTTCCACAGCCAAGGCTCCATTGGAGCAAAGTTGGCCCAGGCGCTGAGGATGGCTCCATGGCCTCCACCTCAGATGCTAGAATGGCTCCGGTTGTAGCGGAGCAATGCCCCAGATGGGCAGAGCATCACCCCCTGGTGGGTATGGTGGGTGGATCCCGGTTAGGCACATGCGGGAGTCTGTCTGCCTGCCTCGCCCCAACCCCTGCTTCTCACTTTGGAAAAATACAAAAAAAAAGAAAAAAAAAAAAGACAAGAAACAGGTGTTGGCAAGAATGTGGAGAAATAAACCTTTGTGCACTGTTGAAGGGAATGTAAATTGATACAGCCACTATGGGAAACAGTATGGAGAATCCTCCAAAAATTAAAAATATAATGACCATATTATCCAGAAATCTCACCTCTGGCTATTTACCCAAGTAATTTGAAAAAACAAATGCACCTTCATGTTCATTGCAGCATTATTTATAATAGCCATGATATGGAAACAAGCTAAGGTCAATCAATAGATGAGTAGAGAAAGATGTGGTGCATATATACATAAAATGGCAAATATACCATATAAAAAAGAATGAAATCTTGTCATTTATTGCAACATGAATGGACTTTGAGGATGTAACGGTAAGTAAAATAAGACAGAGAAAGACAAATACTGTACAATCTCATTTATATACAACAGCAACAAAAACAAACTCATAGATACAGAGAAACAGGTATGTTGCCAGAGGTAGGCAATGGGGGGTGGTCAAAATAATACTTTCAATTAGAAAATAAATAAGTCATTGGATATAATGTACAGCATGGTGGCAATAGTAATACTGTATTGTATATTTGAAAGTTGGTAAGAGAATATAGCTTAAAAGTTTTCATCATAAGAAAAAAATGTATAACTATATATGGTGATGAATGTTAACTACAGTGATTGTGGTAATCATTTCACAATATATACAAATATTAAATCATTATGTTGTATTCCTGAAATAAAATTTATATTTCATTTATACCTCATTATAAACTTTTTACAATAAAAATCTAATAGATTTGTGCTTCACATATTAAAATACATTATTATATACAATAGTCTGAAATAAATATCTCATGGCTAGTGACACAAAAATGAAGAGCAAGCAAAAAAAGTCAGAAATATGTATATCGCTTTTTCTTTAATAAGAACATTTCGTTCTGAACTGGGACTATTTCATTACATACAGATGCATTCTACCTTTTATTTCATATAATTATCCTACTTTCCTATATCTACACTATTCAGCATGTTTCTGTGTCAATTTTTACATACATGTGGAACAAAACAAACAAAAGAATGTAGTGCTTTGTATTCTTAACAGAGTGATGTTGATAGATCAATAAGCCTGGAGTATATAATGTTTTTCATTAAACTCTCCTCAGAGTCTATCTGGCAAAAGGTCATGTTGACACAGCATTTAAGGAAGGCTGACCAGAGAGAATGAAGCTTGATCTAAAGCTTGATCTCAGAACAAAAAGAGTAGGAGGTTAGTTCAGGCTAGAAGATAGGATCCACAAACAGAATGGTAGTCAATGAGACGGGAAAGGCAATTAGGAGCTGAATCAGGAAGGGCCAGGGCTAATGAGATCAGACTTTGATTTGTGGTGATTCACTGATAGATTTGATACAGGGGAGAATGCTGAGTTGAGATTTGCACTTTGAAATTCTGCACTGAAGTCTTAGAGAGAATGAATCAAAAGGAGAGAGTGAGCCAGCAAAAGTCCTAACTCAGACACTGTTGTCGCTTCCATCATTTGTGAAACAATAAAGAAATAAACAAAATAATTTTTAAATTTGTTCATGGGAAGATGATGCGGGTCTTCTGGTTAGAAAAACAAAGGATATTTTTAAAATATAGATATATGCATATATATTTCATATGTATAATATATATCAACGTGTGTGTGTTTGTGTGTATGAAAATATTTCTAGTGCCTGACCTGTGGTGGTGCAGTGTATAGAGCATCAAACTGGAATGCTGAGGTCACCAGTTCGAAGCCCCGAGCTTGCCCAGTCAAGGCACATATGAGAGGCAACTACTACAAGTTGATGCTTCCCTTCCCCCCACCCTTTCTCTTTTTCCTCTCTCCAAAGTCAATAAATAAAATATAAAAAATAAATAAAAAAAAAAAAACATCTCTAGTGATTTCTGAATTGTTCTTTATTTCCTCTCACAGATAACAATACTGAATATTAGGTCAAACCATATGAAACTACCAATATTCTTTGATTTTTGACCTACAAAACAGTAATTTAAACAAGATAATCTACTTTTATCCAAAAGCTCCTTGGAAATAAGACAATATGTAAATACTCAGTATTTATAAAATAGAATTTACATCAAATATTTCACAAATAACCCGTAAGAAATAAACTGGTTAAACATACATTTATATAGCCCGTGTCCATTTTTTAAATGTGATTTTGAGAAATTATTATTATTAGCAACTTGCCCAAATTAAACGATTCATGGAACTCAATGACTAATGGATTGCTCAACTGAATCAAGCAGATGTCTTTTGTGGGGTCATGCATACCATGTATCCATCTTTCAATTTTTTTGCCTATGTGAAGACTAGTAACTATAGTTTCTCAAATGGCTCATCACTGCTCATTGATTCACTTCCTCCCAATCAGTCTTTGTGGAAGGAAGACATGAGAAGAGGTGGGTACCAGGTCATCTGTTGAAATGTTTCCTCAAAGAAGGGACCTTAGTTTCCACATCTGCAAAGCAGAGATGATATCCCTACTTCTGTGGTTTACTGTAAGGATTAGAACAGATACTGTATGCATCCCATGGGATACAAGAGAGGCTTAGTAAATACTAGCTATTGTTATTATGTCACAGCTTTACTAAATGACCAGTATCACTCCTCAAAAATTATCTCCTATGCTAACTTTTTGATGATTGACCTATATCAACTAATTTATAAACTTAAAATTCTTTTTTTTTATTTAGTACTTTTCTGAAGTGAGAAACGGGGAAGCAGAGAGACTCTTGCATGCACCCAACCGGGATCTGCCCAGCAAGCCCACTAGGGGTGATGCTCTGCCCATCTGGGGTGTAGTTCTGTTGCAATCGGAGTCATTCTAGCACCTGTAGTGGAGGCCATGAATCCATCCTCAGCGCCCAGGACAACTTTACTCCAATGGAGCACTGGCTGCAGAAGAGGAAGAAGAGAGAGACAGAGAGGAAGAAGAGGGGAAAGGGTGGAGAAGCAGGAATTGAACCTAGGACTTCCACACACAGGACCGATGCTCTACCATTGAGTCAGCCGGCCAGGGCTTAAACTTAAAATTCTTAATTTCACTTAAACGTAGAATCTAAAGAACAAAATAAATCAAAAAATAAAATAGAAACAGACCCATAGCTATAGAAAACAGACTGATGGCTGCCAGAGGGGACAGGGGTTGGGTTACTGATGAAAAAGGTAAAGGGATTAAGAACTATTAATTAGTAGTCACAAAATAGTAACAGGAGTATGAAGTACAGCATTGGGAATACAGTTAATATTGTAATAACTATGTATGGTGCTAGGTGGGTATTTAAAATATCAGGGGGACCACTTTGTGAAGTATATGATTGTCTAACCACTATGCTGTACACCTGAAACTAATATAAAATAATATTGATTGTAAACTAAAATTGAAAAATAAAGCTTAAAATTAAAACAATAAAACTTAAAATTCTTGAAATAAGACAAATAAATAATAGGGAGAGTAATGTTGAAACAAAAAGTAAGAGTCATTTTGGCCAAAATAACATAGTGAATGAGACAGATACTCAGAACAACTATGTAGTAACCACTGAATCATAAAAATCTTAGGGTAGGAGATGGCATTGAAAAGTTCTCATTAATATTTCTTCAATAGTACCCAGATGGGGGTGAGGCAGTCTGAATATTTCAGGGATAGGAATAATTATTAGAATTATTAAAATAATCCTTCTTGTAGATTTTTGTGGAAATTGTATGGAAATAAAAATGTGAAAGTGCCAGGTAAACTGATTGTAGTCACACTTTCTTTGTCCCTTCTTCTTCTGAGGACATGGGTAAGTTCATCACTTCCTCAAAAGAAATCATTTTGAAAACAATACCGATTAAGGTACTTACAACCTGAGTGTATCATTTGCAGGCATGCTCATTTATGAGATAATTAAGCCATCACACTGTGGTAGAATGCACTGACAGCTGTAATTCTTTACTCCTCTACTGAGGACGTGGTGCTGACTCTGGGCTTAGGCCAATAAGACGTTAGCAAATGGGATACAAGCAGAAGCTTGCCAAGTGCTTCCTCCTCTGCCTCCATCATAAAAGAATGCCCAAGGGGACCCAGTGGAGGATGGGACACATGAAACAGAGAACGCTCAACACAGTCATCCCAGGGGAAGTTTCACATACGTGAGAAGCTAGGCAAGATCAGGGAAGCCACCTAGCCACCAACCAGTCGACCTCAGCTAACTGCAGACATGTAAGCCCTGCTGAGCCTAGCTCTGATCAGATATGTAAGCAAAAATCTGTGTATTTTTTTGTCCTACTTTTCTCAATCCCTACACACCCCTCTCACCTAGACCACTTCCAGACAGCTGTTAGTCTATTCTCTATGTATGCATTTGTCTCTATTTTTCTAGTTAATTCATTTTACTTATTAGATTCCACACATGAGTGAAATCATATGGTATTTTGTCTGACTGGCTTATTTTACTTAGCGTAATACTCTCCAGGTCCATCCATGCTGTCACAAAGGCAGTGTGGTGATTGCTGGGGAAGGGGGCCGGAGAGACGGAGGTCAAAAAGGGTATAGGGAGGCCCTGACCAGTTAGCTCAGCGGTAGAGCATCAGCCGGGAATGTGGAAGTCCCGGGTTTGATTCCTGGTCAGGGCACACAGGAGATACACTCATCTGTTTCTCCACCCTTCCTCTCCATCTCTCTCTTCCCCTCCTGCAGCCAAGGCTTCATTGAAGCAAAGTTGGCCTGGGTGCTGAGAACAGCTCCATGGCCTCCGCCTCAGGTGCTAGAATGGCTCTGGCCACAATGCAGCAACATCCCAAATGGGCAAAGCCTTGCCCCCTGGTGGGTATGCCAGGTGGATCCCAGTTGGGTGCGTGCAAGAGTCTGTCTGACTGCCTCCCCACTTCTTACTTTGGGGGAAAAAAAAAAGAGGGTATAGAGAGAATAAATGGTGATGGATGAACACATGATGGGGGGGGGTGAATGCATAATACAGTGTACAGAGATGTGTTGTAGAATTGGGCACCTGAAATCTGTATAATTATGTTAACCAGCATCACCCTAATAAAAGCAATTTTTAAAATTATGTGTATTGTTGTATGTCACTGAGGTTTTGTGGTTGTTTTGTCATACAGCATTACTAGAGCAACAGAAAAGTGATACACATGATTATTAAACATGTAAAATATGTGTACTCACTAACCTTATAAAAGTCCAAATCCTACCAGAATGACTTAACTACATGACAACATCTCAACAATGACATGAGTTGTGTATGTCTGAACAAGGGTTTGGAAAATCACTGTTCTTCTGGTGTTTGTAAGCAGTTAAATTTTGACAGCATTAAATCATATATGGGGCCTTTGCTGTTTTATTACTTCTAAACTCAAAATCAGAAGACATCAAGGATATAGAGTTGCTAAGATGATATCCATTTGAGAATATTACCTTGTATAATAGTTAACTTTCTAGGTGCATGTGGAGGAGTAGCAGGGTACTGTATGAAATGCTGGGCTGAATGACCTACAGTATCTTTCCTATTTCCAATTTCTGTGATTTTTTTTTATTATTCTATACCTTGAAAGAAGCCAGATGGTGAACTATACAGAAACACTGGTTTCTAGAGAGAAGAAAAAGCAGCTGGATTTCTATTCCTATTTCCTGGAAAGATTTCTCCAGTATTTGAGAGTCTAATCTTGGCATATCAATCTAGAAAAAATTTCATAAGCTGGGAAATCCATTTCTTTCAAAAGCCACTCAAGACACTAAAACAGCTAGGTGCCAGAGCAAGTCACACTTAGCAAATGGGAACAAATCAAGGGAAAATATCTGTTTCTGAAATTTGGTAGGAGGCTGACCCAAGTCACTGCTTTCTTGTGATCCTCTATGTCCAATTCTTTCCTTAGCCAAGAGAAATATAGTATATCAAGAAGAAAACATGGATGTCTGAGATCATAATAGCGAATGAGCTAAGTTTAGTGGTCGGCAAACTCATTAGTCAACAGACCAAATATCAACAGTATGATTGAAACTTCTTTTGAGAGCCAAATTTTTTAAACTTAAACTATATAGGTAGGTACATTCCTTATTGAGGTAGCACCCACACATGGTATTTTGTGGAAGAGCCACACTCAAGGGGCCAAGGAGCTGCATGTGGCTCGCGAGCTGCAGTTTGCTGACCAGGGCAGTGAAGACATATAAAATATGTTGAGTTCTTCAGAGGAAGCTGATTGCATATGTTAACCTAGTAGTACTATCAATCCTATTGTTCAATCAGCGCACAGGAATTAAACCCGCAGTACCTAATCAGAAAGAGGCATTCTCTAGATTTATTAAAGCCAATAACATCAATTATAGATTCTAAGTTCAAGTACCTTTCCTAAAGGTTTCAGTAATTGGTTTTGCAATTTCTCTAAAATGATTTATATCCCACATTCCTACATAAGAGTACAGAATATAGATCTAGTCCTTTGGGACTAGAGCTGGTCAGCTGCAGTAAAATCCTTTTACTGGCATACCATTAAGAACAGGTTCTTTTTTGTTCATTTAGAATGGAGATGCATACTCTCTACTCAAGAGATTAAAAAACAAATGGAATATATGAACCAGATTAATGGTCTGGCCCCTGCAGCCTTAGTGGAGAGTTTACTTAAAATGAAAGCTCTGGAATCTGATTCAACTTTTTATTTTTTGTTTTATCTTATTTTATTTTATTTTATTTTTAGAAAGAGGAAGAGAAAGAGCAAGAGAGACAGGAAGGGAGAGAAATGGGAAGCATCAATTTGTAATTGTGTCACTTTCGTTGTTCCTTGATTGCTTCTTTTATGTGCCTTGACTGGGGGTGGGGAGAGCTCAAGATGAGCCAGTGACCCCTTGTTTCAAGTCAGTGACCACGGGATCATATTGATGATCCCATGCTCAAGCTAGTGACCTTAGACTGAAGCTGGCAAGCCTGTGCTCAAGTCAGAAGAGCCCCACTCAAACCAGCAACCTTGGGGTTTTGAACTGGGGAACTCAGCATCCCAGGTCAACACTCTATCCACTGTGTCACCACTGATCAGGTCTGATCCAACTTTTTAGATTTAACTAAGGTTCTCACTAGAATGGCCCTTATAACAGCACTGGTACCAAAATCCTCCAGCTCATTCTTTCCAAGGCTACTAGAAACAAGATTATTGCAGAAAAATGTGACCCAGACTACTGCCCGCAGTGAATGTAGTAAAGAAGAGCTACAAGTTCAACAGCAGAGACAGGGTGGGGCATATGGCAACAAAAGTCCTTTTAAAAGACTGATTCATGAGGTTAGGTAAAAATTATTTTCACCCAGGTCACTGAAACACATCCTTGGAAGGGATACTGACTTCAGACTCATCTATGTTAATAATATATGTGGGAACAAAAGCCAATAACTACAATAATGCATACTTAGTAGCAAGAACCATTGAACCAGAACAGGCTCTGTGACATACTAGTTTGAAAATATCTGATTCTAAAAGAATCAGTTTTCCTTTCAAGTTGTAATGAGAATTCCAGATCTTCTACAAGTATGCATTTAATGGGAAATGCAATGCTCCTCACCATACCTTCATGTCCAATTCCTATATTTTCTTACAGATTAATGAAGAGTTGGTTTTTTGTTGGTGGTGGTGTTCTTTATCTAGATGTTAGGTCTTGGACACCCTTAAGTTAATCAAAAAACAGTAATATTTTTTCTTCAAAGTTAATTTCTACTTTTCTATGTTGGCAAGAAAGAGTAACACACTTATTTATTATGATAATCTATTTTTTTCTGATCTACTTCCTATTACTTAAAAAAAACCTCTTTACACTCACGATCATGAAGAAAAGACACTCTATCTTTAATAAAACACCCAGTTTCGGTCTCAACATGCTGGCCAGTGAATGCTTGCGTACTGCCAACACCCAGCAGCCTTCTGGCAGTACTGGGCCTTCTAAAAGCTGTTCTCTGGCAATAGTCTTTCACGCAAGCACTAATTTTATTATAGCTAGTTTATGATTTTCCCTCATTTCCCTGCTATTTTTAAATGTGGGGCTGTAATAGAAGGCATCTAGAGGCCTAGAAGATGAAGGAACCATTACACCCTGTTGGATCTCTGCGGTATCAGTGGCCATTGAAAGCTAAGGATTCAAATGCAATGTCAAAGAGTATTTGGATACAGGGTCCCTTAGGGGAAACTCTGCCCAACAAGAACCACATTGCTTTGCTCCCTTCATTCTTTTAATTTCTGCTTTTAAGACCTTGTGGTCTCTCAACAGTCTTCCCATTTTTGTTCTTTACAGTTATTTTTGTACATTGCCCATTCTAGCCAGACCTATTTAGCTATATTTCACAACACTGTCTTGGGGGACGAGTTTTTGACTTCTTGCCTAATGTACCAATACTAATTTCTGTAACACAATAAACAGCTCATGATGTGAATAAGACATTTCATGAAAAAATGTCAACTGTACTTGATGTCATTCTACATGTAACTTTGGGGTAAAGCTGTCAGAAAGACTGGCTCTGAGTTTATGCTAATCAAAAAACAAAGCCTGGAGAAGTAGAGTGGTTTTCAAGTATGGTATTATTGGGATAAAGAAATAAATTATAAAATGGTAAATGGGCAGAGGAGGAGGGAGAACCATGTGTTTTTTTTATAAGCTTACTTTCAATAACCAAGATAAGCAGAGATCTCACATAGGAAAATGATAACAATCTCTACAACCAGAAAAGGGGGAAAAGCCCAAGATACAGCCCAAGCTGCACAATGCTAAATAGCACAGCACCCTGACTTTAAGGTGAAAGAAAACAGATGAAGAAGAGTAGGGATCAATGATAAAAACATTGAATTGGGAATCAGAAGGGATGCAGACTAGCTCCAAATCTACTCCTAATCAGCTAAATAGACAACCCATATTCCTCAGTTTTTTCATCTATAAAATGAGAAGAGTGCTTTCCAGTTCGAAATTTCAGTTTCCAGAATTCTTATGTGTCCCTGGGCCTGGATACAAACAGATCGCTTTTAGTTCCTATTGCTTACCTTAACTATCTTCACTTTCTTCACTTTTTCAATCTTGTAAAAAAAGCAAAAGGCAATAGACTAAACATTAAGCAATCACTAGAAATGAGAACTTTAAAACAGGATGGGCCACTTAGGCTGTTTTACATAAGTTTTATAAGATATTCTACATTTCTAACGCAACTTTCAGAAACTACATCAGTCTGGTATAAAAGCTTCAGCAAAGTCCTATTGCAGCTCATGAATAGTTCACTTGGGACAGAGAGACCCACCACCACAAGTTTGCCTAAAACAATAAAATCAGTACATGGTTTGTGATACAAACTGTTAATAAAGCAATCATATTGATTTAGCAGTTGTTCCTTCTTAGTTATTTTCTTACAGGATCTCACACGCAATGATGGTGGCTTTAAAACTGAACAATGTTAGGAACCAGAAACTCGGTCTGAGCCTTACAGGTATTGAATATTTGCCCATTTTAGGTGTTTAGGAAAGGAAACTCATGACTTTGCTGAGCCTTGGGAAAGACAGTGCTAATAAAAGTATTTCAAACTTGAACTTACAGTTGTTCCTATATGAAAATGTTCTTCCTCTTCTTTTTAAAAGAAGGCACTACAGTTGCTTTTTTGGAGAGAGTAAAGGTATTCAACAATAGAGCAAAGTAACAGGTCTTTAACCTATTGTGGGAGAAGTTTAAAAGAAATTTTTTTTTCAAACTATGCTATCTACTACTCTACTCAATTATGATGGTGAGAACATCAAATCAGTAGATGAGATAAAAAAAGGGGAGCTGATAGGTTTGATTTAGAAAGGCTGGCCAAGTGATTCTGATGCCCCAGCTGAAGCAGCATGGGACTACAACAAGCAAAGTGATATACAGAAAGTGACAGGCTTTAGAGCAGGGGTCCCCAAACTTTTTACACAGGGGGCCAGTTTCACTGTCCCTCAGACCATTGGAGGGCCGAACTATAAAAAAAAACAACTATGAACAAATCCCTATGCACACTGCACATATCTTATTTTAAAGTAAAAAAAAAAAAAAAAAAAGGAATAAATACAATATTTAAAATAAAGAACAAGTAAATTTAAATCAACAAACTGACTAGTATTTCAATGGGAACTATGCTCCTCTCACTGACCACCAATGAAAGAGGTGCCCCTTCCGGAAGTGCGGCGGGGGCCGGATAAATGGCCTCAGGGGGCTGCATGCAGTCCACGGGCCGTAGTTTGGAGACCCCTGCTTTGGAGGATAGTTTTATAGATGGCCAAAAGATAAACAAAATAGGAACTGTCGCCACTATTTTTATTATAGGGATACTTCAAATGTATCAACACTCACATCTTGGCTAGCCTAAGCCACAGGGATCCAGTAAGACATGAAAATTATATATCAAAGAAAAAATAAGTATCTCCCTGATTTGGACCCAGAAAAGAGATGGATCTGAATTAATAATAAGGGCCCTGGCCGCTTGGCTCAGTGGTAGTGCCAACCCAGCATGTGGAAGTCTTGGGTTCGATTCCCAGTCAGGGCACAGAGGAGAAGTGACCATTTGCTTCTCCACTCTTCTGTCCCTCTCTTTCTCTCTCTCTCTCTCTCTCTCTCTCTCTCTCTCTCTCTCTTCCCCTGCCAAAGCCATGGCTCAAATGGTTTGAGCAAGTTGACCCCAGGCACTGAGGATGGCTTTATGGCCTCACCTCAGGCGCTAAAATAGCTCAGTTTCTGAACAACAGAGCAACAGCCCCAGATGAGAAAAGCATCGCCCAGTTGGGGACTTGCCAGGTAGATCTAGGTCGAGGTGCATGCAGGAATCTGTCTCTGCCTGTCACTTAATTAAAAAAAAAAGAATTAGCAATAATATTTGATTAGATAAGTAGGTGGTTATGATACTGTCACATATTCATAGTAACTAGAACTTCTCTAAAAGCTTTCATGGCTAGAGGATAATAATGAAAATGATGAGGATGGTGGTGTGACTCCTGTGGCAGCTAATACTTACTGGCCAGCCAAGCACAAGCTTTATGCTAAACTATGCTGAATACTTTATTACATATTACCTCTATTTAATGGATTAGGAGACTGAGACTTAAAAAAGCTTAAGTAACTTGCTCAAAGTCACACAACTAAATAAGTGTAAGAGTGAGGACTTAATCAAAGTCTTTTTGATCTTAACCATACTGTGCTTACAAATTCAGATCAACATAGTTAATTCCTTATATGCCTAATATTTCTGGATATTTGGGAAATGTCTACTATCTTATGGATTGTGTTCATCCTGTAATCATTTAAGCCTTTTGGAATGCCTGATAAAACCTCCTAAAAGATAGTTAAGGCCCTGGCCGGTTGGCTCAGCGGTAGAGCGTCGGCCTGGTGTGCAGAAGTCCCGGGTTCGATTCCTGGCCAGGGCACACAGGAGAGGCGCCCATTTGCTTCTCCACCCCTCCCCCTCTCCTTCCTCTCTGTCTCTCTCTTCCCCTCCCGCAGCGAGGCTCTATTGGAGCAAAGATGGCCCAGGCGCTGGGGATGGCTCTGTGGCCTCTGTCTCAGGCACTAGAATGGCTCTGGATGCAACAGAGCGATGCCCCAGAGGGGCAAACCATCGCCCCCTGGTGGGCATGCCGGGTGGATCCCGGTCGGGCACATGCGGGAGTCTGACTGCCTCCCCGTTTCCAGCTTCAGAAAAATGGGGGGGAAAAAAAAAATATATATATATATATATATAGTTAAAAGGTAAAAATTTAGGCTTAACTAATTATTACAAACTCTATTTAGAACCAATTAACTTAATTTGCTGATTAACTAGTAAAATGTTGTCAGAGATTGAAATGGTAAAATTTAAGAGATTCATGGAACTCCCAACCTTTATATTCCAGGAAAGGCCCAAAGACAGGCTCTAACATACAACACACCTCCAAAAACCAGTGGACACCTGGTTGGTGAGCTGGCAGAAGAAAGTAGACTAAGAAATGAAAACAATAAAAAATTCAATGATAATTTTTTGGGCTGCAATTTCTCTGTAGAAAAGAACTTTGGAATACATATGAGTTTTATGGTAATTAGAGGAAAATACTTTTATTCGGGAAGAATAAAAGATTCTGATTACTGCTTTGAAAACAGACTCCTTTTGAGAGTGAACTAAAATTGAAAATAAGAAAGGATTCCTAATTTTCATCATCTGTAACAGTAGTTGGGAAAGGCATTGTTCTTACTATCTATTCTCATCAGATTTTAATTGTTCTAACCCACAATGATATAAAATTAAACAAACCTCAGTGATGTCCTTACACAATTAAAATGGACTGTAGAAAATTATGGTTTTTGTTGCTGTTTGTGTTGTGGAAATTATCTTTCTAAAGACTGGACACATAGAATAGGTTTTATTACAGCAAGGATTAATGATTTGTACCAAAAAAGTTCTATTCCAAGTAATAAGTAGAATGTATTTCATATTGTTTTCCAAAACCATGATTTTAACACTTACAAGCTGTATGGCCTAAAGCAAAAGCACTCATCCCTCTCTAAGCCTTAATTATATCATCTATAAAAGAGAAATAATAGTACCACCAATTTGCTTCAGTTTCTCTAAGTTTCCATGGTCTCTAGAATAGTTAAGTCCAAAGTTAAAAATCAAGGAAGTGTAAATTAATCCAGAAGCTGTTCTGTCAGAGTAGCCCACCACCCATCATACCATAATGACAGCATCTTAGCATTACTGATTGTCATCAGTACCATTAGGAACAATAGTACTCAAATTCCTCTTTGTTCTTAGATCAGGCATGGACAACATACAACACATAATGAGTTTATAAGGCCTGGGATTAAATTTTTAAAATTCTCCACTACTTTAAAATTTCAGCTACTCAGGTGGCAAGGTGGTGATGGAGTAGGCGGAAGTACCAACTTCCACCTCCTAGAACCAAAGTGGATTACAACTTAATTTTAAGAACAATCATCTGGAAAAAACAACTTTGGAATAAACTAAGAGGACTCCTTAAGCAAGGAACACTGAAGAAGCCACACTGAGACTGGTAGGAAAAGCAGAAACGCAAAGAGGGCTGCCCAGCTCCCGGAAGCAAATGGCAGCCGGGGGGACTCGCCTGGCAGAAAGCTTGTTTAGTGGAGGGGGGGTCCTGGGCCCCAGGAACAAAACCCTAGGCTCTGTGGCCCAGCCAGTAGCCGCAGAGCCTAGAAGAAGCATAAGGACAGTGTTTAGCTGTGAAACAAGTCAAGATACTGTTTGTGAAAAAGAGACAGATTTCTCAGACCCAGGATTCTTCTTAAAGGGACCATGCAGAAAACCTCTTTCACAACCACTAACCTGAGACTCTGGGAGACTGGGAGAGATGAGAGGACCACAGTAGCAGGAAGAGAGTGTAATCTAGGAGGCACAGAGAAAAACACTTTGAGGGACAGCCACCCTAAACCCTGGGCTGATTTCCACTCAAATGTAAAGCAAATACTTCCCCTGGAACCAGCAATACCAGCAAAGGGAAGCAGGACACCAGCCAAACAAGCACTCCTGTGGAACTCAGAGCAGAGTCGCTTAGAAGGAGGGAGCCTTCAGGAATATAGTATTGAGTGCTTAGGTCTGAGCTGCAGCGCCCCCACCCACACTGCTGAGGGCTTGCTGGAGGGTGGACGGCGGTGGGTCGCAGAAGTGAAGTCCCATTGGAAGGGGTGGAAGCCAGGCCGGCCACAAATGAGGCCTGGCATGAGCTCAGTCTCACCTGGCAAGAGCGAAAGGGGCGCATGAAAGCAGTCAACCCGGCTGTGGGTCAGGTGAGAAAGAGCGATCCTACCTGCAATCCCACCCACCAGGGAAAGGCAAAAGCCGGGGAACAGCAGAGACCCGTGGCTGAGCGTGGGCACACAGCCCTGCCTGGCAAATAGAGCTGAAGCGTGCAGCCAGTGAATGAGCATGGCTCTGCTCACAGGGGTGTGGTGAAAGCCAAGGCCGGCCAAGGCTTGTAGACCAGGCACATGAACAAAGCTGCCCCCCATGGAGGAGAGGTAGAAACCACAGCGACTGATGCAGCAGGCTGGCACCAGCAACGCCCATACCCGAATGGGCAAGAGAGCAGCAGAGAGGGTGGCAGGCCTGCAGAAAGACTACACCTAAGGAACACAGAAACCACACCAATTGGACTCCAGAGGCCACACACTTCTTATACACAGACAGAATGGGAAGGCAGAGAAATGCTAGCCAAACGAATCAACAGAAATCCCCAGAAAAGAACCTGAATGAATCAGATATAACCAAATTACTGGATGCAGAGTTTAAAGTAATGATTGTTAGGATGCTCAAAGATCCTAGAACTACAATACATGGACATAATGAGCACATAAATAAAGAGATAGCAAGTATAAAAAAAGACATTGAAATAATTTTAAAAATCAGTCAAAAATGGAAAAATACAATACCACAATGGAAGAAATTAAAAGCAGGATGGATGAAGCTGAGGATTGAATCAGCGAGTTAGAGGACAAGAGAAATGAAAGCATGGAAGCAGAGCAGCTAAAAGAAAAGAGACTCAAAAAGTCTGAGAAAACTCTAAGAAAGCTCTGTGACAACATGAAGAGAAATAACATCTGCATCATAGGGGATCCGGAAGAAGAGGAGAAAAAACAAGGGATAGAGACTTTATTCGATCAAATCATAGCTGAAGAGTCTCGAAGATGGCAGCTGAGTAGGCGGACGCCCAGACGCCCAGCTCTCACCACCAAACTGGAAATCACCACAAATCAATTTAGGAAAAATCAGCATGAAAAACCAACTCTGAACTGCAAGAACAGCTCTCAAAAACCAAGGAGCAAAGAGGAAGCCACAATAATCCTGGTAAGGAGTGCCTGAATCTCCTCTGCTTACAGGAATGGAGGGGGGGGGGGGAGAGGTGAGGCTGAGAGCCCAGAGAGGATTTCACAGAGGAAAAAGAGCAGAAACTACTGCTCACAGCCACTTACCTGGTGACCAGGGAGCAAGGTGGGTTGAAAAGACCAGCTTATCTCCCAAGTGGAAAGGACAGGGAGAGGGACAGACTCTGAGGGGCTAAGGAATGCAAGAAACGAAATAAAAAAGCTGACTCGTTCGTGCTGGAGGCAGCCATAGCTGGGGGAGGGACTGAACCTTTCACAAAACAGAGCTGAAGTGCTTCCGGATCAGAGATCTCTGGACATCTATCCAGCTCCAATCAGCGCAACAAGACACAGCTGAAAACAAGAAATGGGGAGGAGGGGCAGTAACTCAGGTCTCCATGGAGATCTGAGATACACCTCCCCCTACTGAAGCTGAGAAAAAACCCTGCCCCCAGTGAGATTAGTTGGTGGAAGAGACCTTCAGAGTCTCAGGTTACACCCACAGCATTCCTGGATACAGTTTCAAGGAAGCCCCCTGCTGAGATCAGTTAACAAGACTATCACCTGTTAAGAAAACAAACAAATCAAGACTTCAAAGCTGCCCAAATCTGAAAGTGGATTACAAATAATAGCTGATACCAACCCAAGAAGACCTAGAAATAACACAACTGAAAACTGGAGGCAGACAACACCAAGCCTAGACTCAACCAACTCCACAAATAAAACACCATGATGAGAAGACAAAGGAGTGCAATCCAAATGAAACCACAAGACACCTTTGAGAGATGAACTGAGTGATATGGAAATAATCAAACTTCCAGATACAGAGTTCAAAATAATGATTGTAAGGATGCTTAGGGATCTTAGAACAACAATGGATGGTCATTATGAAAACCTAAATAAAGAAATAGCAAGTATAAAAAAGAATCAGTCGGAGATGACAAATACAATATCAGAAATAAAGACCACAATGGAAGGAATTAAAAACAGGATAGATAGAGCAGAGGATCGAATCAGCGAGTTAGAGGACAACTGGAATGAAGGCATGAAAGCAGAGCAGAAAAGAGAAAAGAGACTCAAAAAGTCAGAGGAAACTCTTAGAGAGCTCTGTGACAACATGAAGAGAAATAACATCTGCATCATAGGGGTTCCTGAAGAAGAAGAAAAGGAACAAGGAATAGAGATGTTGTTCAATCATATCATAGCTGAAAATTTCCCTAAATTGATGCAAGAGAAACTCTCACAAGTCCAAGAAGCACAGAGGACTCCATTAAAGAAAGACCCAAAGAAACCTACACCAAGACACATCATAATTAAAATACCAAAGCTAAGTGATAAAGAGAAAATATTAAAAGCTGCAAGAGAAAAAAAAGTTATCACCTACAAAGGAGCCCCCATAAGGATGACATCTGACTTCTCAACAGAAACACTTGAGGCCAGAAGGGAATGGCAAGAAATATTCAAAGTAATGCAGAACAAGAACCTACAACCAAGATTACTTTATCCAGCAAGGCTATTGTTTAAAATCGAAGGAGAAATAAAAAGCTTCCCAGACAAAAAACAACTCAAGGAATTCATTACAACCAAACCAATGCTGCAGAAAATGTTAAGGGGCCTGTTGTAAACAGATCAAAGTGGGAAAAGAATATAGCAAAAAAAGGAATACACCTTTAAAGAAGAAAATGGCAATAAACAACTACATATCAATAATAACCTTAAATGTAAATGGATTAAATGATCCAATCAAAAGACATAGGGTAGCTGCGTGGATAAGAAAACAGGACCCATACATATGTTGTCTACAAGAGACACACCTTAGAACAAAAGACACACATAGATTAAAGGTAAAAGGATGGGAAAAAACATTTCATGCAAACGGAAATGAAAAAAAAGCTGGGGTAGCAATACTTATATCAGACAAATTGGACTTTAAAACAAAGACTATAGTAAGAAATAAAGAAGGCCATTACATAATGATAAAGGGAGTAATCCAACAGGAAGATATAACTATTATAAATATCTATGCACCTAATATAGGAGCACCCAAATATATAAAACAGACTTTGATGGATTTAAAGGGCGAGATCAACAGCAATACTATAATAGTAGGGGATTTCAATACCCCACTAACATCACTAGATAGATCCTCAAGAAAGAAAATTAACAAAGAAACAGCAGACTTATTGGAAACACTAGATCAACTCGATTTAATAGATATCTTCAGAACCTTTCACCCTAAAGCAGCAGAATATACATTTTTCTCAAGTGCTCATGGTACATTCTCTAGGATAGACCACATGTTAGGGCACAAAAGTGCTCTCAACAAATTTAAGAAGACTGAAATCATATCAAGCACTTTCTCCGATCACAATGGCATGAAACTAGAAATAAATCACAGCAGAAAAGCTCAAAAATTCTCAAACACATGGAAACTAAATAGCAGGGTGTGAAATAATGAATGGATTAAGAATGAGATCAAAGAAGAAATAAAAAAAATTCCTAGAAACGAATGACAATGAGCATACAACAACTCAAAATTTATGGGACACAGCAAAAGCAGTGCTGAGAGGGAAGTTCATAGCACTACAGGCACACTTTCAGAAGCTAGAAAAATCTCAAATAAACAACTTAACCCTGCATCTAAAAGAATTAGAAAAAGAACAGCAAGTAAAGCCCAAATGTAGTAGAAGGAAGGAAATAATAAAGATCAGAGCAGAAATAAATGACATAGAGGCTAAAGAAATAATACACAGGATCAATGAAACTAGGAGCAGGTTCATTGAAAAGGTAAACAAGATTGATGAACCTTTAAGTAGACTCACCAAGAAAAAGAGAGAGAGGACTCAAATAAATAAAATTAGAAATGAGAGAGGAGAAATAACAACTGACACAACAGAAATACAAAATATTGTAAGAAAATACTATGAAGAACTGTATGCCAAAAAACTAGAAAACCTAGATGAAATGGACAAATTCCTTGAAACGTACAATCTTCCAAAAATCAATCTGGAAGAATCAGAAAACTTAAACAGACCAATTACACCAAAGGAGATCGAAACAGTTATCAAAAAACTCCCAACAAAGAAAAGTCCGGGGCCTGATGGCTTCACAACGGAATTCTACCAAATATTCAAAGAAGAACTAACTCCTATCCTTCTCAAACTATTTCAAAAAATTCAAGAGGAAGGAAGACTTCCAAACTCCTTTTATGAGGTGAGCATAATTCTGATTCCAAAACCAGGCAAAGACAACACAAAGAAAGAAAATTATATGCCAATATCCCTGATGAATATAGATGCTAAAATCCTCAACAAAATATTAGCAAACCGGATCCAACAATATATGGAAAAAATCATACACCATGATCAAGTGGGATTTATTCTGGGGAGGCAAGGCTGGTACAATATTCGTAAATCAATCAATGTGATTCATCACATAAACAAAAAGGAGAAAAACCATATGATAATTTCAATAGATGCAGAAAAAGCATTTGATAAAGTCCAGCACCCATTCATCATCAAAACTCTCAGCAAAGTGGGAATACAGGGAACATACCTCAACATGATAAAAGCCACCTATGAGAAACCCACAGCCAACATCATACTCAATGGGCAAAAATTAAAAGCAATACCCTTAAGATCAGGAACAAGGCAGGGGTGCCCCCTTTCACCACTCTTATTTAACATGGTCCTGGAAGTCCTAGCCACAGCTATCAGACAAGAAGAAGAAATAAAAGGCATTCAAGTTGGAAAAGAAGAAGTAAAACTATCATTATTTGCAGATGATATGATATTGTATACAGAAAACCCTAAAGTCTCAGTCAAAAAACTACTGGACCTGATAAATAAATTCAGCAAAGTGGCAGGATATAAAATCAATACTCAGAAATCAGAGGCATTTTTATACACCAGCAATGAACAGTCAGAAAAAGAAATTAAGGAAACAATCCCCTTCACAATTACAACCAAAAAATAAAGTACCTAGGAGTAAACTTAACCAAGGAGACTAAAGACTTGTACTCAGAAAATTACAAAGCATTGATAAGAGAAATCATGGAAGATACAAACAAGTGGAAGCATATACCATGCTCATGGTTAGGAAGAATAAACATCATTAAAATGTCTATATTACCCAAAGCAATCTATAAATTCAATGCAATACCAATTAAAATACCAATGACATACTTCAAAGATATAGACCACATATTCCAAAAATTTATATGGAACCAAAAGAGAACATGAATAGCCTCAGCAATCTTAAAAAAGAAGAATAAAGTGGGAGGTATCACACTTCCTGATATCAAGTTATACTACAAGGCCATTGTACTCAAAACAGCCTGGTACTGGCATAAGAACAGGCATATAGATCAATGGGACAGAACAGAGAACCCAGAAATAAACCCACAGTTCTATGGACAACTGATATTCGACAAAGGAGGTAAGGAAATACAATGGAGTAAAGACAGCCTCTTTAACAAATGGTGTTGGGAAAATTGGACAGCTACCTGCAAAAAAATGAAACTAGATCACCAGCTTACACCACTCACAAAAATAAACTCAAAATGGATAAAAGACTTAAATGTAGGCCGTGAAACCATAAGCATCTTAGAAGAAAACATAGGCAGTAAGCTCTGGGACATCTCTCGGAGCAATATATTTGCTGATTTATCTCCACGGGGAAGTGAAATAAAAGACAGGATAAACAAATGGGACTATATCAAAGTAAAAAGCTTTTGCACAGCTAAAGACCACAAGAACAGAATAAAAAGACAAACTACACAATGGGAGAACATATTTGACAATACGTCTGATAAGGGGTTAATAACCAAAATTTATAAAGAACTTGTAAAACTCAACACCAGGAAGACAAACAACCCAATCCAAAAATGGGCAGAAGAGATGAATAGACACTTCTCCAAAGAGGACATACAGATGGCCAATAGGCATATGAAAAAATGCTCAACATCACTAATCATTAGAGAAATGCAAATTAAAACCACAATGAGGTATCACCTCACACCAGTCAGAATGGCGTTTATCAACAAAACAACACAGAATAAGTGCTGGCGAGGATGTGGAGAAAAGGGAACCCTCCTGCACTGCTGGTGGGAATGAAGACTGGTGCAGCCACTGTGGAAAACAGTATGGAGATTCCTCAAAAAACTGAAAATTGAACTGCCTTTTGACCCAGCTATCCCACTTTTAGGAATATACCCCAAGGACACCATAGAACGGCTCAAAAAGGAGAAATGCACCCGCATGTTTGTGGCAGCATTGTTCACAATAGCGAAGATCTGGAAACAGCCCAAGTGTCCGTCAGAGGACGAGTGGATTAAAAAGCTTTGGTACATATATACTATGGAATACTACTCAGCCATAAGAAATGATGACATCGGATCATTTACAATAACATGGATGGACCTTGACAACATTATACGGAGTGAAATAAGTAAATCAGAAAAAAACTAAGATGAATCCATACATAGAAGGGACATAAAAATGAGACTCAGAGACATGAACAAGTATGTGATGGCAACAGGGGTGGGGGTTGGGGAGGGGGGATGGGGTGAAGAAGGAGAGAGGAGTTAAGGGAGGGGAGGGGCACAAAGAAAACCAGATAGAAGGTGACAGAAGACAATTTAACTTTGGGGGAGGGGTATACAGCACAATCAAATGTCAAAATAATCTAGAGATATTTCTCTCAACATATGTACCCAGATTTATCAATGTCATTGCATTAAATTTAATAAATAAAAAAAAAAGCAAAAAAAAAAATCATAGCTGAAAATTTCCCTAAATTGATGCAGGAAAAAGTCACACAAGTTGAAGAAGCACAAAGAATTCCATTAAAGAGAAACCCAAAAAAATCTACACCAAGACATATCATAATTAAAATACAAAGCTAAAAGATAAAGAGAAAATATTAAAGCTGCTAGAGAAAATAAGGCTATCACCTACAAAGGAGCCCCCATAAGGATGCCATCCGACTTCTCAACAGAAACACTTGAAGCCAGAAGGGAATGGCAATAAGTATTCAAAGTAATGCAAAACAAGAGCCTACAACCAAGACTACTATATCCAGCAAGGCTATCGTTTAAAATTGAAGGAGAAATAAAAAGCTTCCCAGACCAAAAAAAAAAAAAAAACAAAAAAAAAACTCAAGGAATTCATTACAACCAATGCTGCAAGAAATGTTAAGGGGCCTGTTGTAAACATATCAAAGGGGGAAAAGAATGTACTAAAAGAGGAATACAGCTTTAAAGAATAAAATGGAAAGAAACAACTATATATCAATAATAACCTTAAATGTAAATGGATTAAATGATCCAATCAAAAGAAAAAAAAATAAAAAATAAAGAAATAGGGTAGCTGTGTGGATAAGAAAACTGGACACATACATATGCTATCTACAAGAGACACCCCTTAAAACAAAAGATGCACATAGACTGAAGGTAAAAGGATGGAAAAAAAATATATCATGCAAATGGAAATGAAAAGAAAGCTGATACTTATATCAGACAAAATGGACTTTAAAACAAAGTCCATAGTAAGAGACAAAGAAGGTCACTACATAATGATAAAGGGAGTAATCCAACAGGAAGATATAACCATTATAAATATCTACGCACCTAATATAGGAGCACCTAAATATATAAAGCAGACTTGGATGGATATAAAGGGCAAGATCAACAGCAATACTATAATAGTAGGGGATTTCAATACCCCACTAACATCATTAGATAGATCCTCAAGAAAGAAAATTAACAAAGAAACAGCAGACTTAAAGGACACACTAGATCAACTGGATTTAATAGATATCTTTAGAACCTTTCACCCTAAAGCAGCAGAGTATACATTCTTTACAAGTGCTCATGGTACGTTCTCTAGGATAGACCACATGTTAGGGCACAAAAGCGATATCAACAAATTTAAAAAGACTGAAATCATATCAAGCATTTTCTCTGATCACAATGGCATGAAACTAGAAATCAACCAGAACACAAAAACTGGAAAATACTCAGACACATGGAAACGTAATAGCATGATATTAAATAATGAATGGGTTAACAATGAGATCAAAAAAGAAATTAAAATATTCCTAGAAACGAATGATAACGAGCATGCAACAACTCAGAATTTATGGGACACAGCAAAGCAGTATTGAGAGGGAAGTTCATAGCACTACAGGCATACCTTAAAAAGCTAGAAAAAGCTCAAATAAACAACCTAACCCTGCATCTAAAAGAACTAGAAAAAGAATAGCAAATAAAGTCCAAAGGTAGTAGAAGGAAGGAAATAATAAAGATCAGAGCAGAAATAAATGACATAGAGGCTAAAGAAACAATACAGAGGATCAATGAAACCAAAAGAAAATTTAAAATGAAACTGCCTTTTGACCCAGCCATCCCACTTTTAGGAATATATCCCAAGAACACCATATCACTGATTCAAAAAAGAAATGCACCCCTATGTTTATGGCAGCATTGTTCACAAAGAAGATATGGAAACAGCCCAAGTGTCCATCAGTGGACGAGTGGATTAAAAAGCTGTGGTACATATATACAATGGAATACTATGAGGTCATGAAAAAAAAGGAAATCTTACCTTTTGCGACAATATGGATGGGCTTGGAAACTGTTATGTTAAGTGAAATAAGCCAGGCAAAAAAAGAAAAATATCATATGACCTCACTCATTTGAGGAATCCAATGAACAATGTGAACTGAGGAACGGAACTGAGACAGAGGAGAGATCAAAGGGACCAGAGGAAAAGAGGACAGAGGGAAAGGGAATGATAGGATGGGATAAACCTGAAGGGAAGGGGAGAGAGCGCTATCAAGAGGGGGGCAAAGGAGATGTTGAGGGGAATATGGGGAAGGGTGGATGCATTTGGGGCAACACTAGAATCTATGTAAACACAATAAATAAATAAATAAATAAAATCTCAGCTACTCAGAAGTGGAAGTGTCTTTGATTATTGGATATCGAGATATTTAAGAAGATAGTGATATGCAGTAAAGAATTCAGCGTGTGACTGACTAATCTAGGGTTAATTTCCAATAATTGGTCGAATAGATTCGCGATACTTCTTTATTTTTAAGAAAAAATCCATTATAAAGATTTACAACTTTTGTACTTGATATGAACTGTTTGACGTTTAGCTGCGATGTGAAACTCACATTCTTTTAGGCGGAGTTTGCCAGTGCACACCCAAGGTCAAAGAATTTGTTATTTTTGTGTGTTATCAAGTGTGCTGAATCAAGTGGCATTGTAGCATAGACAATAGCTGCAGTTGATAACTGAAAATGTGTCCAAACTATTTGTAAAACAAAGTAATTGTTTTATTTGCGATATAATCCCTTCAAGCTCATTCTATTAATTAAATATTGTTTCGATTGACTGCAATATAGTTTGGATATTTATACAGTATGTAATTATATTTATTAAAATAATATTGTATATTAAATTTTTTTTCACTCACATTCATTCATAAACAAATTACATAGTAAAATTTTGTTTACTTAAACAAATCATTTTTGTATTTAACATTTTTTAATTTTAATATTTTGTCCAGCCAGTGAAAAACATTTTCTTTCTAATCTGGCCCGGGGGCAAAAACTGTTGGCCATGCCTGCACTAGATAATATTGCAGTCTCTAATATGTCAGAATCTATCTGTTTCTGAATCCTTTAATTTTGACTCTGTATGCTCAAATCTCTGCAAGCTCCAGGTTCAGTTCACAGTCCCCAATAATGGTACCACATGTAATATTAAGCAAAAGGCTTTAGGCATAGCTGAGGGAGACTGTCTCTCTAGGAAATTACTGAAGTATATTAAACTATCTAAAAAGCCAGTCCTGCCTGACCAGTGGTGGCACAGTGGATAGAGAATTGACCTGGAACGCTGAGGTCACCGGTTTGAAACCCTGGACTTGCCTAGTCAAAGCACATACAAGAAGCAAGCAATGAAAACTAAAGTGAAGCAACTACGAATTGATACTTCTCACTGCCCCTCTCTCTCTCCTCTCTGTAAAATCAATAGATAAAATCTTTAAAAATAAATAAATAAAAAGCCAGTCCTGAAAAGCAAATACTTGCTCTGGTTTTTGTGAGACTAACATAAAAAAAGCCTATATGAAATTTATTTGTAAATGGTGAACATTAATCACATACATATAATAATTCATGAGTAAGACTCAGTTAATATTCTACAAATTGTATCATTATCAAGAAAATACTTGACTAATTTAGAATCTTTAGAAGTGCCACATTTAATCACAAAAGAAAACAATTCTTAAATATAACAAATTGAAGAAATTCTCTGTTGAACTTGGGCTAGCCAATTTATTTCTATAGGCTTTCTATTTCTTAGGATAAATAAAAGGGATAACTGTGGTGATTGCTAATAAATAGCATAAGTTCTTTTTTCATGAGATCTGTATCGTACTCCCTGCCCCATCCTACATCTTTTGGCAAGGAAGCAGTGGCTCCCACATCCAATGCTATAATAAAAGACCACTGGCCATGCAATGAAGGGGAGCATTCCCACCTTCACTAAAGCAAGAGAAAATCAGACTGCCACTTCTCCCTTCCACTCACAACACTCAAACTGTCCTATAAGGCTAATAATGTTCCATGCATTGATTTCTGACATTTAGTTAAACCTGGTTTCACTCACATATAAATATTTTGCTGTGATGTTGTTTCAGTATATATCCAGGAAAGAAAAATGGAGCTGTGGTATGTTTCTGTTTTGGGGGGGGGGAAGGGGAAGGTGGAGATAGGACAGAGACAGGAGCATCAGTGAAATGTATTTCACATGGGTCAGTTTTCCCTAAGTAGTCTGATCACTAGAATCACTGCTTATCAGTCTTTCACCACCAAATCCTCTGTTCTTTATATTTTTTCTAACATTTTATGGTGAAAAATTACAAAGATACAGAAATGTTGAAAGAATTATACAGTGAATACCTATATATCTACATGAAAATACAGCAATTGCTAACTTTTTAATAAATGTATTTTATTACATATCTATATATATTTTCATCAACCCATTTGTTTTTTTAATACAATTAAAAGTTAGTTTCAGACATGAGTAAACTTTTTCCCTAAATGCTACATCATATGTTATATATCACTAGAATTCAATATTCATTTTTTATAAAAATTTACATATAGTGAAACATATAAAGGTTAAATGTTACCACTTGATGAATTTTGACAAATGCATACATGCACCTAACCCAAATGTATATTAAAAGATAAAATGTTACTATCATCCTAGAAATTCCATTCATATTCCTTCCCATTCGATCCTTGCCCCCATGTCTGCTCCCAAAAGCAACCAATGATCTGATTGTTTTCGCCACGGATCAGTTTTGCTTGAATAGAACTTGTTGCTGATAGAATCATAAAATGTGTTTTCTTTTGTGCTTGTCTTTTTTTCACACAATCCCATGTTTTTGAGATTCATTCATGTCACTGCGTGTACTTTACAACTATACTGTGGTTTATATATCCGTTCTTTCATTAAGGAACACTTGGGCTTTTCTCAGATTTTCTTATTATGAATAAAACTACTATGAACATACTTGTACAAAACATTTTGTAGCTTTATGTTCAATTTTCTTTTTTTTTAAATTTTTTATTTATTCATTTTAGAAAGGAGAGGGAGAGAGAGAAAGAGAGAGAGAGAGAGAAAGAGGAGAGACAGAGAGAGAGAAAGGGGGAGGAGCTGGAAACATCAATTCCCATATGTGCCTTGACCAGGCAAGCCCAGGGTTTCGAACCGGTGACCTCAGCATTTCCAGGTCGACGCTTTATCCACTGCGCCACCACAGGTCAGGCCATATGTTCAATTTTCTGAGGTAAATAGCTAGAAGTAGATTTGCTGGGCCAGTATATGTTTAGATTTTATAGAAACTGCAAGGCCTTTTCCTACAGTAGTTATAACATTTAACATTTACAATAATATGTGAAAATCAAGTGTATCAATGGCACTCATATATGCCAGATACCCTACAATTTACTGTTACTATTTTTGCTTTAAACATCCATATGCATATTAAATAAATTATGAGAAAAAATTCAAAGTAGCTTTTTATATTTTTCAAAATATTTATTACTACAACCCAGCCGAGGCAGACACCTGTGTGGAGCAAGGCAGCAAGAGCACCGAGCACCGGAGGCAGCACCGGGATCCCCGACTCGGGGGAGGGGGGCGCCGGACAGGGAGGAGGGGAGAGGGCGATGCTGGAAGCCATGGCGGAGCCCAGTCCCGAAGATCCACCTCCAACCCTTAAGCCAGAGACTCAGCCACCAGAGAAACGTCGGAGAACAACTGAGGATTTCAACAAATTCTGCAGTTTTGTCTTGGCCTATGCCGGTTACATCCCTCCTAGCAAAGAGGAAAGTGACTGGCCAGCCTCTGGCTCCAGCTCTCCATTGCGAGGTGAGAGTGCGGCAGACAGTGATGGCTGGGACTCGGCCCCCTCAGATCTCCGAACCATCCAGGGGTCTCCAAACTACGGCCCACGGGCCGCATGCGGCCCCCTGAGGCTATTTATCCGGCCCCCACCGCACTTCCGGAAGGGGCACCTCTTTCATTGGTGGTCAATGAGAGGCGCATAGTTCCCATTGAAATACCACTCAGTTTGTTGATTTAAATTTACTTGTTCTTTATTTTAAAAATTGTATTTGTTCCTGTTTTGTTTTTTTACTTTAAAATAAGATATGTACAGTATGCATAGAAATTTGTTCATAGTTTTTTTTTATAGTCCAGCCCTCCAATGGTCTGAGGGACAGTGAACTGGCCACCTGTGTAAAAAGTTTGGGGACCCCTGATCCAGACCTTTGTTAAAAAAGGAAAGTCATCCAAGAGACGGGCCGCTCAAGCAGGTCCCACCCAGCCAGGACCCCTAAGGTCCACTTTCTCTTGTCTGCAGGCCCCTGACAGTGCCACCCTGCTTGAGAAGATGAAGCTCAAGGACTCTCTCTTTGACTTAAATGGGCCCAAAATGGCATCTCCACTGTCCCCCTCTTCCTGGACACACGCTTCCCCTGCTGCTCTCACACCACTGCCCCTTTCCCAGGGGGACCTCTCCCAGCCTGCTCGAAAGAAGGACTGAAAGAACCGAAAGTTGGGGCCAGGAGTGGGGGCTGACTTTGGGGTGCTTCGGAGGCCTCGGCCAGCCCCTGGGGATGGGGAAAAGAGGTCTCGAATCAAAAAGAGCGAGAAGCAGAAGTTGAAAAAGGCAGAAAGAGGGATAGACTCCCACCTCCTGGGCCTCCCAGGGCACCTCCCAGTGATACAGACTCTGAAGAGGAGGAGGAAGAAGAGGAAAGGAGGAGGATGAAGAGATGGCAGCAGTGGTAGGGGGTTGTCACTCTGTACTACCAACACCCCCTGAGGCTCCTAGGCCCCCTGCCACAGTGCATCCTGAAGGAGCCCCTCCCACTGACAGTGAAAGCAAGGAGGTGGGCAGCACTGAAATAAGCCAAGATGGAGATGCCAGCTCCAGTGAAGGCGAGATGCGAGTCATGGATGAGGACATCATGGTAGAATCAGGTGATGACTCATGGGACCTGATCACGTGTTACTGCAGAAAGCCTTTTGCTGGCCGGCCCATGATTGAGTGCAGTCTATGTGGAATGTGGATCCACCTCTCCTGTGCTAAGATTAAGAAGACAAATGTTCCTGATTTCTTTTACTGCCAGAAATGCAAGGAACTGCGGCCAGAGGCCCGGCGGTTAGGGGGGCCTCCCAAATCTGGAGAGCCCTGACGTCACTGTCTCTAGGCTGGAACTTCTAAATGACATGACGTGGGATCTGAGCCTCAGGGTCCTCAGCCTATCCCCTGAAGCTTGGATGTTGTCCCTCTTCGAGGCAGGAATTCCCAAGGGAGACTGGTTTGGAAATGAGTTCCTATTCTTCCTACCTTGTGGACTTGAACTGGGACCCATTACAGTTAGTGAGGGTACCTAGACACTCAGTCTCTGCTCCTTGGACCTGCCACCTCTCACTTTCTGGGCCAGGGTTGGAATTGGGATGGAATGGGACAGTTGTCTATAAAACGCTAGTGTAAATATAAGAAAATAAAAAATAAAAAAATTATTACTTATAACTGTGTATTTAATTTATATGATCTGACTTTCCATTTGATATCATTTTCCATCAGCCTGAAAATACTCCCTGGGCATTTTTTTTTAAATTTAACTTATTTTTTTTTAAGATTTTATTTATTCATTATAGAGAGGGAAGAGAGAGAGAGAGAGAGAGAGACAAGGGGGGAGGAGCAGGAAGCATCAACTCCCATATGTGCCTTGACCAGGCAAGCCCAGGATTTGAACCGGCAACCTCAGCATTTCCAGGTTGACGCTTTATCCACTGCGCCACCACAGGTCAGGCTGGGCATTTCTTATAGTGTAGGTTTGTTCATAATTTTCTTGGTTTTGACTTTTCTTAAAATGTGTTTATTTTTGTTTTCATGTATGAAAATTATTTTTGCTTATTATTGAATTCTGAGTTAGCACGTGTTTTCTTCTTATCTTTCAGCATTTTGAAAATTTTGCTGCACTGCCCTATGGACTCCACTATTTCTCATAAGAAATTAGCCATCAGCAGACAGGTGGCCAATGTATACAGCATGAATAGACCGGACAAAGGGATGATTCCCATCCCAGGCAGGACAGAGGAGGAAGGCATGATATTTCGCCATGCTGTTCAGAATGGCATGCAATTTAAAACCTATTAATAATTTATTTTTGGAATTTTCCATTTAATATTTGTGGACCATAACTGACTACAGTTAAAGAAACTATGGAGGCCCTGGCCGGCTGGCTCAGTGGTAGAGCGTCAACCTGGCAAGCAGAAGTGCCGGGTTCGATTCCGGCCAGGGCACACAGGAGAAGCCCATCTGCTTCTCCACCCCTCCCCCTCTCCTTCCTCTCTGTCTCTCTCTTCCCCTCCCGCAGCCAAGGCTCCACTGGAGCAAAAGATAGCCTGGGTGCTGGGGATGGCTCCTTGGCCTCTGCCCCAGGCGTTAGAGTGGCTCTGATCGCAAGAGAGTGACGCCCCGGAGGGGCAGAGCGTCACCCCCTGGTGGGCGTGCCGGGTGGATCCCGGTTGGGCGCATGCGGGAGTCTGTCTGACTGTCTCTCCCCGTTTCCAGCTTCAGAAAAATACACACAAAAAAAAGAAACTATGGAAAGCAAAAACACAGTTAAGGGTGGGGACTACGTACTATACATACACACATAATTCTCTGGGTATGCAAGTTCTTTTGAGGTAATATCTATTTTATCAGTAGTAAAAAGAAAACATTCCATTACCTACTAGAGGCCCAAAAGGTCTGGCTCAGCTGACTTAGAATACAAAGTACAAAGGGCATAATCAAAAAATTGATATCCTATCTCTATTCTTCATAAGTATCTACTTTTCAAATCCTAAACTCTTCAGTGATTTCAAGAATTACAGCTTAACAATCTTATTTGTTTCTCAAAAGCCTGTGATATACACCACTGAAAAGATTGTCAAGCATTCCCTTCCTTAACTTAATACTCCATATAAGGATATGGTTCTCAGCTAAAATGGAATGCCTTTTACTTTTTTTTTTTTCTTTTTTTTCTTTTTTTCTTTTCTGAAGCTGGAAACGGAGAGACAGACAGACTCCCGCATGCGCCCTACCGGGATCCACCCGGCACGCCCACCAGGGGGCGACACTCTGCCCACCAGGGGGCGATGCTCTGCCCACCAGGGGGGCGATGCTCTGCCCCTCGGGGCATCGCTCTGTTGCCACCAGAGCCACTCTAGCGCCTGGGGCAGAGGCCAAGGAGCCATCCCCAGAGCCGGGGCCATCTTCGCTCCAATGGAGCCTTGGCTGCGGGAGGGGAAGAGAGAGACAGAGAGGAAGGAGAGGGGGAGGGGTGGAGAAGCAGATGGGCGCTTCTCCTGTGTGCCCTGGCCGGGAATCGAACCCGGGACTTCTGTACGGCAGGCCGACGCTCTACCACTGAGCCAACCGGCCAGGGCCACCTTTTACTTTTTAACCCACTCTCCTGTACTACTGGAAGTAAAACAATCCTTACTATATTTCTTCTCTTTCTCACACACACACCCCATAACCTTTGTGTGGATTTCATATTAGCACTACTAATATATTAATATACATGGTGTAGAAAATGTCTGCAAAAGGATCCAAGAAAAATAGCATTGTTTTTGGAGAAAGTGCTATGGTCAGGATGATGTCATCGAAAATCATCTAATGAATTTCCTGTAGCCACATCCTAAAGAAAACTCAGAAGGCTCAGTTTTCTCACAAAGTCAAGTTGTCTTTCTTGGGGGAGTCAGTAACTGTTCCTGTGAACAGTTATGATTATGATTATGATTTTACTTTTCATTTTCACGATCAAGACAAATTAAATTTCATTTTAAAAAGGTGATTTATGTGGGAGGCATTACCAGAATATAAAAAGTATCCTTACTGACTGTGAATTTTACATTTTAGTTACTGACAGCAAAGTAAGTAAGTGCACAAAAGAAAAGATGAGTAAACTTAGTTGGCATTTACTACTAGGCCTCATAAGCTTCTTCTTCAGCTCTGAGTAAAACAAAGACCACCATTCATAAGAACTAAGGAGAGGAGAGCACTCTTTACCTATAGTAAGCCCTCAATGTTTTTTCTCCAGGCTGAAAAGTATTTATCAACACTAGACAGGAACACTACCAAAGGTTTGCTAGAAGATTTGAACTCTTTGGAGGCAAAAACAATGGCATATTCATCTTTATATGCAAAGTCATTAATAGCACCTAGCACACAGCAAACACCCAGCAAACATGTGTTAAGTGAATAAATAAATGAATGAGAATATCAATATTTTCCTTTCCTTCCAAAAGCTGCCAGTTAAACAGTGGGGAGAAGAACACTATTACAAACAAACAAGTGCAATTGAGGTATTACTCTGGCTATGGTCTGCCAATCAATTTGAAAAAAAATCTAAGATTGATATCAACTTTGCTTTATGAGTTTGGAATGACCTTTGGGGAAAGTTTTTTTTAAATCTAAAATATATACAATACCTGTTCACCCAGCAAATCCACTTGTTAGACATTATCCTAATCCTGTATGTATACAAAGGAATTTATATAAGGTCTTTTTTTTACTGCAACCAGAGTTGCAAAAGGAAAAAACTTCCCTGAACATTCCCTCATCAGATGAATGGTACATCCATAATACATATCACTATACAAAAGTTCAAAAAAATAGAGTTGATTTGTATGTGCTAACGTAAAAAAAGGTTCAACTCCATTAAGTGAAAAATAATTTGGAAAACGATATCATATTCCAACATTTGAAAAACAAAACCATAAGAGAAAATGAGCTAGAGCCATGCTGTATAATACAAACATAATTTAAACTTTCTCGTAACCACATAAAAATGTAAAACAAGAGTGAAATTAATTTCAATAACATATTTTATTTAATCTAACATATCCAATATATTATCACTATACTATAATCATTATAAAAACTTCATAATGAGATACTTTACATTCTTTTTTTCATTCTAAGTCTTAGAAGTCCAGTGTGCATTTTATATTTAAAGTAAATTTCAATTCAAACTACTCACATTTTTTAAATTAAACTATAGTTGACATACAATATTACATTAGTTTCAAGTGTACAGCATAGTGATTCTACATTATATACCTATATGCTCATCACAATGTCTAGTAGCCATCTGTCATTGTATAGTTATCATAATATTATTGATTATATTTCTTGTGCTGTACATTACATGCCCATGACTTAGTTATTTTATAACTGCAAGTTTGTGCCTCTTATTCCCCTTCACCTTTTCACCCAGCCCCTCCTGCCCCTTCCCTCTGACCAGCATCAGTTTGTTCTCTGTATTTATGAGTCTGTTTACATTTTATTCTTTGTTCATTTGTTTTTCTAGATTCCACATATAAGTAAAACCACATGGTATTTGTCTTTTGCTGACTTACTTTACTTAGCATAATACCCTTTCTAGGTCCAACATGTTCTCACAAATGGCACAATTTCATTCTTTTTTATGACTGGGTAATATTCTGTTGTGTATGTGTATGTACAATATTTATGTATATACATACACAGACATTTTCTTTATTCATCTATCAATGAACAGCTAGGGTGCTTCCGTATCTTGGCTGTTATAAATAATGTTTCAATGATCATAAGGTTACATATATCTACTCACATTTTAAATGCTTAATAACCACATGTGGTAGTAGCTACCACAGTGGACAGTGTAGGTCCAGAAGGATACACGTAATGTTGAAGTTGCCAGTTCAAAACCACGAGCTTGCCTGGTTGGGCACATAGGAGAAGCAACTACTACAAGTTAATGCTTCCTGCTCCTCTCCCCTAGTCCTCTCTCTAAAATCAGTAGATAGAAGGATTGGCAACAGTAGTTACATCAATAACTAATTCATATATTACTTATGTAGTAATACACATAAAATAAAAACAAACCAGTATGGAAATATAGATGGCTGAGCAAGTAAAAATTCAAGGGTTATTGAATATCTGGGTAGAGGAAAGGGGACCAAGGAAAGTACAATTTAAAAATACCACTTAGCATGTGCGTGTGTACATGCAGATACATGTGAATGGACATGGGCAAATGCACACACACACTCCCACACTCACATACACTTTAAAACCCAAGGATAAAACTAATAAAAGATTTGTAATGTTCTACATTGAAAACTATAAAACATTGCTGGAAGAGATTTTACAAGAACTAAATAAATGGGAAGATATATCATGTTCATGGACTATAAGATTCAAATATATTTACAGATTCAATGCTATCCCAATAAAATTCCCAGCAGGATATTTGAGTGTATGTATGTATGTATATGAATGTAAAGAACCTGAAATAGCCAAAGCAATCAAAGAAAAACAAAGCTATAAGAATTACATGATCAGATGTCTAGACTCATTAAAAAGCTACAGTAATTAGGCAATATTTTATTCACATAAAGATAGACAAAGAGAAGCACAGAATTGGACTCCTCATTTACCTTATACCTGACTTACAACAGAAGTAGCACAGAACAGAGTCTCATGAATATATGGTGAAGGGTCAACTGGGTTTTCATGCGGGAACAAAATGAACTTTGATCCCTACCCCAAATCAAACACAAAAGGAAATTCCAAGTGGCAACAGACCTACATGTAAAAGGTAAAATAATAAAGCCTCATAGGAGAATATGTTCATGACCTAGAGATATGCAAATATTTTCTTAAACAGGACATAAAAAGCCCTAACCACCAAAGGAAAATGAATTGGTAAACTGAGTCATCAGCATTTTTATACTGGGTAGAAAAGCTGGAAATTGAGAAAGAGAACTTTAGTGTGGCAGAGATAATTCAACTAAGCCTGAATAAGGAAAACACTGCTGAGGGGTTAAAGATGGGGTCTTCCATGCAAAGGGAACAGAATGAATAAAAATATGAAGGGGAAAGCATAAGGCATGTTTAACAAAGTATGGCAAGTAGATGTATTGAACAGGTTATAAGGTAAGTGACATACAGAGTAGTTGGAGAAAAGTAATGTGCAGTTATTAAAGGATTTGGACTTTATCCTGGAGGCAACAGAAAGCTGTCAAAGCCTTTTAAGCAGGAAAGTTACATGACCAGCACAAATTTTGAAGGCTAACTCAGAGTTCTTTAGGTGACGGATTGGATACAGAAGAAACTAGGAATCAGGGCAGAGTTAAAAGGGATTTCACAAATTAAAATATTTACATACTCCAGAGGTATGTAAAGCTGCTTAACAAAATAAACAGCAGTTTTTCCATGAGTGTCCAGTTTACGTGAATATCTGAGGGAAAACAATTTTACACTAAAATAAACACAGATATGACATAGGCATATGCATCTCTCATATGAATCATTAGATGATGGCAATTTTAATGCCAATAAAAATAGTAGCACCTATTTTGACTCCTTATTACATCTCAGATGCTGTACTAAGCAAGCAAGCAAGCACCTTATATGCACTAACTCATTTAATTCTCACAACAAAAAGCAAAGTAGTTACTATTAATATCATTTCTTTCACCTAATAACACACAGTTATTTACTCAGATATTTGTGTTTCCATATACCATTTTCTTTTTACCTCTTATTTTCATTAAAGCTTAAAAAGTCTCTTACGGCCCTGACCGGTTGGCTCAGCGGTAGAGTGTCGGCCTGGCGTGTGGGGGACCCGGGTTCGATTCCCGGCCAGGGCACGTAGGAGAAGGGCTCATTTGCTTCTCCACCCCCACCCTCTCCTTCCTCTGTCTCTCTCTTCCCCTTCCGCAGCCGAGGCTCCACTGGAGCAAAGATGGCCCGGGAGCTGGGGATGGCTCCTTGGCCTCTGCCCCAGGCGCTAGAGTGGCTCTGGTCGTGGCAGAGCGACGCCCCGGAGGGGCAGAGCATTGCCCCCTGGTGGGCAGAGTGTCGCCCCTGGTGGGCGTGCCGGGTGGATCCCGGTCGGGCGCATGCGAGAGTCTGACTGTCTCTCCCGTTTCCAGCTTCAGAAAAATACAAAAAAAAAAAAAAATTCCCTTGCATTGCTGATGACCGAACTTAGTACAACTACTTTGGAAAGCAGATAAAATCTTATAAATCTAAACATATGTATGACTGAACACTTATCAGATATAAGTGCTGATATCACAGCTTTCTCATAACAGCCAAAAATTAGAAACAACTCACATGTTCATCATACTCAGAAGGGCATGTAATTTTAAGGGTCACATATTACTAAGGAGCCAAGCCAAAGTTTAAGCCCAGGTTTGTCTAAGTTAACACTCTCAACTAGTTGAAAGAAATGATCTGCTTATGGGAGCAGTTTCAAGATACTCTCTCCTAGTTCCAAATAGTAGACACTTTCTCTCCTTTGTTTATTGGAGAGTGTTAAAAAGTGTGAAAAGTTCTGAGAGAAGACTACTGCAACAGTCCAGGCAAAAGGTGGCAGAAGGAAGGAGAAGAAAAGAGATATCTAGTATAGAAAAAAGAGAACCCAGTTACAAACCAAACATGGGGGAGGGGGGCAACAGAACACGTGTGAATGTAGAAGTAGGTACAGATTGAGGGCTAAGCCAGGAACACTGAATTGAAGGTGGGTGTCCAAGTAGAGTTGAAGAAAGAAACATGAAGCTCAAGACAGAAATCAGACTGATAAAAAAAAACTTCAGAATCATCAGCATATCTGCATATCAAATTCCCTGAATAGAGAACAATGTCTCTGATACAATATAATTTATGCACTCTTCTGACAATTAATGTTAGCTCATAGGTAGGTCTCTGTGGGCACCTGAAATTAATTTTGAAACCATTAAAGCAGATAGAAGGTTAGTGAGAATGAAAAATCCTATGAGCTCTACAGAGAGAATTTTCACCTGGCTAATAAAACACACAAAATATAAACATCTTCTTTATATGCCATCAATAGCTAGTTTAGTAATAATAATAATAATAATAATAATAAAACACTCAATGAAAAATATCATATTTCCCCATGTAAAAGGTGCACTTTAATTTTGAGGCCCACATTTGAAAAAAAAATGTATTACATAAAGTTATTGAACTCAAGTTTTATTCATCATAAAATTCATACAACTCTTCATCCCTGTCAAAACTCTTATCCATTAGCTTGTCCTCATCTGTGTCAGATGACCAATCACTGTCTTCATATATTGCCTCATCCTCAGTTCCATCTATGGCATTTGAAATGCCACAACCACTGTATAAGATGCACCCAGTTCTTAGACCCCAAAAATTTCGGGAAAGGGTACATCTTATATGTGGGGAAATGTGGTACCCCATTTCCAATGAGATGCATTAAACAACTAGGGAAACATCTCCACAAAAATGTGAATCACCGAGGGGCATAAAAGAGAAAAACGGAGGAAGAGACCAAGCTCCTGAAAAGAGAATAAACTACTGAAAAGACATCAATTTATCCATAATTAATATGTAGACTTAATACACTTCCAATAAATATTCCAATAAAAACATCTCCAAAATTTGACAAAATAATTTGGAAGTTCATTTGCAAGGGACAGAGGGAAAGAAGAATACCCTAGACATTTTTTAAAAGAATATTAGTATGTGATTTATAACAGATGTAAAATGTATTATAAAGCAACAATAATTAAAATTATGTGCTAGAATTCAAATTGCCCAACAGCTCAGGTTGGTAATACAGCAATGCTCTGAATCAGAAAAATATAAAATAACCACTATCACAAAAGAAAAAAATTGATCAAGCATTAAAGCTCCTTATAAAAGAAATAAGAGCATAAAACTTTTCATAAAAAAAAATTTTTAAATAGTCAACCCCAATAGAAATCAAAGAAATACAATTTAAAACAATAAGATACCCAGTTTTTCTTTTAGGTATCAAATTGACTTTTTAGTTTTAATAGTAATACCTAGTGTTAGCAATGAAACCTTTCATACATTGCTGAAAAAAGATATAACCTTTCTGAGGACAATTCACAGTAAGTATCAGAAGCAAGCTCACCTCTAAGAATATAACCAAATAAAATGAGAGATATATTAAAAAATATATCTATGAAGATTTTTTCCAGATTTTATAATACCAAATATTTGGAAACAAACCAAATATATGCTAGTATGGGAACAGATGAAAGAAATTATAATAAAGCCATAAGACTTTTACCAGTAGAACATTTAATAAAATGAATAAATGTTTAAAAATTAGTGGAAAATATTAATGGAAAAAACAAGATATAAAACATTACGGTAGAATTTTAATTTTTGTTTAAAATGATATAAATAATTATAACTGCATATATGATAAAAAAAATTATGCCCAAAATATTAACAGGATAGTAGGCTTACTCTTGGTTATTGTCATGTATTTCTTATGTAATTAAATAAAACTAATAAATATTACCTTTTATAGAAACCAAGAGTCTGTAACTTTACCAAATAAGATGGTGGAAAATAATGTGAACTTTGCTAAAGGCATGAACTATCTTATCACTCAGCAAAACAGGACTGATATTCTGACCAGGTTTTAGAACCCCATACGCTTATTCTATGTCTCAATGTGATTAAGAGAACATTATCCTTAGTTGCTCAGGCAGTGTTTTAATATTATTGCTGTGTTAAAGCTCTGTCTCACAGAGAACATAAGCCCCTCAGGGGAGTGACCCCACACCATCACCCAGACCTGGAACCCTCAGCACAGTTCTCTGCACACCTTAGGTGCTTCCTGAGCAGATGTCATACTTCACTGAGTTAAATACCAAAAGCCTGGTCAACTAAAACTTTCAACCTAAACAAAAGTATATATTATTGCCATAGTTCCTTTTAGACATTTTATATATTCCTTTAAGTTCTGAATCAATATTATCTCTAGTCTTAACCATTGGTGGTTGGTTTCAGGGATGTAGAAGTAAAGATTTCCAGTTAATTGCAGAAAGGCAAGAAGCAGCTCTGAAATACAACCTTAAAAGTTGAGAAAAATGTTTAAGAAAATAACATTAAATTTATCAAGAAAATTAATGGTACCCTATAATTCCATAGAAGTGACACACAGTGAGAAAAAAGAGAAATTCATAGATCAGTCTAGAAATCAGATAAATATGCCTGGGTACCATGGAGCAGAAAAACTGGTCTTGACAGCAGAACATCCTAGAGTGAGGCTTCTGCAGTGGTCAAGCTACGGCTAACCAGTAACCACAGTAGGCCAAAGTGACGGGAATAACCAAAAGAGAGTTGTAAAAATTATTTCGGTTTTGATAATCATAAACTTAGAGGAGACCATTAATTTTAGTAGCTGGACATTCTCTAGCTACCCTCAGAAGAGAAGAAAGAAATAGACTTAAAAATCAGTCTCAGGGTCTCTTACTTATATAGGCAGGCTTGTGAGTGACTACTGCAGTAGTGGTTAAGCACAGGCCCACAGAAGAGGGACAGAGGGTGTATGTGGTAGGTCACCTCTAAGATGGAAAGGTTTAGGGGAGAGAATTGATACCAGTATTATCTCAAGGTCATTTCCATCCTTATAATTCAATGATGTCTTAATAACTTATTGTACAACAAAGATTTATAAAACCCAGATAACACAGCCTATAGAGAATTACACTAAATCTACCGAAGAAACAATGTGAATAAAGCAGAATGTGTGCTTCTTTAATTTAATGACTATATCATGATGATACAGATTTTTGCTAATTTTATGTATGTCTACCCCACAGCATATTTGAATAGAATAAGATTAAGACATGTGACCAAGCTGTTAGATACTGAGGTCAAGGACCATGTCTTATTATCTCTCTATCCCCAAAGCCAAGATATAGTAGATGACCAACACCTGGTTGTTGATGAAAGGTAGAAGCAATAATTATTCACTTCCTCAAGTAATATTTTAAGATACCTAAAACAATCTGAACAGCCAAAACGATTCCATGTTTCAAAATACAAATGATTTTGGTCTACAGATAAACTTCCTACCTCTCGATCCTTGAGTTTCATGGCAAGCACCAACTGATGCCTGTGGTTAGTGAGAGCCTCCCGATAATTTCCTTTGGAGAAGAATGCAGAGCCTAGATTCCCATGAGCTCGGCATTCTCCTGTCTGGTCACCTGATGGGTTTAAAAAAAAAGATCAAACTTCTCTGAGTTATAGCATTATTTAATACATAATAGCCATCTTAATTAAAGAGCCACAGTCCTACTAGCTAAGGTTTCAATGCCTTCTTTTATAAAAGCGTTTGTTTCTTCTATAAGACTACGTGGGAGGTTCTAGCCCTGGAACTTAAATATCTACCTAACAACTACTATAGTTGTCATACAACTGCAGTCAGGGACATAAGTGTCCTGAAAATGAAAGGTTAAAGACCTTGACACAAACCAGCTGCTATTTAAGTCACTTCACTGCTCTGCTAATGACTTTTGGTTCTGAACAACCATCAGCTTGTTGGTTTAGTCATTTGACTCTAAACCTATAATATATTGCTTCTTTACAAGTATGCTGATTCACCATATCCTTTCTCTTACTGCAACCCTGCAAGTCCTTGAATAATTTCAATAACAATAATTATAATCATAAGCCACACTTATTTTACAAATGAGGAAATGGCAGCACAGAGAACTCAGGCAACTTGTTGTAGGTTGCACTGCTAGTAAGTGGCAAAGCTAGAATGCTAAACACAGCAGTCTGGCTCCATAGTCCACACTCTTAACCATTGCACTGTACTATCTCCTCCAACAAAATGAATATACAGTCTAATGTAAGCAAAAAATTAAAATTAAGATAAAAGATTCACCCACCAATACTCTCATTTGGGACATTACATCTGTAAGCCCAAATCTCTGAGGAGGGCCATGAATATGTTAATTCACATCTCTTGGCCTCTTGGGAACCTTGATACCTTGTTATACTGAAAGCCCTAAAGACCTGAGTACGTACTCTAAAACAAAGAATGTTCTAGAAACTCACTTTTCATTGCACATGATACTACCATTTATGCCAGGTTAATCAGCCTTCTTTATTGCCTTTCTGTGCTGAAATAAAGGAGAGAAGTGTAACTCTACCTAAGGTCTTGGCTACATCCAAGTCCTGTTGCATGTATCCAGTGCTCTTCTCTGTGTTTCCAAGAGACCAGTAAGCACTGCTCAGGGCGGAAAAAACGGAGCCTCTCAGTTTGAGGCTGCAGGTGCCAATCTTCAGAGCAGCTTCTAAGACAACCACAGAGGCCCCATGATGGCCAGCTGTCAGAAGCTCCTGCCCAACCACAGACACGACCACAAAGGGGCTCTTGTCCAGTTTCATTTTCTGAAGCTGCTGATAAGTGGGCTCGAGAGAGTCTGAAGAAAAATAAAAAAATATAAGAACATATAGGAGGATACACAAAACAATCTTTTCTCATATGCTCTAGAAATAAATGCTTATCACACCTTTTTATAGTCTGTTTCAAGTACAAATTCTTCAACTTATAATCTAGCATCGCCCTCACTATCCACATATCCACATGAGTCTGAAACACCTTCAGTCTAGTCATTTCCTTCTCTTCACACATGCATGCAGATGCCATATTCATCCTCTCTTTTAGTCTGTCTTTGAACCTGACACAACACTTTCCCTGAATGCTTTCCCTTCTGCTGCCCTTTCAAAATATTACGAGCACATCCCTCAAGTTCTACCTCTACTGCATGGTATCCCCAGTCCTTCAGCCCACATTAATGCTACTGTATTTTTAGAGTTAGTGGTACGGTTTGGCCCTTAACTATTTTAGAATTGTTCCATGTGTGTTATTTTTTAAAATATTTTCTCAGTTAAATCTGAAAAAAAAAAAAGCTATAGAACTATTTAATACTTTATTATAACTCCATAACAATTGGCACTAAGTAAAAAAGTTGCCATTGCCACATAGGTTAAAGTCACTAACATATTCGGAGTTCAATAAAGGTTTGTTAAACCTGAATCTGAATGATTTGATTAATAAACCCTGTTCAACTTTTTCCCTAGAAGATACAATAAAAAAAGCCCTCCCAATAAAGAACCTGTCATCCTCACTGGCCAAAGAAATCATCCAAGTTTACTAAGGTAAAGTGATAGAAAACAAAGTTTGAAGTTAGGTGTGAATGTGTATGACCTCTAAGCTCCGTCTCCTCCTTTTCCTTTTTTTAAAACCAACTGCAAAGCTAATAACTATAACCCTAAAATGAGGCAGTACCTATAATGCATTTGTTGTTAGCCTTCCTGAAAACCTATTTCACATCAGTTGTTTCACTGTGCACAAGTACAAAACTATTAAGAAGGTTGGTCTCTTTAAATTGTGACTCTCTCAGCCAACAGTACTGCATTAAAATGTAATTTTTACAATTTATGACTTCAAACTTCAATTCTCCATTAAGGAGCTCTCGTTTGAATCAACATAGTCATGTAAACCTCGAAATCTACTGGTAGCTAAAGAATTTCCCCCTTCAATCATATCACTAAACAGAAAACAAAGAACATTTTTATACCTGTCAAGATGCAAGCAGTACATAAAACCAATAAATACTAGATAACCTATGAATTAAATACAAGCACAAGAACGATGGAATTGTTAGAATAAAAAAGAACAACACTGTATAGAACTAACTATGAGCAAAATTTTAGTGGTACCCATTGATGGGTTTGGCAGCCAGTGATGATCACATTATCATCCCACTGGCCAATTAGCAGAAACAAAAGTAATAGGATTTTAGAGCTTAAAAGACATTGAAAATATCTTTATCTTAGAAATAAAGAATCTGAGTATTAAATGATTCATCCAAGGTCAGACAATGTGGGACAGAGCCAAGACAGGAACCCATTGCAAGTCTCTAAATCCAAGCCCTATAATACCGTATCAGGCAAATTCTTAATTGCTCACAAAAGAAACAAGTCTTGGCTAGTTTTAAGTAGAAAAGAAATACACTGAGTGGCTGTTGAGAAAGGTGAAAAACCAGGCGTCCAGGCCCATAGTCAAAATCATGTCACAAATGCTTCCTGGTAAAGGCAACATAACTGTTTCAACTAAACACGGGACCACAGAGCTTCCAATACTGCCTTCAATGCTATTGAATGCCACCCTTAGACAATGGATGTTTCCCAAAACTGCAGATAGAATGAAAGAACTGTTTTCCAAAACCTGGAGATGACAATGAAAGAGAAGATGTCTTATACTAAAGAGGTTGGCCTCTATCCTCTAGGGCAGGGGTCCCCAAACTTTTTACACAGGGGGCCAGTTCACTGTCCCTCAGATTGTTGGAGGGCTGGACTATAAAAAAAAAACCATGAACAAATCCCTATGCACACTGCACATATCTTATTTTAAGTAAAAAAACAAAAAAAACAAAACGGGAACAAATACAATATTTAAAATAAAGAACAAGTAAATTTAAATCAACAAACTGACCAGTATTTCAATGGGAACTATGGGCCTGCTTTTGGCTAATGAGATGGTCAATGTCCGGTTCCATATTTGTCACTGCTAGCCTTAACAAGTGATAATGACGTGCTTCCAGAGCCATGACGCATGTGTCCGCATCACTGGAAGTAGTACTGTATGTGAGCGACACCGTACTTTGTGGCTCCTCTCACTGACCACCAATGAAAGAGGTGCCCCTTCCGGAAGTGCAGCAGGGGGGCCAGATAAATGGCCTCAGGGGGCTGCATGCAGCCCGCGGGCCGTAGTTTGGGGACCCCTGCTCTAGGGTCTAGGCCACGGGGTAAAGGTGGCCAGGACACTTGGCTTCACGCTTCAAAGAGGACAAAGTAAAAGGATAAATAATCACTTTTAAAAACCAAGAACTTTCAGATAAAAATACAGCAATGCTCACAAGAAACTCAGCTTTTCCTAAAACTGAGGCCTGCAAGACAGTTCTCTGAGAGTGTTCAGCAAAAGGACCCCGTGTAGTGTGCAGTGCTCATTCCACGCCCACAGCACTGTGCCTGCCATAAATACAAGAGCAGGATCCTTACTGTTGCTGCTTCCTCTTCAGTGCAAAGAAGGGCATCACGCTGCAGAGGGGAGGGCATCCTACAAGGTTCCTGTGCAGGACATTCTAGTCATCGAGCTACAGAGGGGAGGGCATCCTACAAAGTGCCTGCCCAGACATTCTAGTGTTTGCTTCTCAAAAACATTAGGAGGTAGGTATTATTGTTTCCCTTTTACAGGTAAGGAGTGAGGTGCAGAGAAAGCAAGCAGCCTTGCTCAGTCAATGGAAGAGCAAGTGACAGTGCTGAAATGAAATACCAATATTTTGAGGGGAGAAGTCTGTATTTTTTAAACATATTTTAGAAAGAGGCCCCCTGTGAAAAGTCACTGCCCCTAAAAGTTACCAAGGGTAGACAATTAGATAAATAAAAGGTGAGCCCCAATTTGACCCCAAGAGAAAAGTTTACATATTCAACAGCCATTTGGCACCAGTACTTCATAAAATCAGCCTCCCTGGATCCCCTGGAGCTGGTGGAAATACCATGACAGGTTATAGCCCATAAATGTAATAGTCTCTACCACATTAACAGGAGAAGAGAAAATACACACAAGAGAACCCTCAGCAAGAAGTAGCCCTGGCGTCCTTAGAGGAACAAATAAAGGTAAACGCAATCTCACTTTGTAATTATATTATTAAATCTGTGTTTGGCAGCAGTGCTATGCTACACCATCCAAATCTGCATAAACATTCACAAGATACAATGAACTATAATTGCTGAAAGACTATCTAAAAAGGAGAAATGGAAAATAATAGGATAACTTGAGAAATCATGAAAAGGAGAGCATCATTTTATATTTATACCTATTTTTATATTTTCATTAATGATTTAAAGAAAATACATTATATATAATGATGTAAACATAACCACAGGAGAAACAGTTTAACTGATACCTGGTTAATTAGCATGAGTGAAAACATAAAAATAAAGGAGAGCAGACTGAATTCAGTTAGCAATATAGGGAGCAACAATATAAAAAAAAATCTAAAAGTTTTGATGTGGGCAAATATAACGTACTAATTTGGGAACAAGGGTATATTAATATGGATTGGCCCTACCTTTTTTAAAAAAATGAAATGTTAAAACTTCCCAAAAAGGCCAAACCCCAGGAACATTGTGCATATCATGGAAACTTTGCTTGCTTACACAAGCACCTGCACTAGGGAGCTTTCTCTGCTGCATTTAAAAATTACAAAACAAAAGCAACTGACACAAAAGACCAGACCTATATGTAACGTGACCCAGACTACACTGCTATGCAACAATGGCAGAAACTTTAAAAAGCTGCAGTAGGCTAAACTAAAATGGGCAAAAAGTGGGCAGCAAATAACAATAGATTTTTGAATTACAACTACATGACAAAAAATAGAGGTTAGGTCATTAAGATGTGAGATGATGCATAGAACAACACTGTGAAAAGCAATAGTGTTGCTATAAAATGTTGATAAGAAAAGCCCACCTGGAGTAGAGAGGTGGTAAAGGCAATGCTAAAAATAAATGAGATAAATTAAATTGCTTTAAGGAAAGAGAAGAAACTATTGAAGCACTCCAGACACCTGAGAGATGCAGCTTTCTCCAGGGTCAGCCTTAGGTCACTCAGGATAAGCTGGGAAAGAACGTGGCATAGAAAACCCTAACCATGAGAGCAGCACTGAGCTATTTCTCACAGTGCAGGGAAGATTTCCTTACATTTATCTAAACAAATTGCTTCAGAAGCAAAACAGTAAGTATGATTCTGCTGATCTCAACATGTTCACTACAATATTCTAAGGCAGCAGCAGAAACACTTCAAAATAAAGTTATATCTTCATGAACTATAAAAAAAAAAGTTCATGTAAATTACTTGTGGAGGGGTGAGGGGAGAGAATGAGAAACTACTAGAAAAATGGAAAGGGGAGACAGATTGATTTTTGTTGTTGTTGTCCATACTCACCCCACCCCCAACACCTATGCCCTGGAGCTATAAAGCGCATCTGCTCTAAGTCAGAGTTTATTAACAGCAGGTCCCCCAGTGGGAGAAGCCATTAGGTTCCTGCTGCAAAGACTCCGCTTTGAATGGGGTTATAAAATCACATGAAGAGAGATTTCCTTATCACTTTTTTTCTAAAACATGAAATCTTTGACTTTCAGGAAAATATATTTTATAGCTATAAATTTCCCAGAGACTATGAGTACCATTTAGTTCATAAAACTTTTACTTAGCATATATTTTGAGCCAAGTACTATATCAGCCAGTATAAAACAATCTAATGCCACAATCATTGTCAAAACTAGATAAAATGTCTAATGATACTGCCATCAAAATTTTTAGGTTCATTCAAAACCATCCCTTTTCAAAGACAAAAACAGAGATCTGCTTAACATAATCTAATTAATATGAAACAATATCAGCTTTCCATTATATGCCATCAATCTACCTTAGTGTCTCCACCTCTCTGCAAAGCTGATAACTGGTGTACACTTTCACCCTAATCTTCCCAAGAGCTCATTCCTCCAAAATCAATGTTCCTCAAAGTACAGCCAATATGTTGTGGGTCTTAGAACTTCTCCAACATCCACAGTACTATGTTTAATCTTTTGTTTTTCCAGAATACCAATTGGTATAAAGTAAAATAACAGGATAAAAACATTTAAACTAGTGTTTGTTTCTCTCTCTTTTCTTTTAATTCAACAGAATCTTTGTAATGCTCCCCTGAAAATGTTACACACATAGCCTATAGATAGATTCGTATTTCCTTTTTTGAAATATTAGAATGTCTAATTAATTTCTTCTCTTATTTGATTATTTCTATAGCATATTGGTCCAACTAAGCAAATCAGCTTACTACTTAGAAGTGTTATGATTTAGAACAGAATCTTAGAACTACAAAAAACAAGGAATCTTCAGATAAATTTAAATACAGAGATATAGGTTCATTTACCCAGAGTAATACAGTTAGTTAATGCAAAATTCTAGGATGTAATCTAGGTCCATAAACTTCTGGGCCAGTAGCCTTACCACCACCATATTCTGCCTCATTGTCAGCTCCTAAGAATGATTCTTGATCTTCCTTTGTCTAAAATATATAATCTCTTATAGGGCAACTGAAACAGAAACTTTTGTGGAGATGATCACAAAATTTTGAGAAAAAGCTAAATTTAACCAAGTTCTTTTTTTGTTTTTTTTAATTATTTTTAAGTAAGAGGCGAGGAAGCAGAGAAAGACTCCGGCATGCACCCGACCAGGATTCACCCAGCAAGCCCCTACTAGGCAATTATTGGCCAGTGCTGGTCCACAGCTCCAGTTGCTTGGCAACTGAGCTATTTTAATGCCTGAGGTGAGGCCATGGAGCCATCCTCAGCACCAGAGGACAACTTTGCTTGAACCACTCTAACCATTCAAGCCATGGCTGGGAGAGGTGGGGGGGAGAGAGAGAGAGATAAGGGGGAGGTAGAGAAGCAGATGGTAGTTTCTTCTTTGTGCCCTGACTAGGAATTGAACCTAGGACTTCTACATGCTGAGCCAATGCTCTTCCACTGAGCCAATCGGCCAGGGCCTTTAACCAAGTTCTAAGGACAAATTGTTACTATCTAAAAATGTTCTTTTATTTCTTCATGCTTAGAAGTTTCTTTCCAGTAAGTAAACCTAGAAAAATATGAAAAATCTACCCTATTATTTATTTCCTGGAACAAAAATTAAGGCTTAATTATAACACTGTGAGAGAGAAATGGGAACTACCACTGACTTTAGATAAATAAACAAAATAGTCATTGCTTTCAACAGTGTATAAAAAATCACAACGTAACTTTTTTATTTAATAAGGGTAACATTTTAAATTTTAAAAAGAAATAAGTAAAATATACAATCTTAGCATATTTGATAACCTATCAGTTCTCAATACCTGAGTCTAAAGTCTTTGAAGGCTACAGATGTTCTACTTTAAATTAGTGTCAAATTTAATATTTTGATCATAATTACCTCTCATGGGAGATTTCATGGCAGCTTCTACCATCCCTACTAAAAGCTGGAGACTCTTGGGGTCCTGAGCCAGTCCAGATGCAAAAGCTGCCAGGGCATCCGCATGACGTCCGAGGTACTGGAGGGCAACACCCTGTCGGAAGTATGCCTGAAAATACAAGAAATACAATGCATGTTTTACTTACACACTATGCTCCAACAAAGCTGATGATGACACTTTATTAGAACAACAGGTAAACAGAACTATGATGGAAATGCTCTTGACAAAAACCTAGTAAATAATTCATAATCAAATCAATTTCTTCAACATTATAAAATGTAAGCATACTGCTTTCAGGCAAATTATATTTTAAACTTTGATTCTTTTCACTTCTTGAACACTTACAAATTTTATCACATTATTTGGTGGTTTTTTTGTGTGTGGTTTTTTTTTGTAGAATTTTATTTTCAGGGGACTGCTACATTAAAAATGAATATATTTTAATTCACATAATGTCATTAGTAATGACCTTTCTATAAACATGGTTGGCAAAATAAAAAAGGTACAGAAGGAGGATGAGAAAAGTTTTCAAGCTTAACATCATACCCAGTTCTCCCTTCATCTTTTCTCTGTTAGCACGGCATTCTGCCAAGTACCGAAGAGCAAGTAAAGCTGAATGGATGACAAGGGGGTTGGAACGGTCCATAAATAAAATAAGGCCAGGCAGACATCCCTGATCCTGGACAATGGCTCTTCTATTTAGTGGATCTGCCGCTAGGTCCTGTAGCTGGATAACTACTGATAGAGCATCAAGTTCTTCATTCATGGTGGAAGATGAAGAATTCATCTTCTAGGCCAGGGGTCCCCAAACTATGGCCCGTGGGCCGCATGCAGCCCCCTGAGGCCATTTATCCAGCCCCCGCCGCACTTCCGGAAGGGGCACCTCTTTCACTGGTGGTCAGTGAGAGGAGCACAGGATGCTCCTGGAGTACTGTATGTGGCGGCACTGCACACTTGCATCACTTGTTACGGTTAGCAGTGACAAATATGGAACCGGACATTGACCATCTCATTAGCCAAAAGCAGGCCCATAGTTCCCATTGAAATACTGGTCAGTTTGTTGATTTAAATTTACTTGTTCTTTATTTTAAATATTGTATTTGTTCCCGTTTTGTTTTTTTACTTTAAAATAAGATGTGCAGTGTGCATAGGGATTTGTTCACAGTTTTTTTTGTAATCCGGCCCTCCAACGGTCTGAGGGACAGTGAACTGGCCTCCTGTGTAAAAAGTTTGGGGACCCCTGTTCTAGGCCATGCACATAAACAAAATCTTCTTAAATTCGCTGCAGAGCTTCAGGAGACCGGGGCCTGCCGCACTATCAGGGCCACGCCGATGGATGAGGCAGAAGGACCCGGAGGTGCAGAGCAGATTCTCAGATCGCAGCCACGGCCTCGGAGACAGCAAACCACCAGCCTTACTCTCGGAGGCAAAGAGCGTGGTGTTTTTTAATATATTGCTTTTATTGTTTTTTGATAATTTAAAAAACATTTTTTATTCCACCTTTCATATCATAAGCTCCTCAAGCACAAGGTTTTAGGGATTTCTTTAAATCTCAGTGGTTCGTTTTAAGATAAATGAGACACTCAAATTCCACTTATTTTATATTTTCTCTTTTATATAATTAATGGGGGAAATCAATATGTAATTATTAAGACAATTTTAATAATAGTAACATCACATGGCTATATTTTTTTTATTGATTTTTAGAGAGAGAGGAGTGAGAGAGAAAGAGAGAGAGAGAGAGAGAGAGAGAAGGGGGAGGAGCAGGAAGCATTAACTCCCATATGTGCCTTGACCAGGCAAGCCCAAGGTTTCGAACCGGCAACCTCAGTGTTCCAGGTCGACGCTTTATCCACTGCGCCACCACAGGTCAGGCATAATGTGGCTATATTTAATGTAGTATTTCAAATATAATATTTTAAAGCTGTTATCTAAAATATGCCTCCTTTGCTTAGAAACAAAATAAGAATGTTGTTCTAGTCTTTAATTGGATTAGTTTTAAAACTAGTATCATCAGTTGATGATAGGAGAATGTCCCTTCTTCCAGTTAACTGCAGAAAGAGCCAGAAAATTGATGAAATATTTAAATTTTAGAATAGTCTTAAAGAAGCACAGTTTGTTTTCGAGCACACAGAGTAAAAACAAGTAAATGAATAAAATGTTACTAGTATATAACCAGCAAAGGAACTTATTCCTGATTAAATAACACATAAAAATGACAATGCATTCATTCTGTTTACATAACATCTGCTTCTAAAATACTTAGCCTCCTATTTAAGTTAAACATTCTTACAATACTATATGTTTATAACGCAAATTAATCTTTTCAGTCAAATATACTTTGAGTTGTCACAAATTGTATTTATGGGATCTAAATGAAGTTTCAAACAACTAAAACTACTATTTACTAAACTTAATACATAATAATATAATTTTATATTAAATATACATTCACACACAGAATGAGAACACCTTTAATGTTTAGAAAACATATTTACTTATCCTATTTCATTTTTACAACTACCCTTTGAGGTAATTTAAGATAGGCAACATTATTCAGTGTTTCTACTAAGAATCTGTAAACAGAATGAATACTCATAGATGACTACAGGCTATTCAGACTTTTATTAATTTAAAGTATCAGCAGCTGTTAAAACTCAGACCCCCCAGTAAGACAATAACCTGTAAATGTACTTTCATTACTAATTCATAAGATCACTTCCTTTCATTGGGCTCAGCCACTGTTTTCATATTTAATATGTTTTATAGACATTTTTCACTATCCGTTTTTTTTCACATTTTAGGTGATTTCTAAAATGCAAGCGACAATACATGCCACGTTGCCACTAAAAATAACTATTGTTTACATAATTTTAGAAGTGCTATATTAAAGCTTCACTAAAAGAATTTATATTTATTTGGATAATATGTACATGCCAAATACCTGTAAACTGTAATTCTAATTTATGGAGGGAGATGAAAGATGTCTTTGATAATTGATTTCAGATATATATTTTAAAAACCAAAACTCTGTGATGATCATTTCACAATATATGTAAGTCAAATCATACTTTAGAACTTAACCTTACTCAATGTTGTATGTCAATGATCTCTCAATAAAACTAAAAAAAAACACATAAAAATCTTAGTCATAATGGGTTTTGATAATTTCTTGCATTTTAAAGCAAAACTTTATCATTCATTACTTCGCTGAGAGAACTGAAAAATATGACTTATCTACTTATTAGGTTGGTCAATTTGTGTTATATGCCAGTTACAGTATCAAGTTCACACAGCAGTTAAAGAATAATGTGCATGTTTTCTTTTCTAAGGCCATTCAGTAATTAGATGAGACAAGGTATGACTGGATCATGTTGCCCACAATCTTGGTTTCCTTCCTTCGGAAGATTTTGAAAAGAGTATGTATAGAAGGCTCAAAGGTCTCCCTTGGTCCTCCCTAATTCCCTTCCACACTCACCAACCCAACCTTATAAGATTTTTCTGTTAAAAGCTTAGAGGGATACCCCTAACAAGAAAGCATAATAAGTCAAGCTCTGACAAACCCCTGTTCCTAACTCAGAGTGGGGATCTCCCAACTTTGTCCTATGCAATATTCAGTGTGTGTACAAAAGGCTTTTGAATAAAAATTATAGATACTTCTGTAAGAGGTATGCCACAATGGAGTTCAAGTGGATGATAATAAAACCTAGATTGTGGGTTACTGTGATATAATAAAAAGAATCAGCACAGTGCCTGGACAGAGTAAGTACTCAATAAAATGAACTATTTTGATTATTAGTTAATAAGAAAAGAATCTTAAGAATACATAATTACAAACTAACATAATGTAAAGAGTCCAGCAAATACTATTCAATATATTATTCAATTCCTATCATTGCTTTATTTGCTCCTCCTCTAGCTCCATAAAAGACTATTGGCAACTGGGAAACACTGCAGAAAGGCTCCCAGACAAAATCTAACCATCTGACAAAAAGAAATTGGCACTATCAGGTCTTGGAAGATAAAACAGCCACCCACAGGATCCTCGGCCAGCCTCTTCCAAAGCAAAGGTCAAAATGTGCTGAGATCACAAAAAATTGATGTAATCGGCTGTAGCCTATGTGCTTCAACCCTATTGATTCCTGTTACTAATTTTTCTTTTCCTCAGAATCAAAGGTCTCCCATGAAGCTGCTTAATCTGGGAAAGGGGAAATTTTTGATCACTTAGAATTAAGCAGAGGTAAATATATGTGCAGCATGCCAAGGGATAGTGGGGTTTATGGAGCAATATTGAACACTTGGTGCCCAGCTAACCTCAGAAAATACATTCCCATGCATATGCCACATTCTGGTCACTGGTTATGTCACAAATAGAGAAGGAAGGGCAACATGAATTGACTATTGAGAGCACCTACACTCTGAGAACAACAGTTTTAAGTGGAAAGTTTAGCCAAGAAAAGAAACTTATAGGGAGCTACTTAACATTGGACTAAAGGTGGGATGCCTACATTTTCAAGCATTACAGTCATTCATTTATTTTTTGTTGTTCAAAACAAAGAACTCTCAGTGATTATTCCACATATGCTACTAAATCACCTCACAAATACAAGTGGGTTACAAGAATAAGTTCATTTATCCCTTCCTTCCTTCCTTCCTTCAATTAACATTCCTTAAAAACCCACAGCACCAGGCACTGCGCTGTGTACCACAAATATAAAGAAACAAAGGCAGGACTCATACCCTCAATGTGCTCACAGTCTATAAGAGAAGAATATAAAAAGCTATAAATATCTTAACTACTACCTTCAGAACTGCTTTCTAGTAGTGAGGTTTTGTAATACTGAAGCAGTAATAAAAATGTAACTGATGACTGAAGTACTTATGCCCTGCTGTTAAAACTGTATTTGTTCTATATTAAGTGGCCATTCTTCTCAACTCAGAGAGTTTGCTATAGACAAATGATTGTGCCCTTCCAAAATTAATGTGTTGAAACTTAATCCTCAATGTAATGGTGGAGCTTTCAGGGGTAATTAAGTCATGAGGTGGAGCCCTCATGAATGAGATTAGTGCCCTTATAAAAGAGACCCCAGAAAATCCCCTCTCCCCTTTTACCATGCAAGGACACAGGAAGGAGACAAATATCTATTAACGAGGAAGTAGACCCTCACCAGACACCAAATATGCCATCAGCTTTTTTAAATGTTCATACTTTTGGCATTGGTTTGTATAGGCTTCAATTATCTAGTAAATTCGTTATTTGGGAAAAACATCATATACATGTTAAATAAGGTTCTTTGGCCTAAGTGGAAAAGAAGACCAAAAATGTATTTGTTGAAACACGAAATAGTCCTTTCTCCCAGAGTTTATCCTAAAACACTGATTATTAGAATTACTACAAGATGTTTGGAGGCCCAAGCCTATTTTAGAATTAATAAGATCCAAGCTTTACCAAATCTACCCTGCCACTATAAATTATGAAAAGTTTTACTGCATATACGTAGATGTTTTATTTTCTAAAACCTTTTTATAGTTATATCGTTTGTTGAACCATTATTTGTGCCCAACACTATGGTAGGTATTTTCCATAGTTTATCACTAACCCTAGCAATATTCTATATGAGGTTCTTATGACAACTATTGCAAAAAAAAGAGGTGGTTACAAAACCTGCTCCAAACCATACAGATATAAAGAGAGAGAAGCCTGCTGCCAAACTCTTTCCACCATTTCACATTACCTTTTTGATAAAAATATTAAAAAGAAAATGGAATTCAATTAACCTCTAAATCAAGCCTTTTGTTTGAGAATTCTTGTACTTGCAAAATTCAACCTATGGAGGCAGAAATAAAGGAAAATCAGAAATGACACAGAAAATTTATGACATGAATATTTAATCTCTATTCCATTAGCGACCGTTGATTGTAGAACAATTTTTAATGAATTGGATGGAAGGAAAATTCATTTCATTAACCTTTCATAAAAATGTATTATTGAACCAAACAGGCCACTGTACTTGCAACTCAGTTCGATGTTAATTAGATTACAGGCATGAGGCTTTAAATCAAAGAGAAACAAAAGGAGCCATCAGCAAGCTTCTTAGCCAATGCTTGTTTGTTTGCTGGCTAAAATGGGTTTTTACCTGTAATACAATTTGCTATGCTTCTTTTATTTTGTGACATTTTCAAGTGAATTTTATCTTGCTTCTATTTGCTGACACTTTACATTAAAAATAAAAATAAAACCTTGAGAATCAGCAAAGAACACATTCTTCATGTAGCAATGTGTTTTACCTGCTCAGCTGGGAGTAATCATTTCTATCTCTCCAGAAAACTACACTTCTATTTTTTACTAGTCTGTCTTATTGTATGCTGAAAGCACATGCAAGAGATTGGAGGCTATTTTAGAAAACACCATTATTTAGTTTGCAACCCAGAGTCAGAGGCCCAAATGGCCTCAACATAATGTTCTAACCAAATCTGCAGCTGTGAATTGCTTTTCTCCCCAGCATTGGCTTTTGGTACATTTGATGTCAATTTCTAAAAAAAAAAATCTGCTCTCAATCCTGATTATTTCATATCACACAAGCTATTTCTTTTTCAAAATAATTTTAAACTAATTGTACCAAAAGTGTTAAAATACCTTTCTAGGCCCTGGCCGGTTGGCTCAGCGGTAGAGCGTCGGCCTGGTGTGCGGGGGACCCGGGTTCGACTCCCAGCCAGGGCACATAGGAGAAGCGCCCATCTGCTTCTCCACCCCTCCGCCGTGCCTTCCTCTCTGTCTCTCTCTTCCCCTCCCGCAGCCAAGGCTCCATTGGAGCAAAGATGGCCCGGGCGCTGGGGATGGCTCCTTGGCCTCTGCCCCAGGCGCTAGAGTGGCTCTGGTCGCGGCAAAGCGACGCCCCAGAGGGGCAGAGCATCGCCCCCTGGTGGGCAGAGCGTTGCCCCTGGTGGGCGTGCCGGGTGGATCCCGGTTGGGCGCATGCGGGAGTCTGTCTGACTGTCTCTCCCCGTTTCCAGCTTCATAAAAGATTAAAAAAAAAAAAAATATATAACCTTTCTAAAAAAGAAATTAGAAGTTTGACAAGAAGTTAAAGAAAAGATAAAATGACAATCAGGAGTTAAATAAATAGGTATCATTTCCTGGCACTGGAGGAATTGCCAATGTTAAAGTATATGTCAGACTATAAAATGTGTGTACCATAATCTGGAATTTCTCTCTAGCTTTAAAAATAAACAATGAAAAAAGTTTGGAGTCCCCTAGAGCAATGGTTCTGAACTTTCAATATCATATGCCTTCATTCTATGGGTGTGGTGTAGGAGAAGTATAAAGTTGTGCCAAGAAGGAAATCACAGGGAATTTCCTGAACATCTTCCAAGAAATCATCTGCATTCAGCATGAGTTTGGTGCTCCTATTCGACCAATCCTCCCCCTACCCTGGAACACAGAGCATGTGTGCCTTCACACACATAGCCTGGTCCTAGGGAATGTGATAAGATCAGAAGCAAAATGGAAAAAAAATAAGGGTGAGCAGAAAAAATGGTGGGTTCAGAAAAACAATAAAGCCAACAATGTGGGAATTAAAGGATCCTGAATTCTCACTATTAGAAAAAACACCTGGCATCTCTCCTCCCATAATGCAGATATATTCAAACCATGCCAGATTAATGGGAACCCATTCCCTCTAGAAGCAGTCTATTAGAAATTATTGCTGTATGTGTAATGGGACATACGAGTTCTACATAGGCTTCCTTGAGCAGATATAATTCCACCATTAGTGACTCACTCCTTGATCTTTCTGAGCTTCCAAATCTATAAAATGTCAAATTTATTTGAAGTTTCTAATAGAGAATATTTTAAATTAATAAACTTTATTTTTAGGGCAATTCTAGCTACACAAAAAAACTGAGTGAAAAGTAAAGAGAATTCACCTATAACCATTGTTGTGACACATGTTCAACCCCCCACCCCACTATCAACATCCTGCACCAAGTGGTACCTTCTCACAATCAATGGAAAGTTATTTTCATATGAATGGCTCAATAAGAGTACAGAAAAATAAATCAGTGAATTCAAATATAGCTCAATAGAAATTACCCAATCTTAACAAGAGAGAAAAATAATGGAAAAACAAAAATGAACAGAGCCTCATGAATATGTTGGCTAATAACAAAAGGTTTAACATTTATGTCATTGGAGACCCAGTAGGAGACAATAAGATAGGTGAAGCAAAAAAACCAAACAACCCCCCCCCCAAATCTGAAACAAACAATGGCTGAAAATTTTCCACCTTTTATGAAAGATATAAGCAGACATATAAACCTGCAGATCTGAGGTTAGCAAACCCCAAACAGGATTAACCCAAAGAAATATCAAAATCAAATTACTGAAAACAAAAGACAAAAAAAAACCCATCTTGACAGCAGCCAGAAAAAAAATGTCATATTACATGTAGAGAAGCAATTTAAATGATGACAGATTTCTCATCACAAACCATGGAGGCCAGAAAGCATTAGAAAGACTATTTCAAGTGCTGAAAGAAAGGAACAGTAAGCCTGGAATTCTTTAATCCTTCAGGAAAACATTCTCAGAAATGATGCTGAAATAAAGACATGTCATATGAAGGAAAACTAAAAAAGAATACGTTACCAATAAACCTACTCTAAAAGACATGCTAAAGGAAGTTCTTCACATACAAGAGAAATAACACTACAAGGGGACATGGCAGTACAATAAGTCCAAATAAATAGATGAAAAACAAATCAGAAAAGAAAAATCTATCCCTATGAGTAACCAATATGATTATCAACATAAACAATCCTAAGGAAAATACACACAAAAAAAGCTCTTAGGACAAACTGATACAGCAAGTCAGTAAATACAAAATTAACAGAAAAAACAACCATATTTTATAACAGCAAAGAACAACTAAAAATTGAACTTTTAAAAACAATACCATTGGCAGTAGTTTCAAAAATCAAAATATTTAGATGTAAATCTAACAAAATATGTATAGATGAATATGTTGAAAACTACAAAATACTCATAAAAGAAATCACTGAACACTTATATAAGAAACATACCATAGTTATGAATTAAAAGACTAAATACAGGTACAATGTCAACCCTCCGCCCTGGCCGGTTGGCTCAGCGGTAGAGTGTCGGCCTAGCGTGCGGAGGACCCGGGTTTGATTCCCGGCCAGGGCACACAGGAGAAGCGCCCATCTGCTTCTCCACCCCTCCGCCGTGCCTTCCTCTCTGTCTCTCTCTTCCCCTCTCGCAGCCAAGGCTCCACTGGAGCAAGGATGGCCCGGGCGCTGGGGATGGCTCTGTGGCCTCTGCCTCAGGTGCTAGAGTGGCTCTGGTCGCAACATGGCGACGCCCAGGATGGGCAGAGCATTGCCCCCTGGTGGGCAGAGCGTCGCCCCATGGTGGGCATGCCAGGTGGATCCCGGTCGGGCACATGCGGGAGTCTGTCTGACTGTCTCTCCCTGTTTCCAGCTTCAGAAAAATGCAAAAAAAAAAAAAAGTCAACCCTCCCCAAACTGAAAAAACACAAATAGATTTAATACAATGCTAATCAAAATCAAGTAAGATTCTTTGTACATACAGAGAGCTGAGTCTAAAAATTTATACAGAAAGGTACTACATTCAGAAAGGGTGGTATGAGATGGTTCACTTAGCTCACATAACAACTTTGGGAAAGAGGCATTATTATACCCACTTTTAAAATGAGGAACCTGAGTTCAGAGATGTAAAGAAATTTGATCAGTTTGAACACCTACTGGGGAAGAAGTCAATCAGGGTGGATTGATGGCAAAATCTGTGCACTTTTCACCTACATCATGCTGTCTCCCTACTTCCTAATGGTGTCCTATGACTCACTCCCAAAGAGTCTCCTTTCTCAATAAAGTAGATTGGATTAGATTAGATTAAATAGATAGGTGGATAGATAAAAAAAACCAGATTTTTAAAAAACATTTTATTTATTCATTTTAGAGAGAGAGAAGGGGTTAGGAGCAGGAATCATCAACTCCCATATGTGCCTTGGCCAGGGAAGCCAGGGTTTCAAACTGGCAACCTCAATGTTCCTGGTCGACGCTTTTATCCACTGCACCACCACAAATCAGGCGATAAACAGATTTTGTTTTAAAGAAAAATAATTATATCACAGAAACATAATAAACAGAATTTGATGACAACAGGTGCAATTGAAATATATGCTGTTTCTTTGCCTGTGTACATTCGGGGATCTTAAGTACTTCTAAATAACATCATATTGCTGACACATGTTTAGTAATTACATTACCGTCCTCAACGCATCTCTATAACCCCTTGATGCCAGGGCTACCTCTCAATCATGAGCTAATCTAGCTTTCCCTTATAAGACATGAAAAGAAAATGGCTTTTATTTTATAGACCAGTAGTTCTCAACCTGTGGGTCGCCGACGACCCCAGCAGGGTCGAATGACCAAAACACAGGGGTCACCTAAAGCCATTGAATTTCGACCTACAGGTTGAGAACCGCTGTTATAGACGGATAAACTAAGGTAAAGAGAGGTTAAAGTTCACAGTTTCTGCCTCTGAGCCCATTACAGTTGTCCTAAATAGAGTATTGTTTTGTACAGACTATTTACAGAAACTTTAATCCTGAAAGGGTCAATGCCAGGGATTCAGGTTTCCCATTTTCTTTCTTTGTTTTGTTTTCTTAAGTAGTTATTTATGTGACTGTCCTCCTAACTAAATGGGCCAATCTGGGCATAAACCATTTTCTCATTTTCTCTGCTTATAGGAAGGAATGGTTTATTTCAACTCTGCAGATAACATCTTGAGGTCTCAGGAGGATGACAAATTGAAACAGTCTCTTTCTTGCCTAACATTTCCTACCCAAGAGTCAAGTGATGATGTTAAGGGACAAATCTCTTTTCTCCTGACAATTTGCACTTATTTTCTTAATAGCCCTGCAAAAATTCAATGAATTTCAGTTTGCTTAGAGCCTACTTAGTGCCTGCCAACAAGCTCAGGAGTTTTCATTCATCAGCTTAATAGTCCTATCCTGGTGATGCATTCTTATGAAATGATGGCAGCAATTCCAAAAAAGAAATAGCAGAGAGATAGGGCAAATGAATTTCCTTTCAAAAAAGCCATCAGAATACCATAGCAGTTCCTACATACCTAAAAACTTAATAAATTATTTTGATTGAGAAGTGGTCAGAGACTTTATTCAAGTATAATAGCAATGTTAACAATTATCTATTCACTAGGATTATCAGTATTTTGCAAAATCATTTAAAAACAAGCACAACCACCAAATATACTGCATAACTCTATCAATAAATCTAGTTCTTGCTAATTATGCATAAAAAGCAACAGTCAGACAACTGGTACCTCAGTTGACTAAATAGTTGCAGATTAATGCTCTTTTCTGACCTATTAGGATGTCTTACACCACATAATTCTGGTATGTTATGTGGCAGGTCCATTCTGTACAGGAATAATGTGATTCCACATCCTCTTCCAAAGATCACAAGTTGCTAACATTCTCCCCTTCATTACTTAAAGCTCACTTTCTAGAAAACTTTTATATTTTTGCAAGAAAGTTTCAGACGAGCGGAAAGATGGCGATGGAGTAGGCGGACGTACTAACTTCCACCTCCCAGAACCAAAGTGGATTACAACTTAATTTTAAGAACCATCATCTGGAAAAACCAATTTTGGACTAAACTAAAAGGACTCTTTAACCAAGAAACACTGAAGAAGCCACACTGAAACTGGCAGGAAAAGCAAAAACACGGAGAGGGCTGCCCAACTCCCGGGCGTGAATGGCAGCCTGGAGGGATTCGCATGGAGGGAAGTGAGTTTAGCGGAGAAGGAAGGGTTCTGAGCCCCAGGAACAAATCCCCAGCCTGCAGCCCCAGAGACTAGAAGAGGCGTATGGACAATATTTAGCTGAAAAACAAGCCAGGATAGTGTTTATGAGAAAGAGATTTCTCAGACCCAGGATTCCTCTTAAAGGGACCACACAGAAAACCTCTTACACAACCACTCACCTGGGACTCTGGGAGACTGGGAGAGTTGAGAGGACCAGAGTAGCAGGAAGAGACTGTAATCTAGGAGAAACAGGGAGAAACAATTTGACGGACAGCCACCCTAACCCCTGGGTTGAGTCACTCCCCAAATATAAACTGAATATTTACCCTGGAACCAGCAATACCAGCAAAAGTAAGCAGGACACCAGCCAAACGAGCTCTCCTATGGCACTCAGAGCAGAGTCGCTTGGAGGGAGGAAGCCATCAGGAATACAGTATTGAGTGCTAGGGTCTCAGCTGCACTGCGGCCACCCAGACTGCTGAGGGCTCGCCGGAGGGCGGGCAGCAACAGACGCAAAAGCGCAGTCCCATCAACGGGGGTGGAAGCTGGGCCATCCATGACTGAGGCATGAGCTCAGTCCCACCCAGCGGTGGTGGAAAGGGCGCACAAAAGTGGTCTGACTGGGCTGCGGGCCAGGTGAGAAAAAGTAGTCCCGCCTGCAATCCCACCCGCAGTGGCAAGAAGAAAGCCCAGCAAAAGCAAGAGAACCAGCAGAGAGCAGCAGCTGAGCAGGGGCGTGCAGCCCAGCCTAGGAGCCGGGGTGTGTGGCCCGACGCGAGAGCACAGCCCCGCCATCAGGTCAGGGTGAAAGCCAAAGACCAGGCAGAGACCTTTGGCTAAGCATAGGTGTGCAGCCACACCCGCAGTACCAAGGCTTGCGGCCCCAGCGTGGACCGCAGCCCCACACAAGAGGGCAGGGCCAAGCCCCAAACCTGCAGGGGCTTGTAGCCCGGGCACGTGAACACAGCCCCGCCCACGGAGGAGAGGAACAAACCTCAGGGACTGCCCTCAGAGAGTATGGCAGTGGGCAGGCCCCGGCAACATCATACCCTAACGCCAGAGGCAGCGGCAGAGGGGGTGGCAAACCTGTAGACAGACCACACTTAGGGAACACAGAAGTAATACCCATTGGATTCCTGTGGCCACACTATTCTTATACAAAGACAGAATGGGCAGAGAAATGCAACCCAAATGAATCAACAGAAATCCCAGAGAAGGACTTGAATGAGTCAAATATAAACAAATTATCGGATGCAGAGTTTAAAATAATGATTGTTAGGATGCTCAAAGATCTTAGAACAGCAATAGATGGACATAACGAGCACCTAAATAAAGAGATAGCAAATATAAAAAAGGACACTGAAATAATAAAAAAGAATCAGTCATAAATGATAAATACAATATCAGAAAAGAAGACCACAATGGAAGGAATTAAAAGCAGGATGGATGAAGCTGAGGATTGAATCAGTGAGTTAGAGGACAAGCCAAATGAAGGCACGGAAGCAGAGCAGCAAAAAGAAAAGAGACTCAAAAAGTGTGAGGAAATTCTAAGAGAGCTCTGTGACAACATGAAGAGAAATAACATCCGCATCATAGGGGTCCCTGAAGAAGAAGAAAAAGAATAAGGAAATGAAACCTTGTTCAATCAAATCAAAGCTGAAAACTTCCCTAAATTGATGCAGGAAAAAGTCACACAAGTTCAAGAAGCATAGAGAATTCCATTAAAGAGAAACCCAAAGAAATCCACACCAAGACACATCATAATTAAAATACCAAAGCTAAGAGATAAACAGAAAATATTAAAAGCTGCTAGAGAAAAAAAGGCTATCACCCACAAAGAAGCCCCCATAAGGATGACATCCAACTTCTCAACAGAAACATTTGAGGCCAGAAGGGAATGGCAAGAAATATTCAAAGTAATGCAAAATAAGAGACTACAACCAAGACTATTTTATCCAGCAAGGTTATTGTTAAAAATTGAAGGAGAAATAAAAAGCTTTCCAGACAAAAAAAACCTCAAGGAAGTCATTACAACCAAACCAATGCTGCAAGAAATGTTAACGGGCCTGTTGAAAACGGAACAAAGGGGGAAAAGAATGTACTAAAAGAGGAAGATAGCTTTAAAAAATAAAATGGCAAAAAACAACTACATATCAATAATAAACTTAAATGTAAATGGATTAAATGATCCAATCAAAAGAAATAGAGTAGCTGCATGGATAAGAAAACAGGACACATACATATGCTGTCTACAAGAGAGACCCCGTAAAACAAAAGATGCACATAGACTGAAGGTAAAAGGATGGAAAAAATATATCATGCAAATGGAAATGAAAAGAAAGCTGATACTTATATCAGACAAAATGGACTTTAAAACAAAGTCCATAGTAAGAGACAAAGAAGGTCACTACATAATGATAAAGGGAGCAATCCAACAGGAAGATATAACCATTATAAATATCTACGCACCTAATATAGTAGCACCTAAATATATAAAGCAGACTTGGATGAATATAAAGGACAAGATCAACAGCAATACTATAATAGTAGGGGATTTCAATACCCCACTAACATCATTAGATAGATCCTCAAGAAAGAAAATTAACAAAGAAACAGCAGACTTAAAGGACACACTAGATCAACTGGATTTAATAGATATCTTTAGAACCTTTCACCCTAAAGCAGCAGAGTATACATTCTTTACAAGTGCTCATGGTACGTTCTCTAGGATAGACCACATGTTAGGGCACAAAAGCGATATCAACAAATTTAAAAAGCCTGAAATCATATCAAGCATTTTCTCTGATCACAATGGCATGAAACTAGAAATCAACCAGAACACAAAAACTGGAAAATACTCAGACACATGGAAACGTAATAACATGATATTAAATAATGAATGGGTTAACAATGAGATAAAAAGAAATTAAAATATTCCTAGAAACGAATGATAACGAGCATGCAACAACTCAGAATTTATGGGACACAGCAAAGCAGTATTGAGAGGGAAGTTCACAGCACTACAGGCATACATTAAAAAGCTAGAAAAAGCTCAAATAAACAACCTAACACTGCATCTAAGAGAACTAGAAAAAGAATAGCAAATAAAGCCCAAAGGTAGTAGAAGAAAGAAAATAATAAAGATCAGAGCAGAAATAAATGACATAGAGTCTAAAGAAACAATATAGAGGATCAATGAAACCAAAAGATGGTTCTTTGAAAGGGTTAACAAAATCGATGAACCTTTAACCAGACTCAGCAAGAAAAAACAAGAAAAGATTCAAATAAATAAAATTATAAATGAGAGTGGAGAAATCACAACTGACACAACAGAAATACAAAATATTGTAAGAAAATACTACGAAGAACTGTATGCCAAAAAATTAGACAACCTAGGCCCTGGCCGGTTGGCTCAGTGGTAGAGCGTCGGCCTGGCATGCAGAAGTCCTGGGTTCGATTCCCGGCCAGGGCACACAGGAGGAGCGCCCATCTGCTTCTCCACCCCTCCCCCTCTCCTTCCTCTCTGTCTTCACCCCCCCCTGCAGAGAGGCTCCATTGGAGCAGAGATGGCCCAGGCTCTGGGGATGGCTCCTTGGCCTCTGCCCCAGGCGCTGAAGTGGCTCTGGTCGCGACAGAGCGACGCCCCGGAGGGGCAGAGCATCGCCCTCTGGTGAGCAGAGCGTTGTCCCCTGGTGGGCATGCCGGGTGGATCCCGGTCGGGCGCATGCGGGAGTCTGTCTGACTGTCTCTCCCGGTTTCCAGCTTCAGAAAAATACAAAAAAATAAAAATAAAAAATTAGACAACCTAGATGAAATGAACAAATTCCTTGAAACATATAATCTTTCAAAAATCAACGTGGAAGAATCAGAAAACCTAAACAGACCAAGTACAACAAATGAGATTGAAACAGTTATCAAAAAACTCCCAACAAACAAAAGTCCTGGGCCAGATGGCTTTACTGGTGAATTCTACCAAAGATTCAAAGAAGAACTATCCCCTATCTTTCTCAAACTATTTCAAAAAATTCAAGAGGAAGGAAGACTTCCAAGCTCCTTTTATGAAGCGAGCATAATTCTGATTCCAAAACCAGGCAAAGACAACACAAAGAAATATAATTACAAGCCAATTTCCCTGATGAATTTAAATGCTAAAATCCTGAACAAAATATTAGTAAACCAGATCCAGCAATACATGAAAAAAAATCATACATCATGATCAAGTGGGATTTATTCTGGGGAGGCAAGGATGGTACAATATTCATAAATCAATCAATGTGATTCATTACATAAGCAAACAGAAGGAGAAAAACCACATGATAATTTTAACAGATGCAGAAAAAGCATTTGATAAAATCCAGCACCCATTTATGATCAAAACTCTCAGCAAAATAGAAATACAAGGAACATACCTCAACATGATAAAGGCCATCTATGACAAACCCACAGCCAAAACCATAATTAATGGGCAAAAATTAAAAGCAATCCCCTTAAGATCAGGAACAAGACGGGGGTGTGCCCCCTTTCTCCACTCTTATTCAACATAGTCCTGGAAGTCCTAGCTATAGCAATCAAACAAGAAGAAGAAATAAAAGGCATCCAAATTGAAAAAGAAGTAAAATGATCATTATTTGCAGATGATATGATATTGTATATAGAAAACACTAAAGTCTCAGTCAAAAAACTACTGGACCTGATAAATGAATTCATCAAGGTAGCAGAGTATAAAATTAATATACAGGAATCAAGAGGCATTTTTATACACCAACAATGAACTATCAGAAAGAGAAATTAAGAAAACAATCCCCTCCACTATTGCAACTAAAAAATAAAGTACCTAGGAGTAAATTTAACCAAGGAGGTTAAAGACTTGTACTCAGAAAATTACAAAACATTGATAAAAGAAATCAAGAAAAATACAAACAAGTGCAAGCATATACCTTGCTCATGGTTAGGAAGAATGAACATCATCAAAATGTCTTTACTATCTGACCAGGCGGTGGTGCAGTGGATAGAGTGTCGGACTGGGATGTGGTAAACCCAGGTTTGAGACCCCGAGATCTCCAGCTTGAGCACGGGCTCATCAGGTTTGAGCAAGGCTTACCAGCGTGAGCCCAAGGGTCGCTGGCTTGAGCAAGGGGTCACTTGGTCTGCTGTCGTCCCCTGGTCAAGGGACATATGAGAAATCAATCAACGAACAACTAAGGAACCGCAACGAAAAATTGATGTTTCTCATCTCTCTCCCTTCCTGTCTGTCTGTCCCTATCTGTCCCTCTCTCTGCTTCTGCCACAAAAAAAAGTCTATACTAACCAAAGCAATTTATAAATTCAATACAACACCAATTAAAATACCAATGATATACTTCAAAGATATAGAACACATATTCTAAAAATTTATATGGAACCAAAAAAGAACATGAATAGCCTCAGCAATCTTGAAAAGGAAGAATAAAATGGACGGTATCACACTTTCTGATATCAAATTATACTACAAGGCCATTATACTCAAAACAGCTTGGTTGTGACACCTTAGTTGTTCATTGATTGCTTTCTCATATGTGCCTTGACCATGGGGCTACAGCAGACCGAGTAACCCCTTGCTTGAGCCAGCAACCTTGGGTCTAAGCTGGTGACCTTTTTGCTCAAACCTGATGAGCCTGTGCTCAAGCTGGCGACCTCGGGGTCTCAAACCTGGGTCCTCTGCATTCCAGTCCAACGCTCTATCCACTGCGCCACCGCCTGGTCAGGCTCAAAACAGCTTGGTATTAGCATAAGAACAGACATATAGATCAATGGAACAGAACAGAGAACCCAGAAATAAACCCACACCTTTATGGGCAATTGATATTTGATAAAGGAGGTAAGAGCATACAATGGAGTAAAGATAGTCTCTTTAACAAATGCTGTTGGGAAAACTGGACAACTACCTGCAAGAAAATAAAACTAAACCACCAACTTACACCAGTCACAAAAATAAACTCAAAATGGATAAAAGACTTAAATGTAAGTCATGAAACCATAAGCATCTTAGAAGAAAACATAGGCAGTAAGCTCTCCAACATCTCTTAAAGCAATATATTTGCTGATTTATCTCCATGGGCAAATGAAATAAAAGACAGGATAAACAAATGGGACTATATCAAACTAAAATGCTTTTGTACAGCTAAAGACAACATGAACAGAATAAAAAGACAAACCAACAATGGGAGAACATATTTGACAATACGTCTGATAAGGGGTTAATAACCAAAATTTATAAAGAACTTGTAAAACTCAACACCAGGAATACAAACAATCCAATCAAATATGGGCAAAAGAAATGAATAGACACTTCTCCAAAGAGGACATACAGATGGTTAATAGACAGGTGAAAAAATGTTCAACATCACTAATCAATAGAGAAATGCAAATTAAAACCATATGAGATATCACCTCACACCAGTCAGAATGGGGCTCATTAACAAAACAACACATGATAGGTGCTGGCGAGGATATGGAGAAAAGGGAACCCTCCTTCACTGCTGGTGGGAATGCAGACTGGTGCAGCCACTGTGGAAAACAGTATGTAGATTCCTCAGAAAATTAAAAATGAAACTGCCTTTTGACCCAGCCATCCCACTTTTAGGAATATATCCCAAGAATACCATATCACTGATTCAAAAAAGAAATGCACCCCTATGTTTATGGCAGCATTGTTCACAATAGAGAAGATATGGAAACAGCCCAAGTGTCCGTCAGTGGACGAGTGGATTAAAAAGCTGTGCTACATATACACAATGGAATACTATGGGGCCATGAAAAAGAAGGAAATCTTACCTTTTGCGACAACATGGATGGACCTGGAAACTATTATGTTAAGTGAAATAAGCCAGGCAGATAAAGAAAAGTATCATATGACCTCACTCATTTGAGGAATCCAAGGAACAATGTGAACTGAGGAACGGAATTAAACCTGAAGGGAAGGGGGGAGGGAGCTGTTGGGAGGGGGGCAAGGGACATGTTCAGGGGAATACAGGGGAGGGGGGATGCATTCGGGGAGACACTAGATTCTATGTAAACACAATAAATTAAATTAAAAAGAAAACTTTTATATTTTTAGTCTGACTTGTTTTTAAGTAAAATATTTTCTACTATTATTTGTTGATAAGTTTTAAATTCCAGAATCAAAGTTATTTTCTATTTTTTTTTTTTTCTTTTTTTTTTTTTTTTTTTTTTTTCATTTTTCTGAAGGTGGAAACAGGGAGAGACAGTCAGACAGACTCCCGCATGCGCCCGACCGGGATCCACCCGGCACGCCCACCAGGGGCGACGCTCTGCCCACCAGGGGGCGATGCTCTGCCCATCCTGGGCGTCGCCATGTTGCGACCCTCCTGGGTGTCGCCATGTTGCGACCAGAGCCACTCTAGCGCCTGGGGCAGAGGCCACAGAGCCATCCCCAGCGCCCGGGCCATCTTTGCTCCAATGGAGCCTTGGCTGCGGGAGGGGAAGAGAGAGACAGAGAGGAAGGCGCGGCGGAGGGGTGGAGAAGCAAATGGGCGCTTCTCCTATGTGCCCTGGCCGGGAATCGAACCCGGGTCCTCCGCACGCTAGGCCGACGCTCTACCGCTGAGCCAACCGGCCAGGGCTAAGTTATTTTCTATTTTTAATTAAATTCATCTTTGGCATTTTTTCTGTAACTGTTTCACCTTTCATCAAGAATGTTTTTGAATGGAGTATATAAATGTTGTATTATAAAGTTGTACATATGAAATTTATATAATGTTATCCCAATAAATTTAATTTAAAAATGGGTTTGCTACCTACTATGTATAGAAGTATTCAGTGTTACAGGGATATATAAGGAGATAATTAATCTCAGATTTCAGAAAGCATGTCATTAACTGGGTAGATATATATAAAAGCTGCACATTAAATAATTAAATAATTGTTTCAAAGCAATGTAAAACCAAATGCATATAAAAATTGAATATGGGTCTTTCCCGAACTTACACAGGAATTGTTTTCTCAAAATTGATTTTCAAAAAATAAATATAAGCCCTGGCCGGTTGGCTCAGTGGTAGAGCGTCGGCCTGGCGTGCGGGGGACCCGGGTTCGATTCCCAGCCAGGGCACATAGGAGAAGCGCCCATTTGCTTCTCCACCCCCCACCCCCTCCTTCCTTTCTGTCTCTCTCTTCCCCTCCCGCAGCCAAAGCTCCATTGGAGCAAGGATGGCCCGGGCGCTGGGGATGGCTCCTTGGCCTCTGCCCCAGGTGCTAGAGTGGCTCTGGTCGCAACACAGCGACCCCCCCCCCAGGGGCAGAGCATCGCCCCCTGGTGGGCAGAGCATCACCCCTGGTGGGCGTGCCGGGTGGATCCCGGTCGGGTGCATGCGGGAGTCTGTCTGACTGTCTCTCCCCATTTCCAGCTTCAGAAAAAAATAAAAAATAAAAATAAATATAAAAAAGTTCATTTTCAAGTCAATCATTAAAACTATCTTAAGCATTTTTTTCCAAAAAAAGAAATAATGCTGTAAAGGAGGGGTAGTCAACCTTTTTATACCTATCTCCCACTTTTGTATGTCTGTTAGTAGTAAAATATTCTAACCACCCACCGGTTCCACAGTAATTTATAAAGTAGGGAAGTAACTTTACTTTATAAAATTTATAAAGCAGAGTTACAGCAAGTTAAAGTATATAATAATAATTACTTACCAAGTACTTTATGTCAGATTTTCACTAAGTTTGGCAGAATAAATCTTTATAAAACAACTTACTATAGTTAAATCTTTTTTTTTTTTTTTTTTTGTATTTTTCCGAAGTTGGAAACAGGGAGGCAGTCAGACAGACTCCCACATGCGCCCGACTGGGATGCACCCGGCATGCCCACCAGGGGGTGATGCTCTGCCCATCTGGGGCATCGCTCTGTTGCAACCAGAGCCACTCTAGCGCCTGAGGCAGAGGCCATAGAGCCATCCTCAGCGCCCGGGATAACTCTGCTCCAATGGAGCCGGCTATACGGGAGGGGAGGAGAGAGACAGAGAGGAAGGAGAGGGGGAGGGGTGGAGAAGCAGATGGGCGCTTCTCCTGTGTGCCCTGGCTGGTAATCAAACCCGGGACTCCTGCACGCCAGGCCGATGCCCTACCACTGAGCCAACTGGCCAGAACCTAAATCTATCTTTTTATTTATACTTTGGTTGCTCCGCTACCACCCACCATGAAAGCTGGAACGCCCACTAGTAGGCAGTAGGGACCAGATTGACTACCACTGCTGTAAAGGGTAGTTATATTACCCACTCAGTTCACAATGACCTACCCATATATAATGCCATTGGTTTACAGGACTAGCATTATTACAGAAAGGAGAAGAAATGGAACTGATATATCCATTATTATGGACAAGCACTTTTACATAAGTAATGTTATTCAGTCTTAATAATCCTGCAAGGTAGCTTGTTATGTCTTCTTTTAAAGATAGAAATTCTGAATTAACTCGCCTAAGATAATAGGTTTTAAGTGAGAGAACAGAGATTCAAATCCAGGACTACCTGGCTCTGAAGCCAGGTCTCTGCTCCTATAGTAGGCAGGTTCCCTTTAAGACGGTGTTTATAAGGAAACACTTTTTCTGTGTTCCAAATAGGAATGTCAGGAATAAGCTTCACAGCCTGAAAGCTCCGGAAGTGCAGAAACAATGCCTTCTTATTTTTGCATCACCACTGGGGTGGTTACACAAAGTAGATTCCCAGTGATTATTGAATGAACGAACAAACAAATGAATGAACAAACGTATAAAATTAACAGAAAGTGAGTTCCTCAAAGACAGGGGTCATTTTTCTATTCAAATCTATATAATATTGCCTACTATAGATATATAGTAATCTATCCATCAATAGGTATTTATTAACTAAAGAATTCTACACCACTAGCACACCTTCTCTTATTCTGCTTTTCCCAAATTTTCAACACTGATTCGCTTTCAAATCGATTCCTTGAACTCAGTGTCTTTCAAAAGTTCAGTTCTCTCCTCCTTCCTTTCTTTAGATGCTGAAATACAGAGAGCCTAAATCCATATTTACATTTTTTATGTAATGCTCCCCAGCCAGGACAGATATGAATTTAACCTAGAAGGCTTTACCCATAATGCTCTTTGAGCTCTGGGTTTAAAAAAGATGCACTGCCCCTTGGAGAGGAATTATCCAAACTAATAGCAATGAAGTGGATTCATCCTGTCCAGAGTAAATGCAAATGAACTTGGTGGTATCAACTTTCTGAAACCAAACTTCTAAAGCAAATTAAGAAACCCATTTCACATTGTTTGAAAGAAATGTTGGCTGACACTTGCAAATGAGTCTTCTACGAGAAGTAGCTCTAATTCTGCAGCTTATGATTTCAAATGGTTTTAGAGCTGAATATTCAGAACCTACATCAATTTTTAATGTAATGGATAAAATTCCAAAAGCTTAAAAACACGGTTCCACTTCATAATCTGTCATTCTCTCTACTTTCTTTCAGGATACATTAATTTTTTAATAAGTTCTTATAACTAACTCCTAAGATATATTTTTAACCACTACAAGCTCAAAAATGATATACAAAACCCCTAATTTAATTGATATCTTATGTAAAGAATCTTTTTTAAATATAAAATTGTGACCATATTTAAATAAAAACACAGTAGTGATAGAAATATAGATTCTGAAATGATCACAAGAAAAATCCTTGAGAAAAAGACAAATCATTGTCTTAAGTTCCCAGGTGAGTACTTTTAATGTCCTATAAAAAACCATGTTGATTATTTTCAAAACTATCCTGAATATTATTAATGGTAAATGTTAAACTACCAAATATTCTGCAATATTAATAAGTGCTCTCTGAAGACATTGCTCAGCAACTGCAGTGAAACAAGAGAAACAGCTGTATTTTCAAATAAGAACAACAATATCTTCATTATCTTCACGATTGGCTCAGTGCAATGAAACAGAAATACTTGTTTTTAAAACATACTTTATAGCCACATTAAAATGCCTAATTAATCCTAATAAGGAAATGCAACTACTAACCACTTTCTTTGTAAAATCTCCTTTTTATTTCTATGAACTCTGAAATTTAATGGAAATCATTGTGCCATTATGACCAGAGTAATAAATGCCTATTGGTCAATAAGCTCTCAACCTTAACAGGCAGTTAACTAATTCAGCTGGAAATAAGACCAATAGTTCTAATGGCCTCTAATTTCACTGCAAGAGACCAACCTTATGAACTATAGCTGGTTTCCATGAGCTCTTCCTATAACAAAGAACAGCAATTTAAGTGTAAAAAACACATATTTGAAATTCAGATGCCTACACTGATTTTGCCAAGAAGATTCACAGATCAGAATAGGTCCTTCTTAAAAACATATTTAAGTGCAATAAACACAGCCAAGACAAACAAATATACATATATATATGATCTTATATTATAAAAGCTCAATTTAGTCTATTTGAAAATTATACCAATTTCCTTTCATTTATTTCAAACAATCTGAAAAATTAATTTTTAAGTGGACAAAAGTAACAACTGTAAAAACAGCTTTTAATAAATACAGAAAGGGAGACTTAGAAAGTTAATCTCTTCCTGCTGTCTCATTCATTTATCCTCCCCTTAGAGTGAAGGCTTCTAGACTTCAACATAAATAAATTTAACTTAGTACACAGATATCAGTATATGTGAAATCAAAATAGTCTGGAGATATCAGTATCCACTCAAAACCTGATCCTTTCAGTTGTCTCACAATGCATCAGAGAAAGCATTTCAAGTGATGAGGTAAGAATGCCCCTTTGCCCTAGGATGCTAGGGGATGACTTCTATATGAAAATTAGCTAACTAGGTAAAGTTCTTTGTTCTGCTAATATTCAATTCTGACCTGATCATTTTGTAACTTTAACCACACTTCTGTAGGAGCCATACTTCTTTTTTTTCTTTTATTTATTTTCGAGAAAGAGAGAGAGAGAGAGGAGAGGATGGGGTGGGGTGGGGTGAGAAGCATCAGCTCATAGTTGCTTTTGCTTTAGTTGGTCATTGAACTTCTCATAACATGCCTTGACAGGGGCCATGTCAGTGTCCCCTTGCTCAAGCCAGTGACATTGGGCTTTTCATGCCAGTGATCTTTTGGGCTCAAGCTGGCAAGCTTTGCAATCATGGGGGCAACACAACCCCCGCACCCTGCTCAAGCCAGTAACTCAACACTGATGAGCCCATGCTCAGAGCCTGTGACATCAGCATTCAGGGTCAATGCTTTATCCACCATGCCACTGCAGGTCAGGCCAAAGCTATACTTCTTAAATTACATATTTGGGTTCTTATTGCAAGTGACATTTAATTAAAAAAGCATTTACATGCCAAATTTAAAAATCCTTATACTTAATCATCACCTACGGTGAAAAAAGTTTAAGTTCTCTGGCATAATTTTGTACCAAACTTTTGATAAACCTAAAGAAAACAAATCACTATATTTTCAGCCTCTAGAATCAATCACATTTCCTGCAAAGCATTTTGCCTAGTTTAATCTTTCTGATAGCACAGTAATTAAGACAGTAATAATATATGGTAGTGAACTAGAACAACTGGGCAGAAAATTTGGGCTGGTCCTAGGCTTGTTACTGACAACCTATGTGAATTTCAATTACTTTGAATTGAGGCCCATCTGGGCCTCAATGCCATTTCTAAAGGGAGGGTTAGGGTTAAGTGATCTCTTAAGGTTCTTTATAATTGTAACATTCTAAAATCCTATGCTATGAACTGTGATCTTTTATAGAGTGGCTAACTGCTGTGGCATCCCAAATTTCTCCTTAGTGTTTCCACATTCGCTATCATTTGGAGCCTTGTGATTACCATACTTGGTTTCATTTCAATGTCTCCTTTTCAAACATTTTTTTCCTGAAAAAAAAATTTAACTGTAGTCTTGAATAAGAAATCTTCCACCACTATTCCCCACAAAGCAGGACAAGCTTTTCCTTCTAATAGAAACACTTGCAGTTGGCAAGAAGGAAGGGTGTGAGCCAGTCCATTTCTTTCCATGTGTTAATGAACCACCTTTTGCAAAATAGAACCCTTTCCTTAATTCCAGACCAGCAAACACCATTTTCTGATGAGGTAAAATGACAAAGTACTAATTAGAAGGAACCTAATCTGAAGTCACAATTCTCATTAATTGGAACTTACTAGAGTAATTATTAACAAGTCACATTATCATTAGACCAAAGGAAATGTCAAAACTGATTTATGCATTCAAGAGTCTCTAATAAACAGGGTCTACATTCAAGGTCCTCTATAAAATGACCGGAGTAGAGAAAATAATATTTAACAGGTTAATGAATGCTCTGAAATGTCATATTTTTTATTGCTCAGATGCCTTTTTCCAGCATTAAATATACCCTGAAATACTGAATTAAACTAGATGACTATTAAAAGAAAATATTTTATTTTTAAAATCTCCAATGAGTTCAACATGTAGTATTTTCTAGAAACCTAAAACAATCCCTGGTGACTAATGCCCTGAGGATCCTAAGATGCATCTATCTCTTATGAGGTCAAGAGAGTACTGTCTTTGTTCAACTGGTTAATTAAGATAAATTGAAGATAAATGCAAACAAGAATTGTGGGCATTTGGAGACCAATACATCAAAACAATAGAGGAAGAAAAAATGCTGGTCAATTAATTGTAAAGTCATAATATCATGGGTAAATTTCATGTTTCTTTTGCAGTTTATCAGACCTCCTGATTCTTTTCTAATGGTTTTTGCAATTTTGAACTAGCTCAGCTTATATCATAAAGACATTTTAATGTTAGAAAATTTGGTATGTATTTGTACTCTGGACATACTTAAAAACTCTGTAATAAAAAGTAATCTATCTTTGGTTTATGTGTGTTAAATTTCCTAATTGATGCATATGGTCTGGGTTAGAGAACTATGTTCTCAGAACATAATGAACATGTTAATGTGATGTTGAAATAAAAAGGCAATTTGCAATGTGGACTCTTAAGTTCTTTATGCTAATACATTATTAATCAAATTACACATATTTCCCAACTGAAACTTAGACCAAACAACTCTAAAATGTTTCTTTCAAAGAGATTTAAAGTATATTATTTTACAGATTTATATTATTCTAATTAAAGAATATATGTTCACTTTAGAAAATTTAGGGAAAATATTAAAGCACAACAAAAGTTAAAGTAAACGAATCCTTTAATCCCATCACCCAGATATCATCACTTTCATTTTAGCTTATATATTGCCAATATTTTTTTATTCAAACATAGAATTTATCACAAAACTCAGATTTTTTAACCTTTTATTTGGGCTTAAGTTGGTTTAAAGTTTGGGTCTATAATCTTCATAGATAAAACTAGACAAAGCAATATGAAGTTAATTTCAAGACATTTATGATTATATATCTGATGTATATAAAAAACGTATTTATCCATGCAGCATGTCTAATTTGTAGAGCAAACTACTGATCACACAATGGAGACTAACCAGATAAGAGAAACTAGACTAGCTTAAAGTATTAAGTATTTTTCAAATAAATATGAGAAATTAACATACTCAGATCTAGACTAAAATTTTTATTAGACTATAAGAGGAAATCCCAAACACCTTTTAATTCACATCAGCCTCTGCTAGTAGGAATCAGGCTATTCTTACAGAGAAAAGTTAAATGAAAAGAAATATTTTCATTATGACAACTTCTAGCTGGTGACAGAAGGGAACGAACATATAATGAAAAAGCACAACACCTTACAAATGATATATATAAAATTTATGGATTTATCTAATAGAAATATCTCCAAAATGTATAATCCATGAAGTTGTTTAAATATAGAATGAAATACAACAGAGATTAGACAGAAAAACCTGGATGAGAAAATCATACATGACTTTAAAAGTTTCTGATATAAAGAAATAACAATATTCTCAGTCTATTTCAAGAATTCCAAAAGGATTACTTTCATGGAGCACAGGTAAGTCCTTTTGGTGAGATTTGTAGAATATGGCACCAAAGATTAATATAATTTAATTTGGAACATGTGCAAACATTTATAAACATCTACTGGAGCCTGTTTTGTTTGCAGCAACATTTTCACTGAGTTATGTATTCTACATACCAGTACAGCTGCTCTATAGCTTTCTAATGCTGATATAAAACCAGCTTCTACCTATTTAAAAAATTACACAAACAGTAAAAACCTGGATTAATCCAGTGTTCTGGTTTTTTAATTTCCTTGGGAGCTTACATAAAGGATAATGAAAATGATTCTTTACTTCAACATAAAATATATGTTATTGTTTATGAACATAATCACATATGTATGTATTCAGTATTACTCTTTAGCAATTTTATAAATTTCAACAGAAACAAATAGCATTTACTATATTAAAACAGCCTTAGTCATTCTACTAGTCATTTGGCATCAAGTCTATGCCTAACATGGAAATTAGACTGTTTTCAAAACAAGTGGCTTCAAGCTGTGTCTTGAAGAAGACCCACTGACCACAGAGAATAATAAAACATGCTCCCTGAAGCAACATCACCAATAAAATAACAGTAGATTCAAACAGACTTTCTTTAAAATAATCTCATATCAGTTTCTTCAGTTTTCTTTTTTCTTTTTTTTTTTTTTAAATAATTTTATTTTTTTAATGGGGTGACATCAATAAATCAGGATACATATATTCAAAGATAACCTGATCCAAAGATTTTGGTACCAAAATCTTTTAAAAATATGCTTAAGAATTAACACATGCTAGTATTGAACCATGATACCACCTGCCAAACCCAAGCATTAAGGAATTGTAGAAATGAGTCTCTAACATGCTGAAAGTCTGGAATGTTTAAAGGAAATATAACTAAAGCAATAAATCCATTCTCAGATTGGTATTGTTAGCAATGAGGATTATTACAATTAACAACCTAAAGGAGATTCATTCCAAATTTATTAGCATCCTAATTCTATAATCTGCATAAAATAAGATATAGCCCACCACTGGGATAGGGAAGTTTCCCAAAGGGGTGAGAAAATGAGTCTCCCTGACCTTAATTGGGAGGACAAAGGGAGGGTTTCCTCTCCTTTTATGTCCACAGTTGCTGGTAAGGCTATGGTACAATCACAGGTTGAACTCTTTTATGAATAAATAGTGAAAACAGGAAGAAGAATCAAAGAAAGGTAATAAGATGAACAGACCTTTACATATAGGACACTATATAAATGAATGCTTTCAACCACCCTAAAACATAAGAATTGCTAATTCATTATTTCCAGTGAGGGAGGGGAGCCTTTGAGAGACTGAGCATCTTGCCTTCCATCACAGACATTCCTTAAACAATTGAGTTGGGATTCAAACTCGGATCTAACTTTCCAAGCGCCTGCTCTTTCAATTGTACTATGCCACTTCCATGACTAAAGTTCTCTTCAGTATAGTTTGGTTACAATACCTTTCTGTATCAAAATAAATAACTTTAATCGGCTGGTCTTAATTTCACAGGAACTAAAATTAAAAAGAAAAACCCACGTCAGCCCTAAATATTTGGAACCACAAAGGAGGATGTCATACTACAGCCAATAAAGTGTTGGATAACAAAACTTCCAAAGCTAGATCCCCAAAATAAAAACTCACAGGAAGGGAAATATATACTGCCAAAATGCTAATAATCACCCCCTAAAAGTTCTTATATAGTAGATGGAACTACTGAATCCTCAAGCCCAAATCATTGCCTTTCTCAAACCTCCTGTTCTCCTGTCTCCCTGAACCCCACTCTCTCAGAGAGCGGGCTAAGAACACTGTCAGCTGAGGTGCCTGTAATGACCTTTTATGGATCTGCCTGAGCTCACTCACAGGGATCAAGGCAACACAAATTGAAGAGTTTGGCAGAGAGGCTCATTTTTAGTTGTTCTTATTTTTAAGAGAAAACATCATCATAAAAACATTAATGCTCCAGTTACATAAACAAGAAGAATTTCTTATGAAGCACACTCCTTTTTTCAAAGGCTTTTACTGAACAGAAATCAGAATTTAAAACCCAGAAAGGCATGTTATATTGTGGTTTTTTTTCAAAAACAACAAAGAATCATAAAACTATAGTGCTTGAAGGGATCTCAAATAATTACTGGTCCACCACCTTCACTTCAAACAAAATTATATTAAAGCTTTTGAAATAATTGGGAATTCATCCCATGTTAAAACCTTCTCTCAGAAAAAAAAAATCAGCATTTATAGGCAAGAAAGTATTTCATGTAACTAATCTGAATCACTCATTCTGCCTTATAAACCTGTAAGTTCTTATTAAATCTTTAAGGTGAGAGTCAGTGGTCAAGATGGTTTGTGTGGATAAAAGGAAAACAAACATTGTATGTCGGGCACTACCCTGGATACTTTCCATATATACATACCACGACTTAATTTCTATAACAATCGTGAAATAGGTACTATCAGCCCATTTTATTGAACAGAAATTAAGGTTCAGAAGGATAAATATTGATACGTTTCCCAAGGCCATAACATAATAGGTGGCAGATGTGGGATATGACCTCAGGTCTAACTCTCCACATGTCAGTTCATGGATCATCATTCTTTATACCAGCTATCACCAACATTGTCTAAAGAAGGTACCAAAGTTTCACCTTGCTTTCATTTTAATATGTAATATTCTGGGCCACAGAACAGCAGAGCAAGAACCAGTTGGGGCAGGTGGCTGACAATAGTCCTTGCAAGTGACAAGTAGGACTTGTGGAAATAACCTCAAGCTTCCATAAAAACCACTTAACAGCCATCCTTGGTACACGCTTAATACATGGTCAATTTCTATAACATACAAGACTTTTTACATACAGACAATGCAGATTATATAAAGAAAGGGGAGCAAGAGGAGAACAAGGTGAAATTAAGATGTCCAATCCATGGTTACAGGAATTCGGGTATAATTTAGGGGAAAGCACTGGACAAGTGCACTGCTTAGCACAACAAAGAAAGCAACTTAAATAGGACAACAAATCAAACAATAAAAACAAAGAACTAGAAGTCAAGAAACAAGCAAGCAAAAAAAAATAGTGAGGTAATCATTAGAGTAAAAACAAACTACAGATTCTACAGGACAAGCTCTTGAAAGTCAGTCTTTTTCTCCTTAGTATGTGCCCCTTCCAGGTCTTCTTATCACTCTTTGTCATTTACAGTGCACTCCATTCAATTTCAAATTTCACCTCCAGAGTTTCATTAACAGAGTTTCAGCATAGGTAGCTTGAGATACAATGACCAATAGAGTACTCAGCAACAATGTACACGCATAACAGACCTAATCCCCCAAATCATCAATTTACTCCTAATCCACTGGGGCAGGTGGCCCACTAAGAATGGTGACAGGAAGAAGAGCACTTACACCATCTCACACATTTTAGGAGAGGGACTTAAAGCAATGGAGTTTGTCATCGCTCTTCAGAACTATCAGATTGGTATCAGCCAATCAAAACCAAAAGCAGACTTGTTACTTCAGTATGAAGCAAGCAGGAAAGAAACAAGCTCATGCCTTTTTTACTGTTCCAAGTTAGTCTAGAACCTGTACCCTGATTTCCAATGGTCTACCTACCGCTTGAGGGCTGTGATAGAAGATTCTTACTCAGGTAAAATTCATAGAAGAAAACACCATTACTCCCTTAGATACTGGGAACAAAGGAGGAGCTCATGAATGTGGTCTCAGGTTGTCAAAAGAAAATATGAAAGCCATAGATGCACATCTAGCCCTTGCCCACATGCACTGTGGCCCTCAAGTCCTCTATGTTCCTCCTACCATAGAAAGGTGGAGTATAGCTGAGGGACCAAGGGAAAGAGATGATATTCAGGACTCACTGGAGTTCCCGGAGAGTACTAGGTGCTGGCCTGAACTAGCAGACTTCCAAAGGTTATCTGAGCCGAGATAAAGCACACAGATTTCCTAAAGTCCTTGGAATTAGCTCTCACCTGAAGTAGGTGAGGCTTCCCCGAAGCCTAGTGGAACCAGACCAAACTCTCCATGTTTGAATCAGAACAGGAAAAACCTTCACAGGCTGTAGACAGAGCCAATTGTTTCGGGGCAAACGTCCAAACATGTGGAGCTTTCTTTCATTATCGAATGCTACTTAAGAATTATGGAATACTGCTAACCAATCGATGGCTTCTGATCCCACACTCCCTGCTCAAGTGAACACACAAAAAAACAAAATGTCAGGCTCTTTAAGTATGCCAAATGGAAATCAAAGTGAAATGCTGAAGGAGAAATGACAGCTCAATGTCTGTCTCCAGCACACATCCCCTGATGTTAACTCTTAAAAGAATCATCTTAGTCCTTTCTGTTTGACATTTCCTTCCTAGCTCAAGCTTAAGTGGACCCCATGCATAATCACTGATGAACTAAATGCCCACAAGACCACCTCAAGTGACACACACAGTGCCCTGACACAAAAAACAAAATCAATATTCTGCTGCTCTGTGTCACATGGAAATCCTGACTGCTGTCAGCAGACAGGAGAAGGAAGCTTGGGGGTTGTAGCAGAGACAATTAGAACCCTTGGAAAAGCAGGGCATAAAGTAATGAAACCTCCCCAAGTTCATCAGTTGTTACACACACACACACACACACACACTCACACACACTCACTCACTCACAAAATGAAAAGGCCATGTAGCCAGAGGTCATATTTTTCCAGCCTGCTAAATTGAAATGACTTGAAAACCTCTGTAATTACATAGCGACAGATGAAATTGTTATCTTAACTACATTGTAAATGCACTTTAAATGTCATAAGTTTTGATGCAATTTAATATTTTACATGAACAATGCTCAGTGTAGTCACCAATTTTCTACCAAGCAGATGGGGACATAATCCATGTCCATTACCAAGACTAAGCAAACGCCCATCCATCTGCATGAGCAGTACAAAAGGATTCTGCAGAGAAAGCAAAGAGAAAATCTTCTCTGTCTGGAGTTCTACAAAAGAGCACTGCAAAGAAGCCAAAAAGGCCAAGCTTCTATTTCAACTCTACTATCTAGTCACTCTGTGACCCTAGGCAAATCACGACTTCTCTGGGCCTCAGTTTCCTCTTCTTGAAACAGAAATGAACAATCCCTGACATACTCGTGTCACAAGTTACTGGGAGGATAAATTGAGCTCAAATAAGTAAAAAAATTTTGGCCTTGGATGGATAGCTCAATTGGTTAGACCACCATTCTGATGTGCAAAGGTTGCCGGTTCGATGCCTGGTCAGGGCACATATAGGAACGGATTGATGCTTCTGTCTGTCTCTTTCTCTCTTTTCCTCTCTCTCTAAAATCAATAAATAAATTTACATTTTTTTCTGCAAACAGATACAAATGTCAGCAATTATTGTAATTTATGCCATTATGTATTTGGGACAAAATATGAAAACAAATCATTTCTTACTATAACCCAGTAAAGATTTAAATTAACTTTCCACTAACAAGTTAGTAAAAAAAGGAAAGGGGAAATGAATGACATGATCCCAGTGCATTATTATTAATGCCTCAGAATACCCAACACTTCTAAAAAATTAACCCAGCATTATGTTACAATGAAGATGAGACAATAATGTTATCTTTTTGTACAACACCAGCACATCTGTCCAGTATGTACCTGGAAGGTTGAAAGAGTAAATAAATGTACTTCTTTTCATATCTAACTCATTAGCAGAGAGTGACATGAGCACTGGAGAGAAACAGATCCATTATCTCTCACCTTTCTTTGTCTCTTCCTACACATTGTATATAAAATAGCAACTACAGAAGGCTATAAGAGCAGCACTGAAACGGTAAGTTTAAACATTAACTGCATTCCAGATAATATACAATTTTTTCATAGCTATATCAACTTATTTTCCTATTATAAATTCTGTACACCTAGCAGATTTACTAGCAATTTTAGAAATCAAATGTATTGTGTGTATGATTAATGTTGTAGGAAAATCTGGATCTTTATTTTGATTTCTAGTCTTTTTAAAGTACTAATAGTATTTCATTATCTATTCATTAAAAGATTTTTTTTCTCACGGTTTAATGTGTTTTGCTCAAACTCTAAAAATTTCCTTTGGGGTTAATCAAAGAATGGAAAGTTTTAGTTTTGATGGAATATTTTTTGAGGTCTGGATTAGATTAAACTGGAAGATATTGCACCCTTTGAGCTGTACCGGACTCCATAGATATAACTGTATTTCTATAATAAGTCTTTTTGTAATCACAGGCTCTACCAGACTGCTAGCAGGGTTCAACACACACACACACACACACACACACACACACACACACACGAGAATCTCTGAGTTAGTGGAAAGCCATCACAACAATGCAATCAAAAACAAAGAGAGCCAGAGTTAATTGGTGAATAGTGGAGAAACAGAAAATGATTCAAAAGGTATTTAGGAGACCCCCCCCCCCTTGCTCTACTTCAGATCTTAAAGCATCGCTCTATACACATACAGAAAACAGAAAATTTTTTATAAATTATGTTTATTTTTATAAATAAAGTTTGCGAATTACTGCTATAATCCTCAAGAAACATTTCTCCAGAGCTGTCAGGAAAGGACTGGCAACACTGAACATTGAGGGTGTTTCCCAACAACCTGTGTTCTACAAACAAAAGAGCTCACTTCCCTAAAAACAGATCCCAATTTTCTATGTGTAGAGAAAGGGTTGTTTAGTCCACCTAAAAAGAAAAATACTTCCAAAACAAAAAGGAGAACATCATGTCTTAATATAGTCCTCCATCGTTCCCGCCTTGGGCTCACTTGATCTGAAGAATTCCATATAAGCTTTGAGAGGTGAAAAGACTTTGTGAATAATTGAAGACAAAATAATGAAACCCTAGAATGTCAGAGACATAATATAGTTTTGTAGAATTCATCATGGAGCTTTTAAATTCCCAAATACTACATGCTGAATAATTTATTCCTGTGTCAATATGGGGCCAGCAGATGTTCATTCAGAGCCAATATTAACCCTCCTCAAGCTGAAGAACAGAAAAATAGGCTCTGTCTGAGAGGGAAGAAGGCACTCAGTTTAAGTGAGATTATCTTAGTATTTATGAGGAAATTAAAGCAGTTTTGGAAGTCAAGAAAAAACACATGACTATCAGCGACCTTTTATCAAAGTCTGCTTATAAAGATAAGGAGACAAATTTCATGGAGAAACACAAATGGTTGATACAGGGGGAGCTGATAAACACTGCTTTCCCCTTTCTGAAGGGTCCTTGAAGGCTTTTCACTGATTCTGTCTAAGAATATCTTTTAGTGACTTATTGATATTTACCTCCCTCTGGATCACTAGTTTCTGATGCAATTTTGATCTCTTTGCTGTGTTTTAGTTTCTGGATATTCTCTCCTTTATGATCCACCCTATAATTCATTTACATTAATTAAAATAGGTTATATAGTTCACTTAAAAGGAGAAAAAGCAGAAGAAAACAAAAAAATTAAGCAACAATTAAGTTTAAAGTTTTACCAATGGTATATAATCTTCAAAACTGGAAACCAATGCCTTAAATCTCATTTGTTCATTCATTCTACAGCCAGTTACTGAGTACCAACCAACTCTGTACAAAGTACTAAGCTAGGGCTGAAAAAAGGGAAGATGTTCAATCAAGATTCTAAACACTTATTAGACAGGGACATATATATACACGTTTGGATATCTGCAGAGGCTACCAGTCAATATGGCAAAAATGATATGCTAGGTTACTCTGGAAAGACACAACACTCTATCTGAAAACACAGAATGGATAGAATACATTTCTGAGCTTAGATTCAAAGAAAGGAAATTCTCTAAGTGCTAGAAACAAAAGGAAATAAAGACAGAGGTGAGCAGAAGCTGAAGCCAATAAAGCTCCCTGGAATAGTGAGTACTGGAATCAATCCACGAGCTTTAGCTACTGGAGGACACATCCATGCCATTTCAGTGAGGGTTGCCCTAACTGCAGGCCTTAAGCACACTGCTCAGTGGACATGAACTAACTGAATAAAACCAAGAGTTGCTGCCTGACCAGGCGGTGGTGCAGTTGACAGAACATCAGACTGGGATGCAGAGGACTTGGGTTCTAAGCCCCAAGGTCACAGGCTTGAATGTGGGCTCATCCAGCTTAAGTGCAGGGTCGCTGGCTTGAGCATGGGAACATAAACATGACCCCATGGTTGCTGGCTTGAAGCCCAAGGTTGCTAGATTGAGCCCAAGGTCGAGGGTCACTTGCTATGCTGTAGCCCCATTCCACCATCAAGGCACATATGAGAAAGCAATAAATGAACAACTATGATGCCAACAAAGAATTGATGCTTCTCATCTCTCTCCCTTCCTGTCTGTCCCTATCTGTACCTCTCTCTGTCTCTGTCACAAAAAACAAACAAACAAACAAACAAACAAAAACAACAAGAGTTGCCACCTGGCCAGCTGGCCAGGAAGCTCAGTTGGTTAGAGTGTCATCCTGATATACTGAGATTTTAGGTTTCATCTCTGGTCAGGGCACATATAAGAATCAACCACTGAATGCATAAATAAGTAGAACAATAAACTGATGTCTCTGTGTCTCTCCCTCTCCCCGCCCACCCTCAACTCAATTAAAAAAAAAGTTGCCACAGTCTGCCTGTGTAATAGGAACTGGAAAAATTCTACCCAGAGTACTGATGTAAAAGAATGTACACCACAAGAGTTTTCATAGTTTAGCAGACTAAAAGAAACTAAAAACAAATATGTTTAAAATGTTGAAGAAGATAAAGGGAGAGAATAAGGTACAAAAAAAGGTCAGTATAAAAAATATGACCAGGCAGATCTTTAAAAGAATCAAATAAAAATTCTGGAAATAAAAGAAGGGGGGATTTATTTGTAGAAAAAAAAACCTTAATAGGTTGTATGAACAATACACAGCTAATAATTAGTGACTAGAAAGAGTAACATACGGGACTCATCCAAAATGCAACAAATGCAAGATTAATATAGGAAAATGAAGTTGAGACAAGGAAAAGGGAATAAGATAGCTCAAAATACATCTAACAAGTGTCCCAGAATTGATAGAAAAATGAGAGAAATAAATAACTAAAGAATTATAAGCTAGAAGACATCTTATTTCACAAATGAAAAATCCCAGCCTGGAATTATCTTCAATCATATAGCTTGATAGAGGTAAAGATAGCAGAATACAGATCACCAGCTGCCCACTATAAAACATCTACCCAAAAGAAAAGCCCCATTAAAAAGAAAACACAACCTAAATTTTTTTAACTATCTTACTACCTGAGTAAGTCTGAATAACATGGGGCTAAAATCCTTGTATGTCATTACATTTACTTTTCAAAACAACCCTATTAGCATATTCATTTCACAGATAAGAAACCCAGGCTCACAGAGAAACAACTTGCCAAAAGTCATACAAGTAGTGAATGACAGAGCCAGAATTTAAGCAAAGGTGTGTCTGTTTCCAAAAGCCATCTTCTTAATAATCACTATATGACAATGCCTCCCTAGCGATATAGGTTTAAAATAATAAAGCACCTGGAAAAGTTACACACAAAGATCAATTTCATTGCTTTTCAGTCTCACTCAACACATGGAGTATGAGTTGTAAAAAGTATTATAGATCAGCTTAGTATATGTTGTACTGTCGTACACATTGGCAACTATAGGAAGCCTTAAGGATTCTTTTTGGAGTACTCATAATAGTTTTTAATCTACATTTTTAAAAATTAAAGTGAATGAATGTATGAAATGCAGATAGAACAAAAAAACCATCCTAAAATTTGTATGGGATCTCAACTGATCCCGAATAGCCCAAACAATCTTGAAAAAGAAGAACAAAATTCAAGGGCTCATACTTCCTGATTTCAAAACTTACTACAGTGCTACAGTAATCAAAACAGTGAGGTAATGGCATAAACACAAACTAATGGAACAGAATGGAGAGCCCAGGAAAAAACCCTCGTGTATATGGCCAAATGACTTTTTACAATGATGCCAAGACCATTCGGTGGGGAAAGGATAGCCTTTTCAACAAATGGTACTGGAAAACCTGAGTATCCACATACAAAAGAATTAAGTTGGATCTTTACTTTACCAGTGGTTCTCAAACTTTTTGAAGTGGGGCACATTTAAAATCCTACAAATAATTGTAGGCATACTATATACAAATTTCTAGGAAATATGTTATAATAATTAAATAAAATATTAAAGAAAAAAATATAAAGTCCAAGCGTGCTTTTATGGTAATTAAACAAAATAAATATGACAAAATTAAATTTATTCTGTCATTAAAAAAATTTCTATGTTACATTTTTTGAGTTATGCTTTTTAGAATTCATAGAAAAGAGGGGTTAAAAAAAAAAAGTTATCTTTTTTACATATATAGATACATTCTTAGTAAGATTTAGTAAATTCAGCAGGTCCTGGCGCTAACGTGTTAAGTTTTTTCATTCTTGTGTTTATGAGAAACATGAGCCTGATGTGTCCTAATGATTTCTTCAATGTTTGGACATATATTTGAAAGGCAAACTTTCATTTCCTCATCAATACATTGAAGAATTCCTCTCTTTTTACTCTTAATTGTGTTGAGTACAGAAAACCCCCACCATACATATCATCTTAACTTTACACCAAACAAAGGATAGAAGAAACTTGCCTCCAGTCTTTCCAGGGAACATGGGGGGGGAGGTAGTGTAAACAATCCAGCACCACAGGTTAACAGCCTTTTGCAACCTAATCAGGCAAGTGAGGTGGGGGGTTAGGCAGACTGTCAGCTTATAGCCAATTCCCCATACTTCTGTCCCCCAAAAATCTAAACTCCATAAACCCTTTGGTTTTTGGTCCCCGACAGGCACATATTTCTCTGGAATACCATAGGGTACACCTGAAAATCTTCTGGGCGCACACTTTGAGAACCACTGCCTTAGACCATACGCAAAAATTAACTCCAGATTGATCAAAGATCTCAACATAAGAGCTAAAAGTATAAAATTCTTAAAAGAAAACAGAGGAGGCCCTGGCCGGTTGGCTCAGCGGTAGAGCGTCGGCCTGGCGTGTGGGGGACCTGGGTTCAATTCCCGGCCAGGGCACATAGGAGAAGCGCCCATTTGCTTCTCCACCCCTACCCCCTCCTTCCTCTCTGTCTCTCTCTTCCCCTCTCGCAGCCAAGGCTCCATTGGAGCAAAGATGGCCCAGGCGCTGGGGATGGCTCCTCGGCCTCTGCCCCAGGCGCTAGAGTGGCTCTGGTCGTGGCAGAGCAACGCCCCGGAGGGGCAGAGCATCGCCCCCTGGTGGGCAGAGCGTTGCCCCTGGTGGGCGTGCCGGGTGGATCCCGGTCGGGCGCATGCAGGAGTCTGTCTGACTATCTCTCCCCGTTTCCAGCTTCAGAAAAATACAAAAAAACAAAAAAAGAAAACAGAGGAGAAGAGCTTCATGATATTGGGTTTGGCAATGTTTTCATAGATAAGATGCCAAAAGCACAGGCAACAAAAGAAAAAAATAGACAAATTGGACATCAAAACTAAATGCTTTCATGTAACAAAAGACAAGCCACAGAATGGGGGAAAATATTTGCAAATCATATATCTGATAATGGATTAATATCCAGAATATATAAAGAACCCCCATAATCAACAATAACAAAGAACCCAATATAAAAATGGGCCAATAAGTCTATAGCCATACCATCCTGAACGCGCCCGCACCCAATCTCATCTGATTTCGAAGCTAAGCAGGGCCTGGTTAGTACTTGGATGAGGAAAAAATGGGCCAATGACTTAAATAGGCATTTCTCCAAAACATAAATCAATAAACTAAAAAATATAAATAAATACATAAATTAGAGATATTTTCTTTACAAAAGTATTCTTCCCCCCTCCCTTTGGAAAAGGAATTATCCTTTTACTGAAAGCATTCTTTTAATGGGAATTTCATCCAACATAATTAAAAACTTTAAAATGATTTCACATAATTTTTGTGACCATCACTATTGCATCAAGAAAGTTATATCCACAGAATGCTTAATTTAAAAAAAAAAAAGAGGAATGAGTAAGGAAACCAATATCATCGCACTACTCACAATGGCATGCAATTTGAAACTTAAGAATTGTTCATTTCTGGAATTTTCCATTTAATATTTTAAAACCACAATTGACCGTGGGTACATGAAACCGTGGAAAGCAAAACCACATATAAGGGGGACTACTGTACTTTTAAATTTTGTTAAATATTCTATTAAAGCAAGAGCCAGTTAATTTCAATTCCCTTGAGAGTAAAAGAAGAAAGAGTAAGCAGTGCCAAAAGCTATCCCAGATCCCTAACGGAGCTAGCATGACAGCTGCCCCAGCATGCTGGATAGCTGAGTATTCAAAACCCAAACAGATCTCACACCCAAACACATTGTGCAGAGCAGAAGATCACCCTGCTGTACTATTGAGTCAAGAAGAAGGGACTGTTGTGGCCTTCTGCTCCTGCACCAGTCCATGACAGCTGAAAAGACAGCCAAATATGAATGGCCCTGAGCCACATTAAGAAGGCCCTCATCTTATTTGGGTATACAGAATAGGATCTAAGACACCTTCTGTTACTTTGGAAGTGAAAACTTTTGAAAATCAGTTCAAGAATGTACAGAAAAACTACATGATAAATTTTCAGGAAATAAATTGGAAGTTCAATTACATTTAATTTCTCCCTCTCAACTAACTTCATCTTATTGACATTTAAATATGCTTAGTTCTCTTTAAATAAGAAACACCAACAAATAAAGAACCCTTCCCTCTATTTAATCTCCTACTCCTATTACCACTTTCTTCCCTACTCTTCCTGGTTAGGTTTCTGAACAAGTTTATTTCAGTTGCTGTCTACACCATCACCTTTCACTTACTCCTCTATACACTCCTATCTGGCTACTCCCGACTCCATCCCACCAAACTGAAGGGGGCCTGAGAAATCCTGGGGTTCTGAAGGGCAAATTTTAAAAATGAGTATACAAGGGTCTGGGTATATATTTTGTGAGGTAGCCACATAATTTGTGGAGACCAGGGCAAAATAAAACTACAGTTCCTCTTGTTGAAAAGCATGAAAAGAGATTTTCTGTGGTCTCTCTCTAAAAAAAAAAAAGTAGTGTTTTTTTATTTGCTACTTAATACTATACACCTTAAGGTTTGAGGATACTCATGGAGCAATGCATATTCTCATGACTTGGTGTGTAGGAGACACACCAAATCTTACTCCTCCCGTGTCCACACCCAAATCTCTGCCAGGAGTTGAGAGTGGCAGCAGTCACTGGGCAGTGGCAGGGCAGCTCAGAATTTGTCCTAGGGAAGTAAGAAGTGGCAAAAGGTTGGAACACAGTGTCTCCATGCCCCCAGCACATGCTCCATTGCCTCATCTGACTTCATTTATAAAACACAAATTGAAAGACACAATTATTCAGAATTTCAAGATAGTGACCACACAACATTAAATTCCAAGCACAGGACCTCCTTCTGAGCATGAGGTCTTGTCTAACTGTGCTGGAAGCAGATTCTGGCTATCTACATAATAATCACAATACCATCTTACATCTGCATAAAACATCTTGGTTCACAAAAGAGTTCCAATTTCATTTATAGTCTCACAATAAACCTATAAATAGAGATGAACTGGTATCCTCATTTTACAGATGAAAAAAGAGACTCAGAGGGTAAAATGTGTTGCCCAAGGCATGGAAGAGCAGGTGTTAAAGCCATCCCTCCTTCCTCGGAGAGTCAGATTCTTTCCAGTGTAACACACTTCCTAAGCAGAGAGCAGATGGGAGGGGCTAGAACAGTGACCATTACTCTACATGAGCCACTGGTTTAGTCATTAGGTAGGAGTTATTTCTGTCAATTACAGTCATATTTTTAAAAATTCAATTAATTTTTTTACATCCTAGGACTCAATAGCTTTATATAAACATGTAGACTAAAAAAAGAAAAAGAAAAGGTAACAGGTGTAAAGTTAGTTTTTTTCCCAATGTAACCCCATCCAATATCCACTATGACTCACCAATATGGACTACCCCTCAACTCCCACCCCCATCCCAAATCATCAGCAATCAGTTACAAAGGACTCCAGAGTCAGCAGGTGAGACCATGCTACTCTGCTTTATAATATACTTTCATTACAGAGGAGCTTGAACCTTGATTTAGTTGGGGGAAAATTCTACAAAATGCCAGATAGATAGTTATAACAGGATAGGGAGGGAGCTATTTTCTTCAAACAGACTCTTCCTTACCCTCCTTCCACATACTTTATATAACTCAATCTTTCCAGTTAGTGAAATTATTACTAAGTTTCCTCATGTTAACATAAAGTACTTGGAGAATTGAGCTTTCAACTCATTTGTTTTCTCATTCATTACTCAAAATTCTCCCCTCAAAGCCAAAAACAGAGCTTTCTTTCTTTTTTTTTTTTCCTTTTTGGTTGAACTAATATGCATTTATTACAACCATTCACAGTGTCAAACCCTTCACACTGGCCGATCACCCAGAAAATATCCAAGCAAAAAGAAGTGCAACTAAATGTTTGATCCAAATAGCACAATCTCTCAGCTCACTAGAGCAGAATCTATCTCTAATACACTGGTCACAGGCTATATTACTAGCTCTTTTTATCCTACCTCTAGGTAAAAATGCTGTAGTTTAAGCTGACAGCATTACTTGTCGTGAAGTCTGTGGGTTTACAATTTCTAAATGTCAATTTGAACTTCTGACTAGTTCCTTAGAGCACTACTGTTTGTTTCTAAATGAGGCAACTTGTCAGCTCTGCATACATAAAAGCAGTTCATCAGCAATTTGCAGTGCAACACAAGAGAAATCAGCCCTTGTGGTATACTAATAGTGGGCCCACAAAGCACCTCCAATTAGGGGGAAAAGCCTTGTCCTAAACCAATGCTACCCTCATATATCACAAAATTAATTCTCCTACACAGTAAATGAAACATTTTACGCCAAGGAACTTATTATTTTGAAGTAATCATCTGCATCCAGCCTGACGTGCCAATGTTCCCACTGGCCTAGAATGAAGAAGCTGCAGTAGGTGAGGGAATGAGGATCCCTGTGTTTCCTGACCTTCCTCACTTGTAGCTTCTGTTCAGTTCCCAATGGATTCTTATTCTTGATTCTGTCCTTGTTTTAATTTTTAATCATTTAATTACATGTTGTATTTTTATTTTTGTTTCTTTCTGTTAAGTTCACAAAATTTAAGTGTACAGATCAATACAGTTCAACCTATGTATAGAGCATCTCTATCATCACAGTAGATTCTCTGGTACCCCCTCCCCCTTTCTATGTGGGATCCAGGGCAGAACACTGTGAACAAAATGCCTAAGGTCATGAGAACATCTTATTTGATAACTTGCAATAAAGCTATTTTCAAACACTAGTTAAGATCACAATATTCTTACATAAAATTACTATTTTCCACTAGTATAAAATACATTGGGATGAAATTTTCTTTTAAAGCACATTTTCTTGTGTTTTGTTTGTTTAAAGAGAGACATTTTTTTTCTTAAGTGAGAAACAGGAAGGCAGAGAGACAGACTCCTGCATGCGACCCAACCAGGATCCACACAGCAAGTCCATTCTGCCCATCTGGGGCCATTGCTCCGTTGCTCAACAACAGAGCTATTTTAGTGCCTAAGGCAAGGCGATGGAGCCATCCTCAGCTCCTAGGGCCAACTTGCTCCAATTGAGCCATGGTTGCAAGAGGGACAGAGAGAGACAGAGATAGATAGAGATAGACAGAGATAGAGAGAAGTGAGAGGGGGAGGGGTGGAGAAGCAGATGGGCACTTCTCCTGTGTGCCCTGACCGGGAATCGAACCCAGAACATCCGCACGCTGGGCTAATGCTCTATTGCTGAGCCAACTGACCAGGGCCAAGACATTCTTTTAAAGAGCAGTTTTAGGATGATAGCAAAACTGAGAGCCCTGGCCTGATAGTTCAGTTGGTTAGAGCATCATCCTGATATACAAATGTTGCCTGTTGGATCCCCAGTCAGGGCACATACAGAAATAGATAGATGTTTCTGTATCTCTGTCTCTATCCCTTCCTTCCTTTCTTTCTAAAAAAAAAATCAGTAAGTAAATTTATTTAAAAAACAGTAAATTAAAAAAAATTTTTTTAAGACTTTAAAATAAATTTGAGAGGAAGGCAGATTTTCCATATACTCCCACACATGCATGGCTTCCTCCATTATCAGCTCTGCCCACCAGAGTAGTACACTTGTTGCAACTGATGAACCTACAATGATACATCATTATCACTCAAAGTGCATAGTTTACATTAGGGTTTACTCTTAGTACTACACATTACATGGGTTTGGACAAATGTATAATGACATGTATTTACCATTACATTAGTATACATGGTTATCTGACTGTCCTAAAAATCCTCTGTACTACACCCATTTTTTTTTTGTCTTAAAACAAAACCTAACATTCTCAAAGCTGAGTACAAGGGTACCCTGCTCAGGAAGACAAGGATATTAAACTTGAAACTCAGAAACATTAATCTTCTTTCAATACCATCAGCACACACGAACAACTCTGATGTGATAGATTTATTTAGATGATATTCAAAATTAGAAAAGAAGGTCATGAAATGACTGATAGCTATGAAACTAAGTGTCATTCCTAACAGCTTAGTTACCAGGAAAAGGGTACATGTACCTAAAAACACAGATGCAAGCTTTAGGAAACTATTTGTAGCAGAAACATACATGAGAATATGTGCAAATACAAAATATCCATCTTATTGCCTTGGGTGATGCTTTTCATTAGTGCTAATGGGTGCAGGGCCTCTGTTTGGAGGCTATTTCTGCAAATTATGTAAGAACACAAGTCTTATTTTCTTTAGTGAAGTCCATTCTTATAAACAAGAAAAAAATAAAATCTACATGTGGATATTAACACATATACACATATATATTTGTCTATGCCTTACCTCTAATAACTTCTCCTTTCCATTTGAATTTATTAGTCTACTAGAAATACTGCCAAACATTACTAAGTAACACAACGTAAAAGTAGTACCAAAATTACATACCACAAACATTTCTAATTAAAATCCCTTTCATTGGGATTAAGAATTTTAAAGACCTATGTGTAAAAAAGGCAGTAGCCTATGTCTGTCATTCACCACAAGTGGCTTAAAAGCAATAATACAACCTATGGCACATATTTATCATGTATTTTTAAACACCAATTTGCACATGATTAAGTGTTAAATACTATATAAAACTGAACCCAAAAGGAAAGCATGTGCCACAATTCGGCAGCTGTTCAACAACTTCTTTCTTCTTCCTTTATGTGAATATATGTCGGGAATATCAATTTCAATATATCTTTCTTGATTTCTGTCTTTATTTTCCTCTGTCATTTACTAACTGCATTTAACTATGTAAAGAAATACCAAATTTCAACCAAGAAGACTGTGCAGTTATTAAAGAAACCCATGGACAAATAAACATGCAGTTGTATCTGATATTTCTTACAGCCCATATGACATTATGCCCACAAAGGCAAACCAAATCTAAATACAATATATTTTTTCTTCAATGAGTTTTTCTATTAAAATACTCGCTTATTTCCTCTGAATCACCCAATCTTCTAACATTTTCTTACATTGTGAGTTCTAGACACTGTGATACAAATATAAATTAGTCATGATCCCTGTCCCTGTCTTTTTAGGAGCTCCTAGCCTGTTAGGAAAGACAGCTAATCAGAACAGAAAGCAATGAGTACTCAATAGAGGTCTGTCTATAGTGCTTGGTGACACGAAGGGGGGAGCAGTGAGCTGAGGCAGTGGAGCCTTCTTAGAGGTAGCATTTGGATAGACTTAAAGGACTTGATGCTTCACTGGGGAAAGAATATCTGATGCAGAAAGAAGAGCCTGTGGAAAGCACAGAGGTATGAAAGCCAATGACACAGTGAACAGAGAACAATTCCTCACAGTAAAACCAGGGGAGAGGGAAAGAGACTACCTTCTGGTAGAATATGAACAAAGAGAGTTAAATTGGGGCCAGATTATTAAAGGTCTTGCTTACTTTCCGAAGAACTTGGTCTTTAACTATTCTTCTTTTTTCACAGTGTTGAACAACACAGCAAAAAAGCAGGTAAGCACAATAAGAAAATTTCACTGTTTTTAGACAAAGGCAATGTAGTGAAGAAAGGATAGCCTTTCAAACAAAGGGTGCTGGGAAAACTGAATATCCACATGCCAAAAAAGAAAGAAAAAAGAATGTGGATCCATACCTCACACCATATACAAAAATCAACTAATAATCAACAATAGACTGAAATGTAAGTCCCAAAACTATAAAATGCCTAAAAGAAAATATAGGAGAAAACCTTTGTGATTATGAAATAAGCAAAAAAATTCTTACATATGACACCAAAAGCACAATCTGTAAAATAAAAAAATTAACTTCACCAAAATTAAAAACTATTGCTCCTCAAAGACAATTAGTATATAAAAGACAAGCCAGAGACTAAAAGAAAATCTTTGTAAAGCAGGAATCTAATAAAGGACGTATAGTTAGGGTAAAAAGAGCTCTCAAAACTCAACAGTAAGAAAACAACCCAATGAGAAAAATATGGTAAAGATTTAGACACTTGACTAATAATGATCTATCAGTGGCAAATAAGCACAGGAAAAGATGTTCAATATCATTAGTCACTAGAGCAGCGGTTCGGCTTTAGGCGACCCCTGTGTTTTGGTCGTTCGACCCCCGCCGGGGTCGCGACCCACAGGTTGAGAACCGCTGCACTAGAGAAATAAAACCATACTAAGACACCACTATGTACCTATTAAAATAACTAAATTTTTAAAAACAGACCTTGCATAACAAATATTGGCAAGGATGTAGGAAAATTAGAACTCTCATAAAATTAAAGTCAGAATGTAAAATGATGCAATCATTTTTAAAAACAGTCTGGCTATGCCTGACCAGGCGGTGGCGCAGTGGATAGAGCGACGGACTGGGATGCGGAAAACCCAGGTTCGAGACCCCAAGGTTGCCAGCTTGAGCGAGAGCTCATCTGGTTTGAGCAAAAGCTCACCAGCTTGAGCCCAATGTTGCTGGCTCAAGCAAGGGGTTACTTGGTCTGCTGAAGGCCCGCAGTCAAGGCACATAAAAAAAATAAATAAATAAAAATAAATAAATAAAAACAGTCTGGCTATTCCTTTAAAAGCTAAATATACACCTACCATATGATCCAGCCATTCTACTCCTAGGTATTTACCCAAGTGAAAACAAAATATATATCCATACAAAGACTTGTACACTAATTTATTTTTCAAGTGAGAGGAGAGGAGACAGAGAGACAGACTCCTGCATGAGCCCCAACTGGGATCCACCGGCAACCCCCATCTGGGGCCAATGCTCTGCCCATCTAGGGCCATACTCATAAACAAGCTACTTTAGCGCCTGAGGCAGAGGTTCCACTGACCTATCCTCAGCGCCCAGGGCCTATGTGCTCAAACCAATCAAGCCATGGTTGCAGGAGGTGAAGAGGGGAAGGAGGGAGAAGGGAGGGAGAAGGGAGGGAGAAGGGTGGAGAAACAGCTGGTTGCTTCTCTTGTGTACCCTGACCAGGAATCGAACCCAGGACATCCACATGTTGGGCAGACACTCTACCACTGAGCCAACTGGCGAGGGTATACACAAATTCTTATAGCAGCTTTATTTAAAACAGTCAAACATTGGAAACAACCGAAATGTTCATTAACAGGTGAATGGATAAATGCACTGTGATATATCCATACAATGAAATATTATTCCACAATTAAAAGCAATAACTAGGGCCCTGGCCGGTTGGCTCAGTGGTAGAGCGTCGGCCTGGCGTGCAGAAGTCCCGGGTTCAATTCCCGGCCAGGGCACACAGGAGAAGTGCCCATCTGCTTCTCCACCCCTCCTCCTCTCCTTCCTCTCTGTCTCTCTCTTCCCCTCCCACAGCGAGGCTCCATTGGAGCAAAGATGGCCCGGGCACTGGGGATGGCTCCTTGGCCTCTGCCCCAGGCGCTAGAGTGGCTCTGGTCGCAACAGAGCGACGCCCTGGAGGGGCAGAGCATCGCCCCCTGGTGGGCAGAGCGTGACCCCCTGGTGGGCGCATGTGGGAGTCTGTCTGACTGTCTCTCCCCGTTTCCAGCTTCAGAAAAATACAAAAAAAAAAAAAAAGCAATAACTATTGATAAATGCAACAATATAGGTAAATCTCAAAATAATTATTCTGGGTAGCAGAAGCCAGACACAAAAGAGTACATACTGTAAGATTCCTTTTATATAAAAACCTAGAAAAAAATGTGACGTCACGGAAATGGCGCCGTGAGCAGCGCGTCCCACAGCTCTCCCCTAAATCACAACAAATTTATCAACTAGAAACAGAAAAATTTATCCTCGGAGCATTCCGGAGTTCCACACAAACTGATAGCGAAAGGACTGTTATCACTTGAATCTGAGAGACGAGGGTGTGGAGGAATCTACCACAGGGACGTTCTTTCAAACCGCGAGGAAGTGCGCCTGTGGTGAGTCAGCCCATATACTTGGGAACCGCGAGCCGCCGGGAGCGGCCGACGCGAGCCGCCGCCGCGAGCCACCGCGAGCCCCCGCGAGCCGCCGCCGCGAGCGGCCGCTGCGAACCACCGTGAACAGCTGCGCGCGCCCGGTCCGGTTGAGCACCGCTGACGTTCCCAGCGGCCCGCACACTGCGAGTGGGGGTCGCTGGCCACCAGTGCCCGGAGCACCCCATTCGCACGCGTGCCTTGGGCATTCCACGCGCCCAGGGCGCCCTGCTGGCCCGCACACCCAGGGGGCTCCATTATCCTACGCCTGGTGCGGTCCAGCCGCCAGCGGCGGGGCGAGCGGGAGAGGCTTGGGAGATTCTCTCCGTGGGCGGGGCACCTCACCCAGCCATTCAAGCTAAAGCGTTGGGGGAGGGGCGCGCGCAGGCAGCCTAAAATACCTTCGGAAGCACAGATGCGACCCAATCACTGAAATTAGCTTAACCCATAAAATCTGCGCACCCTCGGTTCTAATTGATAAGATCTCTCTCAGTTCAGCGATCCAAGACAAGAGGCGTGATATTTTTTAGTTCCTCTCGCTAAAGGGGCGGGGGCAACTTCTGATTGATAGAGCCTCCATATTCAGGGATAAACGCTAACAAGAAGGACTTGGCAGATAATAAGGTCTATACTACACTAGTCGTAAGCAGAGACTAGTGCCTCTTCTTCCCTGCAAAAACAGGCTACAAAGTGTGGAAAGCCTGAGTTGAGAGGTCCAACTAAATGATAGGCGCTGAACAGTCACCTTGACAACAATTGACTCCCACCCCCGCCTGATTACACTGGAGGCCCTGACTGTCAGAGCCTTTCCCAAAGCCTTGCACTGAGTGGGGATAGAGTGGGGATTTCCCAGCTCTTTGAGCCTCTTACTCCCCAGGCAGAAGCAGTTGCAGCCTTATAGCTGGATCACCAGGCTGCTAATTCAGAAAGGGGGGACTAGGAGAGAGAATCCAGGAAAGCAAACTCTCTCATCGTTGGACCCTGCAAACGCCAACAAGCCTTTACTTCCAGCAAGACTAAAGCCAATTATATGACATTGCCATAGAATCCCATCAACTGCAAATCCCTAACTAAGAGTGACACAGGGGCAGAGCCTGGGGTACAGAGTCACCGACCAGGAAGAGGGAGAGAAAAGAAAAAGGAAGAAGTTAACCTCTCAAAATCAAGAAAAACCCACAGACTTTACAACTTGATCCACTAATTTTTTTTTGTTGTTGTTGTTGTTTGTTTCTTCTATCTTTTTGCCTTTATTTCCTCCACCTCGGTCCTTCTATTCTCTGCCCATCTTATGCTTCCCCTTTCTTGAACTACACTACCCATGAGTGTTGCATTTTATTTTTCTTCTTTATCCTCACCCTCCTTTAAGGTTATACTCCAAAACACTTAACTCTCACTCTCTCCTCTTTTTTTTTTTTTTTTTTTTTGTCTTGCTTTATTTTGTTTTTTTTCTCTTCCTATTTTATTTCTTCCTTCGTTTTTCTCTTTTTCTTATTTTTTCCTTTCTATTCGTTTTTTCTTTTCTCATTTTACTTTCCTCCCATATAATCCTCAACACAAACAAATTAGTTAATTTGGGACTCAAGGCTTTTTTTTGGCTTTATTTCTCTTTTTTGCTTTTGTTTTTATTTTTTTTCTTGTTTGTTTATTTTTGTGGCATTTTGGGTCCTCCCAACCCAAGGTCTCCATTGTATTTAGTCTTCGCTCCACTTAATACAACAGATTTTTACTTATTATTTTTATTTTTTCTTCTTTATTATTCTTTTTTGGTCCTTTTTTCTGGTTCCCTCTTATCCCTCTCATTATATCTCTTAGTTGACCATCACTTACAAGCAAATCATCTTATGCTTGTCTAAGATTTTCTTCCTTTTTTTTTTTTTTTGCATTTAGTAGGTCCCTATTCCCTTTTTTTTTGCCCCTTGAACTCTTCACCCCAAATCAGGCCCTCCATTATAGGCACGATATTTCCCTGAGGAGGGGAGAGGAGGGAAAGAGAAGAGAGAAAAAAAGGGGGAAATAATAAATTATTACTGTTTTTTTTTGTGGGGTGTTTTACCTTTTTTTTTTTTTTTTTTTTACTTTTTACTCTTTATTAATTCTAATTAGTGCTATCAATAAGACCACCCTCCGATGCCAATAAGAAAGAGGAAATCGAATATTATGGATACAAAAGAAAGAGAGGTAACACAAATAGATGTGGAAAAATCTATGGAGAAAAGACTTAACATATTGGAAGCCTTGGAGCTAAATGACAGAGAATTTAAAATAGAAATCTTAAAAATACTCAAAGATATACAAGAAAACACAGAAAGGCAATATAGGGAGATCAGAAAACAACTCAATGAACACAAAGAATATATTACCAAGGAAATTGAAACTATAAAAACAAATCAAACAGAAATGAAAAACTCAATTCACGAGCTGAAAAACGAGGTAACAAGCTTAGCTAACAGAACAGCCCAGATTGAAGATAGGATTAGTGAAATAGAAGACAAACAACTTGAGGCACAACAGAGAGAAGAAGAAAGAGACTCAAAAATAATAAAAAACGAGAAAGCCCTACAGGAATTGTCTGACTCCATCAGAAAGAATAACATAAGAATAATAGGTATTTCAGAGGGAGAAGAGAAAGAAAATGGAATGGAGAATATACTCAAACAAATAATAGACGAGAACTTCCCAAGCCTGTGGAAGGAACTAAAGCCTCAAATTCAAGAAGCAAACAGAACACCAAATTTTCTTAACCGCAACAAACCCACTCCAAGGCACATCATAATAAAGATGGCACAAACCAATGACAAAGAAAAAATTCTCAAGGCAGCCAGGGAAAAGAAGAGTACAACATATAAAGGAAGGCCTATTAGATTATCATCAGATTTCTCAGCAGAAACTCTACAAGCTAGAAGAGAGTGGACCCCAATATTTAAAGCCCTGAAAGAGAGGAACTTTCAGCCATGAATACTATACCCATCAAAGCTATCCTTCAAGTATGAAGGAGATATAAAAACATTCACAAATACAGAAAAGATGAGAGAATTTATCAACAGAAAGCCCCCACTCCAGGAAATACTAAAGGGGGTTTTCCAACCAGATTCAAAGAACAAAAGAAAACAACACCACAAGTAACAGCTCCACCAAGAACACAATAAAACCAAACTTAAACTGTGACAACAAAGGAAAAAAAGGGGGGAGAGGATGGAGATTAACAGTAGCAAAGGATGATGAAGTGCAGAAATACTTATAAGATAGGGTACTACAATGAATATGGTAGGTACCCTTTTCATTACTTAATGGTAACCACCCTTAAAAAAACCACCACAAAAACACTTGACTTAAAAAAGGTAGCAACAGAGGAAAGAAGTATGGAACACAAACAAACAAAAACAAATGATAGAAAAACAAAAGAGAAGAATCAAACTAGATACAAAACTAACAGAAAGCAATTTATAAAATGGCAGTAGGGAACCCACAAGTGTCAATAATTACACTAAATGTAAATGGATTAAACTTACCAATAAAAAGACACAGAGTAGCAGAATGGATTAAAAAAGAAAATACAACTATATGCTGCCTACAAGAAACACATCTAAGCAACAAGGATAAAAACAAATTCAAAGTGAAAGGCTGGAAAACAATACTCCAAGCAAACAACACCCAAAAAAAAGCAGGCGTAGCAATACTCATATCTAATAATGCTGACTACAAGACAGAAAAAGTACTCAGAGACAAAATTGGTCATTTCATAATGATTAAGGGGAAGTTGAATCAAGAAGACATAACAATCCTTAATATATATGCACCAAACCAAGGAGCACCAAAATATATAAGACAGCTACTTATTGACCTTAAAACAAAAACTAACAAAAATACAATCATACTTGGAGACCTCAATACACCGCTGACGGCTCTAGATCGGTCATCCAAACAGAGAATCAATAAAGATATAGTGGCCTTAAACGAAATACTAGAACACCTGGATATGATAGACATCTACAGGACACTTCATCCCAAAGCGACAGAGTATACATTTTTCTCTAGTGTACATGGAACATTCTCAAGAATTGACCATATGTTGGGCCACAAAGACAATATCAGCAAATTTAGAAAAATTGAAATTGTACCAAGCATATTTTCTGATCATAAAGCCTTGAAACTAGAATTCAACTGCAAAAAAGAGGGGGAAAAACCCACAAAAATGTGGAAACTAAACAACATACTTCTAAAAAATGAATGGGTCAAAGAAGAAATAAGCGCAGAAATCAAAAGATATATACAGACAAATGAAAATGAAAATACGACATATCAGAATCTCTGGGATGCAGCAAAAGCAGTAATAAGAGGAAAGTTCATATCACTTCAGGCCTATATGAACAAACAAGAGAGAGCCGAAGTAAACCACTTAACTTCACACCTTAAGGAACTAGAAAAAGAAGAACAAAGACAACCCAAAACCAGCCGAAGAAAGGAGATAATAAAAATCAGAGCAGAAATAAATGAAATAGAGAACAGAAAAACTATAGAAAAAATCAAGAAAACAAGGAGCTGGTTCTTTGAAAAGATCAACAAAATTGACAAACCCTTGGCAAGACTCACCAAGGAAAAAAGACACAGGACTCAAATAAATAAAATCCAAAATGAAAGAGGAGAGATCACCACAGACATCATAGATATACAAAGAATTATTGTAGAATACTATGAAAAATTATATGCCACCAAATACAACAATCTAGAAGAAATGGATAAATTCCTAGAACAATACAACCTTCCTAGACTGAGTCATGAAGAAGCAGAAAGCCTAAACAGACAAATCAGCAGGGAGGAAATAGAAAAAACTATTAAAAATCTCCCCAAAAATAAAAGTCCAGGCCCAGACGGTTATACTAGTGAATTCTATCAAACATTCAAAGAAGACTTGGTTCCTATTCTACTCAAAGTCTTCCAAAAAATTGAAGAAGAAGCAATACTTCCAAACACATTTTATGAGGCCAACATAACCCTCATACCAAAACCTGGCAAGGATGGCACAAAGAAAGAAAACTACAGACCAATATCTCTAATGAATACAGATGCCAAAATACTAAACAAAATACTGGCAAACCGAATACAACAACATATTAAAAAAATAATACATCATGATCAAGTGGGATTCATCCCAGAATCTCAAGGATGGTTCAACATACGCAAAACAGTTAACGTAATACACCATATCAACAAAACAAAGAACAAAAACCACATGATCTTATCAATAGATGCAGAAAAGGCTTTTGATAAAATACAACACAATTTTGTTTAAGACTCTCAACAAAATGGGTATAGAAGGAAAATATCTCAACATGATAAAGGCCATATATGATAAACCATCAGCCAACATCCTATTAAACGGCATAAAACTGAGGACTTTCTACCTTAAATCAGGAACAAGACAGGGTTGTCCACTCTCTCCACTCTTATTCAACGTGGTGCTAGAAGTTCTGGCCAGAGCAATCAGACAAGACAAAGAAATAAAAGGCATCCATATCGGAAAAGAAGAAGTAAAGCTATCACTTTTTGCTGATGATATGATCCTATACATCGAAAACCCGAAGGACTCCACAAAAAGATTATTAGAAACAATAAACCAATACAGTAAGGTTGCAGGATACAAAATTAACATACAAAAGTCCATAGCCTTTCTATATGCCAACAATGAAATATTAGAAAACGAACTCAAAAAAATAATCCCCTTCACGATTGCAACAAAAAAAATAAAATACCTAGGAATAAACATAACAAAGAACGTAAAGGACCTATATAATGAAAATTACAAAGCATTGTTAAGGGAAATCGAAAAAGATACAATGAGATGGAAAAATATTCCTTGTTCTTGGATAGGAAGAATAAATATAATCAAAATGGCCATATTACCCAAAGCAATATACAAATTTAATGCAATTCCCATCAAAATCCCTATGAGATTTTTTAAAGAAATGGAACAAAAAATCATCAGATTTATATGGAACTATAAAAAACCCCGAATAGCCAAAACAATCCTAAGGAAAAAGAATGAAGCTGGGGGCATTACAATACCTGACTTTAAACTATATTATAGGGCCACGATAATCAAAACAGCATGGTATTGGCAGAAAAATAGACACTCAGACCAATGGAACAGAATAGAAAGCCCAGAAATAAAACCACATATATATGGTCAAATAATCTTTGATAAAGGGGCCAACAACACACAATGGAGAAAAGAAAGCCTCTTCAACAAATGGTGTTGGGAAAACTGGAAAGCCACATGCAAAAGAATGAAACTCGACTACAGCCTGTCCCCGTGTACTAAAATTAATTCAAAATGGATCAAAGACCTAAATATAAGACCTGAAACAATAAAGTACATAGAAGAAGACATAGGTACTAAAATCATGGACCTGGGTTTTAAAGAACATTTTATGAACTTGACTCCAATGGCAAGAGAAGTGAAGGTAAAGATAAATGAATGGGACTACATCAGAATTAAAAGTTTTTGCTCAGCAAGAGAAACTGATATCAAAATAAACAGACAGCCAACTATATGGGAACTGATATTTTCAAACGACAGCTCAGATAAGGGCCTAATATCCAAAATTTACAAAGAACTCATAAAACTCAACAACAAACAAACAAACAATCCAATTAAAAAATGGGAAGAGGACATGAACAGACACTTCTCCCAGGAAGAGATACAAATGGCCAACAGATATATGAAAAGATGCTCAGCTTCATTAGTTATTAGAGAAATGCAAATCAAAACTACAATGAGATACCACCTCACTCCTGTTAGATTAGCTATTATCAACAAGACGGGTAATAGCAAATGTTGGAGAGGCTGTGGAGAAAAAGGAACCCTCATTCACTGTTGGTGGGACTGTAAAGTAGTACAACCATTATGGAGGAAAGTATGGTGGTTCCTCAAAAAACTGCAAATGGAACTACCTTATGACCCAGCAATCCCTCTACTGGGTATATACCCCAAAACCTCAGAAACATTGATACATGAAGATACATGTAGCCCCATGTTCATTGCAGCACTGTTCACAGTGGCCAAGACATGGAAACAACCAAAAAGCCCTTCAATAGAAGACTGGATAAAGAAGATGTGGCACATATACACTATGGAATACTACTCAGCCATAAGAAATGATGACATCAGATCATTTACAGCAAAATGGTGGGATCTTGATAACATTATAAGGAGTGAAATAAGTAAATCAGAAAAAAACAAGAACTACATGATTCCATACATTGGTGGAACATAAAAATGAGACTAAGAGACATGGACAAGAGTGTGGTGGTTACCAAGGGTGGGGGGGGAGGGAGGACATGGGAGGGAGGGAGGGAGAGAGTTAGGGGGAGGGGGAGGGGCATAGAGAACTAGATAGAGGGTGACGGAGGACAATCTGACTTTGGGCGAGGGGTTTGCAACATAATTTGATGACAAAATAACCTAGACATGTTTTCTTTGAATATATGTACCCTGATTTATTAATGTCATCCCATTACCATTAATAAAAATTTATTAAAAAAAAAAAAAAAAAAAAAGATGGCCACTATAAAAAAGAAACAGAAAAAAAAAAAAAAAAAAAAAAAAACCTAGAAAATACAAAGTAATTTATAGAAAGGAGCCTTGTTGTTGTCTGGGGAAGACAATGCTGTAAGAAACTACAAAGGACACACACAAGAAAACTTGGGGCGGTGAGTATGTTCAAAATCTTCCTCATGATGTGGTTTCACGGGCAGACACGTATGCCAAAACTTATTAAATTGTATACTTTAAATCTGTGCAGTTTATTGCATGTCAATTATATCTTAATAAAGCTGTTTTTAAAGAAGCATGAAAGGGCTATGATCAAGTATTAATAATCATTTCATTTCTACTCTGCTTTCATTCTTCTTTGTAAAAGAACTGAATATGTGAGACAGTACAACCCAGATACTACCTGAGGCTTGCATTTTCAGGTATGTTTCCATATTTGTGACAAGGTTATATATGACATAGTGAATAAAGCACCCAAGGATGGAATATGCAAGTTGGTAGAGACCAAAATATTCAGGAGCTTCCCAAAGAAAGCTGACAATTATAAAATAGCTGCTTTTCCTTATTTTGTCACCCCTTAAAGTACTCAAACAACTTATTTGGTTCCTCATTTTTTCCATGACTGCAAATGATCAGTGATACACAGCAGTCTTGTTTTCTAAATTTTTTTACTATAATGATGAAAAACTACAAAAGAATGTTTCCATCCCGTTATGGCAACAGGATGCTGCAACAGTACTGTGAATCACATTTAAATGTGTACACTACAACATGCAAATGCTCTGTCCAGTAAGATGAGAGTTCAATCTGATATAACCATGAGTGATGCGGAAAGAATGTGAGAAAACATTTAAAAGAGTGTCAAGACTTTAACATGTTTCAAGAGTTTATAAAACACTCATTTCAAGAGTTTATAAAAATATACAAATTACATACCCTTCAATACTCCAGCTTTCTCACCTATGTGCAGTGAAAAAGAAATGTTTAAAAAAAAACACCTATTAAACAGTATTAGAAGAGAAAGAGATCCCGCAGTCTAGAATGAGGTCATGTCCTGGCTAGGATGCAAACACTTGAAGTTACTTTCTCAAACTACAATGGTAAGCTGATGTACTTTAGATCTACATCAAGGACTTATAAGGGGTCTGGCTTTTCAAGGACTCACTACTTAGAATACCTGTTTTTTGTCTGTCCTAAACCATGTTTGGAAACACACACACACACACACACACACACACACACACAGTTCCCTTATTATTTTTACTTACTGATTTTTTAAGAGAGAGAGAGAGAAACATTGACTTTGTTGTTCCACTTATTTCTGCATTCATTGGTTGATTCTTGTATGTGCTTAGACAGGGGCTCAAACTCACAATCTTGGTGTATCAGAATGATGCTCTAACCAACTGAGCTTCCCGGCCAGGGCCACAGCACTTTTCTTAAAAGATTAGATTTTAAAGTCAATACTAGAATAATAGTATACTCTAAAGAGTCTGATGATCAGGGACTAGGAATGAAGCAAAGTGAATGGCAAAATATCTGGCCTCATTATCAAGGCCAGGGGTATTACTTACCAAGGTTATCATCCTCTGAGAAGACAGTGCAGGAGAGATTAGCAAGGCCTGTCTCATATATTGAACACAAAATGGCTACATTTAAGAGCAGACTAACACACTTATTTGTTTGTAAATTACTAAAATGTTGTTGGACTTTGGGGGTGGAGAGGTTGCTTGTTCGTTTTTGACACAGAACTTTTTCATTTAAGAGGTAGGGTTTCATAGCTCCATATGTGACAATGATGGGTCACCATCAAAACTGGGCTTATAAACCTCTTAGAAAGGTAGTAGATCCAAGTTGTATCATGAAGATATGTTGACTACAGACATATTTGAAAAAGGTTATCCTCTGTGTGATCAGTTTTAATAAGTACTATGTATAATTAAATTAATAACATCACTCAAAAGAAAAAATCAAATGCTAAAATAGAAAGAATCCTTTTTTTATACAGTCCATGTATATCTGAGAACTGGTCTTGTTTTAAAAATTAACTTAGGTTCTTCAATGATTCATGCTTAATATAAAGTATCTTTCATCACCTTTAAGAGAAAATGTCAAAATGACTAGCACGTCTCCTTTTCTTAAGTGTAATAAAGATTTACAGAAATAAAATGTACAGAAAAGCTGATTTTGGCTTTCAGCATTTATATACAATGTCCCCTTCTTAAAGTATTTACAAGGTATATTGAAAATTATTATTTGTGAAAATTTTATGATAGATGGTAAAAATAAGACTAAAGCATGGGGGCAAATCATGTATGGCTGCAAGAACTAAGACTATTTGAATGGTTGTTATTAAATTAGTGGGAGAAATCAAGCCTATCAGCTAAGATTGATGGATTTTGAATGACGATTGCAGCCTTCTGTAATGACCAAACCGGCCTGGGGGATTCATGTGCTTTTCTAATTCTTATGAGGGAACCACATTCACCTCTAGAGGATGTCTCAGTGTCCAGAACCCCAATGGTGAAAAAAATACAGTATTCAGACACACAGCCCCTTGGCATTTTTCCTTATCTCTGAGAACAGTGAGAAAGAAGGCTTTAGTTTAAACTCAAAATGGGAACTAAATCATTAACATCATTAAATACAGTACTTGCAACGATTCTTATTGAACATTTCTGGGCTCTACATTGTAACTCTGTGAATGTGCCAAGTATATGCATGCATATGTGTGTATGTAAATGTGTGTGCTAGAGTTGGGGGGAGAGGGAAGGAGGGAGACAGAGAGAGAATGTTGAAAGAGAAGATAAGCAGAGAGGCAGGCTGTAAGAGATAGGAGATAAAAAGGGGATGGCAGAAAAAGAGAAAGCAGAGAAAAAGATAAAAAGGCAGAGATACACAGAGAAGGTAAGGCAGGAACAGTGAGAGACAGAAGCTGAGAGTAGAAAGAGATGGAGAGACATTCAGATCAAGAAAGAGAGAACTATGGAGAGAAGGAGGAGAGTAAGGCAGTGAAACCATACTATAAAATATAAACCCTTGTTATCCAGTGCTGTCCTTGGCCCAGAAACATCAGCACCACCCGAGAATTGGTTAGAAGGCTGAAACTCAGATCTTGTCCCAGACCCACTGACTCAGAATCTGTGTTTTTAAGAATATTCCCAGGTGACTCAGGCATTATTACAGTAAACACTCTTTGTTCAGAATCATTTTTCTATCATTAAAGCAGTGAAATGGTTGCTCCTATGTGCAAAGTCCAAGGTTCTATAACTTAGAAACCCAGGACAAACTTCAGTCTCAGGCCAGGTAGTCCGCATGCAGACATGTAGATTCAAACTAACAACCCTTGCTACCAGTATTTTTCATAGGTTGTTCACACCTAAGAAATTAATACTACAACCATTTGTTCCCATAGAATTTTAAGAGTTCAGAAAACAGAAAACTCTCAAAACTGACAAATGATAGATTTAATCATGTAGCTCTGAATTGATCCATGTAGCTGGAAAATTAGTGAACAGCTACTACTAAAAAGATCTAATTTCCTTTGACAATAAATTTAAGATGTAGCACCCATTCCATAACAACATGCATATTTAAGATATTCTGCATTTCAGATATAGAGTAAATATATAGTAATTTCACTACAGAATTTTTTTTAAAACAGCCAAGCAAATAATTACAAGATTTTCGGTGTAAAATTACTGCCACTTTGAAACTCCAGCATTTTGTTCACCCACATGGTAATGTTTTCGTTTTCCTTTCCCTGCAGAACCAACCATATTCCCTGAACCCTTTGCCAGCTGCCACTTTCTCTCCCCGCATCCCTATTATTCATGGTTTGTCCTATTTTTTTTTAAAGGAAGAAAGTAAGTATAAGACAATAATGTCTATTTTCCCCAAGATTATGCTTTTTGTTCTATGCACTGGGGAGAAACAATAACTGTTCCTAGCAGAAGGGCCAGGAGGGGGACTCTTGGATGCTGATGATCAGCTTCTCCTTCTCCTGCTCCTTCCTTTTTCCTCCCAATCCATCTTGGTGACCCTCACCCCTGCCAACATGTTGTGGTAGCAAACATCTAAAATGTGAAAAGCAGCAAGATTTGTGCTAAAGGGAGCAAACGCTGAAATGAAGAGAACAGAGGTACAGACCACATACTGACTGACCAAGTGACATTACATAAGCTGTTTCCCAAACTAGGAATGCCTCCATCAGTAAAATGTGGGTTAGCTAAATCCCTTCCAGAGCAGTCATGTTTCTAACTAGAGTTTGTATTTACCTGAAATCCTGCCCTCTTTCTTCTAATATATAGCAAATGGCTGAGGGGTGAAGAATACCAAAGAGCAGGATAGAAGAGCACAAAGAACAAGTAATGAGAGTGTAAGAACATTAGATATTGGTGAACTCACTCCCAAAGATAACTTTATGCTTTATAAGTACCTTCACATTATTTACTGGATCCTTTCATTTATTTAAATAACAAATATTAGCCCTGGCTGGTTTGCTCAGTGGATAGAGCTTCAGCCCAGTGTGTGGACGTCCCAGGTTCAATTCCCAGTCAAAGCACACATAAGAAATGACCATTTGCTTCTCTTCCCCTCCCTGTCTCCTTTCTTTCTCTCTTCCCCTCTCTCAGACAGTGGCTCAGTTGATCAGAGCATCAGCCTCAGGTGCTAAGGATAGCTCAGCTGATTAAAGCATTGGCCCCAGACAGGAGTTAGTTGCTGGGTGGATCCCAGTCAAGGTGCATGTGAGAGTCTCTCTCTCTATCTCCCCTCCTTTTTCACTTAAAAAAATAAATAAAAATAACAAATATTTATCAAGCGCCTACTAAATGCCAGGTGCTGTGCCAGATGTTCAACATACAGAAAAGATCAAAACATAAGGCAAGTTTTATTCCTATTTTATAATTTTAAACAAAAAACCTTAAAGTTTGACTTTCACTTTAAACCCTCCAGACACTTATAAAGCCCTTTCTTCATATAACATAAAGGTTTAATGGCTTATAAACAAACATCTAATGTTTTGTAAAAGATGAGCAAATCAGGACTCCAAATGCTCAGGCCGCTTTACTTACATAGTAACACTTAGCATCCTAGGACATTGAGGGCAATTAAGAGAACCCTTCCATTGAAGAACAAAGAATTAAGGATACCAGAATCCATAGATGACAATCACATTTTCCAAAGTACCAGTGTTTAATATCTGCACTCACTAGGTATTTTAATTATGAGAGCAAGAACCAGTGAATATAGATTTATCAGCTATAGTAATATATAGTCAGTAGCTATGGAAATAAATAAGACTATTACCCAATAACTATACTAAGTTTACAGAATGATTTGACCAAACCTAGCTTCTGAAAATGATAGCAACCCTCTGCCTGATTCTGTAAGCAGTATAAACATAAAATTGGCCAAAATAGGCTCCTCAAAAGAATATAAGTATTCTAATACTAGGGAAATAAAGGGAGGGGAGGTCAATTACCATGAATAGGCCATGATAATTATCATATAATTATCAGCCCCAAAGAAAATTATCTCCCTATAAGGATACAAAAATGTGGGCAAGAATCATGAAATAAAAGTAGAAGGTGCTTTTTGTTTTCTTCTCTTCTTTCTGAAAGCAACATGTAGAAATACAGACATTTCCCCCAATAAGAACTATTTTTTAAAAGAAACAATAGGAAAAGTACATTATTTGAAACCTACCGCCTTTCTTCTTTGCTTTAAATTCCATAGAAGTTATTCTGAGCTTATTGCTTTGATAAGATTTAGCTGTAAGTAATTATATTTAGTCAAAGACATTTGATCTGTAAATGGAATCTACTAAAGGAATTACTATAACTTCCATGAAATTGGCAAATAATAGCACCATTTCATGTGATTCTAGAAAAGCTTTATCCTAGAGAAAATTTGGTGAATTTACCTACATAAAAAAGATATTTGCTTTCAAAATTAAAATCTTTCAAGAGTATAATTACACATCTACAGTTTGAAGAAAGAATTATCACTTAACAACATCCAATGCAAATATGTATTAATTACTCAATAATCATTCTTATTGGGGAGAGTAAATAGCAAAAGAAAAATGATGTTTTTCTTTCCATAGATATCATGTAAAAATATCTCTATACTGAATGCTGACCACTAAGCAAAATAAAAAAAGTAAGACACCTCATGATCCTTGTCCTGAAAGAATATATAATCCATTGTTGATGACACAGTATATAAATCTAAACACAAGGAAAATGTTTCACTAGTAAGGCCCATGAAGAGTGCAAAGAATACAAATAGTTCTCTCATCACTGTCTAGTTGCGGCTCTGACATTTACCAGCTGTTTAGCTGTAAATTCATTGCTTATCTTCTCTGATTCTCAGATTCTTCATTGGAAAACAAAGATTCGAGCATGTAATAAAATAATGTAGGTGAATACAATTTGTAAACTATAAAGTGATATACAAATATAATTAAGTTGTATATTACAACGAAAAGACCACTGAAAGAAAAACATAGCCTACAAAGTTGGAGTTAAATATGGTCAGTTTTAGATCTCTGATGTGAACTTTACTACTAGTAAAGCTAAGTCCTAACTATGTGACAGGCACTGTGCTAAAAGGTTTTATATACATTAACTTAGTTAATTCTCCCAACAGCAATATGAAGTATGTAGTGCTGCCCCAATTTACAAAGGAGGCAACTGAGAATTAGGCAGGCAGATTAAACTGCAGATAAGTAAAAGGGTAAGCAATCCAAATATTTCAATCCAAATCTGACTACCTGCTGTGCTCCTAATCACTATACTATTCTGACTTTGAAAAAAATTAGGTAAGTGGTTTCATGGTTTCAGAGAAAGTTACCACCTTCTATATTGATTAGAGTATTAAGAATGATGTTTTAGGCCTGGTTAAAAAAAATACATAAAGGGAAGGGACAGGATGAAAGAGGAGGAAGAAAAACACTTTCACTAATAGCTCTTGCTTTTTAATACTTATAATTCAGAGAAAATTGAGTCAGAAGAACTAGCTCACGTTCCTAGTTTCCCAGGCGTGTTCAAGTCATTCTCTTCCCTTTTTTATGCCAGCAAGAACAACAACTAATATTTACTGAGTGTTTAGGATATGCCAGAAACTGTTCTAAGTGCTTTATGTGTATTACCTTATTCAATCCGTACAAATCCATAATTATCTTCATTTTATAGATGATTAAACTAGAACATAAGGAGATCAATTTGCTCAAATTCTGCCTCCAGGCAAGACAGAATAACAGGCACAAGACTTATTTACCTAATCACTTAACTAAAAAACCTGTGGAAAATATACAAGATAATAACAGTTTTCAGACACTGGATAAGAGGCAGCAAAAAACAATGATCCCTGAGACAGGAGAAAGACCTAAAGTCCTATGATTGCCCAAGCTCACTGCATTAGAGAGTTTTAGACTGCTGCTCTGGGAAAGGGAATCCAAAAGGAGCCCAGCAGTCTGTCTCCCTTAGTTGAGAAGACAGAGTAGGGAGCTCAAAGAGGCTATGGTTGGTAGAATTTACAGGGCAGAATACTGGAGAGGGGAGAGATGCACTGAGAGAAAACTGTGGGTATCTTCGGGGGGTCCTCTCACCACAAGTATTCATCTGAGAAACAGTCAGTGCACCCATATGGGAAAACGATCAGAGGTTGGGGAAAGAGCCATCAGAAAGCAGCAGAAAGAACACTCTCCAGAATAGTTTTCTCACCAGCCAGAATAAAAAATCCTCACAATACATTGGACATTAAGTATTCGAAGAGGACTATCTCAACAGTAAGGAAAAATTTGCCTAATGGAACTCATCTCCTCTGACTAGCTTATTTCACTTGGCCTAATACTCTCCAGGTCAGCCATGCTGTTGCAAAAGGTAAGCTTTCCTTCTTCTTTTATGGCCGCATACTATTCCATGTGCAAATGTACCACAGCTTTTATATCCACTCAACCACTGATGGGCACTTGGGCTGTTTCAAGATCTTGGCTATGGCTGGTGTGTGTGTGTGTGGAGGGGGAAGGATAATACCAAAAAAACCCAAAACCCTCATGGACACAAACAACAGTGTGGTGATTGCTGGGCAGGGGGGAGGTGGAAGAGAGTATAGGGGGAATAAATGAAGGATGATGGATGAAGACTTGACTTAGGATGGAGGAGATAAACACACAATATGGTGTACAGAGATGTGTTGTAGAACTCTGCACCTGAAACTTGTATAATCATGTCAACCAGTGTAACACCTCAATAAATTCAATTTTTAAAAAATTAGCCTAGCAGAAAGGCTGCTCTGGTTCCACCTAACAAATGTTAGTTAACAGCATGCTTCAAAAGGATCAATCATTTCCAAGTAATTTAACAGCAACAAAGTTCTCCATTAAAGCTTAAAAATAGTTTGTAAATATAAGAAGACCTAGCATCCAACAAAGTAAAATTCACCATGTCTGACCTCTAACCCAATATTATCAGGTAAGCAAATAAGCAGGAAAATAAAATTCCTAATGAGGAGAATAATAAACCAATAGAAACCAAAACCAGAAATAACACAGATTAATAGGAAAGATCAAAACAATTATAATAATATTCTATATGTTCAGGAAAACATGACCTAAATGATATTTCTAAAAAGATACAAATCAGAGGTCTAGAGACAAAAACATAATGTTTCCGATAATAAAATGCAGAAAATAGGATTCACAGTAAATTAGAAATTTAAAAAAATATTAGTAAAGACATACCAGTTGAAACAATTGAAAATAAGACAGTGTTTCAACAGAACATCAGTGGTCTATGTGAACAACTTCAAGCAGCTTTAATGGATGTGTAAATTGGAGTCTCCAAGGGGGAAGAAAGAAGAGGGCAGGAAAACATACCTGAGGAAATAAGAACTGAAAAATTTCCAGATTTAATGAAAACTTATTATTTTTAAAATAAAAACTACACCAAGGCAAATTGATCATGATCAATTTTTTTAAACACATTAATAAAGAAAAAAATTCAAAAGCAGCCAAAAAAATAAAGATTTTTACACAGCAACAAGGCTAAAAATGACAGCAAATTTTTCACTGGAAACAATACAAGAGAGGCAAATGCAGCAAAATCTTTAAATCTCTGAAAGAAATGTCTAGACTTGGTGAAAATATCTTTTAAACATAATAGCAAAAAAGAGAGAGAGAGACACTTTTAGACAGGTAAGAGCTTATATGGAAAACAGTATGGTGGTTCTTCAAAAAATGAAAATAGAATTACCATATCATCCAGAAATTCCAGTTCTGGGTAAATAACAAAAAACTGAAAGCAGGGACTTGAACAACTATCTGGACACCAATGTTCATAGCAACATTATTCACAATAGCAAAGAGGTGAAAGCAATACATGTTTTATGAACAGATGAATGGATAAACAAACTATGGCATACAAGGATAATGGAATATCATTCTGTCTTAAAGGGAAGGGAAACTTTGATACACAGGTTCACATTACACAAAATATGAAGCTTGAGAATATTATGCTAAGTGAATAAACCTGTCAAAAAAGACAAATACAGTATGATTCCACTTATATGAAGTACCTATTTGTCAAATTCAGAGACAGGAAGTAGAATGCTGGTTGGCAGGCAATGGGGGAGGCAGAATTGGGTAGTTGTTGTTTGCTGGGTATAGAATTTCAGTTTTGCAAGATGGAAAGAGTTCTGGAGGTTGGTTGCACAATAATGTGAATGTACTTAACACTATTGAACTGTACACTTAAGATGGTTAAGATGGTAAATTTTATGTTACTTTTGTGTATTTTACCACAATTAAAAATAAATAATTTTATTTTTAATTTAAGCTGAAAAACTTTATCATCAGCAGACACATCACAAAAAATGTTACAGGAAAAACTGACAAAGATAAATAAGACAAGTCGGATATTAGAAGCAACTTAAGGAGAGGTATCACAATTAAATGCAATGTGGGATCCTGAACTATATACTAGAGCAAAATAAAGACGTTAGTGGGAAGAAAAAAAAAAAAGTAAAATTTGTATAGGCTGTAATTTAGTTAATAGTATTGTACCTGTGTTCATTTATTAGTTTTGATAATTATGCTATCCTTATTTAAAATTTTAAAATTAAAGAAAGCTATATGACAGGTATACAGGAACTCTATTGTTTTTGAAACTTTTCTATAAGTTTAAAATTATTTCAAAATATAAAGTCCTTTTTTTTTTTTTATAGAAGCATGGTTAGTATACCACTTCCAACAAGACTTAAAAGTGTCCCAATTAATATAGGTGAATTAAGTACAAAGTGAACACATTTTAGATCTAACTTAAAGGAGAGAAAAGCAATCTTGTTCTCTTTGCTTTAGACAGGCGTATACAGGAAAATAAAGTCATCAAACACTGCTGAGACAGCATAAAAATCATGATCTACATATAAAAATTAAAAAGTCTCTTTCCCAAAATTGTGATAAATGTGACAGACAGTGAAATAAATCCCAAAACTAACTCAACAAATGTGGGAATCTACATGCATAAGAACTACAGGAGGAGCTAAGAATAAGGAACATGCTGTATGAATTCAATCACTTATAATCAATCCATTCAATTAAAAAGTAATAACTTATTGCTTAAATTTCCATAAAAACAAACATGTTTTCTCCTCTACTGTTCCTGTCCATGAGATCCATGTATTTAATACTCAACCTTCTTACCACTTTAATCTGGAGAGGCAATTTTATGGAATAGAAAAAACATGAAACTTAACCTAATATTTATTGATCAGCTACTCTGTGTCAGCTACTGTTCTAAATATCTTATAAATGGATTATCTGATAATCCATTTAATCCTCACAACAAGTCTAAGAAGAATGTACTATTATCCCTATTTTCACAAATGAGTGTTCCAGTCCTGCCTCACCTGTCCTACAGAGTGGGACAGTATTCACTTTGGGATTAGACACACACACGCAACTAGATTTGCAGTTGTTAGGTGAGAACGCTGAACTAACTAGAAAAACAAACCACTGAAGTTTCTTACGCCTCTATCATCAATTCACCAAAAAGCAAAGCATGAGGAGATCCAGTGGAACAGACTAAAGATGAGAAATCTGGAATTTGGTCCCAGCTCTACCACTGACAGGCTATGTCGTTTTAGGCAACTCACAAACCCCTATCTAAGATTCCAAACCATGCAATAGGAATTATAATATCTGCCCTTCTTGATTCAGCAGATTGTTGTATGGAGTAAGTGAGCCTATCTTAAAGGCCTCTTGCAAATTGAAAAGAGATAAAATATGTAAAGCTCATGGTACAAGATTGGTGCCCACTGGTACCAGTTCTTTCCCTTTCGAAACAAGGATTCAAAGATGGAGTGGCCTTATTAGTAGATGGTGCCTTCCTGTCTGCTGCTTTTTGGTAACCTGGCATTTTCGTTCTGATGATATTTTTTTGTGGTATCTTACAAATGTTGGTATAGAGAGTGATTCATCATGTAAACTAAAATCACTGCTTGCAAATAAAGCAAACTGCAAATTACAGGGAAAACAGAGGTTTAAAAATGTACTTAAAAATAATAAAAACTTAATCCAATATTTTATTGGTAATTGGACCACCTCCAATTCTCTTAAGGGTACCACAGTTTGGCAACCAGATGTTAATATTGTTCTTCTGCCAAAGAAAACTGCAAGATTTAAAGACATTTTTTCCTTAAAAATTATATTCTATTTATATTTCAAAACATATATTGTTCTGATAACTCAATATATTAGGTTAAAAACTAAGTATCCCTTCAATCTCCATGCTACTCTGAGATATATGTTACACTGGCAGAAGGCACTGAAAAATAACGTATCTATTCTTCATTATTTGACTAAAAAATAAAATGGATCCAGAAGATAGCCAGACCAACATTCAGATTTACAGCTGAAAGGTAAGCATTGTGAAAGCAATCCAGATCCAATAGAAGAACTTAATTATTCTATTGTAACTAGCAACATGAACCTTATTAATGGATGAGTGCAGAAGTCATGAAGGAGCATGACTGCTAGTATGTTTCAAGCCATCAAAAGAAACAAAGCAAACCATCATCCAAACCAACCAAATGTCAAATTTAAGTAAATTCTCTGAAAGTATGAATATATTCTACAGAATCAGAGTAGCAATTATGACGATTATACCAAGGCATTTTATTACTTTCTATTAGACTTGGCAAGAGATTTGAGCTGCTTTCTCCAAATCATTAGTTGTGTATTTCCTGGAACGCCAAAGCTGTTTCTGATATAAATGAGGCACAGCAAATACGATATTCACCTCGTGCTGTCTTCAAAGTATAAATAACAGAGTAGTATTTGGCAGGATTATCTATGGAAATGACCCTTGGTAACTGCTCCTAAATTCATCAGCTATCCAATACAAGTAAATGAGCAAATGAACAGGCGAGCTCGAATGTACAGTAGACAAACCCATATCACAGTGCAAATCCCTTCAACTTAAAAATCTATATTAGCAAAGGAAGATGAGAACTAAACTAGACCAAATTGATATCTAAGTTGCTATTAGCAAATGGTTTTATTCGATAAAGTAGACTTTATCCCCTCACCTATCTCCATTTATGGTTAGTGATTTTAGGATAAACAAAGAGAATCAGAGATAAAGGGGGATATTTCATAATTTAAAAAGGCAAATTCATCAGAAAGACAGTATCATCAAAAACGTTAACATGCCTAATAACAGAACTTCTAAGTGCAGGACACTATTCTTTTTTTTTTTTTTTTTTTTATTCATTTTTAGAGAGGAGGGAGAGAGGGAGAGAGAGAGAGACAGACAGACAGACAGAGGAGAGACAGAGAGAAAGAAGGGGAAGGAGCTAGAAGCATCAACTCCCATATGTGCCTTGACCAGGCAAACCCAGGGTTTTGAACCAGCGAACCTCAGCATTTCCAGGTCGACGCTTTATCCACTGCGCCACCACAGGTCAGGCCCAGGACACTATTCTTTCTGTAACTACTTCATCTCCCATTTTCTTGAAACCTCTCCACCAAAACTTCTCTAAGCAAGATCACAGTAACCTACCTCTCTGCTGTCAAAACAATGGCGCAATTCTCAATCTCATCTTCCTTGACCTATCACTTCCACACACTTGAAACATTTTTTTTGTCTTTTGGCCTCAAGGGGGGTTCCCTTGTCTTTTCATTTGTCTAAAGCCTATCTTTTCAGTTAGAAAGTACCTTAGACAAGAGATTGAATACAAAAAACAAAAAACAAAAACAAAAAAAACAACCAGTTATAAACATTCATTCACTAGCCATTTCCATCTTGTTTTCCTTTCCTGGTTTCTGATCCTATCTTATCCTCTATTATGCCTGTTGCTTTACTTATGCACTTTCTTTGAGGAAAATAACAATGATGAGTTTGAGATACTTTCTTTTGCCCACAGTAGTGATGTGTTTAACCCAAATTGTCCACATCCCCTCATCTATTTCCATTTATGGTTAGTGATTTCAGGATAAACCTACAACTCTCAATTCATAACTCCACTGAATTTCAAATGTGTACTTGAATCTTCACTTAGATGTCTATACTCATCAAAAACTGAACTCTTTAGTGAAATTGAAGTAATAATAAAAAAACTCCCAACAAACTCCCAGATTGAAAGGTTTCACTGGTGAATTTTACCAAACATTCAAAGAAGAATACCTATCCTTCTCAAACTATTCCAAAAAATTTCAAGAAAAGGAAAGACTCCCAAACTCATTTTACAAGGCCAGCATTATTAAGGTGACCAATCATCTTCTTTTAGGGAGGACAGTCCTTCTTTTGCAAGTTCCATCCTCCCTCAAAAAGTGTCCTCCTACATGTCCTCCTTTTTGATACTGGAAGACTAATCTGTAAATGTCTGTATTCAATCAATGCAGAGTTGATCTACTGCATGTGATGTGATGTATTTGTATCTAAATGAGTACTTTTTTCTTACAATTATTATTAAAAATTAATAGGCATGTAAGCATAATTACAATATAAAATACTACAAATGTTTTTATTATGCATTTATCATATTATAGTGTATTATTGTTGCAATGAATAAAATATTTCATTTACGATATTGTTTTCTTCAATTTATTTTTGTCCTCCTTTTCATTGTAAAACAGTTGGTCATCTTAGCACTATCCTAATTCCAAAATCAGATAAAGACACTACAAAGAAAGAAAATTATAGGCCAATATCCCTAATTCACAAAAATTATGGGATATTTCAGAATGAATATAAACATGCAGTACTTTCAGCCTTTTGTATAGTACATTTTCACCAATGAAATAAAAGTTGGTTTTGCATCTCATTTGCATAATCAAACAACTTTCTTTGACTTGTTTGCTTTTCTGATGTTGTTTAATAAAAAAAAAAATCAACTGCTTCTTTTTTTCACTTCATATTCATTTTGAAATATCCCCTAAGTTTTGTGAGCAGTATATTAAAATCCTCAATTAAATATCAGCAAACCAGGTCCCATTATACATTAAGAAAGTCATACAACATGACCAAGTAGGATTTATTCCAGGGATGGAAGGTTGAGTGAGGGGCCATAGCCATGACCCCATGGTCACTGGCTTGAACCCAAAGGTTGCTGGCTTGAAACTCAAGGTTGCTGGCTTGAGCAAGGGGTCACTGGCTCTGTTGGAGCCCCCAGATCAAGGCATGTATGAGAAAGCAATCAATGAATAACTAAAGTATAGCGACCATGAGCTGATGTTCTCATCTCCCTTCCTGTCTGTCTGTCTCTCTCCCTTGCAAAAAAACAACAACAAAAACAAAAACAAAAAAAACCCACAATGAGATATCAGAATGTCAGAATGACCCACAACTGTCAGAATGGCTATCATCAATAAAGCAACAAACAATAAATGTTGGCAAGGGTGTGGAGGAGAAAAGGGAACCCTCGTGTGCTGTTGGTAGGAATGTAGATTGGTGCAGCCACTGTGGAAAGCAGTATGGAGTTATCTCAAAAAATTAAAAATGGAACTGGCTTATGACTCAATGATTCCACTTCTAGGAATTTAGCTGAAGAAACCAAAAATACTAACTCAAAAGAATATATGCACCCCAATGTTCATTGCAGCATTGTTTATAATAGCCAAAGCTGGAAAGCAGCCCAAGTGTCCATCAGTAGATGAGTGGATAAAAAGAAAAAAAAAGTGGTGGTACATTTACACAATGGAATACTATGCGCCCATGAAAAAGAAGGAAATCTTAACTGTTGCAACACATGGATGGACCTGGAGAGTATTACACTAAGTGAAATAAGCTAGTCAGAGGAAGACAAGTACCATATGATTTCACTCATATGTGGAATCTAATGAACAAAATGAACTACAAGCCAAATAAAGACAAACTCATACATACAGAGCAGGCTGACTGCTGTTGGGGGAGGAGGGACAGGGTGAGCAGGGTGGCAAAATTAAGCAAAAAAGGACAAAAAAAGAGGAAAAACCTCAAGGATACGGACAACAGTGTGGTGATTTCTGTGGGGGGGGGCAGTGTACAGGCAGAATAAGTGGTGATAGATGATGACTTGGGAGAGGGTAAACATACAATACAGTGTACAGAGATGTGTTGTAGAATTGGGCATCTGAAATAAATATAATTAGTTAAGCAGTGTCACCCCAATAAATTCAGTATTTTTTTAACTGAACTCTTTATTTTCAACTTCCTTTCCAAAACCTCCTAATCCACATTCTTCCCCTTTTTAAATAAATGGCTACTCCATTATGTCAATTGTTAGGTCAAATAACTTAGTTCCATTCTTTTTCTTATCCCCCATTATCCAATCATTCAGCAAATCCAGTCAGTCCTACTTTCTTTTTTTCTTTCTTTTTTTCTTTTTTTCTGAAGCTAGAAACAGGGAGAGACAGTCAGACAGACTCCTTCATGTGCCCGACCAGGATCCACGCGGCATGCCCACCAGGGGGCGACTCTCTGCCCCTCCAGGGCATCGCTCTGCCGCGACCAGAGCCACTCTAGAGCCTGGGGCAGAGGCCAAAGAGCCATCCCCAGCGCCCGGGCCATCTTTGCTCCAATGAAGCCTCGGCTGCAGGAGGGGAAGAGAGAGACAGAGAGGAAGGAGAGGGGGAGGAGTGGAGAAGCAGATGGGCGCCTCTCTTGTGTGCCCTGGCCGGGAATTGAACCGGGACTTCTGCACGCCAGGCCGACGCTCTACCACTGAGCCAACCGGCCAGGGCCCAGTCAGTCCTACTTTCAAAAAAACACTAGAACCCTACCACTTCTGACCACTTTAGCACTACCCCCTTGGTCCAAGCCATCATTTTCTCTTGCCTACATTATAAGACTTTCCAATTGGTGCTCATGGGTCTGGCCCTTGTGCCCATATAGTTTATTCTCCACACATCAGCTAGAATAATCCTTTTGAGCATTAGAACATGTCACTTCTTTGCTAAAAACCCTCTTATGTCCTTCCACTAGAATGTAATCCCAAATTCTTACTATGGCTTCAAACCCTGTAAAATCTGCCTTTCCCCCAACAACCTCTTTGACCTAATCTCTACCACTATGTCCTTCACTCCTTACAATCTAGCCAAATTGTTTTCCTTCCTATACTGAGTACAAGTACATTCTCTCCCTTGTGCTTTTACACTTGATGGTCCTTCTGACAGAACAACTCTTTTCTTCTCTTTTTCCTCTCCAGAAGTTACGTAGCTTTTTACTTTACTTCCTCTGGTCTCTGATCATACATCACTTCATAAGAAATGCCTTTCTATTCTTCCAAAAATAAAATTGCATCCCATCCCAATGTATGTATATATTATTACTCTCTCACACACTAAAATATTAACTCCATGAAAGTACGGACTTTATTTTGCTCAGGTCTGAGTTGCTTAAAATAAGTACCAGGTACATGGAAAATGTGCTTTAAATATTTAGTGACCAAATGAAGATATTCTTCCAGTTAAATGGATATCTTCAATACTTCCTCTCCCTTATGACCCTTTTCCCATTAGTCTCTATGTTCTTCCAAATCTCCATCCATAACACTGCTTTACATGGCTCTATTTCCATTATTGCTGCTAGGATAGATCTTCTGCAACATCTATCCCCATCACTTAAGTTACAGGCTTACCATTGCTCTTTCTGCACCCAATCTCCTGTCTAATACACTTCTTAAGTAGAAACATGACGACAAATTTTAACATCTAGACAAGTATAGACTTTCCTTAAGCAGTAAATTGCCAGCTATGTGACCCTGACAAATCAATTGAAATTTTCGGTTTCAGTTTGCTCATTTGTAAATAAAGATAAAACCTACTTTTAAAAATGCATAAACTTTATCTTTTTTAAGTTTTAGGTTCATAGCAAGATTGAGCAGAAGGTACAGAGAGTTCCTATACACTCTCTCCATACACATTATAACTACTTTTAAAGACTATTATGAGGAGTAAATAAAATAAGAGTAGAAAGCATGTAATGTTAGTAGCAGTGTACATAAGTAGACACTCAACAGTTATGAGGTTTATTTTCCCTTTCCAAACTGTGATAATGTATTCTCTGGCTCAAAACTTTAACAGGTTTCCCACCATAAATAGAGTAAATCAAATTTTTCAGCCTGGTATCCAAAGACTTCCACAACTTGGCTCCAACCTAGTTTTCCAACTTTACTAAACACACCCATCCATAGCCCGCATGCAAACTCTCCTCCATCCACATCAGAACTCTTCACTATTTCTGATCACATTCAGCATTTTCCTATATTTATTCTTGCTCCTCATCTGCCTAAAATACTTTCTCCTCCAGTGTGTCCAACAAAATCTTGCAATCCTTCTAAGCTGAGTTTGAATCCCATTTACAGGAAGACATAAACAGTTTTGCCAGTTCACATTTCTCTCTCTTTCCCCTGCACTTCCATGTTATTTTGTTGATGCCTCTTCTCCTACTTTCTCCAGATGGACAGCGACCACATCTTAGTCAGCAATTAGCCCAGTGCTATGCAATATTTAGCACTCAGAAAAACTGTTAAATTGAACTTCCTGACTATACAATCACAAGTTACTCAACACCAGAAGAGAAAACTAATAATTCATCCCTAAATATGTATATCTGAGTCAGGTATAAGTATTCTTTCTATACTGGGACTCCATAAAGTATTCTACTTTGAGAGCTTTTAAAAAATTTCTGGAGTGAAAGGGAGGAAGGGAGGAAATGTAAGGGAGAGAGAACACTAAATATCTAACAGTAATAGAATTTTAAGAATTGTATAACTCCTCAGAAACACTAAAGTAAATGTTTTTATTTAGCTTCACCTAGAAAATTACAGGGTTAAAAAGAGAAAATAAAATCAATGATCTGCCTTGTCCTAAACAGTCCTTGACCATGCCCTTCTGAAGATCTCTTTCACCATCTCTAAATTCCTAGAGCAATTACATTTATATTAATCATTTGATAATCATATATTGTATTTTGTCATTTCTTACAATATTTCCTTGAGTCATTTTTAAACCTTTCATCATAAACCTAATTTTATTTTTCATATTCTCAACTAGATGATCAATTCCATGTAGGTGGAGCTCACATCTGCACTTTTACAGTCCATTCTGCTACAAAACATTTCTATAGCACCATTGAGTTTATATCAATAGGACATGGTTCATAGGTCATTTTTTTCTTAGGCAAGAGGAGCTAGAATAATAGTAGAATAGAATTGTAATCTTCAGAAGAAACAATAAAATGGCTTCTGCTAGGCTGCTACACAGACAAGGTTCTTTGCTCTATTTAAGAAAAATGAAAAGTGAATGCCTGCACACAAGGTTAAGAGAGGTATAACTCCTGGTTCTCATCTCAGGGCAAGTCTTACTTCCTTCTACACCAGCCTTAATGGCAGCCCCACTGGCTCAGGGCTCCACTTTCAACCGCATTATCTCACATTTCTGCAAGTCAGCATTTTAAAACTTTTTTTTTCTTTTAGTGTATTTTTAGTATCTATGGCAACTTCTCCCATGCTGAGCTGCCTGACTAGGCTATCCAAGATATTGGGGTTTTTTTGTTGTTGTTGTTCCATGACTCAAAGTTGCATAGATTTTTGAGTAGTCTACCCTTAACCTATTTTTCCTATAAGCCCTATATTTTCAACATCCAATTTTGTATAACATACACATATCATGTTATATTAAATGTCTGATGATCCAGCATTACTAGCACAGTGCCATGAATAGAACATTTAAAGGTTATTGCATTTATTATAATTTTGAAAAAAACAAAAAATTTTATTTTGCCATTGTTTCCATGATATTAAATCTAAAATATGAATTCTGGGATTCCTAAAAATCATCAGCCCCAAATAAGGTATCAGTGCTAAGGTTTTATGTATCACACCAAAATCATTACTTAAACAGCTTCTGCTAATACCAGGTACAACTTCCTGTCATAAAAATATATTTTTTGCAACAATATCAGAATGACTGTCAAACCCCAATAAGCAATGTGACCTCTGTGCTTGGTGATGCTTAACTTCTGGACAAAATGAATGGAAAACCTGAGAGACAAAGAGGGATGGCTTCCTATTCATTTTCACAGCTGCTTGGGCTACTGCCCAATCTCCATAATGAAGGTGGTCTCTTGCTTTGTTTTCATGAAACCTATAGCATGTAGAACACATAGCATTTCAATAGTGTAGGTTTCAGTGTCCCTGGTTGCTCAATATTTTGTCTCTCTCCTCCTCAGAATAGTCAGATACACACCACTGCGGTGTAACAGAAACAGTGAATCCTACTGAACTAGCTAAACAATCTACTTATTGTAAACAAGATCAATAACCAACATTACCATTTTAAGTGAAAGCCTCCGCACTTTTATCTTTAATTTCAAGTACCCAAGCGAGGACTTGAGTTTCAATTAAAAAACTTGGAGATCAAAAGTACGTTTACTATATCCCCAATCAGGCCTTATAACGCTCCTTTAACCCAGTTTAGAGATGTGCACAAGTATGTGCATATTTTCATGATAACAATAACATGTCTTATGTTTAACACATACAAAAATCTGCCATACATAATTAAAAAATAAAAAATAAAGAAATCAATTTTCCTTCCTTCCTTTCTCACTCCCTTCCTCTTTCTCTCTCTTTCTTCTTGAAGGAGGCAGGTGTGGTGCTAGAAAACATTTTCCTTCATAAAACAGCAACAATTCCAATGTTCACTGTTATTGTACGTTTATATAAATCCTGTGCAAACAAACCCTATGTTCTTTTTTTTTTTTGTATTTTTCTGAAGCTGGAAACGGGGAGAGACAGTCAGACAGACTCCCGCATGCGCCCGACCAGGGATCCACCCGGCACGCCCACCAGGGGCGATGCTCTGCCCATCCTGGGCGTCACTATGTTGCGACCAGAGCCACTCTAGCGCCTGAGGCAGAGGCCACAGAGCCATCCCCAGCGCCCGGGCCATCTTTGCTCCAATGGAGCCTTAGCTGTGGGAGGGGAAGAGAGAAACAGAGAGGAAGGAGAGAGGGAGGGGTAGAGAAGCAGATGGGCGCCTCTCCTGTGTGCCCTGGCCGGGAATCGAACCCAGGACTTCTGCACACCAGGCCGACGCTCTACCACTAAGCCAACTGGCCAGGGCCAAACCCTATGTTCTTGTAGGGCTATTTTATCCTGACATATGCTGATCAACCAAAATGTTTACATTACAAAATATATCCAAATAAAAGCAACATTTTGGGCCCTGGCCGGTTGGCTCAGCAGTAGAGCGTCGGCCTGGCGTGCAGGGGACCCGGGTTCAATTCCCGGCCAGGGCACGTAGGAGAAGCGCCCATTTGCTTCTCCACCCCGCCCCCTCCTTCCTCTCTGTCTCTCTCTTCCCCTCCCGCAGCCAAGGCTCCATTGGAGCAAAGATGGCCGGGGCACTGGGGATGGCTCCTTGGCCTCTGCCCCAGGCGCTAGAGTGGCTCTGGTCGCGGCAGAGCGACGCCCCGGAGGGGCAGAGCATCGCCCCCTGGTGGGCAGAGCATCGCCCCTGGTGGGCGTGCCGGGTGGATCCTGGTCGGGTGCATGCGGGAGTCTGTCTGACTGTCTCTCCCGGTTTCCAGCTTCAGAAAAATACAAAAGAGGGAAAAAAAAAAAAGGCAACATTTTGAAAAATCATGCACCTAAGACCTAATCACCATTTAGGTATGAATAGTGGCTTATCTTGCATCAAAGCAGACAAAATAAGGAAAGTCAATGATAAATTTCATCTTCCTTAGAATCTGAGAAATATTCACAACTATGAATAATACAAATAATAAAGCACCTTCAAATTATACAGTTAGGTCCTACATTCTAAAATTCTAAAATATCAACTTGAAGGCACTTTTAAAGATCAGATATTCCACCTGACCAGGTGGTGGCGCAGTGGATAGAGCATCGAACTAGGACGCTGAGGACTCAGATTCGAAACCCTGAGGTCGCCAGCTTGAGTGCGGGCTCATCTGGTTTGAGCAAGGCTCACCAGCTTGAGCCCAAGGTCGCTGGCTTGAGCAATGGGTCACTCGCTCTGCTGTAGCCCCTGGTCAAGGCACATATGAGAAATCAATCAATGAACAACTAAGGAACCGCAAAGAGGAATTGATGTTTCTCATCTCTCTCCCTTCCTGTCTGTCTGTTCCTATCTGTCCCTCTCTCTGACTCTCTGTCTCTCTCTCTCACACACACACACACACACACAAAATTAAAGATCAGATATTCCAACCACCTCATTTTCACATAAGAAATTTAAATTTCATAGTAAGAAAGTGACTAGTCTAAGGTCACAATGCTATATAATTCCTGGTCTGCTGATTCTTAAACACCATGATGTCTCTTTACCCACCTTACAAAATAATAATAATTATAATAATTATATATAAATATATATATTTATATATTTTAAAGCAGATTTTGAAGTAAATTGAAGCACTGGTAAGAGACCATTGATTGGAACTTGTTGAAGGTTTCTGAAATGTGTTAATTTAGCAACTAATACTTGTTAGTTAACTCTCTATTTTCTCCTTATAAATTGTTCCCTATTTGTAACACTAAGATGGCATTACCTTACAACTCAAATAATTTTGGCAGCCTTTCCATCCATTAAAACATACTCAGCAAATATATGCTACATTAAATATTTATTGAAGTGGAATCTTTAGGGAAGCAAATTCATTGGAAAAAAACAAATTAGTAGTAACACTTATGCCTGACCTGTGGTGGCGCAGTGGATAAAGCGTCAACCTGGAATGCTAAGGTTGCTGGTTCAAAATCCTGGGTTTGCCCAGTCAAGGCACATATAAGAAGCAATTAGTATGAGTTGATGCTTCCTGTTCCTCCCTCTATTCTTCTCTCTCTCTCTCCTCTCTCTAAAATCAATAAATAAAATCTTTAAAAAAATAATAAAGTATGTATAAACAAAACAGTAACACTTACTAAGTACTTAAGTACCAAGCACTGTAATAAGTGCTTTACATTTATTACCTAATTTAGGAGATGGCACTATTAATATCACCATCTTATAGATGACAAAACTGAAATATAGATTAAATAACAGCCAGGACTGACTACCAGCTAGTAAACCGCAGAGGAAGGATTTCATCCCAGGCATTCTAGCTTGAGAGCCCATGCTTTTAACCACTGTACACAGGGTCTCTTTACAAGAAAATCATAAATTCCATAAGAAAATAAAATTTTTGATTAGCTAGTAGTTGAAAGATTAACTAGACTACATTTCATTTCAGAGAATAATCATGTAGTAATGAATGATATAAATGAATGTTAAGTAGCAATTCTACGTATCAGATAAATTGTCTAAAAGGAAAACTTGACCTTAGGGAAGTAGAATTTCTAAAGACTGACACATCAAAGAACAACGTATGTATGTAATTTAGTGATTACATGTTCCACAAACAGGCAAAGGAGATTTCACCAGCTCAAAGAAAGCCAAAGGCAAAGGTCACATTCTCCCACAGAAAATAAGAGATATTCCACTGGACTTCATTCCCTAACTGAACATGGCCCAAAATGATACCTGGCAGTAAAAACAGTCTGTCCATTGGCTGGGTGTACACACTTGACCATGTAGCTTAACTTGTAAAGGCTATAATTTGGAGTTATCAGCTGGTAGATGCAAGTGTTAAACAAAGCCTACAGGAGTAACCCAGATCATTTCCTCCTCCCCATCCCTTTTTTAATGAAGCCACAAATTCAGTGGAGTCTGGAGATTTAAATTCTAATCATTTTCCTTTTGCCCTTTAACACTGGTGCTCCCAAGGGAACCTTTTCTTCCAAGCATTACTATTCTAGGTCCCTGAATCAATAACACATAGCTCTAAAAGGCAAGAATGCCAAGTAAAGGCTGTTCTCTCTCCCCCTCCCCATCCCAATTAAAGAAAATTAAATCTATAAGGCTGTGGAAGAGCCTCAAATGGACATACTATAATAATAAAAACCACTCAGAATATCTCAAACCAGACTAAAAAAAAAAATGCTGTACTCTCCATGTACTCAGCAGCCATGCAGCAATCCTGCTGACTATGCTAAGGAAGAATGCTTTTCAAAAGAGGCCACCTAAATCTCTGATGGTCTTTTTGTCCTTGCTCCCCATTTAAACCCACCAGAAGCACCAAACACTCACCTTGTCCCTCTGTACACAGGATGAGATTTGCCAGTCCACAGCTGGTTCTCTGCATAACAGATGCCATTTTGCACAGAAAAGGTTGGTGTTGTGGCAAACCAATCCAATATTGAGAACAAAAATAATTCTAAATTTCAATTTAATGAATATGTATTGACTATTTTTTATATGCCAAACATTGAGCCACATGTTGGGAGCAAAGGAAAGAAAAAAATCCAGTGCTAATGATAGCTATAATATTGTTTAGTAAGGCAAAGAAACAAGCAAACAACAATCCCTTATAATTCTTTAGCCATTCATAACTTTATAAAAGAGTTATAAAACTTCTTCATCCTTTACACCTCACTGATCCTCACAACAGTGCTGAGCTAGGTAAGACAGTTCTTACACTCCCCCCTTAATAGATGAGGGCACAGAATTAGAGTACAGATTTACTATGAATAAGAGGCAAGAGGAGTAATACAAAGCTAGTGCCAAAGAAAGAGTGATTTGATAAAACCACAAATATTGTTGCAATGTAATTATGTGAGCGAGCACAGCCACGCAGTCAACAGCTCTAACAGCAAAACAGTGCTGAAAAGGTTATCAAGTAAATATACCAACCAAGGATGCTTTTATAGACACCAAGACTCACTGATACCCTAATTGTAACTCCGTTGTTAGTTACTGGTTTGTTTAGGGCTATTTTGAGATTTTTATCTCCTTCAATTATGTCACCAAAACTCAATTAGAAAATGTGCCACAAACATAAAAAGCTGAGAAACACTGGCCTAAGAACACAGAGCAAATAAGTAGTGGCAAAAACCTGAGTTTTTTATCTCTCAGTGCTATTTCTACTACAAAATATAGTCTTAGACTGTACAAAGGAAATCCAGCTTGCATGAGTCTCACTTTGGAAAGGCTCCTCTAATACGCCAGAGGCCTTCCAATCCAGGATCCCTGCATATTTCCCAAATTTCAGTTAGCACCCAAAATAATCCCTAGAATCACACATATCCTCAAAATTGGTGAACCAGGCCCAAACATCTTAAAGGCCTTCTATGCCCTGACAGCTCATTTTAGACCCAGTCTTCAATGTGATTCCAGTTGCCCCAGGGCAAATGGCTCCAGAAACATAGGTATTGTTAGGTGCAGCATAAACCTTGTCCAGCTAGAATACTGGCCCCCATGCTGAGGATGGTTCTAGTGTACAAAACATTACTTTTCCCTAAACATCATGGCTCAAAAATGTAAGTCAAGTATATCTGGGGCTCAACCAAACAAATGCTGCTCTAACACTAGAGGAAAAATCTGCTGTACTGAATTAACTGACCTCTCACATAAAATTTTTTAAGAAATTTTTCAAGACAATTTTGATTACTACATTTTTCACTTTACATCTGACTTTGGAACCTAATTCCCTACTAGGGTACAGCTTCATAACAATATTTTTCTCAGAGTAAACATGACTTCCCTACCAATTGAGTATTTCCAGCTTTTTGCCAATATTCTTTCTTCTAACTCCAGTTTATCGTTTCTATATCCTTCTTCCTCCGACTTAGAAAAACAAATCTGTGATAGCTGGTTCAAATATAATGTGATTTTTTAAAAGCTTAGACATGAACTAAAGAAACCAAACACTGCTTTTAATTTCTAACTTTAGGGAGCTAGCAATGAAAATTCATTGCATTGCTGATGATCCTAATATATGATGCACTTCAACTCTGCCAAACTTTTTATTTTCCAGCCAACTGTCTCCTGTCAGCTTTTGTTTGAAATTTCTTAACTCCTGGGGATTTCTGCCAAACTCATAACACCATGAACTCTGCATTATCCCTGTAAAATTTAAATCCCAAGCCCTGGCCAGGTAGCTCAGCTGGGTAGAGAAACACCCCAAAATGCCAAAGTTAAGGGTTCAAACCTTGGTCAGGGCACATATAAGAATCAACTAATGAGTGCATAAGTAAGTGGAACAACAAATCAATGTTTCTCTCTCTCAAGTCAATTTGATTTTTTTAATCCCAAGATAGCTTCCTTAGCCACCCAGCTCACTTTTGAGCTCTTCCTACTATAGGCTGTGTATAATCTGAAAACAAAAATGATTATTATTATCACTCTAAAGCATAATTTAAAAAGTAAATTTCTCATAATCACACAAATCGATAAATTTAAATACTATCAGTTAAAACAGTGGTCCCCAACCTTTTTTGGGCCACAGACTGGTTTAATTCAGAAAATATTTTCACGGACCGGCCTTTATGGTGAGACGGATAAATGTATCACGTGACCGAGACAAGCGTCAAGAGTGAGTCTTAAAAGACGGATGTAACAGAGGGAATCTGGTCATTTTTAAAAAATAAAATATCGTTCAGATTTAAATATAAATAAAATGGAAATAATGTAAGTTGTTTATTCTTTCTCTGCGGACCGTACCAAATAGCCCACAGACTGGTACCGGTCCGCGGCCCAGGGGGTAGGGACCACTAAGTTAAAAGATAAGAAGTTTTTCTATTCTTGATGTTTTATATTATCAGAGTCACTGTATTAAGCCATCGAGGCAGTCGGTACTTCGGCTTGCCTCAGCGGGCCCCACCCCAATACTCATCTGTATCTACAACCAAAAAGGCACACTGTTATAATAGATATTCCTCTTCAACAGCCAGTGTTCAAAACAGTCCTCTCTACTAATAATAGAAGCATGTACATTGTAGAAAATTTAAAAATACAAATGAGAAGAAACAACTTTAAATAAACTTTCACATTGTTGTCACCCAGAGATCAGTAGTATTAATATATATTCTATTAGGTCTTTCCCTTTGCCCCATAACCACATATTTAGATACATGTTTTCACCAAAATAATATTTGACTTGATATATACTTCTGAAACCTGAGTTTTTTAAAACTTTACCTTTCCATTCCAATTACTTTTCATCTTATCTTACACCCCAACCAAATTCAGATATCCCAGATAGACCACAGGTGGTTTGTCCAAGTTAGTATCAAATCTAGAATCATCAACTATGTCTTACTTTAAGCTATCTCTCCCAAGCCAGGTATGACCGGCCTTCTTTCCTTTGTCCCTCTGCATATCCCAAGTCCAGTATCTCAAAAAGTGCCAAGACTCCTCCTCTAAGTCCCAATATATGTATAGTTTTATACAATAGTAGCAACAGCAGCAGCACAGCAACCACAACAATATATTTGCACTTGGAAAGATTTCCTTATCATATATATAAACAAAGCTTAATACAAAGTAAAAACTTTTGACTTAGTAAGCAGCACATCATCAATCTAGAAAACAAGAAACATTCAAATTAAAGGCCATATTACTCAGATTGAGATCTATTAAGTTTGATTTAATATGGAAATACTAGCTAAAATATTTAAGATAGTCCAGATAGTAAAAGCAATAGCACCAACTCCCCAGGACACTTATTAATACATTGCTAGTATTATTATTTCAGCCTTTTATATTCTAAACAAGCATGTACATAAGAAATCTAACAACATCCCAATTTCTTCCACCCTTACATTAAAAAATACAAATACATATCAAAGGTTAAAAACATAGAACTTTCATTCTTCTTTTAAATGAATGCTTCAGCTTATTTAATGCCTGTTTACATTTGAGTTGAAAAAGAAGACAGGAGTAGGAAGGGCCAGAAAAATGGGGATCAGAGAGATACATTAAGAAAGATAACAAAGAATAGTTTACAGCCTAAAAAGGAAGCAGGAAGTTCGGTTGGTAGAGGGCCAGATAGAGGGAAAATTCAAAGGTATACTATAGCCAGTCAAGAAATGAGAGAGAAGCAGATATACAGTAACAGAACTGGCCTTTCAAGGCACCTCCTTAGATAAGCAGAATCAGGGTTACTGCTCACTAGACCCTTATTCAAATCGTAGAAACAAAATAAAAATAAAAACAAAAACTTTTAAATGTGCTTAAAAGAAATTCAGAGAAGTCAAACTCAAAAATACATTTGTACTCCTTCATTCATTCCCAAATATTTGATGCAAACCCCAATGTAGAAAGCACTATGCTGAGTAATAAACATGCATATGTCACACACCTCTAATGTCAAGGTAACTATTATCAAATAAATTGTGCCTCTTTATTAGCATATCAATAGGATTTTAAGCAATAAAATGTCCTTAAGACAAGAAGAAGGATGGGAGTGAGGAGAGGAGGAAGGGAAAGAATCATCACCATCACTTTATCCAGCTCAAATAATATTCTCAGTGGGCTAAAGTCTCCTTATGAAGTCATCCCTTAAACAAACTATACCACTAGACCCGCAGCGGAACACAGACATAACCAACTTATTTACTGATCCATGATGCCAAACCTAAATATCAACTTGTTGGAAAAGATCTGTTCATTTAAGTCATAGCTGTTATGTTTCAGACACAAGATATTTTTAGAAGTTAAATTTATAGGGGTAACATTGGTTAATAACATTATATAGTTTTCAGATGTTGACCCTTTTCTTAGGTAAAAGCCAGTACAGTATCTACCACCCATCTGCTTACTGGTCAAGTTCCCTAAATTTGTCAAATTAAAATCTGATTTCAGTACTAATTATACTTAAATATGGGCTCTAAAGGGTACAGCTATCTACAAATGCTGATGCACTGGAGACTGAAGAGTTTTGTTTAACCCCTGAAATGGTAAAGTGGGAAGAGCATACACAACACGCCACTTTATATGAGCTTGTCAGAGGAAGCACTGGAACAGTAGGCTTAGGGAAACATCTGTTTCTAGTAGCAGAGGTAGATGGGTGACAGAGAAAAATAAGTTCCACCCTGAATAATGCCTAATGTGGTGACAGGAGACACAATGCTTACAAGCATTGTCATTTTTAAAGCATAGAAAATCAGTTTATTAAAAATCCTATGGTGGCACATGTAAAAATAAGAGCTATTAATTTCCTTTACCTGAAATTACCCCAGAGTGTCATCTAAATAACTCACTCTGTAATTCATTCTGATCATCACATGTTGTTGGTTTGTAATCCTTCAATAATGTGTTCTGAGTTTCTGTGCCTTAGAAGTTTTGGCACTACTTCTTCGTAGGCCTGTCTGTAGTTTTTTGTTTTTTTTTTTACCTTAAAGGACACAACTATAGAAATTGTGAAGCACACCTGTGTCAGATCAAGGTTCAAAACCCAGATCACTACAGATACTTCCTAATTCTGTGTTCACCAGCAAGTTACTAACCCAGCCTTAGACTCAAGTTTTCTCCCCTGTAAAACAGTCATTCTAACACCCTCTTGCAGTGTTGTTAGGACATGACGTAGATAATAGTGTCAGTGCAGTGTCTAGCACATAGGAGGCATTCAGTAAATGGTGACTATTATTATCATTAGTGTTAATAACTTTCTCCAGTTTGTCTAGGCCTCTGTTTCAGCTCCATCAGCAAAACTGGAAAAGAATTTCAAAAGTGTTATGCCCAATGATGCTCTTACAACCAAGATTTCAGATGTTCTTTTTTTTTTATCAGTGAGAAGATGGAAGACTCCCACATGCACCCTGACCAGGATCCACCTGTCAACCCCATCTTGAGCCAATGCTTGAGTACCAAACTATTTTTAGCACCTAAGGATGATGCCTTCAGACCAACCAAGCTGTCCTCACCACCAGGGCCATGTTCAAACCAATTGAGCCACTGGATGCAGAAGGGGAAGAGGGAGAGAAGAAGGATAGGAGGGGGGAGGAGCAGATGGTCACTTCTCCTGTCCCCTGACTGGAAATTAAACACAGGACGTCCATATGCCGAGCCAGTGCTCTATCCACTGAGCTGCTGGCCAAGGCCCAGATGTTCTTTTTATTAGAAGTCTAATTATTTGGGAGTTACAGACTAGCAGACTAGTAAAAGGTCTATACAACTTCTATACAATCTCCCAGTTTCCAGAAGTTAATTTACCTATGAAAGTTGCCTGTCTCAAAGGTTACAGACACTGTGTTTTTATATAGCTTAACTGACATCAATCTGTTATTAAGAAAACCAAGAAACATACACAAAAATTTGCCAACAGATTCTTGTCAAACTTACCAGAAGAAACACAGAATACAATCATTGCTCTTTGCTTCTGGGCAATCATCTACTGTCACTGGTGCTAGATTCCCAATAGACTACTACAAGGCTGACACATGGAAAAACAACTGGCTAAAACGTTTTGTTCTAGCCATAGACTATTTGGTTATGAACAAAGCTATTACCCCCTTATACTATTAATGATACTAGGGCCCAAAGGGGGATATAACAGTGAATAGCCAGGTGGATTCCACAGTGACACTACAACTCATTAAGTGGACAATTGCCCTGATCCCTGGTTAAATGTGTAGCCAGTCAACACACAGTTAGCATTTGTTCGTGTTACCTCCTGTCTAGGCCCATTGTACAGATACTATCCTGAGTCACCTAACTCCATAAAGATCCATTTTGCCCTCCTCAAGTGACCATACACAAGTGCTTCAGAAGAAGCATTAACCGGGCCTTTGACTCTGAACATACCTAGCAGTCAATCAAAATCATCTCTTAATTGTAAATAGCATCCTGTCTCACAAATGCTCCATTTTTTCTGCTTCACATATAACAAGGGTGTGAAAGGCTATAAGAGAGCATTTGACAGGTGTCACTTGGCTTCTTGACATCAGAGGTAAAGAGCTTTATGTGGTTCAAAGTAGTGATGAGCCTCATTTTGTCATAAAAACAATGTCTGCAGCCATTCACACCACAGGACTGAGAAGGTCAGCCTGAGCTGGAAAGGCAATTGTGAAGATGACACTTAAAAAACAAAAAAGAATAAAAGAAACATCTGTTCAAAAAGCTGAAGTAACAAGCTTCTATCTTCATGTGAGTATGACTTGGCTTTTGATCTCTTGGTCTCTAACATGATAGGTTCCAAAGCAAAAGACACACCATACTAACAAAAAGATATCTTGAGTATTAATAAGATGGAGATAACTGGAATATACATATTGTTTTTAAGACATACACACAAAAAGGAAATGTGGTTGGCAGATGTGAACCACTGTTCTCATACACACACTTGTTACCCTCTCCAAGGCCTGGCCTACCTATCAACCCATCCTGTTCTGCTTCTGACCCATAGCCTGTACTCTAGTGCCTAACCTCTAATTTAGTCCCTTCCTCCAGCCATTCAGTCATTCTTTCTATCACCCCTCTCCCACCCATTCCTGATTTTCCTTCCCACTATCTGCTCAGGAGTTCCTATATGACTTCATACTAGGAGCATAAACAATGTCATTATTATGTGTGAAGGAGAAGCATTTATACAACATATGTATATAAATAGCTACAGAAGAAAGTACCATTAGAAGGATACAGATAAAGCAATCTTGGACTTGAAAGGAAGAAAAGCTCAATTTCAATTGAGGGACTTAGGGAAAAGATAGTGATAGCTCAGACAAGAGGCTCTTGCACCATGTACTAGCATTGCAGTTTCTGTGAACTGTTCCCTGTAGCTAAATCTCTTGTGGAATTTATAAGAACTACATCTGTTGTTTGTATTCCTCTTTATAACATTTCTCCTGTTACCTCTTTCATTCATTGAAATAAAAATATAATAAAAAAATAAGGATTTAAACTCTTAAATTATAATACAGTTGGTAAAGGGACTAGAGTACAAGCGTAATTCTCTCAGCTAAACCTCATGTCTTTTGTGTTTGATAGCAATAACCCCATAGCAACTAGAAAACACACTTATCTGATTAACGAGACTGGAATTATTTTAATTAGATATCTCCACATGCACCAACTGTTAGAAATCAGACTGTTTTGAAACAGTTGTTAATGACTTAACAGGGCAAACGTTTCCTTGAATTTCAGGGAGAAATGTATGATTGAGACAGATGGAGAAGAGCCTGGCCCTGCTGTGTAGCAGAGGAACAGCCTTGTGGGCCTAGAAATGCATTTTCCACTGGGGTCCAGCAAAACAATCCTAGAGACACCCAGAAAGACAATCAGAAACTCTGGTAGCATCTACTACGTTAAAAGTTCAAACCTGGCCTAGTAAACATTTAATTATAGGAAGAAATGCTTTGTCTCGGAAACAAAGGCCTAAATCTCAAAGTCCCATAACAACTAATGAGAACATCAAGAGTCCAGGTCTAACCTTAGGCTTCTGGTCAACCTCGGTAAGTTTATGTTCTACCTCCATAAGACCCTTCCCTTGGATAAGAAATGAAGTTGTACTCCTCTTGGAAATTAAGTTTTCAGTTTACTATTACTTCATGGAAATTCCTTAAACCTTTGAAAAGGCTGTTAACAAATTTACAAAAATATATAAAGGGTCAGTTTTGAGGTCAGTCTGAGGAAGCACACACTCTAGAAATTCTAACCTGTGTTAAAGAAGTATATACATGGCCTGCCTGAAGAAAGATGGAAATTTGTTTAAAAAGCAACAACTAAGCCTGACCAGGAGGTAGATTAGTGAATAGAGCATCATACTGAGATGTGGAGGACCCAGGTTCAAAACCCCAAGGAGGGCCCTGGCCGGTTGGCTCAATGGTAGAGCGTCGGCCTGGCGTGCAGAAGTCCTGGGTTCGATTCCCAGCCAAGGCACACAGGAGAAGCGCCCATCTGCTTCTCCACCCCTCCCCCTCTCCTTCCTCTCTGTCTCTCTCTTCCCCTCCTGCAGCCGAGGCTCCATTGGAGCAAAGATGGCCCGGGCGCTGGGGATGGCTCCTTGGCCTCTGCCCCAGGTGCTAGAGTGGCTCTGGTCGCAACAGAGCGATGCCCCGGAGGGGCAGAGCATCACCCCCTGGTGGGCGTTCCAGGTGGATCCCGGTCGGGCACATGCGGGAGTCTGTCTGACTGTCTCTCCCCGTTTCCAGCTTCAGAAAAATACAAAAAAACCCACAAAAAACCCCAAGGAGGTCGCCAGCTTGAGTGCAGGCTCACCATCTTGAGTGTGGGGTCACTGGCTTGAGCATGAGATCACAGACATGACCTCATGGTCGCTGGCTTGAGCCCAAGGTTGCTGGCTTGAACAAGGGGTCACTCACTCTACTGTAGCCCCCAGTCAAGGCACATATCAGAAAGCAATCAATGAACAAGCAATCAACGAACAACTAAGATGCCACAACAAAGAATTGATGCTTCTCATCTCTCTCCCTACTGTCTGTCTGTCCATATCTGTCCCTCTCTCTGAGTGTCAAAAAAAAAAAAAAAAAGCAACAACTAAAAAGAAACTTTTTTTTGCTGACACATCTGATATGGGGTTAATGTCCAAAATTTATAAAGAATTTATAAAACTCAACACTAAAAAACAAACAATTCAATGAAAAAATGGGCAAAAAATCTGGACAGACACTTCTGTAAAGAAGACATACAGGTGACCAACAAACACAAGAAAAGATGCTCAATGTCACTAATCAGCAAAGAAATGCAAATTCAAACCACAATGAGATACCACCTCACAACTGTCAGAATAGCTATCATGAATAAATCAACAAACAAGTGTTGGTGAGAGTATGGGAAAAAAGGAACCCATGTGCACTGTTGGTGGGAATGCAGATTGATGCAGCCATTGTGAAAAGCAGTATGGAGGTACCCCAAAAAATTAAAAAAGAAACTGCCTTATGACCCAGCAATCCCACTTCTGGGAATTTATCCAAAGAAACCATAAACACTAATTCAAAAAAATATATGCACCCCTATGTTCACTGCAGCATTATTTACAATAGCAAATATTTGGAAGCAGCTCAAATGTCCATAAAAATATAAAATAAATTAAATTAAAAATAAAAAGAAGCCCTGGCCGGTTGGCTCAGCGGTAGAGCGTTGGCCTAGCGTGCGGAGGACCCGGGTTCGATTCCCGGCCAGGGCACACCGGAGAAGTGCACATTTGCTTCTCCACCCCTCCGCCGCGCTTTCCTCTCTGTTTCTCTCTTCCCCTCCCGCAGCCAAGGCTCCATTGGAGCAAAGATGGCCCGGGCGCTGGGGATGGCTCTGTGGCCACTGCCTCAGGCGCTAGAGTAGCTCTGGTCGCAACACGGCGAGCCCCGGAGGGGCAGAGCATCGCCCCCTGGTGGGCAGAGTGTCGCCCCATGGTGGGCGTGCCGGGTGGATCCTGGTCGGGCGCATGCGGGAGTCTGTCTGACTGTCTCTCCCTGTTTCCAGCTTCAGAAAAATGGAAAAAAATAATAATAAATAAAATAAAATAAAATAAATAAATAAATAAAAAGAAACATTTTATGTTTTAGCAATTGGATAAATACTAATCCTTCTTGGTAATTCATAAGCGAGTCTTACTTGTCCATTGAGAGCAAATACATCAAAAATTGGTACACTAGTGTAAATTCATTTATTCTAACTAATTTTCTAGCTTAATTAGAAAGAAAAGTAATAGAGTTTACTTCCAGCCTGTCTAGTCTTTCCCTATACCTGGTACAAATATACTACTAGAGAAAACAGGAGGAAGAAAAACAAATATAAGTACAGCAAATGATAAATCCCAAGGTTTATGGTATTCAGGGCCTGGTATTTCTCCAAGGTTGTGATGAAGACAGGCTCCCTGGGCTCCAAAGTTTGGAAATACGAAAGAATTATTATGTGTATGTATACATAAACATACACACAGAGTGTTTTATACAAGATAATGGTGTTTGGACAAGACAGAATGCCTTTTGATTTCTATAAGGCTGAGGGTCAAGGTAGGTGTGGCTTAGTAATTCACTTAACTGCTTCACTGATTAAATTTTTCAGAGGTCTAATCTTATTTTACAAGAAAAAAAAAACTTTCAGTTGTTACAAGGTACAATAATATCTCCAGTTTAGATACTTTTCAGTATAATATGCATTGTGATATGTACACACAATGAATACAAGGACTGAATTACCCTGGTGACAAATTTCTTATTTCCTCTAGTTTTCTAGTTCTCACACAGCCAATCACTTCTTTTGGTCCTTGAGGGACATTCTATTGGATCTGATACAATGCCAAGTACCACAACCTAGGGAACTAAATTCAATGCCACACAGTCAACATCCTCTCTAAGGGAAGTGAGTTGAGTAGAAAAGTTAAGGCCACAGAGGGCATCAATTAACTCTTAGAATGACAAGTAGAGATATAGTCGGTTCTGTTCAATAAGAGTATTCCAGAAAAGCTGTTTATGAATTCTTAGTATTCTCTGTTAGATTTTGGTTACATTATGGGAGAATTACTATATCTCAGCTAAAGTTTCAAGAATTACTATAAACTCAGCTATAGTTTCTGGTTTTTCTGTTTTGTAAACATATTTTAAAGAACAGACATAATAAATAAAATGCTAGGAAGTAGACCTCCTAAAAGTTGAAAAGAATTGAAAAACAATAATAAAGAAAGTTCCTAAAGCATCATTATTTCCTAATGAGTTGTTTTAGTTTCAGGAAGAACAAAGAGACTGGGTCAGGTGTCTCCAAGGCTCCTTCTACCTAGAAGATTCCACATATTTCATTTCATAATATATGCAATCAGCAAACATTTGAGGAAAAAGTCCCAATTTTTATTTTAAAAGCTCAATCTTAAAGCCAGTGCTTTCTACATCTGTTCTGCAGTTGACCACAGGGCACCAACATGGGTTGGAAATTAACCTGCAGTAAAAATGAGCTTTTCAAGTGAATCCTGAACTATCACCCCTAACTGAAGAGAGGGTGAATACAGAGAACGCTTCTCATGTAGAGCAGAAGGCACAGTTACTGGAAGTCACTAAAGAACCAGGCAACAGTATTCTTTGCATAGAATTTCTTCAGATCACGTTTCATTATTTATTACACTTGAAGCCAAATCCTTTCTGAGCTACTGCAGGGTAAAGAAATCAGTTCCAAGCTTCCAGCTGCAATTTATGACTCTTATCCTTGCTTCCTTATCCTCCCTGCAATGTTATATTGTACAATATCGCCTTCAAATGTGGGAGTTTCACTCCACCCTTCTCCTACTGTGAAAAATTGGTGATAATTATGGGAAGAAAAATAACAATTGTTAAATAATACGGTTCTAAACTTAAAACTCAAAAAGCGGTCAAGTATAACCATACCCATTGTTTAGCAATTCCCATATTACTTAAGAGTTGGGAAAAGTGCATCTTTCAGAACCAAAAAATCCAGTAGAGGTCATCTAATTCAACCTCCTACCTGATACCTAAATCTCATCAACAGCAGTCCTACAGCAGTAAGTTGATCACCTAGAGTAACATACTGTCTTGAACCATTCTAACTACCACTTGAAAGTTCTCCCTTAAAGGAAATAAATAAGCCAAAACATGCTCCTGTTATTTCCACCATCTGGTCCTTGTAATATTTTTAAAAGGTATAATTAAAATACCATAAAATTTACTTCTTGCACACCTTTTAAGACAATGTCAAACATGATAATCCTTCAACTATTTGACAACATTATTACATACCCCCTTCCTAATACTAAATATATCCATTTCCTTCTGTCATTTCTCATTTGAAATAGTTTAAAAGCTGCCCCTGTTTTTTTCTGTGGTGGCTATCCTGAGCATACTCCAGTTTATCTATATTCATCTTCAAGTTACTTATGCTTTAGCACAAACATGCTTAATGCCTGACCAGTGTTGGCACAGAGGATGGAGCATCAACCTGGGATGCTGAGGTCCCAAGTTCAAAACCCCGAGGTCACTGACTTGAGCACAGGCTCATCTGGCTTTAGTGCGGACTCACCAGCTTGAGCATGGGATCATCAACATGATCCCATGGTCACTGGCTTGAGCCCAAAGGTCGCTGGCTTGAAGTTCTAGGTCTCTGACTTGAGCAAGGGGTCACTGGCTCTACTGGAGCCACCTGTTCAATGCACATATGAGAAGCAATCAATAAATAACTAAAGTGCCACAACTAAGAGTTGATGTTTCTCATCTCTCTCCCCACTCCCCCTTCAATTAAAAAAAATGCTTAATAATGAATAAAAATAGATTATGGCACTCTACTGAATATTTCATTGTGAGAAAAAATATAGATTGAATAAATATGAAAGAAGAGGAAGCACCAGCCCTAGTAATCAACTATGATAACTGGAATTCAGAAAGAATAAGTTCATTTAAAAAGAGAGAGTAGCCAAGAGACACTAAAGAAATATGAGGACAGCAAAACTGGTATTTAGAAAGACACAATGAGGAAAGTGTTTAAATTAAGAATTTAAAATACATGTGTAAGATAAAAAGTTAAAATGCCTAGAAATAAAGAAGAATAATTTAATGAACTATCAAGTACAGTGAATGTATAGGGTAGAATTCTTTTTTTCAATCTTTTTGAGTTAAAAAAATCCATTTTTAATTATATAAACATCAATGTAAAATTTTTTTCATTAGTAATTTTCCTCCCCTTGGATGGCATTAAAACAAAACAAAAAGATAATCTGAACAACTGTTTCTAAAACAGCAATTTGGGTCTGATATTGGATAAGACTTGATTTTTACTTAATTCCTTTGTTTTTAAGTTTGTAAAAAAAAAAGTGGACTAAATTCTCTTGCTTTACAGATACATTTTTTTTTACTGGTAATTTTTTTTTTTTTTTTTATTAAGTGAGAGGCAGAGAGGCAGGGCGGCAGAGAGATAGACTTTCACATGCACCATGACTGGGATCCACCCAGCAAGCCCACTAGTGGACGATGCTCTGCCCATCTGCAGCTACTGCGCCATTGCTCCAAACTGAGCTATTTCAGCTCCTGAGGCATGGCCATAAAGCCATCCTCAGCGGCCGAGGCCAAATTGCTCAAACCATACAATCCATTTTTACAGGAGGGGAAGAGAGAGAAAGAAAAAAGGGGAGGGGTGGAGAAGCAGATGGGCACTTCTCCTGTGTGCCCTGACCAAAAATAGAACTAAGGACTTCCACACGCCAGGCTGACACTCTACCGCTGAGCCAACTGGCCAGGGCCTACAGATACATTTTAATATATTGTAATGAAAATCTGTTCAGAAGACATTAGTTTTTAAACATATTCAATAAAACTCCAGATTAAACTCTTCTAACAGATTTTTGACAAAAGTATCATGTTTTTATGATGTTTTGTTACCCTTAAAATGTCTCTCAAGTCCAGCTGCAGTCAATGACAGCCTCATTGGAGATACTAGCTATCTGGAGGCAGGAAAAGCAATTCTCAAAGGGAGGTACTCCCACTCATAGGTCAGCTGTGTTTATCATATTTAGTAACCTAAAGGCAAGCTTATTCCAATAGTCCATTCCCAAAACACAGTCCTAGAAAAGAATTTTGGTTCAGAAGATCATCCTTGTCAACCTCAAAGAGGTTTTGCAAATAAAGAGTCCCTCATACAAGAGTTCATCAGAAAGCACTGTTCATAACACCATGTTATGTTCTTCGATGACTAAATGAGACACAAAAAGACACAGCATTAAATGATGCCTACAGGAAAGTACTAGTTTCACACTAATAACAGTTGTAATGTCATTTTAATGGTCTTTACTATTGATAATCCCCATTGGTTGCAAAGGCAATGTAAATAGTGCCTTAAAAGAGAATAGTTTCAAGCATTTAGGAACTACAATTACTACAACTACTGCTACATAGCAGTACAAGCAGAAACAAATTATATCTGAAACATTTAAGTTTTCCTTACAAGATATATCAAAAACAACCAAAACCAAAGTTCATTGTTGCCAGTCTAAGATCTGGCAACAGAATTAAAACACACAAGTTTCCAGGATCCAGCTCTCCAAAAGTTCTAGACCCTGCTGGAGTTATTTCAAAATAATCAACTATTTAAAACACTGTAATTTTGCCTGACCAGGAGGTGGCGCAGTGGATAGAGCGTCGGACTGGGATGCAGAGGACCCAGGTTCCAGACCCCGAGGTCACCAGCTGAGCACAGGCTCATCTGGTTCGAGCAAAAAGCTCACCAGCTTGGACCCAAGGTTGCTGGCTCAAGCAAGGGGCTACTCGGTCTGCTGAAGGCCCCCAGTCATGGCATATATGAGAAAGCAATCAATGAACAACTAAGGTGTCGCAACGAAAAACTGATGATTAATGCTTCTCATCTCTCTCCGTTCCTGTCTGTCTGTCCCTATCTATCCCTCTCTCTGACTCTCTCTGTCCCTGTAAAATAAATAAATAAATAAATAAATAAATAAATAAATAAATAAAGCACTGTAATTTCAAAGTAATAAGAATAGTATAGTCACATAAAAGTTACAAGAAGAAGAGAATAGTAAGGCAAGTTCTACAATTAGTTGAAAAGTCACAAACCCCTTATACACTGTTCTAGTTAAAGAAGAAAGCTGGGACTTCATAAGTACCCCAAATATATGCCTTGATAAGGACACGAGACTGACTTCAGACACCTGAAGATTCGTCATGTAGAAGATAAATGAAGGCTATGCCAGATGGTCAGAATCAACATCTTAGTCCAGCTTCATTACCTCCTGATTAGAGCTACTGCAAAGTGCCTCAGGCGGTTAGCAGATCTTCCTGCTACCTCTTTCCTGTTCATCTTGAACCATGCAGCAAGAGAAAGAGAGACAGAGAGAAAAGACAGTCATGGTTCTCTGCCAAATTTAGAAAACATTTCTTGGATGTTCACTGGCTCCTAAACAAAACCAAAACTCCTTATCTTGGTATACAAAGCCTTCACAATATGACCCAATATATCTTCCCTGCCTTGCCTCCTTATAAAACTTCCCACCAAACTCACTAAGATCCCACCACAGTGATCTTCTACACCTACCAGATATGAAGATGTCTTCACAATTCTGTGTCAGATACACATTCCCCCATCCTTCCTCCACCTGACAAAAGTTTACTACTCCTTTAGTGCCTCCTCTGCTCCGAGTTCAAGTTTCTTACTCAACTGCTCTTCAGTTCATTCCATAATATTAGCACGTACAGTGGTTTTCTATAAGACTTTCTCTATTTAGAAATGGTGAACCTTGTTGACAGAATAGGCAGGGAATAGATCAGGTGCACTGCAAGTAGATAAGAATACAAAACAACTGTAGACAAACTTTTTCCATTTAATGTATTTTATCTAAATCCTTGGTTGCCAGCTTTTTGAAAAATCATCTTGCTCACTACATTATTTAGCTTTCTAATGCCCATTTGGGTGAGCTTCTATGATGAATTCAGGCACCAATGCCAGGGTGCTTAATGACTCCTTTATGATCAGGCTATATCTAGGCATCTGATATATTAATGAAAAAGAACGTGAATTTGATTTTATTTTCATAAAATACGGAGAGATAAAAAATTAAATGCTACAATGAATTCTGGTACTTACACTAATACCAGAAGCAGCCTGGAAAGCAGCTACAGGAGTTAAAGAGAATCATTTTTGTGATAGGAAAACATATGTTAAATGTTTAATGCAGGAATAATGCCTTATACTTCAAAATACCTTGCCAAAATTACTGAGAATGCCAAAAAACAAATCTATGTTTTCAGAAATTTTTCATTAAGATTGAGAGTTCAAAAATACTAGGTAAACTCCCCCCCCCCATCACCACCATTCATGAGCTGTGTCCCATATCACTTATGATGATACTGACAGCGGAATAAGTGAAGGAGGACTATTTGCTTTGGGTTGTCCCAAAGCAAAGTACAATGACAGCCAAATGACATTAACCCAACAGAGAGGTAGAAGGTTAAGTTATCTTAAAGCTTTGAAGGAGATATTGTAAATAATGAGAAGAATAAACTACTAACTAATTGAAACTCAGAAACAATTCTCTACTTAATTCACTATGAAATCCAGGCAAATCTCAAAGCTTAGATGAGCTTAAATATTCTTATTTTCACCTATTTCTGCCTGTCAATCATTACTATGTCACATCATCTAATTGTGTGTGCTCTGCAGCACATCTGAATGGATCCTTAATTTCTCTTCCAAGTAAAAGGAGTACATAAGAAGAAAAAAAGTTGTGGTCTGTCTTGATCTCCTTTGGGTGGAATTCACACCAGAAATGACCTTTCAGAAACAAACACCCGGCACAGTTGCAGCGTGTCTCTCTCAAGAGCAACAGTAAATCTGATGTTGGTCAGACTATATAACTGGGGAGTGCACACAGGAAGGAGTATTTGAAACATCTGGGATGTTAATGGCAACTCTCTAAAATAATGTAAGGTGATGGAGAGTGTGGGGAGCCCAACATTTTATGTTCAAAGGAGATGGTTCTTGTCAGACTAAGGTGTCTCAGGATTGAAAAGTTGGTTCTGAGTTGACAACTGCAGCAAACTTGGCCAATGGTGGGAAAAGCATTCTCATTGGAAACAAACCAATGGAAGCATGTGCTTCAGAGAAGAAGGGGCATTGTAGACAATCAGGATAGAACAGAAAGAAGTATCGAAAAAGCCAAGATTGTCTGTCCAAACATTTATATTAGCAGGTGGGGAGGGAGAAGGATTGAAAAGAGAAGGATAAAGCAGGGATGTAAGCCAGTCACTGAGGGAAGAAAAGTGAATATGCAATGATCTCAACACTAAAAGTGGAGCAAAATTCTGCTAATTGACCAATAAACTCACCATCTCTATAATTTAAACAATTTCTAATTTTGTACAGAAACTTCAAGAAATGTCTTCCTCTAAAATAAATGCAGTACTAAGCAATAATCAACACAATGTTTACAACTTTTTTAAAAAAACATGTAATCAGATCGGACAGACTTGATTTACTTTTAATATTTTAATTGTATCATTTGTTGAATTATGGAAAAACCCATGGCCTAAAACTGTATTCTACTAAAATATCTGAGACAGAGTCTCAGAGTCTAATTTACAAGTTTAATTAAAATTGGCCTAATATGAGCACTGCCAGATGGATTGAAAAGTGGCTCTGAGATCACATAGGAAAATGATAAAGGGAAACATGTCAAATGGCAGAAGGGTCTGCTGCACGTGCCAGGGCTGGTACTGTGTCTTAGTTTAATTAACAGACTCCTTAAATGACAAGAGAAATGTAAGATAATATCAGATCAATGAAATTCCCTGGAGATAAATAAGAGAAGTTTTAAAAAAAGAAACAATTATAGAAAAGTAGAGACATGGAGATAAACAATTATAATTTTCATTAGAAAAAATATATATATGGTAAATCTATCATTTTACTAAATCAAATGAAACATTGTGATTCTTGAACTATGGTAAAATCATATTCAGAAATCAATAAAATGTTTAAATAGAGATTTACTTATGATAGCCAAAAGGTAAATATGACTTGAAACTCCCTTTTACAGAAATGATAATAATGTATTACTTTATTTCCCAAATTCTTTCACATATATTATCCTTTGAGATCCTGATTAGAGCCCTTTGAGACAGATAAGGTTCTTACTCAATTCTACAGATAAGAAGCCCTAGGTTCTGAATGGGTACATAAGGTGCCTATGATCACACAAGAACACAGAAGAAATGCCAGCAAACCTCTCTTCCCTGACTTCTACTCCAGTGAAAGAAAAGGGATCATGCCATCACTGGGGAATAAAAAGCTTATGCTACTACAGTGGTAAATCGTCCTTCAGGGTTTATCAGACACTTTAATCTCTAAACTGGGAAAAATCCAAATAATGATGTAACTTATTAAAAGGGCCAAAATAGGTTATATTCAGTGGAACACTTCAATCCATGTAAACACAATAAATTAAAATTAATAAAAATTTTAAAAGTCTAAAAGGGCCAAAATAATTTCAAATAAAATTTTTAAATACTGCTAATGCAAATGCATGTACTTTCCACATTTTGCAACCTTTGATAAAACATTTAAGAAATAAGGTAAAGATAGTCAACTCAATAAATGGTGGTGGAAAAACTGGACAGATACAGGCAAAAAAATGAAACTAGACCATACACAAGAATAAATTCAAAATAGATGAAAGGCTTAAATGTTAGACTCAAAACCATAAAAATACTAGAAGAAAACATAGGCAGTAAAATCTTGGACATTTCTTATAGCGATATTTTTTCTCTTAGATAACCTCAGGCAAGAAAAACAAAAGAAGAGATAAACTACATCAAAATAAAAAGCTTTTGCACAGCAAAAGAAACTAACAACAAAATGAAAAGACAATCCACTGAATGGGAGAATATATTCACCAATACATCTGATAAGGGCTTAATATTCAAATTTATAAGGAACATACAAAACTCAACACCAAAAAAATAAATGAACATTCCAATTAAGAAATGGGCAACTAGAAAGGACATCTCCCTCTCTATGAAAGAAGGCTATTTTAAAAACAGCCTGATTTTTTAGTATGCAAGTATACAAAATTCTAAACACATCAGAGAAGCTAATCTCAATGTTATAAGGAATTTATTCAATTGTCTTATTCTCCATCTCTGGTCCATTAATTGCAGCACAGCAGACTGCAATATTCTATGTATTGATTAGCTTTTTTCCTTTACCCTTTGAAAGATTTCCTCTGAGAAAAAATATTTATTAATAGAATATTAGAGGAATATATCATACTGGTATGGTCACAATTTCCTACAGAATTTTGAAATCTCAGCAGGTGCTGCCCCTCCATGTGTCAACCTGAAATGATAGAGATGATGTGAACATCATGTGGTCATTAATTACATACTGAAACAATCCCCTCCATGCCCAATGAACTTTTACTTTGCTAGAGACAAACCAGAGGAAGATTTGCCAGGCTGAAAAACAGAACTGGTGGTTCTTATTATTGTTGTTGCTGTTGTTGTTATACTCCTAGAATATGCTTTTCTTATGTCCCTCAATCATACTGTTTCAATAAAACATGACAATTTAGGGTGAGCTCCAGCAATGTGGTTTGGCTCAGTTTCATCACTGCAAGGTTTTAAGTTACCCCTACCCATCCTCACGAGTCACTTGGGAAAGCATAGCACACAACACTGAGACAAAGGCTGGGTGAGATAGTAGCATGCTCTGTGAAGAGTACACGGGTTATTTCAACCAAACAGGAAGACTGCAGTAAAAGAAATGATTTAGAATCCTATGATAAAACTTCATTACTTCATTTGTTCAACAAATATTCACTGAGTACCTCCTCTCTATATAAAGAACACATTCATAGTCAATGGCACATCCATAGCATAGCTATAATATTAATACCTTTCCAGAAAGCAATTTTTCAAAGGAGTTTCTTTTAATATAATCATTTCCCCCCCAGTTTAGACAAAACTCAGAAACAGACATTTGCTTGCACAATTCCAATGAAAAGTACCTTATGTTGACATGGACCTTAGGAAAAAGAATGAAATCATTGTGTTCTATGCTGGAAAGAAATTCTTAAAAGGCAGACATATGGCTGACTTAGATGACTCAGGCATTTACATGACTTAAATTCTACCTACCTACCCAATGCTGTGGTAGACATGTTCATATAGTTTTATTACCAAGGCATATGCACATGCATTTTCATTACATTAGTAAGTTACAACTCCCCAAGTCAAAATTCCTGACAGAAAAATGGCACATTTGATTACTAATCTACATAGCAGGCAAAGCTTTGCAAACCTTAATAGCTCGAGCCTAAAATCTCAAGCTCTCCTATTAATAGATGAGGACAGTTGGTATGAGTGTTAACCCAGGAATTACTGTGGCTTTGAGAATATTATCTATCTCTTGCTCTGAATGGCACTACTCTATGGTTCCTCTAAAATGTGTCGACTTCTTACAGTACTGCCAACACACTAAAATACAGACCTTTTACCTTTTGTCTGACTGTAACTAAGAAAACCCAGCTTTAAACAGCATACAAGATAATCTATGATGGAGGTAATCTCTCAAGGTTTGAGCAAAGAAGAATTAAGGGGGAAAACCTTGAGAAGACAGTAATTGGGCCACTAGAGTTTCTTCTCACTAATTATCCCAGAGTGGCCATTAGCTATGTAACCAAGGAGGAAAGTGTGTCAGACTTCAGCGAAGCTGTGCCTTCAGCATCTTATGGAATGCACCCTAAAGCCACTGTGTAATTATCTGCCAGCAAAATGCTGAGCGGGTAGAATAAAGAAGCTATAACAAATCAAATATACTGTGCAGTTCAAACCCCAATGACAGCAGTTGAACTGCTTAGAACTTCAAAATACTCATCAGTATACATTCCCTTTTCAGAATCTCTAGAAAGCAGATTTTTGGTTGAGTGGAGAAGTGAAAATACAGACTGAAAATTACAGAAATTCTCAGCAATATGACTTACTTTGTTAGCTGTCCTTTATAATGCTATAGGAACTTAGCTATCAGTGGTGCTCAAAGCATGGGCCACAAGGAAGCTGCGGGGCTTTTCCCAAAATCTAAAAGCATTATATACTACTGAGGTCAAACTCAGAAAGGAGTGAGTTTGTTTTTTAAGTGAACTTCTTAAAAGGATTTATTGTGAGGTCCTCTTTAATACCACCTTAAGATTTTTTAGTATGTTTTTTATCTATCCAACAAGTACGTTATTGACCATCCATGTGCCTATTGCTAAGGATAAACTCCAATGCCCCTTGAACACTGAAATTTCAAGAATCAAATAACTAAGCATGGACTGAAAAATGTCCATTTGCTTTGTTTTGTTTTTATTTGGAAACTCAGAAATGAGAGAGAGGTTGTATTTTTAGTGAGTAATGAAAGCTCATGAGGAAAGTTATCTTCTAAACCTGGCTGGACAGAATCACAGGGAACTTAAAATCTGAATCCTGAAACCTACCAAGCTTTACTGAAGCGACCGCTCTAGGAGCAGAGCCCAGAAACATGTAATTTTTGACTCATATGCTTAGATGATTATAATGACCAGCCAGGTTTAGGAATCACCATTCTTTGAATATTTGTCTCTCTTAAGAACCTAAAAGCTAAATCACCCCCATTAAAGATGGAATTGTCACTAAAAATTCTCTGTAACTATCTGAAGCCATAATTTTTCATTTTATCAAGATTTCCCTTTCAAACTTATTACTTGAAAAAAATATATATATAATTATTTTTTAATACTTTCAAAACCTACATCCACTTGTTGAAAGGCTACCCATTTTTTCATGACAAATTAAAATACTGTTTCTCCAAGAAGCTTTCTCTGATCTGGCAGCAGAAATGGGTCTCTCCCCTGTAAAAAAAAAAAAAAAAAAAAAAAAAAAGGCATAGCATTTTATGCTTCTTATATTGTATTTTGTTTCTCTAGGTTGTGTGCATTGGTCACCCTGACAAGAAGTTAACCTCTATTTAATAGACAGGACCTCACATATCGAATCTCTGAACCTATTCCAGCATCCAATTTCTTGTTGAAAGTATTGTAAATGTTCCACACATATTTGTTTAACTGAACTAAACTTACAAACCAGAAGAGAACTTTAGTCCTTTTTTTAACTGTCTGAGGACAATATTAAGAAACATTGCTAATTTAAGACCCTTGCTAAAAATATTATGTTAAACAGCAAATCAACAAGCTAAATTAAAAACAAAAACAAAAGACTGCAACTTTCTGGACATGGTATGTTGCATTCTGGTTAAACTAGAACACTCCATTATGAGCAAATTAATTGTGACAAAGAAACTGTTTATTCCACTTTAAATAAAATCTCAGAGTCATATTATAAATTTAAAGCTGTATAATTTTTCCCTATTTCACTTATTCAAGTATTATAAATATCCAGATAGCTTGGAATGCTATTTTCCCAATAGCAGCTCTAAAATGAGACTGAAACTCTGCATTTTCAAGGAAAGGAGCTCCACAAGACTCACATGATTCTAAAAGGAAAATGTCTCAAAATCTGTATGACAGGATATAATCAACAGATTTATCAGAAGTTGAGCAACCAAGTTAACAAAAGGCTGGTTTGTTTCAGATTAAGCAAGCTTGATTCTGAAAAGTTGCATCTTTGATTCTTTGGCAGCTGCTACTCGTGTTTGTACAGCCCTTGTCATCACCCAGATGACTGCTGATTGACAGAACTTATAAATTTTGTTTTAATTGTAAAAGAAGACAGATGAAAGCTTTTGGCTGGATGACTAATTGTTCATCTTGAGTAATAAACACCTGAACATCTCAACCTCCATATTAAAAATCTATTTTTTACACTGAATCCCTATCCAGGAGGATTAGGACATGGAGTTCAGTGTCATGCTTTCCCTGGGGGTCCATACTGGTAAGATCTGTTGTATGACTCTGGGTACTGGTGTGTAGAGCAGAGATGGAAAAAAATGACAAAAAGATAAATTTTGCAAAAAGAAGAAGAAAAATCTATGTTTTAATTCTCTATTAGCTAATAACTAGGTTGCAATAAAAAAGTATGAGGATAATACAAAATTTCATATGTACTCTTTTAATATATAGTTTTATGTTTCTAACTCTCATACCAATTAGAAATTACTAAATACAAACACCAGGTGAAAGTTAAGTACTTTCCTGGTAGTTTCTCTCTTCCCTACAGCTGCAGTGATTCTGAAAATCATACTTAATAGAGAGAGAGAGAGAGAGAGAGCAAACCCTTAACTCTTTGACCTTCTGGATCATTTTTTGTCCCCCAGCAGTTTAAATAAAGCAGCTCTAATCCTGTCTTTATAGTCACAAAACCGAGAAACACAACAATTTAAACACAACTTTAGCTAAGACACACCTGAAAAAGTAGATGCCCTCTTTCTGCTATATTTTATGTGAATTGACATATTCAAATGTATAATGCCACATTGTATCCATAAACTATGTATTGTATTTATGACTGACCTAAAAAAACATTCTTTGCCATTAAAACGATATAAGTAAAGAGGGCTCTTACTCTGTTATAGAGTTGCAAATGACAGAAGCAAGTACTGTACTATTATGACCAATAACCAAGTGTTCAGGTAAGAGCCACATTTCCTGTTTACCTGACAAAGCAATCTATAAAGATGCTATATGACCTCTTTTATCCTTTTGTCCTCCATCAGCTAACTATAGGAAGGAGTACAACATATTCTATTGTGTTACATCCCATATGCACACATCTAAAACCACACTAAACAGATGCTTTGTCTTTCAAAATTAAACAAATAAAACTTCAATCCTGGAAAACTGACTTGTCTCACTCTAAAAAAAACACAAGTAATAGACTGAGACCTTCAGAAAGAATTGTTCTGATTCTACTTTACCTGCATCATGTTTCTGATAACTAATGAAGTTAGACTGTTTCTTCCATATATATTAGCAATAATTTTTACATTTTGGCTGATTGTCTGCTTAAAGAAGAAATACCATTTACATAAGAACTAGTGAAACTGTTTCAGGCATTTGTCAAAATTCCAACAGTTGCTACTTCAAATCAAGAAAAGTGATAATGAATTCCTGACCAGGCAGTGGCACAGTGGAAAGAAAAGCAATAATGAATAAGTCAAGGAAAAAAAAAAGAACAAGAAATGTGGTCTCATATAAGCTGTAAAGATATTCGATGGGGATGTTATGGTCATCAGTTGTATTTCTCTTAAAAAATTCCTATGATTATTTTTACAAGAAAAGGAGTAAAAGAATGTAAGTATCTTTATTATATCAGCAAAGCACAAAATGTTGTAGTTAACACAATAATAGTAATAATATAATGTTCAAAAACATGAAAAAAAGCTATTTTCCTCTCACTTTATATATACTTGAATGGCCTCCCTGCTAAACACTTTTGATAAGCAGTAAGGATTCCATATATAAATGGGCAGATGTATGGATGCCTTTCAGGAGTTAGTAGTCAAAACACATAATTACATTTTGAAAACACATAATTCAACATCATATACACTTATCCTCACATCTTTTCACTTGTGATTGAAAACCTCATATACCTCTAACTTCTATGTGGTCTGCACCCTTTACCATTCAAAAACATTACATAAGTTAAACTTTATCCATGCTTCTATAAGAAGTTTAAAGGCATTTTAAAACTCAGAGAGAATGTCCCTATTTCATAAACACTAAAAGTCTAATTTTTATTTTAAAATTCAATGATATATTTAAATTTCTTATTTTAACATGATTAACAATTCCTCTCAATGGATAATACAAATTGTGATTTTATTTCCAGTCATCTACTTCTCCATTCAAAATAGTGAAAACATAGTTCAGTTTTTATGAATAAATACAGATATTACATACCATGTATCGGGGAGAAAAAAGAATCCAGATTAATAGTCAAAAACTTAAAATTGCTATAGATCCTGACATTGCTAAAGATCTCTGAATCATCCTAATTCCCTACATTTGCAAAAGATACTACAGTATATATCTTCCCCCACAGAATTCACTAAAATATAACTAAAATTTTTAGGTAATCTTTTTCAGCTCTCCAGTGGTTCTATAAATACTGGACTAAAATAATTTATATGTCATTAAAATAAATAATAAACTCTAAAGTCCACGAAGTTACATCATTACATTAGCTACATAAACTTTATCTGGCTACATAAACTTTAACAGGCAGTGGCACAGTGGATAGAGCATCGGACTGGGACACGAAAGACCCAAGTTCAAAACCCCGAGGTCCCCGGCTTGAGCACAGGCTCATCTGGTTTGAACAAGGCTCATCTCACCAACTTGAGCCCAAGGTTGCTGGCTTGAGCAAAGGGGTCAATAGGTCTACTGTAGCCCCCCCCCCAACCCCGGTCAAGGCACATATGAGAAAGCAATCAACGAACAACTAAGGTGCTGCAACAAAGAATTAATGCTTCTCATCTCTCTCCCTTCCTGTCTGTCCCTATCTGTACCTCTCTCTGTCTCTGTCACAAAACAAACAAACAAACAAAAAGCCACTTTATACCTGTCCGTGCAAATCCAGAGCAAGGCTTCCACTGTACATCAGCTATCATGATAAAGAGGAGGACACTTTAAAACAGAGAGGTCAAATTACACTAGCAGCAACCCCAATGTGTATATTTATAAAGTGGTTTAATATGAGGTTGCTGGATAGCCAGCTGTAATGCTGGTGGCTGAGGCCAGGCAGGTTCACATTGGATTTGGGCAGAGAAAGCACTGGGCCATTCTCATTTAATAGAGTCTCACAAATGGTGGATGAGCAAACAGTTGGCAGAAAACCACTTCCCACTGCAGTAAGCCAACGAACAGCAAAATGGTCCCTCACAATGGCGACCAGGCAATCTGCAACCCACTATCTGCCCAGAGGGCGAGCACCCATAGCCTTACATAGACTATACACACGTGGCGCTGCCACATGCGCATACATAAATCAGGCAAAGTACAAGCAAGCAAGCCTAACAAACCTGTTTTCCCAACACCAGCTTTGCTCATCATTAGCTAAGCAACTTAGGTGGCACATGGGCCACTGTGTGCTTTACCAAGATCACAAATTAAATCTTGAACATCAACATCTGAAATTGCCAGGTTCTTTGGTATACCTGACTCATGTAAAATTAACCTCATAAAATAACTTGGAAAAACACCTAATAAAATAACAACATAAAAAGATGCAATAAAAGGTTGTCCTTTCACTCATTTAATGGATAGTGTACTAAACATTAGGAAATACTATTAAGACTCTGAAAAGAAGTCCTTTGCCTGTCATTTTTTGGTATCATTTATAAAAAATCAAGGAATACAGGAACTCAGGCTTTTATAATTACTTGTCCATTACACTTTACACTCTCACAATAAGCAAATAAATAAATAAACAAATGTAATCTATTGCTTCATATCTTCCCGCCTCTGTCTATGGTAATGCCCTGCCTGAAACAAAACCTTCAAGTGTAGGAAATCTTCTCTATTTCCCTCACATTTGCTTTCTCAGTGTTCTCATGACCTGTAGTACATACTTCCATTAGAATACTCAGAATACTGTATTATAATTGTATATTAATATATGCTTCCCAACTATGCCCTGGCAGGAATCATGCCTTTTTACATAGTTTTGAAGTGTTATCTCCTTTTCCAGGCCCTAGTACATGTCTGCTAACTTCCTTAAATATAGTACCAGGTAAAGGCATCTCTTACCTAATTCTGTATTTGTGTCATAGCTGTTTCCAGTAAAGTTCTTTCTCACTACTACACTTTGATATGAGGTCATTTCTCACCTCTGGGCTTTACCATACCAAACTATAACCACATTTAGTCAAACATTTACATCTTTGCTAATTTCCAGTTAGCCCTTATCCATATGTTCCCCTTTCACAAACCTCTTGGATTAGATCAATAAGGAATGGCTGCTGGCAGCTGTTGGCCATTCAATTTTGCTACCACTAAAGCATGTGAATATTTCATTGTTTAGGCACTGAAGAAACTTTCAGCAAACATTTACTCTGGGTTCTTGGATTAGAAGAACATTTGTGGTAGACAAAGGTAAATAATAAACCACAATGCTACTCAACCAGTGACCTGAAAGCCTTTTGACATCTGACTCTATTGCTTACTAAATCACTGTACATATAAACAAAGCTCCAACCCTCTGTTTCTACTACAAATTATATTTCTAAAACATAGTTCTTCAGTTATTTGGTTTATTTATAATAAGATAAAGTAAGGCACAATAGTTCAATTGCTTGCATACTAACATAAAAAGTATCAGAATATGAATTCATCTATTACTGACATACTAAATACAGCTGGATATGTGACTTGCTACAAGCTGTCACAACTGGTTTCCTCCTATATAAGCTTATTATACAAATTTCAACTATAACAGAGTAATATCCATGAATATTCAGTTCTGTGTGCCAGAAACAAAAACAAATTCAATATATTCAAAGGCACTTGCTGAATGCCTTGTACAGTCAGCCACAATGCTGGGCACCTGGAAGAGGATGAAAAAGAGCCATCACTGCTCTTCAGCAGTTCAAGATCTAGTGGGAGAAACCAATATAAACAGGCAATAAGCAATACACACCCTGAATAGCCAAAGTAATCCTAAGAAAAGAGAACGAATCTGGGGGCATTACAATACCTGACTTCAAACTATATTATAGGGCCACGACAATCAAAACAGCATGGTATTGGCCTGACCTGTGGTGGCGCAGTGGATAAAACGTCGACCTGGAAATGCTGAGGTCGCCGGTTCGAAACCCTGGGCTTCAGTCAGCTCACTGAAGACAGGGATGGAGTGCTACTACTCATCAGCCCCTTCCCCGACATGTTGAATGGCTGATATAGTGTATAACACATTGAAAGAATAAACCAATCAATTGATCAAAATGCAATAATTGCTCTAATAAGCGCAAAAGGTGCCATGGAAGAAGAAAATAATTCCAACTTGGTGGATATCACAAAGCTTCATGGAGCGGAGGGCTTGAGAAAGCCCTGAAGAGTAAGTTCAGTTTGGGCAAGTTGAGATGAGATGGGGAACTTTGGAGAAAAAGGGAACTCTTCCTCACTAAAACAACAGAGCCCAACAATATCATCTCAGTCTCAGTCTCACTCTCCCCTGATGGAGTTCATTCACTTTGATAGTGACTGTCACCATCTCACTGTCACTAAAAGGCATATTGCTTTCCTCATTAAAATTAAATAAGCATTTGGTAAATATTTATTCAGTGAATGAACTAGCCTAGTGGTAGTGGGGGAGAGCAACAACAAAACCTTCCTTTGGTTTTCTTCAGTACAGCTGCTGACATTAAAAAAAAAAAAAAAAAAAAGTAATATGCTAAGATTTAAAAAAAACTAAGCAGAAGATATTGTAAATTAATTTAATTTAATAAAAAGTCCTACTTACAGTTTCCAAATATATCTTCATATAGTTAGTTGGAGTTGCATCGGGCCATTCTAATTCCTAATACAACTACATTCTAACCCCAAAGGATCTCTACAATTTCCTAAGCTAACTACCCCCTACTTCCTAAGGCTGCTTTGGTGCAAAGTGACTATTGGATGATACACAATGCAAGAGCTAACTGGAATATTTTGTCAAGACTTAGAACATGCTCCTTTCACTCAATTCCTATCTTTAGCTATCTGGCAAGACTATTTAGGACTGACAGACTCAATGGCCCTCCCTAACCTCCCCTAATCAAGTTCAGAAAAGGCCTTTTCTCACTGGAGGTCTAAAAGAATAACAGCACTTCATAAAAAAAAAAAAAGTAACCAAATAATTGCACAATTCATACCTTCACTGAAGACTTAAAGACATTCTATACTATATAGTTCATACTACTTCAGGCAGCATCACACTTAGAGATTCTTTTTACATCATTTCTAACTTATCTGCCCTTAAAAAGTCAGGAAAGGAAAATACTTTCCCAATTGAGAAATTCACCAAGGGAATGACACCCTCTTATCTAACTTCATATTGTTAAAATTGTAGCTCTTTAATAATAAAGTGAAACTCAATATTTTGCAGGAAAAACAGTAGAGTAATATTTTAAGCACTGTAAAAAATTAAATGTGAGAAAAATACTTTGGCACTTAGCAGTATTTTCATCTCTGGGGAAATGTTAAATCCAGGAACCTGATAAATGGATTTCATTGTGTCACATTTTAATAACATTATGTAACTTTTACAAGATAAGTTTCCTTTTTTATTTTTACTGCTGCTACCAATATTTTTCTCTCATAGCTCCCTAATGCTATCGTCATCTCATTTTATTTCTTTCTTTTTACTATTTGGTGAAATCTTTCTTTCTAAAGATTGATTTTTTTAGAGAGAGGGCAAGCGACATCAACTCATGCTACACTTTAGTTGTTCATTGATTGTTTCTCGTATGTGCCTTAACCAGGCAAACTTGGTGTTTCGAACCAGCAACCTCAACGTTCTAGGTCAATGTTCTATCCACTGCACCACCATACATCCGGGTCATTTTATTTCTTTCTCTTGCCCTTTTTCTTTTATTATCGCCTTCTAATTTTCAACCATAACAAAAGAATATTTAATTTTCAGCCATAACAAAAGAGTATTTCTATATTGACTATGTGTAAGAATTTTTATACCTAATCCAAAAACAAAGATACATTAAAGAAGCAATTCCCAAAATATATTTTCATACTGCTTTTAAAAAGATGTAATATATGGGAAGTGCTTGGTTAAATAAAGGGAAAGAAGTCTCTCTGGTTCTCCCCTCATTTATGTATGTATGTATGTATGTATTTATTTATTTATTTATTAATCTTGGACTTCTGAGAACTTTCACAATATGCCAAATGAATCTCCAAAAAAGAGACAGTGTGTACACTTCTAAATTTATTTAACCATAGAATTTTTCCTCCTCAGTGACTCAAAAGGAATCTACTTTTTTTTTTTTTTTTTTGTATTTTTCTGAAGCTGGAAACGGGGAGGCAGTCAGACAGACTCCCGCATGCGCCCGACGGGGATCCACCCAGCACGCCCACCAGAGGCGATGCTCTGCCCGTCAGGGCGTCGCTCTGTCACGATCAGAGCCACTCTAGCACCTGGAGGCCAAGGAGCCATCCGCAGCACCCGGGCCATCTTTTGCTCCAATGGAGCCCCGGCTGCGGAAGGGGAAAAGAGAGACAGAGAGGAAGGAGAGGGGGAGGGGTGGAGAAGCAGATGGGCGCCTCTCCTGTGTGCCCTGGCCGGGAATCGAACCCAGGACTTCTGCACGCCAGGCCGACGCTCTACCACTGAGCCAACCGGCCAGGGCAAAGGGAATCTACTTTTAAGAATTGATTTCCTAAATTTAAAATAAACTAAGGAAAAATTAATATGGGTATAATATAATCAAAAGGTCTGTATAGTAAAGTATTTTTAAAAAGGAGGACACTATGACATAAGGCAAAAAAAAAAAATTTTTTTTTAAAGGCTGACAGTAGCACTCTATTACTAAGAATCCAACTGTGAAAACTAATCTAATTGGTGGTGATTATGTAGGAAATGCACACTTATCTTCCAAAAGTATTTAAGAAGAAATCAAGCTATGAATGGCAATATTATAACATAAAAATAATAAGTAAAATCTGAATGCTGAACCCTTTTTAAATTATTTTACTTTACTTTTCAAAATCACTATAATAAAAATGAAAGGATAAGTAGTGAGAAAGTCTATTCTATAGAAATATATACATGGTGGTTATTAACCTAGGCAACTTCTACATATAGTTCCATGCTTAATTCACATCACCTCCTCCTTCTTTCTCCAGCTTTTCATTGTTCCCACAGCACCATGGATGTGGTACCATTGTTATCATATTGTATTGCAAAAATTTATTTTCTCATCTGAATTCCTGTCTAGACTGTAAGCTCCTTGAGAATGTGGCTCATATTATATCTAAATCTGTACCCCCAAGGTCTAACACTTCATAAATTATTAGCATACATATAGTTAGTAAATTAGTTGGTTCCCGCAAATTTAGTAATTACTAACTTACTCAGGCAACATTCATAAGGATAAACTGAACTATCCCAAATTTTGAAATGAATCATCATTAAGCATTACTTGTTTTTCCTCCTCATTACAATATAGTCAGCACTTGACACATGCTAGACACTCAATAAATACACTTTGAAATGCTTATTCAATCAATTAATCCAAATTTGCAAGTTTAGGCCTTAGTAAAAGGGGCAAGACACTTGAAAATCAAAGAACCCTGTATCACTTGTGGCTTTTGCATCTCACTAACTCTAACTGATCTGCCTTAAAAACAGCTTTACTCAGCACGGCTTCTGACGGATGGCTGCTGAGTACTGTACCTGGCATCAGGAAAGACAGAAATTTTAGCACTAAGACACCAGCCTCAATTCACTGAAGCCTAAAGGAATTCCTATATAATGTGAAGAAATAGGTGCTAATTGAAAAACTCAGAATATTCTATTTCAAGTCACCCCAGCATCTCTGAAGGCTGAAATAATTTATTTTTGTGGACAATCACAGCCTAACAAAGAGTTAACTTGCAATTCGTAGCACCTTTGTCACCTGTGTAGACATATGTCCATTATTTATTGTTCAATATTCTTTCCTAACTATAATATTCTGATGTAAACCCATTCTTCCCCTTCCAATTTTCTGTCTTCATACAAGTTACCTTTCCCAAATGGTATAATTAAATACTTAAAAATAAAAAAGTAGTCAGATTTCTGTCATAAAAATACCCAGAGACACAGATTCCTTTTAAGCCATAGCAATTACCCATCGGCCTAAAGGCCATCTAAATTTTAAAACCTCCAGGGAATCCCATGACAGGAGACTGCTCCAAGTATGAGTTAAAGGCTCTTTTCACCAACCAGACTATGACTTCTAGGGAATTTATTCTCCTAGTAGAGATGTACTTTCTTTTACAATTTGCTTAGAATGGACATGTAAGTTTTCTTCAACAAGGGCTCTGGAATATCGTTGTTTTTTTTAATGAAGACTGCATTTAACAGAGATTCAAACAGAAGCTTGAATTAAAGGGGTAATTTCAGATGCAGTGAAAAGCTGTAATGTCCATTCAAAATAATGAAGGCACACAGCATTAATCTCCTAAAAAGATTCAAATGCTGTGAGTAGAGCAATTCTGTTTCTTAGTAGGAACAAATTAAGATGATTTCCCTTACAGAAATTGCCATAATTACAAGTAATTATCTTGTACTCTCTAAATTTACCACTATAGCATATTCTGCAAATATCATTCCCTTCAAATACTTTATTTGGAAATACAGGAGAGATTGTTGCTTTGTGAATTGTGCTACAGACCTCAAAGTGATTAACAGTCCTACATAATATGTATAGTAAAGAGATAACATTCTGAAGTTGGAAGTGCTTGGAATTACAAATTTATGATATTCTTATCATCAGGTAACTAATTCTACCCAAAGGAGTACAAATGAGAATGGCAAACATTCAAAGATAAACTTGGGTCAAATGTAGACTTATTCATGGAACAATGCGGAGATTCATTCTGATAGGCATAGGGCAATCAGAAAAAACATGTAAACAGCTGCTGTAGTATTTATACAAATCCTTGCATAGCCAAAAACATCCCATCACTTGCAACCTTCTCATTTTTTCATTTTCCTTTAATAAGAAAGTGTGAGAAAAAAGTTACTTACCAAGCATTTTGAGGAGAATAAATAACTGAAAACCCTAATTTCACCATCTTTGGGGCCAATTACCATCTGGATTTTAGCTGGCATTTGAAGTCTATTCTCTGGCCAAATTGGGATTCCTTACCATGTTGTAAAAACATGCTCAGAGCCTCCATTACCCTATATAATTCTCGCTGCCTGGAATGGCCTCCCTGTCTCCATCTGGTAAAAATGAGACCACCAAGTCTAGCTGAAATGCCACTCCTTCATGTAGACTCTTTTGGTCTATTAATTCTTATCCCAGTTCCAAATTCTTATTCTTCTACCAGCTCAGCTGTGAGCTCCCTTTTTACTTACTCTCTCTGGTGATACTTAACATATACCACCTCACATTTCAGGTATTTATCTTGTCTTATCCTCCCTTCTAGAGGAAATATTTTATTTATATTTGCATCTCCAACGACTGTAATAAATGTTTAATAATTTAGTCATGTAAAATAAATTTGATTTTAAAGGCATTCCCTTTAAAAGTATATCATTGAAACAGCCTTTAAAATGACTATCGAGTTCATTAAGAAATCATGTATATTTTAAACTCAACAAATACCTGGTTCTATTTAACCAAAAGTTGCATGTTTTATATTAGTGTTTATCTCTCCATGGTGAGATAGTATAACCTCTGTGTCTATCAATCTTCCCTGGTTTATTTGGTCAGTATAAATGTTAATTGGATTTGCACATGTAATTATACATAGTCAACAACCTATATTTTAAGATCCTTCCCTTAACTGGTATCTCTTTTTTTGTTGTTGTTTGTTTTTGTTTTGTTTTGTTTTTTTAGCGAGAGAGCCAGAGACAGAGAGAGGGTCAGACAGGGACAAACAGGAAGAGAGAGAGATGAGAAGCATCAATTCTTTGTTGTGGCACCTTGCCTTTGTTGTTCATTGATTGCCTTCTTTTTTTTTTTTTTTTTCATTTTTCTGAAGCTGGAAACAGGGAGAGACAGTCAGACAGACTCCTGCATGCGCCCGACCGGGATCCACCCGGCACGCCCACCATGGGGCGACGCTCTGCCCACCAGGGGGCGATGCTCTGCCCATCCTGGGCGTCACCATGTTGCAACCAGAGCCACTTTAGCGCCTGAGGCAGAGGCCACAGAGCCATCCCCAGCGCCCGGGCCATCTTTGCTCCAATGGAGCCTTGGCTGCGGGAGGGGAAGAGAGAGACAGAGAGGAAAGCGCAGCAGAGGGGTGGAGAAGCAAATGGGCGCTTCTCCTATGTGCCCTGGCTGGGAATCGAACCCGGGTCCTCCACACGCTAGGCCAACGCTCTACTGCTGAGCCAACCGGCCAGGGCCCATTGATTGCCTTCTTATATGTGCCTTGACCAGGGGGCTAGAGAAGACCAAGTGAGCCCTTGCTCAAGCCAGCGACCTTGGGCTCAAGCTGGTGAGCCTTGCTCAAACCAGATGAGCCCATGCTCAAGCTGGCAACTTTGAGGTTTCGAACCTGGGTCCTCCGCATCCCAGTCTGATGCTCTATCCACTGGGCCACCACCTGGTCAGGCTTAACTGGTATTTCTTAAAGTTCGAATTTTTACACATGAATTTTAAACAAAATGATAAATAAATTTACTCACTTCTCCATATTTTATCCTATTTTAATCAACTTATAAATATCAGCAATATATTCTATAGATTTGTAATAATTTAAAAATTAGGAGATGCATTTGGGGCAAAACTAGATTTTATGTAAACACAATAAATTAAAATCAATCAAACAATTAATCAGTAAATAAAATAAAAAGTAGCTTTAGAAATTTTACATATTCATTCATTTTTAATCCTGTATGATGCAATGCAAAGATATATTATGGATCCTTTTTTAAAAATAAAGTCAGAGACCCTGGCCAGTTGGCTCAGTGGTAGAGCATCAGCCTGGAGTGTGGATCTCCCAGGTTCAATTTCTAGTCAGGACACACAGGAGAAGCACCCCTCTCGTTTTTCTCTCTCTCTTCTCCTCCCCTCCTACAGCCATGGCTTGATTAGAGTGAGTTGGCCCCAGGCGCTGAGGATGGCTCCATGGCCTCCAACTCAGGCACTAAAAAATGGCTCCAGCTGCAATGGAGCAAGGGCCCCAGATGGGCAGAGCATCACCCCATAGTGGGCTTGCCAGATGGATCCTGGTTGGGCACATGAGGGAGTCTGTCTCTCCGCCTCCAAGCATCTCACTTAAGAAAAGAAAATACAAAAGAAGAAGAAGAAGAAGGCGAAGAAGGCGAAGAAGAAGAAGAAGAAGAAGAAGAAGAAGAAGAAGAAGAAGAAGAAGAAGAAGAAGAAGAAGAGGAAGAAGAAATAACAGTTTGTTGTTTTTTGGTCAGGCATTATTTAATTTTATTTATTTATTTATTTAGGTGACAGAGACAGGGACAGATAGGTATAGACAGGAAGGGAGAGAGATGAGAAGCACCCATTCTTCACTGTGGCTCCTTAGTCTCCTTAGTTATTCATTGACTGCTTTCTCATATGTGCCTTGACGAGGGGACTACAGCAAAGTGAGTGACCCCTTCCTCAAGCCAGCAACCTTGAGCTCAAGCTAGCAACCTTGGGCTTCAAGCCAGTGATCTTTGGGGCTCAAGCCAGTGACCATGGAGTCGTGTCTATAATCCCAAGATCAAGCCAGTTACCCCATGCTCAAGCTGGATGAGCCTGGGCTCAAGCCGGCAACCTCAGGGTTTCGAATTTGGGTCTTCCCTATCCCAGTCAACGTTCTATCAACTGCACCACTACCCAGTCAAGCTTACTTATTATTTTTTCATTAATATTTTAAAAATCTTTCTTATAACATAATCTAGTTTGGTGTAACTCTTTTATTGTTCTTATTTAAGTATTAAATGCATAAAATAATAAGCTACCTTTCGGTATATCATTTTTTTATACTTAAAACGGTCATTAGCGCAGAGAACCAGTTGTTAAATTATTTGAATCCCACCACTGGCTACATGCTTCTTATGAAAGAGCCACTTTACTTCCTAATTTGTAAAATTAAATGTTCATTCATATTGATATTCCAGTCTTCCAGTCTCTCTCTCTCTCTCTCTCTCCCTCCCCCTTCCTCTCTCTCTCAAATCAATAAAATAAAAAAATAAAGTACCTAGGAGTAAATTTAACCAGGGAGATTAAAGACTTGTACTCAGAAAATTATAAAACATTGATTAAAAAAAAATCAAGGAAGATACAAACAAGTGGAAGCATATACCATGCTCATGGTTAGGAAGAATAAACATCATTAAAATGTCTGTATTTCCCAAAGCAATTTATAAATTCAATGCAATACCAATTAAAATACCAATGACATACTTCAAAGATATAGAACACATATTCCAAAAATTTATATGGAACCAAAAAAGAACATGAATAGTCTCAGCAATCTTGAAAAGGAAGAATAAAGTGGGAGGCATCATCACACTTCCTGATTTCAAGTTATACTACAAGGCCATTGTACTCAAAACAGCTTGGTACTGGCATAAGAACAGGCATATAGATCAATGGAACAGAACAGAGAACCCAGAAATAAACCCACACCTTTATGGACAACTGATATTTGACAAAGGAGGTAAGAGCATACATTGGAGTAAAGACAGCCTCTTCAACAAATGGTGTTGGGAAAATTGGCAGCTACCTGCAAAACAATGAAACTAGATTACCAACTTACATCATTCACAAAAATAAACTCAAAATGGACAAAAGACTTGAATGTAAGCCATGAAACCATAAGCATCATAGAAGAAAACAAAGGCAGTAAGCTCTCCGACATCTCTCACAGCAATATATTTGCCGATTTATCTCCACGGGCAAGTGAAATAAAAGACAGGATAAACAAATGGAACTATATCAAAGTAAAAAGCTTTTGCACAGCTAAAGACAATAAGAACAGAATAAAAAGACAAACTACACAATGGGAGAACATATTCGACAATATGTCTGATAAGGGGTAAATAACCAAAATTTATAAAGAACTAGTAAAACTCAACACCAGGAAGACAAACAATCCAATCAAAAAATGGGCAAAAGAAATGAATAGACATTTCTCCAAAGAAGACATACAGATGGCCAATTGGCGTATGAAAAATGTTCAACATCACTAATCATTAGAGAAATGCAAATTAAAACCACAATGAGATATCACCTCACACCAGTCAGAATGGCGCTCATCAACAAAACAACACAGAATAAGTGCTGACGAGGACGCAGAGAAAAGGGAACCCTCCTGCACTGCTGGTGGAAATGCAGACTGGTGCAGCCACTGTGGAAAACAGTATGGAGATTCCTCAAAAAATTAAAAATCGGCCTGACCAGGTGGTGGCGCAGTGGATGGAGCGTCGGACTGGGATGCGGAAGGACCCAGGTTCGAGACCCTGAGGTCGCCAGCTTGAGCGAGGTCTCATCTGGCTTGAGCAAAGAGCTCACCAGCTTAGACCCAAGGTCGCTGGCTCCAGCAGGGGGTTACTCGGTCTGCTGAAGGCCCGCGGTCAAGGCACATGTGAGAAAGCAATCAATGAACAACTAAGAAGTCGCAATGCGCAGCGAGAAACTGATGGTTGATGCTTCTCATCTCTCTCCGTTCGTGTCTGTCTGTCCCTGTCTATCTCTGCCTCTGTAAAAAAAATAATAAAAATAAATAAATTAAAAAAATTAAAAATCGAACCACCTTTTAACCCAGCTATCCCAACTTTTAGGAATATACCCCAAGAACACCATAGCACTGTTTCAAAAGGAGAAATGCATCCCCATGTTTATGGCAGCATTGTTCACAATAGCAAAGATCTGGAAACAGCCCAAATGTCCCGTCAGTGGACGAGTGGATTAAAAAGCTGTGATATATATATACTATGGAATACTATGGGGCCATAAAAAAAGAAGGAAATCTTACCTTTTGCAACAACATGGATGGACCTGGAAACCGTTATGTTAAGTGAAATAAGCCAAACAGAAAAAGAAAAGTATCATATGCCCTCACTCATTTGAGGAATCCAATGAACAATGTGAACTGAAGAATGGAATTGAGACAGAGGAGAGATCAAAGGGACCAGAAGAAAAGAAGACAGAGGGAAAGGGGATGATAGGATGGGATAAACCTGAAGGATAGAGGGGAGGTTGTTATGGGGAGTGGGGCAAGGGAGATGTTGAGGGGAATATGGGGGGGTGCATTTGGGGTGACACTAGAATCTATGTAAACACAATAAATTAAAATAAATAAATAAATAAAAATAAATTAATTGAATGTTCCTTAAGGTTCTTTTTATTTCTAAAAATAACTTAATCTCAGTATCATAAATACTATCTAGCAAAAGTCTAGGATAAAACAAAAAGGCTTGTTTAAAATAACTAATATTTGTGTTACAAAAAATAATGTTTTGGTTAATTAATATGTAACTAATTAATATTTAAGTAAATTCCATATTCCTTGGTTGTTTCTTCTCAAAGGCAATCACATATACTCCCTTGGATATGCAATTCTACCTTTCACCAAAACTTCTAACACTACCTTTTCCTTCATAGTATTTTATTGCTTGTATTTATTTAAACAAATTACTGGGGAAAATTTGCCAAGCCAGATTCATCAAAGGGAAGTCAAAGAAGGGAAAACTACAGCAGTATTTATTAAATCATTCAGTCTCTGTGACCACGCATCCTCAGATATATCTACCTCTCAGTAATTGATAGCGTAATAAATATCTCACTTATAAAAAGGTCACTTATTTAACCATCTCAACTATCTAAAACTCAGCCTCAAACCAGAAAGTAAATTAAAAAACAAAACAAAACCTCAAAGCAGTCAAAATGAAAAGCCACAATCCACACCCTAAAGTCCATATATTCTTAAGAGAAACCCTCATTCAGTGTCTACTTGCTTTCATCTCAGTCACAGCTGAGGCTCAGTTAGTGGCATATCTTACCTGCCACAGAGAGGAAACATGTATAAAACAGAATTAGGAAGAGGTAGGTGTATGACAGCAGCAGAAAGATAAAACTGTACAAAGAAAACATGGACGTACTGTATTTTTAAAGAGCAATCTGAGGTCATTCACAATAGGAGTAATTCCACATTCCTTACAAGCTCCTATAGTATTGCTATACCGTATTATGAATTATTCATGCTTGTGATAATAGTCTTGAGTAATCAGGAAAAGTTTAAATCATGCTTAGTACCTTCTGTAATATATTTTAGAAAATTTCACATTAAAAAAATGGTTGAGGCCCTGGCCGGTTGGCCCAGCGGTGGAGCGTCGGCCTGGCGTGCGGGGAACCCGGGTTCGGCTCCCAGCCAGGGCACGCGGGAGAGGCGCCCATTTGCTTCACCACCACCCCCCTCCTTCCTCTCTGTCTCTCTCTTCCCCTCCCGCAGCCGAGGCTCCACTGGAGCGGGGATGGCCCGGGCGCTGGGGATGGCTCCTCGGCCTCTGCCCCAGGTTCTGGAGTGGCTCTGGTCGTGGCGGAGCGCCCCCCCCCAGGGGCAGAGCATCGCCCCCTGGTGGGCAGAGCTTCGCCCCTGGTGGGCGAGCCGGGTGGATCCCGGTCGGGCGCATGCAGGAGTCTGTCTGACTGTCTCTCCCCGTTTCCGGCTTCAGAAAAATACAAAAAATAAATAAATAAAATAAAATAAAAAAATGGTTGAAATTTAACAAGGGTTGATGGCTGAATTAAATTTAAATTAATTTTAAAAAATTTAAACTAACAGGAAATTCATAAGAATACCACAGGTAAATTAAATATTAGCATAGTAATTTTCCATGGAAACCATGGTGACTATGGAATATTAAAATTTATAATTAACCCCTCAAACACGTTGTAGTCTTAATTTCAACGTTTATCACCACCATGTTTAACCCCCACAAATATTAAAAGAACCATAGTAAATGTCTATTTTTGTAGGTAAAAGATGGTCATATATCAATAATTTCTAATGGTTCACCCTAATATCTTCACCAAAATTATTAGCAATATAATAGTGTGCATTTTATCTTTTCTTTTTTCAGCCCACCCTCTGTTGGGAAAAACTAATTATTGGCTGGCTGGCTGAGGTAGAGTGTAGGCATATGGAAGTCCAGGGTTCCATTCCCAGTCAGGGCACACAGGAGACAGCTTCTCCAACCCCCTTTCGATTTCTCTCTCTCTCTTCCCCTCCTGCAGCCATGGCTTGAATGGTTCAAGCAAATTGGCCCCAGGCACTGAGGGTGGCTCCATGGCCTTGCCTCAGGCGCTAAAGTTGCTGAGCAATGGAGCTGCGGCCCAGCCAGGCAGAGCATCTCCTGGTAGGGCCTTGCCCCGTGGATCCCGGTCAGGGTGCATGAAGGAGTCTGTGTTTGCCTCCCTGACTCTCACTTAATAAAAAGAAAATTTTAAATTAATTATTAAGTACTAAAGACCCAAAGTCCACCACAATAATCATGGGTCCACCCCCACTCACTATGACTCCTCAAAAACATAACAGTCTCTTTTATACCTAAGAATCTCAACTTGACAAACACAGCTACAAAAGTGATAAATCTAGGCTTTAATCATATAGCTTTTCATAGATACCACAATTTAGCATGATCCTGAATATGTGTCTATGTATTCCTATTATGTTTATTTATAAGTATTTTTTAAAATAAAATATGTTTGGCCTGCTTGATCAGGCAGTGGATCAGTGGATAGAGCACCGGACTGGGATGTGGAGGACCTAGGTTTGAAACCCCGAGGTTGCTGGCTTGAGTGTAGGCTCATCCGGCTTGAGTACAGGCTCATCAACTTGAGCGCTGGATCATAGACATAACCTCATGGTTGCTGACTTGAGCCCAAAGGTTGCTGGCTTCAACCCAAAGTTATTAGCTTGAGCCCAAGGTTGCTAGCTTGAGCAAGGGGTCATTCATTCTAGGCACATATGAGAAAGCAACCAATGAACAACTAAGGTGCAGCAACAAGGAATGGATGGTTCTTATCTCTCTCCCTTCCTGTCTGTCTGTCCCTCTCTTTGTCCCTCTCTCTGTCTGTCACAAGAAAAAAAAAATGTTTGGCCCTGGCCAGTTGACTCAGTGGTAGAGCAGCAGCCCAGCGTGTGGATGTCCTGGGTTCAATTCCTGATCAGGGCACACAGAAGAGGCGACCATCTGTTTCTCTAGCCCCTCTCACTTCTCTCTGTCTCTCCCTCCTCTCTGTCTCCTTCTCTTTCTATCTTCCTCTCCTTCAGCCATGGCTCAATTAGAGCAAGTTGGCCCCATGTGCTGAGGATGGCTCCATAGCCTCCACCTCAGGCACTAAGAAGAGCTCGGTTGCTGAGCAATGGAGCAATGCTCCAGATGGGCAGAGCATCGCCCCCTAGCTGGCTTGCCAGGTAGATCCTGGTTAGGGCACATGAGTTAGTCTGTCTCTGCCTCCCCTCCTCTCACTGAATAAGAAAATAAATAAAAATAATAAATAAATAAAATAAAATATGCTTAGCATGTTTAACAATTGTCAGAATAATGGAGTAATGATCCAGATACACATAATGGACATTCAAGATTTTCAGTAATATAAAACAAGTTGGAACTCAGTCTATTTCAGATTCAAAATACTGTATTTATTTTTATTTTTTTGTATTTTTCTGAAGTTGGAAACGGGGAGGCAGTCAGACAGACTCCCACATGTGCCCGACCGGGATCCACCCGGCATGCCCACCAGGGGGTGATGCTCTGCCCATCTGGGGTGTCGCTCTGTTGCAACTAGGGCCATTCTAGCACCTGAGGCAGAGGCCATGGAGCCATCCTCAGCGCCCAGACCAACTTTGCTCCAATGGAGCCTTGGCTGTGGGAGGGGAAGAGACAGAGAGGAAGGAGAGGGGGAGGGGTGGAGAAGCAGATCGGTGCTTCTCCTATGTGCCCTGGCCTGGAATCAAACCCAGGACTCCTGCACACCAGGCCGATGCTCTACCACTGAGCCAACCGGCCAGGGCCTCAAAATACTGTACTTTTATTTTCCCTGAAACAAAGAACACCTACACTGGCTAAGTCAAAATATGGAATCATTTATCCATTAAAAAAAGAAACTATTTCTTATCTAATAAATATTGTTATAACAATATAAGCTACAACAAAGTTATTCCAGGATGTGCAACAAAGTTTCCTTGTGGGTTTCTTCCTTCCCTACTCCCCACTATTATTACATTTCTAGGTTCAAATCTAGGTGTATTGCATGTCTGGGAGAATATTTATCAAAACACAATGTGCCCTGGCTGGTTGGCTCAGCGGTAGAGCGTCGGCCTAGCGTGCGGAGGACCCGGGTTCGATTCCCGGCCAGGGCACACAGGAGAAGCGCCCATTTGCTTCTCCCCCCCTCCGCCGCGCTTTCCTCTCTGTCTCTCTCTTCCCCTCCGGCAGCCAAGGCTCCATTGGAGCAAAGATGGCCTGGGCGCGGGGGATGGCTCTGTGGCCTCTGCCTCAGGCGCTAGAGTGGCTCTGGTCGCAACATGGCGATGCCCAGATGGGCAGAGCATCACCCCCTGGTGGGTAGAGCGTCGCCCCATGGTGGGCGTGCCGGGTGGATCCCGGTCGGGTGCATGCGGGAGTCTGTCTGACTGTCTCTCCCTGTTTCCAGCTTCAGAAAAATGAAAGAAAAAAAAAAAACAAAAAAAAACCCCACAATGTGTTCCCATAATGACCTACTGTCTCTCAACTCCACAGTGACCCTTTTTCAAACGTTAACTGCTAACTCAGAACTGCCTCATTATCTGTGTTTCTGTAAGTCTCAGTTCTCCAACATGATTTACATTTGTAATTCTTCCTCTTACAAATAAAATAATGCTAGAAATATGGGTACGGTCATGTACAGACATTAGCTTACCTAATCTGAAATAAGCTAGAGAAGTTTCAGTCAGTCCTTTGAGAGTCTAAACTGAGATATCTACCAGCAAAAAACTTATGTCCAACTTTGATAATTGCCATCAAATTTATTCCTTGCATCTTTTCTAGAAATACTAAGTTTATTACACAGAGTGTATAAGCTAAAGGATATAATTTTATGTCTTTCCTTTAAATATATGCTAAAAGGATAATATACTCATAATAACAAAGACAGAACACTAGCCGGTTAAATAACAGTGTGCATACTTAAAGGGCTCAATTATTTAAGAATACTCCTCTTAGCTACAAAATAACTAAAAGGGGGGATTAACAAGAAAGTTCAGGACAAAAGCTTCACATCAATCTGAAAATGTCAGTTAAATGATATCATTTTTAGAGCTTTCAATAAAACTACACGGTTTTAGCACATCAGTAAAAGCAAAGCCTTAAAGCTGATACATAATATTGTTATTATTAATGATATCATGAATTCACTGTAGAAGCTAAAGCTGACAGATTTCAGCTTTCTCTTGCTTCTGCTGTGTTTTCAACAGCATGTCATCACTGTGACTGACTAGCAAAATGAAGGTGGCTGCTGGGTCCCTCTCTTGAAGTCGGGCTAATTAAACTCTGTAGCCTCTCACACTGGTAGTTAGTTCTTACTGGCTAGCTTCTGAACAGTAAGGGTGCCAAATCAAATTAACTCATCACTGACTTACTTCAGTTCTTATCAAGTCTATCAACCATTCCCAGCTTCTCAAATGTTACTGGAAGTAGTTTTCTGCAGATAACCACTTCCTATCAATTCTGAAAAATCAAAAATATTTAGGGCTGAAGAGAATAAAGATTTGATCTAGTGGTTAACAACCATGGTGTTGCTGTGCTGATGTCTTATGATCAGTTGTGGGATAGGTAAAAAAAAACTATAACTTAAAAAAATTGTTTCCAGGCCCTGGCCGGTTGGCTCAGCGGTAGAGCGTCGGCCTGGCGTGCGGGGGACCTGGGTTCGATTCCCCGCCAGGGCACATAGGAGAAGCGCCCATTTGCTTCTCCACACCCCCCCCTCCTTCCTCTCTGTCTCTCTCTTCCCCTCCCACAGCGAGGCTCCATTGGAGCAAAGATGGCCCGGGCGCTGGGGATGGCTCCTTGGCCTCGGCCCCAGGCGCTAGAGTGGCTCTGGTCGTGGCAGAGTGATGCCCCGGAGGGGCAGAGCATCGCCCCCTGGTGGGCAGAGCATCACCCCTGGTGGGCGTGCCGGGTGGATCCCGGTCGGGCACATGCGGGAGTCTGTCTGACTGTCTCTCCCCGTTTCCAGCTTCAGAAAAATACAAAAAAAAAAAATTGTTTCCATTAATATGGGGGGCAGGAGGGAGAGAGAGAGAAAGAAGCATCCATCCATTTATTTCACTTAGTTGTTCCATTTAGTTGTGTACCCATTGGTTGCTTCTCATATGTGCCCTGACTGGGAAGAGAACCAACAGCTTTGGTGTGCTGGGACAACGCTCCATCCACTAAACCACCCAGCCCGGACCTACAACTTTTTTCTATTGTTTTTCAATAGAAGTGAAGTTCATATAACATAAAATTAATGATTTCAAGTGTATAATTCAGTTGCATTTAGTACACAATGTACAACCACCACCTTATAACTGTGGCTTTATTCTTAATAGGTGCATAGTTAATATTATTCCTTTAATAAATTACTCTACTCATAGTCAATATAGCATTCTGAGAGGATGAGAAATAGGTAGAGATAAACTTGTAAGCTGGGCATTTCCAATAACTGATAAGACAGAGAATCTTGCCAACTGGTTGAAGATCATTGTCTATAATTGCATTATATCTTCCATCAATGTAATTCATTCCATAAATGCATTACATTTTCTCAAACGTTGACTTGTTGAGTTCCTACTCCATGCCTATCCCTCAAAACCGTACAATGGCAGAGACAGACATATATACTAACAGTTACAGGACAGGGCTATTACTGTGACCCACATAAATATGGTTGAAGGAGAGTGTGGCCAACTAGATCCAGTAATGATAAAAGAATTCACATGGAGAAGGTTGAGTTAGTTCTTAAGGCATAACCAGCGATAATAGAAAATAAGTGGGCCCTGGCTGGTTGACTCAGTGGTAGAGCGTTGGCCTGGCGTGCGGAGGTCCCGGGTTCAATTCCCGGCCAGGGCACACAGAAGAGGCGCCCATCTGCTTCTCCACCCCTCCCCCTCTCCTTCCTCTCTGTCTCTCTCTTCCCCTCCTGCAGCTGAGGCTCCATTGGAGCAAAGGATGGCCCGGGCGCTGGGGATGGCTCCATGGCCTCTGCCCCAGGCGCTGGAGTGGCTCTGGTCGCAACAGAGCGACGCCCCGGGGTTGGGCGGAGCATCGCCCCCTGGTGGGCGCATGCGGGAGTCTGTCTGACTGCCTCCCCGTTTCCAGCTTCAGAAAAATACAAAAGAAAAAAAAAAGAAAAAAAGAAAGAAAATAAGTGGAATATGAGGATAAAGCATTATAGGCAAAGGGAGGAGTACATGTAAATGAACAAAAACCTGGTGAGCATTATTCAACTAGATTGTAGGGTACAATCATACTAACAGGAAACACATAATAAGCACATTTATGTGCCAGGCACTCCTTGTAAGCATTTTACAACATATCCTCAAAGTCACAATAGGAACTAGTGCCATTCACATTAAATAGACAAGACATCTTAAGTACAGACAGGTTAAATAACTTGGCTACACAGCTAAGAAGGGGCTGAGCTGGCAGTCCTGCTCCAAAGCCCATCCTCTCCATCATTATATAACCTACACGACATTCTTTTTCTTCTTCTCTTTAATAAAGCTACTCATTTAAGGCAAGACTTTTTATGATGGAAACTACAGTACACCACAGCACACTAAAGGGGAACAAATGACTTACATGAACAATGAGAGGGCACCACTAAGAACCCCTTATGGCCTCTAAACAAATGAGGACACAAGCGGCAAACTATCTGAAAAGATTAGTGCAACTTAACTTATTGTTTATTCTTTTAGATTTGAAAATACATAAAAACAGAAGCTCCCATATTTTCTTCACAACCCAGTAATTTTTTTGCACATCCTCTAAGGTGGCTTACCCCAGTTTGGAGACCTCTACTAGCCAATGGAGAGATATGGCAGGACTTTAAGAAGGTGATCAATGTGAACAGATGTTTGTGTGTGTGTGTTTATCACTTTAAAAGGAATAAGAAGGAAAAAACAGAGAAAAAAAGAGATGGGGTAGGGAGGAGAGATAAAAAAAAATCATTAGGGTGCTATTTGCAATAGATCCAGCAAGTGATAATGAGGAGATAACTATAACAGTGGGGACTCAAATGTAAAAGATTAAATTACATGCCCAAGGACACAAGTCATGGGAACTGTCAGAACCAAAACCTGGGTCTCTAGTTGCACTGATCTGGGCATGGTATATAGAATAGATTTGCAGAAAGACTGCTATCATAGAATTTCTAAGACTTCTCTTTAAAGCTACTTTTGTCCACAGTGCTTGATTGTTTTTAGGTCTAATTCTATACTATTAAACGAACTGTGGCCCAAAGCAAATAATTTAATAATATTAACTAGAACAGCATTCAGGCAAGTAACTAAGTAATTTAGTAGGGCTGCACTAAAATTTGAGACTTAGGCTTCCTAATCCAGAAAGAAAATACTTTATTACAGAGAAAGTGAAGGGATTTGAAATGAACTCTTTTGTAAAAGTAATAACCTATTCCAAGACACAAATTTATAGGATGAAATCCTTACAAGTGAGCTTCCAAACAAGCTTTTTAAATGAAGCTCCATCAGAGAAGTCATTTAAAAAGCCAGATTCACATTATTATATTAATGTGACAAGTATAACAAGGTAAATACATCATATGATTCTAAAATGACATAATTAATATAGCTTATGTGACACATTCCTATTAATGATCTTTTATTATGTGTGAACAGTAAAATAACATTAGATAAGCAATGAAAAAAATCCAATGAGCAGCAGCTTTCCTGAAAATTTTGACTGAAGTCTTACTTACACAGTGTTATCTGATACTAATCCCTGGATTTTAAAGAGCAGAAATCAATCAATTCAGAATTGTAAACAAACATGTTCCTATGAGATGAGCATTTGAATTACTATCATTTCTGCAAATACAAGATAATGTGCTGCATGATAGCCTCTTAATGTTGAAACAGAGGAAAGTATGTTTTGCCAGGCCAATAAGGTTATGTTAAAAGGATCATGACAGGCCCTGGCCGGTTGGCTCAGCGGTAGAGCGTCGGCCTGGCGTGCGGGGGACCTGGGTTCAATTTCTGGCCAGGGTACATAGGAGAAGCGCCCATTTGCTTCTCCACCCCCACCCCCTCCTTCCTCTCTGTCTCTCTCTTCCCCTCCCGCAGCCAAGGCTCCATTGGAGCAAAGATGTCCCAGGCGCTGGGGATGGCTCCTTGGCCTCTGCCCCAGGCCGGGTGGATCCCGGTCGGGCGGATCCCGGTCGGGCGCATGCGGGAGTCTGTCTGACTGTCTCTCCCCGTTTCCAGCTTCGGATAAATAAATAAATAAATAAATAAAGGATCATGACACGGATCAAGAGCCTGGTCCATGGAGCCTGATGGTAGTTCTTAACAATGACTGCCATGGACACTTTGTGGAAAGTGTACCTATCCCCTTACTCCCTGATGTTATCTACAAAATATTAAAAATGAATGCCTAAATATTCTGCTTTCTTTAATAACCTGTTACAGTCTAATATCTATGAATCAACTGAAATATTTTGAACCTTTTTACATTTAAAGTTCACCTCTTAGAATAAAGTCTAAAAATATGTTTTACAAAATAATAGTTCTTATTTATTTTTATATCAAATAAATATTTATGGAGCAACTATATTATCTTTGGCACAAAAGAAGAGGTGTGAGGCCTGACCACTGGTTGCACAGTGGAGTGAACATCAACCTGGATTGCTGAGGTCCCAAGTTCGAAACCCTGAGGTCGCTGGCTTGAGCACGGGATCATCGGCTTGAGTGCAGGTTTACCAGTTTAAGTGCAGGGTTCCCAGCATGAGCGTGGGATCATAGACATGACCCCATGGTCGCTGCCTTGAAGCCCATGGTCACTGGCTGGAGCAAGGGATCACTGGTTCAGCTGGGACCCCCTCTCCCCAGTCAAGGCACATATGAGAAAGCTATCAATGAACAACTAAAGTGCCGCAACTACAAGTTGATACTTCTCATATCTCTTCCTCTCCTTTCTCTCTCCCTCTTGCTTAAAAAAAAAAGTGTGAGATATGGTTCCTATACTCAAAGAGCTTAAAGTACAATATAATTAAGAGGCAGAATATGCACACAAAGAGATAAAAGTATACACATAAAGAGATTTTTTAAAAGGACACTATCAATAAAAGACCATCAGCCTAAAAGATCATAGATTCTAAATGCTCCAAGAATTCAGAGGTAAATAAAAATCATTGTGTTTCTTCAAGAATTAGAAGAGAGAAGAAGAGTGTCTTAGTTCTGGTATCCAGAAATGAGGAAGCAAAGCTATAGCAAACCTTTAGATATTGGGGTCATCTTAGCTCTCAGACTTTGTCTTTCTTGGATAAAGAACTCTGGTCATCAAAATTTCCAAATACAATGGTGAAGAACACATATCTTGAAATAAATAAGGCCTAGTCTAATCTTAGCTCTGATGCTGCCATGCTGTGGGACTCTGAGTAAGTCATTTCACCTCTCTAAATCTCTTTACTTATCTGCTAAATGCAAATTATAACACATACCACTTCATTAGACAAGAAGTAAATGAATGCATACAGAGCAGTGATGCCTAGCATAAAGCAGGTGCATAGAAAATGGTACCTGTTACGATGCAATCACAACTGCACAGAATCTTGCTATTAGGGGAATTTCAAGGCTTTTGGTGGGAGGCTTACTGTGCTCTAGAAGACCAGGTCCTAAACTCCTCACTGGTCCTGAAGGTAGAATGCAACTCATCATGTTCTGGAGGTTTCTTTGTGAAAAGGTAGCAGACTCTAATTGAATCCTCCAGAGCCCACATCCTGAATTTTAGTATTTCATTTAACCCAGCAAGTAAGCAGAGAAAATCATAGTGAAGAGTTCCCCTTCAATCATGTACCCCAGCTGAGAAATCAGTTAGAAACAAAGAAACCCAGAACCTATCGTCATTCTCTTACAGTGAGACCAGAATTAACAAAAGCAAGCACTGATAGAGGCTGATGAGGCACCATGAGAGCACGTTACCAACCAATCCTAGTCATGGTGGCCAGCTATAAACAAATGTTGCTTAGGGCAGCATTCTGTGGATGATGCTCCTAGCTTTGTTAAAATCACATTATTGCAGTATCATTTTTCATCTGTAGTGTAAATGCTTTTTATGAAACAGTTTGGCAAAACACATGGCATGTGACTGTACCACTACAAATGTGTTAACAGACCTAACCCCAAACCATGGCAATGATCTGATTGTGTGAGTATTCTTCCAAAAGTAAGAAAAAAAACAACTAATCTTTGTAAAGGCTTACTCTGGTGCCCTACCAGAGTTTAATATTGAGTTTCTTCCAAGGAAGCTTCCATTTCCAATGTAGAAGCAAGAATTGTTCTCAGCCGCCACCAAATAATCATACAGTACTTGATGTCTCGGCTTATTTTTAATCTTTTATGAACTCTGCAGAATTATATCTGGATCCTTATAACATGATGATTTGGGATTATGAACACAGTGAATAAACACAACCTTCTGGTACAGCAATTTAAGCATAAGAGAGTGAGTAAATACTACAGAGTGAATCCTAACACTTGAAACAGAATCTTCCAGAGTCCAGAAATCCACCTGACTGCCAAGAATAATACTTCTGTGGTTCAAGCAATGCTAGTACCCAGAGGGGTTTCCACAGACATAACCACATGAGTTACTGCATATTGGGTAAAATAGAAAAAACAGACATTTATGAATGTATAGTGTGCAGACATCTTAAAAGTACTCACAGATATGCAATTTACAAATAGAAAAGAAATATCGGGGATAGGGGAACCTTCAGGAATACACAGCATCTGGTTTAAACTGCTTAATTATATGGTTTTGTCTATGGGTTTTCCTCATCCTTACCCTGATTTTTTATGGGGATCTGGGGTAAAGATACATGGATCTCTTAACTAAAATAAATGAAAACAATCTCACTGAAAGAAGCTCCATGATGAGAACTAATTCAGACTTTAGGATGAGGCAGAAATGACTTAGTGTCAGAGATCAAAATTTTATCAATTAGATATCAAACAAAACCTTTCATTCAATTCAGCAGGATATACTGAAGCAGGGTTTGATTCCCCAGCAATAAAACAAATGCACAGTATCTTCTCACGCATTTCACACATGATTTCTATTTCAGCTCTGATGTAAAACATGGTATCACACATTATGCCACAAAGAAAGAGTCAGTTTAGCTAGTTCAAGTAAAACACCAGGCAGCTGCTAACAGAGACAGGTCATGGCTGGGGAAGGGCACAGCACATTCAGTTCGCTATGTTTTCCCTCAGAAGAATGTCAATAAAAACCACGGCCAACTGAGGTAAGGGGGGTTGGGGGGAAACGGGAGGTCCTGCTATGCAGTGAACCACTGGGTTCATCTAACAGCGCCAGTCAGACAAGTTAGCAAAAAGGAGCCCTAGCCAAACCTACAGACGCCAACAACTTGAAGAAAGCTGTCTTTCTCCCTGTACGTCCTGGTGTAGGGACCAGTCCCACATTTAGAAACGTTATTTCTGGGACCAATAGCAATTTATTTTGATAGACCCACTGGATTTTTTTTTCTTGAGTTCTCAACAAAGGAGCCATATTAGGAAATAATCTTGCAAAAAGCAAGTGCTCCCTCCCCCTCTTCCCCACGATCGATGCACACACACCCGTGCATGCTGACACGCACAGACACACAGCCGTGCACAATGGCCGGCACGCTCACTCGCGCGGGTCCACACGATCATCCGAGAGCCCCACAACCAGAAGGCCTTCCTGGGCTGGGCCCCAGGCTATCGGGCAGGAGGGCCCCCGCAGCCCGATTGCCCGGAACTAGCTGCTGGGCGGTTTGTCCTGGGGATGCTCGCCCCCAAGCGGGGCCCTGGGGAAGCGGCTTCCAGACTCGAAGCCTATTAACCCCTTGAGGAAGTAGATGCTACACCACCACCCACCTGCGGGGACACTGGAATGTGTTGGGGGGCTACAGCCCCAAATGGCTCTCAGAGAAGGGGACATCACCAAGTTCTTGGACCCTGGCAGCTTTTGGTTGGCTCCTGCAAAGGTAAACATGTCCCTGACTCCACAGGGCTTCTAAAACCAACGGGTGTTTCCGAGCTGTCACCCCTGAGACTCAGTTCAGACATACCAAGAAGGAAAAACTTAAGTAGGCAGTGGACACAGACCAGACTTCGTAATTTGTCCCTAAGGGAGTGGCGCAAGTCCCTAAGGGTACAGAGCTGCTTGAACCAGCCAGCCCTGCAACTACAGAAGGGGTGGGGGGACCCAAGGGCCACCGCTCCCTGTCACCCTTCCCTGAGTAAAGCATCAGGGGCCCTTCCCCACTCCGGGACACTTACCTTCTTCCGGGGCTGCCATTTCATCATATTTGTACAGCCGATACGTGGAACATCAAGATGCTGGCTTGGGGCTGGGGGCAGATGCAGGGCAGCAACGACTGCAAGTCATGCTGCCTCCCTCCCACCCCCTAATTCTTTCCCATATTCACTGCGAAGGGAAAAAGCCTAGGAGAGTTCAGTCTTTTCGCCTTCAGTTCAATGAAAAGTATCCCCAAACCACGAACACACTTCCCACTGGGCTAGGAAGTCCCAGCAGCCAGCGTACTTCTGCCAGAGCAGGGCATTTTCTACCCCCGGCCAGCGCCTGCAAAAGGAGCCTGTGGCAGGGGGTCTCCCAGCTGCTGCAGAGACCCTTCCTCAGAGAAGAGCTTGAGAACACGAGCTGCTGCAGAAACCCAGCCCGGCTTCTGCCATCCAAACCCCTTTTGGCGAATTTTCCTCTTCGCAAAAAAAAAAAAAAAAAAAGATTAGACCAAGCAATCAAACCCTCACGCGCTGCCTGGAGCAATTCCCAAAATTCTGGGTATATTTCTCGTTTGTAAAATTTAGCAGAGAAAATTCCAAAGATCTGTAATCAGAGCTTCTTTACGTTGTTTTCTCTTCCTTCTTGGATAACTTAGGAAAAGGATCTGCCCTTCGCCAAATGCCTACCTTCCCTAAACACAGTAAATAGGAAAACTTGGTTTGTGTGTTTAGATTTTTTTTTTAATTCCCAAGAACCTTAGTGGGGAAAGGCTGGAAGGAAATCCTGCAAGAACCCAACTCCACAGCTCAGTCTCCACTAATGACTTCCTTCCCTTCAGTACGAGCACAGCCTGCCCAGCTCCAGCCACACAGAGCAAACGGTTTCTGGGTCTTAGTGCCACGACATCTGCTCCAAAGCAAAAAGTAAAACATATTTCAGAGGTACCCAATAGCTCCTAAGGAATCAGAGCCAGAAGAGACTCTGTAAAATATATTTCAAAAGATGTACTTAGATCTGTGAGTTATATTGAAAGAAAAAAGAAATAGAAAAGACCTCTAGACCAAAAGGCTATAAAATCTTAACCTGTGATTTGAAGAAAAAAGACTTGAAATATCTGACAAGATAAAAAAAGTTAATAAAAAAATAGACACTGCTTCTCTAAATTTAGTACTATTCCTTACTATAAAAAATATTGCTATAGAGGTCGTTTTATAATCTTCTGTAAGATGTTTCTATCCTATTTAAGGAGATACATCTCTAAATACAAAATATTATGCACTTCTATTATTTGTTACCCAACATGTCTATCAACTCCTATTTCACCATAAGACTATTTTGATAGCTGAGACTATAAAGAGTAGTGTAAGCTACTAGAATACTAACTGGTATATATAATAATAGTAACTGGGGTATGATGAGTCCAATATTCCAACAATGTTTCATTCATTATTTTTAGAATTCTATATGCATTAGCAGGATTGACTGATGTGGGTGATTATATACAGACTGGACAGTAACTATATTAATAATGTCATTAAAATAGTCAAAACAAAAAAAAACATAGTCAAAACAGTTAACTGAAACAGATTACTTTTTTCTGAAACCAATTAGTTTTGATATCTTTTCTAAGCCTAAGAGGCTGAAATTCAATGGGAAAAGTATTATCTTTTTAATAATAATAACAATTATATTTGAATGAATAGCTACTATTATTTCTGAAGCCCCTACTCTATGTCAGGACCTATACTTACAATCATCTCACAGCTCTGAAAGGAAGGTCTCATTCCATGGTCTTCCTTGCAGCACTGTGAGGAATGTCCTCATTTTCCAGATGAGGACATTTTCTAGAAGAGGTCCTCATTTTCAGAGGGGTCACTTGCTCAACCAAGACAATAATACATAAAAGGTGATGAGGCTGGAATACAGAACCATGATGAACTGACCCCAGAGCCTAAGCCCTTTCCATGACGTGCATCATAGCTACATGCCAACCTTACCTCTCATTTTGATAAAACTATTAAGTGTCTATGACTTAAGCACCTATTATTTGCCAGCCCCTGTTCCAGGCAGCAGAAATGAGTAATAGGCTGTCCATGCTCTTGCAATTACATACTGTAGGCAGCAGTCACAAATAACACCAATAATCTGTATGTGTTCTGACCTACCCAAATCATTCTGTACAGCTTAATTTGGATATCCTACTAGCATGGGAAGTTCAATAAATTCCAAACCACATTCATCAATCTATCCCAAAACTGGTTTATCTTTCCAACTTCCCTTTTTTCTGTTCATAGCACTGTTACTCTTCCAGGATCACAAACTAAAACCTTATCATTGTTCCTTATATCTATTACATCACCAAGTCCTTCCACTTCTTTCTTAGACATTGCTTTTAAATTCCTATTGCTGTCATTTGAGGCGAGAGCCTCACAAAACAAACATATACCAAGTACCAACGAGGTGCAAAGCATCATGTAGGATGAAGACTGAGTCCTATGCTAGAGGAAGTTAAAAAGAAGTTAGGACAACACAGAAAACCTATAAGAAAACAACCAAGTATGCCTTAGTCAGCTAAGCAACACATGAGTTATATGGTCAATAAGTGTTCCAGGAGTTAGAATGAGAAATTACTGTAAACAGAGATGGTCAAAGAAGGTTTCACAAAAATATCTGAATTAAAACTTCAGAGACGATGCAACTCATTCTAGAGTTAAGGCCAAGAAACCATGGCCAGTAATGCTCATCAGGATCTATATCCCACTACATTTCAGAACTCATCTCTTACTTCCCTCTCAAACCGTATAATAATAACCACCTCACTGTCCCTTGAATATGTCAAGAATATATTTATTGCATCATCTGCCTGAATCACTCACTATTCCTCTCAATACCTTCTTGACTCCCCCAACTCCTTCAGGAATGTGTTTAAATATAAGAAAGGCTGCCTCTCAGCATTCCTTCTAAAATAACACCAGGACTCACACAGTTACTTTCTATCTTCCTTACTCTGCTACATTTTACATCAATCCCTTGTGATATATATTTTATTTATTTAATGTCTTATTCATCCCACAAACACATAAATTCCAAGGAAGCAAGAACTTCCCTCTGTTATAATACCAACACTCAGTGAATAGTGCCTGACACAATAAGTAATCAATAAATATTTGTTGAATGAAACAATGAAAGACAAAAAGGATAATAGAGTAAGCAAGGGAGGCAAGCATATATAAGACATATTCAAGATACAAATTATTAACCTACCTAAAATTTAAGACTTAAGTATAAGAATGTTAAAGGTAGAGACCTTGTCTTGTTCAGCTTTATAATCCCCAGGGCTCAGAATAGTGCCTGGCATAGCAGAGGTACTCAATATTTAGGGATAAAAGAATGGGGAGTGTGTATGTGGGGGGGGGGTAGAGAATGAATGGTGAATGAGTGAAATTCCATTCCATTCCATATAAAGTAAAAGATGTTTTTGCAAGGTATGTTGGAAGCAAATGGTAGGGAACACTGGAAAGCAAAAAAATTTGGATTTTATCCAGAATATAGAGCACTGAAAGTATTCAACAGTAGGCAATGGGCATGGTGGAGACAGCATTTTTAAGCAATCTAACATATAACAAAATATTAACTATGACTTTATGAGGCTGTTTTACATAAATCTTTAGATTATTAAAACTATTTATATGTTTAAATGCTTATTATGACCATTTGACAGATACAAAACAACTTCAGAGAGGTTAAGTGGCCTGTTCAATGCCTCCTGGAGAGCCAATGGCATGGAAAGGCAAAAACCCAGGGTTTATAAACTAATGCCTGAATGACAACAGGAACCTAAAATCACTTACAGGTCAGGAGAAACGGTTCTACTTTCTACTCTGCCTCTGACTTGGCTATAATAAGAAAACTTTTCAGGATGGCAAGGCAGGTGAATGAAAAAGTGAAATTATGAGGATTGCTAACCTGGAAATATATGAATCATGCAAAAGAAGTAGCAGCTAAGTAATTCTAGTCAATTAATGTCATACAGGTATATCACCTAATTTTTTATTTTCCTTTTTTTAGTGAGAGGTGGGGAGACAGAGAGACAGACTCTCACATGTGCCCCTCAACCACGATCCACCTGGCCACCCCATGTGGAGCTGATGCTCAATGTTCGAATTAACAGAGCTATCCTCAGTGCCCAGGCCAATGCTTGAACCAATAGAGCCACTGGTTGTGAGAGGGGAAGGGGGGAAAAGAGGGAGAGAAGAGAAAGAGGGAAAGGGGGAAACGCAGATGGTAGCATCTCATGTGTGCCCTGACCGGGGATCAAACCTGGGATGTCTGCACACCAGGCCGATGCTCTATCCACTGAGCCACCTGGCCAGGGCCTTCCAGATTCCCTAATTTTCCAGAGAAGCTAAAAGTTTCCTAATTTTTAACAGCTTACTCAAAAATGTTAAATTTCAGTCGGCAAGTCATAACTTATGACTGCTGATTTAGACCACTCAAGGCTTCACTTTCCCATATGTAAATTAAGGGAACCCCGTGGTTCCTGATCTGTAGGATGGTTTTCTAAAGGCATCTGTGAATCCACCCATATACATACCATGCATGGTCTGTGGGCTGAAGAGCAATCTCACATGCTCAGATGTTATTAGACTTAATAAAAAACAAAGTTATTTAAAATGAGGGGAAAGGGGTCTATGAACAGTGGGCTATATCAGGAAAGGAGACAGAAAAAAATGTATTTATGTTTCTATAGAATGACAGAATCAATCTAACACTTCAAAGTAATACAAAGCTTTAAATTGGTTTTCAATTTTTTAGGTATAGTTCCTTTGGGTCACTTCTTTGTATGACATTTCTTCCTCTGCTATCTGGTAAGTGTTTCAGCTTTCATTTAATAGGTACCAACCACTCAACAGAAGACCATTACCTAGGAGCCTTTAAATATCAATACTATCTTAAATCACCTTTTTTTTTTTTTAATTTTTTGTATTTTTCTGAAGCTGGAAATGGGGAGGCAGTCAGACAGACTCCTGCATGCGCCCAACCGGGATCCACCCGGCATGCCCACCAGGGGGCGATGCTCTGCCCATCCGGGGCGTCGCTCTGTCCCGACCAGAGCCACTCTAGCACCTGGGGCAGAGGCCAAGGAGCCATCCCCAGCGCCCGGGCCATCTTTTGCTCCAATGGAGCCTCAGCTGCGGGAGGGGAAGAGAGAGACAGAGAGGAAGGAGAGGGGGAGGGGTGGAGAAGCAGATGGGCGCCTCTCCTGTGTGCCCTGGCTGGGAATCGAACCCGGGACTTCAGCACACCAGGCCAATGCTCTACCACTGAGCCAACCGGCCAGGGCCAAATCACCTTATTTTTTTTCTTTGCGTCTTTATTTATTTTGCTTACTCCAAATTAAATCAGTAATTATACCAGAAATATTTAAGAAATTACCATTATACCACTATATTTTCTCCATTAGGATTATTTATATAGAGCTACCAAGCTAACACAGTTCAAAATGGTGTAATTTAGCCTTTTGTTTCAAAGATCCAATATCAAACAGTAAGAACACAATTTCTCAGATCTGTAACTACTAAAAGACATTTTTACAACTCCTTAATTTTTTTAACATAGCACTTTGCAAATCACTTCCCTAAAAGCAGATACTGTAAAAGTCCATTAAAATTGTATTTTCCTCAGTAACTACTTGCCAGTTCAAATCTGAATAAAAAGCAAAAAGAGGAAATGAGTGAAGAAAACAGCTTTTATTAGAGAAATGCAAATCAAAACGGCAATGAGATACCACCTCACACCTGTTCGATTAGCTGTTATTAGCAAGTCAGGTAATAGCAAATGTTGGAGAGGCTGTGGAGAAAAAGGAACCCTCATACACTGTTGGTGGGAATGTAAAGTAGTACAACCATTATGGAAGAAAGTATGGTGGTTCCTCAAAAAACTGAAAATAGAACTACCTTATGACCCAGCAATCCCTCTACTGGGTATATATCCCCAAAACTCAGAAACATTGATACGTAAAGACACATGCAGCCCCATGTTTATTGCAGCATTGTTCACAGTGGCCAGGACATGGAAACAACCAAAAAGCCCATCAATAGATGACTGGATAAAGAAGATGTGGCACATATACACTATGGAATACTACTCAGCCATAAGAAATGATGACATCGGAACATTTACAGCAAAATGGTGGGATCTTGATAACATGATACGAAGCGAAATAAGTAAATCAGAAAAAAACAGCAACTGTATTATTCCATACGTAGGTGGGACATAATAGTGAAACTAAGAGACATTGATAAGAGTGTGGTGGTTACGGGGGGGAGGGGGGAATGGGAGAGGGATAGGGGGTGGGAGGGGCACAAAGAAAACAAGATAGAAGGTGACAGAGGACAATCTGACTTTCGGTGGTGGGTATGCAACATAATTGAACGACAAGATAACCTGGACTTGTTATCTTTGAATATATGTATCCTGATTTATTGATGTCACCCCATTAAAAAAATAAAATTATAAAAAAAAAGAAAAAAAAAAAGAAAAAAAAGAAAACAGCTTTTATTCAGCATTGTGAATTTCTTCAAGATTTCCTAAGGAATGATACGTCTGACATTGATCAGAGGGTATATGCCTGCCAAAGCCTCATACTTATTTAGATTTACTGTGTTTTAGAATATTAAACTCAATGTGAAATAATATTTGGAAAATATATTAATTTTCCTAAAGAGCTCTACATTATTTCCAAGTATCTAAAGTAAAAGGATAACGGTAGAAACAGATTTGAGAACAAAGAAGTTTCCCTCATTAGTGATATTTCACAACTTGGATGCTTCCATAATGTTGAGGTCTTGCTTACTAAAGCCAGAAAACTAAACTTGGTACAGTAAGAATTCTGCCACACAGCCCAGTTGATGCAGACCATTCTCCCATTCCTCAGGAGGGAAACTGCTCCACAACTGTGAGACAGAGAGGATCACCTCTTATCACCTCATTTTCTTCCATTACCAAGTGTGTCAGAGAGGCTGAAGCTCAATGCTTTAAATTCAATACACATTGACAGAATATTCATATACAAGGGACTATATTAGGGGATGTGAGGAGATAAAAATAAATCAGGTGATTTTTGCCCTAGAGGAGATAGCAATATTGTGGAGGTAGAAGGAGAAAACAGATACACAACTAATAAAAATAACAACAACAGCTGCTAACAACTTACTGGTCTTGCTACACCTTTGCCTCTTTAAGAGCCCAAGCTCTAAGCACAAGCTAAGTGCTAGAATGGAATAACTAATCACACTTCTCATTAAGACTATGGAAGCTCTAAAGATTAATTAATTCTGACTGTAGTAACTAAAATGGTTTTACAGAAGAGGTGGCATTGTATACTTTCAAAAAGCAGAAAAGGGTTTGTGGAGGATTATTCCAGATTCAAGGAACAGAGCCAAAACATGGAGGTATGAAAATGTAGGCTGCATTAGCCAGTCATCACAGATCTGAAACCTTTAATACAAGGCAACATATAGTGGAGTTAGGGTTAGAGGTCTGTGAATGCTACTGTCTTAACAATGTTAATAATAACTATTATTTATTGAGTATGGGCCAAGCATTAAAGTATTTTATATTGTTGTTGTTGTTTTGATTCTTCCTAACACCTTTATGAGTAGGAACTATTATGTTCTTGTTACAGAAGAGGAAATTAAAGTTAAAGGGTTACGTAAATTCCCAAAGTGTCATGGCTAGACAGTAGTAGAAAGAAAATTCAACTCAGTTGAACTCCAAAGCTTTGTTCTTAACTCCTGACCTTTAATACAATGATGAGTAAACACAGGATTTCAAGCAAGGTATTGGCAAATTTATGAGTTTTATGCTAAATCAAGAAGTACTGTAAGGAATAGAAAGAACAAGAAAGACAGAAGGCCAAATAAATTTCTGTTGGAATATATCAATAAGGAAAAAAGAGGCCTTAAATTAGGACAGCAGATACAGAAAAAGACTTCCTTGAAAGATATTTTACAAGTGAAACGGGTCCTAAAAACCTATTACATAAAAGGATCAGAAAGGGAAGGATTAACAATGATTCCAAAATTTTTCATCACTTTTTAGAAAAAGAACTAACTTACTAACTGCAGTATGGATCACAGAAAGAACAGGTAGATACTGAATCCAATTTGAAACTTAGAGAGTTAGAGTTAGTGATAAGAGATACACAGGGATGTGGAGTAGGTACATGAAGTTATGGTCCAGAGTTAAAGATATGTATCTATATAAAGAGATCAGGGGGTCATTCACATAATAACAATGTATATAAAGCTTCCAGTTAGAAAAACAAAAATTATTTCCCCCAGAGATGGAGTTTGGAACAAGAAGATAAAAGGGGGGAAGGGACAATTAAATCTTGATCAATGCCATACTTCTAAATTCAATATAATTTACCGACTAGTTGGAATGGTGGGAGACCTACCCCATTTCCTGAGGCGGCAAATTTTTTTAGGTCAATTCATCCTGGTTCAAACTTTATATCCACCATATACTACCTATGTGACCTTATGTTACTTCATTTTTCTTGTATCTCAATTTACAACTCTATAAAATGGAGATAATAATAGCACCTATGTAAACATGGTTGTTGAAAGGATTAAATTATATATGTAATTATACACACTCATAATCTATCCTATTACTGATACTATGTGTTTAGTATTGTTATTGTTGTTGTTTTACTAGGCTAATCCTGATTTTTTTTTCCCTTTCTTCATCATACCATGGGTTTTGTGTTGATTATATTTTAAGGGCCATAAAACTGCCAAAGCTAATGTTAATGTATTTCAGTGGTATAATAATTTTTCTAATAAGACTATGGCTTCTGTTCATGACAGAGCAACTGGAACCAGGCTTACTCTCCTGGCACAACTAGAAAACTGCATAAAATATGGTAAAAATACTGTTTTCATACCGTGTCAGACAGCAGGCAGCACAGCACTATATAAACCTTAATGGAAACAACACAAATGAGGTGAGTCCTATGACCACCCTGGCTCTCTGCCTGGAAACATTTTCTGGACCCCAGAGAGCAGGAAGGGGATCCCAAACAGAGAACAATGATCTGGCTGAGTTGAGGAGACAGAGGTCAAAGTCTGGAGGACAATGTAGCTGGCACATTCAGAATAAAGAAATGAAGAAGATGAACTCTAAGGGGGCTATTCAGATAAGGTGGTCCAAAAATCAACACAGGGGTATCCTTGAGTTTAGCTGAATAGGAAGGTGCCCAACATAGGGTGGAACTTCACAAGATCAGGCAAAGGGAAGCTCTAAGCTGAACAGCTGCCAGAGCTCACCAGGGCTGCAAGACTTTCAAGTTCCAACCAGTCAGAAGGGAACACCTGGGACGTTGAATTGAGACCTCAGAAAAGTCAGGTAAACTAGCCTAAAGTATTCTCTCAGCTCACCCTAACAACACTAAAAACAAACCTTGAAAAAAAGAAAACTTAATCTACAAGTAACTTTACTTTACTTGCCAGAACAACATTCAATGCTCTTTGAAGGAAGATAACAAAATCTAGCAGTCAAAGAGAAAAAGTCCACCATTACAGTACATGGGTACTAACCTGGAAATACTTTATCTCTATAGCAAGCAATCAATCTTCTATCACAAGAATACTACGACTATGCTACAAATTTTTGTATATAAATTAGATCAGTGGACTATAATGCTTTGGGCTATAATCTTTTTTTTTTTCTGAAGTTGGAAACGGAGAGGCAATCAGACTCCCGCATGCGCCCAACCGGGATCCACCCGGCATGCCCACCAGGGGGCGATGCTCTGCCCATCTGGGGCATCGCTCTGTTGCAACCAGAGCCATTCTAGCGCCTGAGGCAGAGGCTATAGAGCCATCCTCAGCACCCGGGCCAACTTTGCTCCAATGGAGCCTTGGCTGCGGGAGGGGAAGGGGTGCAGAAGTAGATGGGTGCTTCTCCTGTGTGCCTGGCCGGGAATCGAACCCAGGACTCCTGCACACCAGGCCGACGCTCTACCACTGAGCCAACCGGCCAGGGCCAATGGGCTATAATCTTGATACTTCCCTCAATTCAGTAGCCATAGCAATAGAGCCTGTGTAATTTTGCTGTTATAGAATTTATCAATCTGGGGAAATTTTTCAGCATATGTTATTTTAAGTTCAAATTTATAAACTTTATCTGGAGTAAATTCAGTGATCAGAGATTTGGGCCAGAATATGCAGTTTTGATTGATTAAACTTTCCAAAGAAATCCTGTGTGTGCAGTGGGAGTAATTATGTGTAGTGTTTGAATATGTAAGTTTTACTTTAAAAGATGTTTGAACTGGGGGTTTATTTACTTGTGTGTTTTTAACCAAAAGAGGCTATATTTCTCTGGCTATAAGTAAAAAAAATGTAGGAAAATGGATCTCTTCTCTATTCTAGGGCAAGAAATGGGCTATGAGAAAAGAAAGTCAGTAGAGATAAAATATTATTCTTGAGATCCATTTAGAGGCCCTCTAATGACTTACTGCTTAACATTATGAATTTATAAACAACCAAATGGATTACATTCAGAAAGCTGACACTTTTTTTTATGGTGTTTGTTATACTGCCTAGTATCTGAATTCCTCTCTTCTGTTTTGGTCCCCTCATTACCCAAGTCTTGGTGAAATGTAGGAAATATCTTTCATGACAGAAACCAAAAAGGTCAGATAATTACTTTCCAAAACATGTAGGCTCAGTTCTTTGCCAGAACTTTGAGTATGAAGCAAGTGAAACAAACAGTGAGGGAGAGAATTTACTCTGGCAGTAGACACAGCAACATCCAGTTACTACCATCATCAGCACCAGTGGAGCTCATCACGGTATCCAAATCCAGCTCCAGAGTGGTGGTTCCAGCTCTGTCATTCAGAGTACAGCAGTGGCTGTGGCACCTTTATGGCTGAGATCCAGGTACCTTTTGATTAAAACAGTCACAGTTGTTTTCTGTTACTTGCAACTAAGAACCCTGGCTGACTCACTCAGAGACATATGATTTTGTTTATATTAGGATACAAATGTTTCTTGCATGAACATATATACATGAACAGATGTGTGAGTATGTTGGAGAACTCCAAGGCACAGTCTTCTGCCCCCTTCTCTGCCTATAATTGCTCCCTCAGAGTTCTCAGCCAGTCCCAAACCTCAAAATACTACCTCTTAAGTGATTGATTCCCACATTTATACTCCAAATACCTACCTCTCTACTGAGCTCCAGACTTGAATAAAAGACTGCCTACTCAACATCTTCACTAAGATGTCTGACAGACATATCAAACTTATATAGCCAAAACAAAACTCTTGATTTGCCCCCAAGAATCTGGTCCTACTTTAGTTTTATTTTATCTAAGGTAATGGCATCTCTTTTCATCCAGCAGCTCAGACCAAAAACTTAACAGTTATCTTTGATTCCTCTCCTTTCTTTGCCTCAAAATCTACTCCTTTAGCAAGTCCTCAGCTCTCTACCTACACATTCTAATCCAAATCCTACCACTGCTCATCACTTCCACCCTTTCTTCATTATGAACATCATTAATGTCAACTGTATTACTATAATAGCTTCCATTTTGATTCCTATAATTCAATGTCTCCATGTGGCTAGAATGATCTTTTTATAATGTAAATCAGATTATGCATTTCCCATATTTTAAACCCACTGAAGGCTTTCCTTTGCAAAAAGAATAAAATAAAAAGCCTTTACCATGGCCTACAAACCGCTATATGATCTAGCCTCTACTTTTCACCCTCATCTCTTACCATACTTTCTTTTAACTGTGTTAAGGCCACACCTGCCTTCTTACACTTCCATTCATGACCTTGGTGGTTGCAATTATATCTGCCTGGAATTCTCTTCCTCCAGAAAAGATATTTCTTTCTCAATATTCAAGTTTCTTTTCAAATAGTAAGTCATTAAGGAGGCCTCCTGATGAAAATTAATTCCCCTCTCCATATTCACTACATATATTCTATTATTTTGTTCTGTTTTCTTCATATTGTGTTTCATTGTTTGAAATTGCATTATTTACTCATCTGATCTATCACCCAACAGACTGCAAGGTCTATGGGATTGTATATGTATTGTTCACCCCTGTAAGTCTAGTACTTAGAACAGTTCCCTGCACATATTAGGTATTTAGTAAATATTCATGAATTGAATGAGCAAATTTAATGTCAGCTATATGATAAAGTTAAATACATAAAATTTCCCTTTGCAGTAAAATTTCAGTATGGTATTTATTAATTTAGCAAGACATAGTATACCTTCACTTCTGAAAGATACATTCTCCCAAGTTACATAAAAAGAAACCATTCTCTTTAAATCAGTACTATGCTCAGGCCTATGTCTGCTGATGTTCAACTGAAAGAAATAAAAGCTTCTGAAAAACTAAGCATTAATTACTTTGAAAAGTATTTATTGTCTAATAATGTTTTTGTTGCAAGTACTCTAGTACTATCACTTTCTATTTTCATTTGTGTTAGGGAGAATCCCATTTCCCAAATATTGGTGTAGATAAAATTATCTTTAGATAGTTTAATAAATAAAGTAAAAACACTCTGAAATCCTTAGATGAAGTACAAATCACTTGTCAAAAGTACAATCTCATTTGTCAAAACATGAAAATGAAGAAAGAGAAGACACAGAAATAACAGGCTCAGAGCTGCCAAACTGACAGGCTGTCTTAAGTGAGACAGTCAAAACATTCATATGGTAATTTTTAAAAGCGCTGTATTGTGGCCATCCATATAAAAACAGGAGAGGACCTTTTCTTCCTATAGTATTTCAAAACTCTATGGTTCAGACAGTGGATACTCTGATTACCAAATTAAGCAACAATTAAGATCATAAAGAATTTTCCATTTAAGTTCTGAGTACAAATATAAGACACTACTAACTGACCTGCAAGGGCAGTAATTCAGAAGACCCTACCCCCGCCATTAACTCTTACCAATTATACCACCTAACACAATTATTGCCAGTCTTCTGCATATAGAACACAGTACAAAAGATAACTTTGCATTTTAGCAGCTGAGGTTAGCTATATACTGCAAATGGCAAAAATCAAATAGCAAGAAAACACCAAAATAGGATTAAAGACAACTAAAATGTACAAATATTTTTAATTATTTTCCACTTTCATATAGTATCTTTAAGGGTTTTCTTGTTCATATTTATCCTAAGCTTCCTCCCTCTTGCAATCTAATAATCCTAAACAAAGAGCATCTCCTTGAACTGTTCCCTTCATTAGATTGATGGGTTTACTGTCAAATCTACACTCATATATGACCCGCTTCCTGGGATGTGGAATCCAGTCTATAAATACAATAGAAGTTGTGTTCAAATGTGCTTTGGTAACAAAGCTGGTCTTTCTGTACGTGGACTCAGATGTCAAGCTGCTGAAAAAAGAAAGTGATCACCTATTATGTAATTCCACTTATGTGAAATGTCAAAACCAGGTAAATTCATAGAGATAGAAAGTAGATTAGTGATTACAGGGGCTGGAAGATAGGGAGTAACTGCTAATCAGCACAGAGTTTCTTTTGGGGAAGATGAAAATATTTTGGAATTAGAAAGTGATCATACAACTTTGTAAATATACAAAACAACTACTGAATTATACACTTCAAAAGGGTGAATTATATTTCAATAAAGCTGTTATTAAAAAATGTGGTTAGCCTTCCCCATTCACAAAATATCAAGTTAATATATAATTCTCTCTACTTAAAACTTTTTCTCTCATAATTTTTTTGTCTTTGGCATGAGTTACCACTTGTCTTTCAGCACCAGACAACAAAAATAAACAATTAGCAAACTAATGTCAGCATGAAAAGTTGAGAAAACAGATCAACATTCTTAGTTGAATGGTTTATTTTATTCATGGATATGTGTTGATGATATAAACTTATTATAAGTATGTACTACAAAATTATTTTCTCAATTATGATTCTCCATAAGGTATTTGAAGGATATAATAAAACATGTCAACACTTCATCGCATTCTACTAAGAACACTATGGTTCTATAGGGTGTCTTGTTTACATTAGAACCAGTAAACCAGAACAAAAGCTAATAAGGCCAAATAAAAATAAAACTAATCTTTATCTTTAGAAAAAAATGCTAGCCTAACATATTTATGACTATAAACTCTTTTTTTTTTAATAGCTTAGGCTCTGGCTGGTTAGCTCAGTGGTAGAGCATTGGCCCAGTGTGTGGAAGTCCTGGGTTTGATTTCCGGCCAGGGCACACAGAAGAAGCACTCATCTGCTTCTCCACCCTTCCCCTTCTCCTTCCTCTCTCTCTCTTCTCCTCCCATAGCCAAGGCTCCATTGGAGCAAAGGTGGCCTGGGCGCTGAGGATGGCTCCATGGTCTCCACCTCAGACGCTAGAATGGCTCCAGTTGCAGTGGAGCAATGCCCCCTAGTGGGCATGACGGGTTGGATCCCGGTAGGGCGCATGCAGGAGTCGGTCTGTCTGCCTCCCCACCGCTTCTCACTTCAGAAAAATACAGGAAAAAAAATAGCCTATGCACAAAAATTTTTTCAACCCACTCCCTAAAAAATAGATTAGTTGTGCCTCATCAATTTTAGCACCACCACTTCAAAGATAAAAATTTTAAACTCTATTCCTAAAACACAGTTACTATTCTATGTGTTAAAATAAGTTGCAACTTAAAAAGAAACCTAGAAACTAACCAACCAAAGTAAAACCAAGGCATTTCTGCTTCCTGAAGCACAGTCATGTGTTAATAAGCAATAACAGTCTATTATCTGAAAATCCAAAACTTATGCTGTCCATAAAAATTACTAGAATCTTTTCATAATTATTCCCATGTGTATTAAATCTTTATAATCAAATCAACTAGTATCATAATTTGACTTATTGCTTTTTTAAAAAAATATTCTTTATTATATTATACGATTATTCCCCTTTCATTACCTTTATTTTATTTTTTTTTTAAGTGTAATTTTTACTTTTTTTCTGTTGTTTTTGTTTTTGTTTTTGTTTTTTTCTGAAGCTGGAAACAGGGAGAGACAGTCAGACAGGCTCCCGCATGCGCCCGACCGGGATCCACCCGGCACGCCCACCAGGGGCGACGCTCTGCCCATCCTGGGCGTCGCCATGTTGCGACCAGAGCCGCTCTAGCGCCTGAGGCAGAGGCCACAGAGCCATCCCCAGCGCCCGGGCCATCTTTGCTCCAATGGAGCCTTGGCTGCGGGAGGGGAAGAGAGAGACAGAGAGGAAAGCACGGCGGAGGGGTGGAGAAGCAAATGGGCGCTTCTCCTGTGTGCCCTGGCCGGGAATTGAACCCGGGTCCTCCGCATGCTAGGCCGACGCTCTACCGCTGAGCCAACCGGCCAGGGCTTTTTTTATTCATTTTAGAGAGAAGAGGGAGAAAGAGAGACAGAGAGAGGAGAGACAGAGAGAGAGAAGGGAGAGAGGAGCTGGAAGCATCAACTCCCATATGTGCCTTGACCAGGCAAGCCCAGGGTTTTGAACCGGTGACCTCAGCATTTCCAGGTCAACGCTTATCCACTGCGCCACCACAGGTCAGGCCTACCTTTATTTTTTAATAATGAAAATAATCTTTGGTATTCTCTTTATTTAAATGTTATTTTTCAATTACAGTTTACATTCAATATTATTTTGTATTAGTTTCAAGTGTACAGTATAATGGTGAGACAATTATATATTTCACAAAGTGATTCCCCTGATATTTTAAGTACCCACCTGGCACCATGCACAGTTACTACAATGTTGTTGACTATATTCCCAGTGCTGCACTTTCAATACAGTTTTTGATATTCTACCCTAATGATTCTTCCACATAAATTTTAAATTAATTCTGTCAAATTTCAGGACAAATTTACTGGATATTTTTACAGTAAAAATCATACATAGTTCTTATTTGTATTATTGTTAAGTAATTTTTGCTCTGATACATGTGCCTCTTTTTTTCATTACATTTTCTAACTTAAGTGAAATGCTACTTATTTTATTGAACTCTTACTTTTTTTAGTATGTTAGTCAACTTATTTGGATTTTATAAGAATATCTTTGCTGTAAATATTTTTGTCTTAATTTTATACAGAAGCTGTTTAAAAGTTCTACCTCAAAAAACTTAAATTCAAAATAATAATAAAATACATTTAAATAAATGAGGGTGTCATGATTGAGGATTGCTAGAACTATAAACATAAATAAATAACAAATTCATCAAAACAAAAATACAAAACCTAAGAAAGCAGATTTTAGCATGAAGGTAGTATGGACTTCATTTCAAATTTATATCTAGAAATCACCTGAAATTGGTGAGACAATTTGAAAAATTCCAGATATGTCTCTTTCTCAATAACTTTCTCAATATTCTTTCCTGAAATAGAAATAATACAAACAAGGATTTGGTAAAAACAGAAAATCAAAAAATCTGTTCCTAAATAAAAGGCTTGATTCTTTTTTTTGTCCATTGATTTGAGAGAGAAAAACAAGAGAGGGAGAGAGAGAGAAGCATCAACTCATTGCTCTACTTAGTTGCTCCATTTAGTTGTGCATTCATTGGTTGCTTCTGTATGTGCCCTGACGAGGAATCAAACCTGTGACCATGGCACATGTGGACAATGCTTTAATTTATCCAATGAACCACCCAGACAGGGCAGAAGCTTAATCATTTTTTAAAAGTTCATTTCTGAAAAGTAGTATTAAAATATTTACCATAATAATAATAGTATATTCCAGTTTTATCAGATCATTAATATATCATGCATCTCAGTAAAAGATTATTGAACAAAACATCCAAAGTTCAGTGTCTCCTAGCAAGCAGGTAGCTGTGTGTGGGTGTGCACATATGCATGCGTGTTTTAACAGAGGAGCTGGGAGTGGTGAGTGGTTTGGTTTGGGAGTTTTAGATTCCTGCTCCAAAGATACTAATCTTTTTTCTAATAGTAAGCCTAAAGAAGGTGAATAGAGCCTGACAAAAACTGCCTTGCTCTCCCAATCTTTCTCTCAAAACAGGATCAAAGTGCCACCTGCTGCCACCTGCTGTCCTCTTCCAGGTAAGGCTCACCTAGACTCAGACCAGTTCCTACATTTTGCAGAAAGTTTGTATTAGCAGCCTCTTTTCTTTCTTGTTACTGCCATTGATCCATATTAATAATACAATTATCTTGCCTTTGTCCTCAGTGTCTTGAGGACATGATTGAGTCATGATTCCCTGGTACCCACTCCTTATCCAAAGCTTTTATTCCTTGTCTCTGAATAACTATAAATCTACAGCAATGCTTGGCTCTTGATCTCAAGAACACCTTGACACCAGACATCTGTTTCTGATCTTTGGTATGTGTCTCCTATTCTGAGTTGTCCCGCTCTCAAATACCTCAGGCTTGGATGTAACAATCACTTTCAAGGCTGTCCTTTCAGGAATCATTATTGTTCTGAGAAGGAAGAATAAAGAGGTGGAGGAATATGTCCATTGAGAAAAAAGGTTAAATACAAATACATATACATTTTTAAATGCTTAAATAGTAACTTTTGGTCTGATCTGTGATGGTACAGAAGATAAAGCATCAATCAACCTATAATGCTGAGGTGGCCAGTTCAAAACCCAGGGCTGCCCTGTCAAGGCACATATGGGAAGCAACCACTATGAGTTGGTGCTTCCTCCTCCACCCCCTGCCCCCTCCTCTCTCTCTCTCTCTCTCTCTCTCTTTGTGTGGGTGAGAGAGAGAGAGAGAGAGAGAGAGAGAGGGACAGATAGAGATAGACAGGAAGGGAGAGAGATGAGAAGCATCAATTCTTCATTGCAGCTCCTTAGTCTCCTTAGTTGTTCATTGACTGCTTTCACATATGTACCTTGACCAGGCGGGCTATAGTAGAGTGAGTGACTTCTTGCTCAAGCCAGCAACCTTGGGCTCAAACCAACGATCTTGGACTTCAAGCCAGCAACCTTTGGGCTCAAACCAGCGACCATGGGGTCATGTCAATGATCCCACACTCAAGCTAGTGACCCCACGCTCAAGCTGGTGAGCCCACACTTAAGCAGGATGAGCCTGCGCTCAAGCCGGAAACCTTGGGATGTCGAACCTGGGTCTTCCACATCCCAGTCCGACGCTCTAGCCACTGTGTCACCACCTGGTCAGGCTAAAGGTTGATTATGGTAAGAAACTTTTTTACTTTTTAACTAATTTTAATTATATAGTTGAAATATATTGTGGCAGAAATGCAAACAGAGGGTATAAAACAAAAAGTTAAATTCATTCCCCCATCACTACTTGAATTTTTTTTGCATAGACAAACTTTTCTTTTTCCAATTCACATGGGATAATACTTTATATGCACACCTACAACTTGCTTTTCCATCCAAAAGAATACCTAGGACGGTCCTGGCCGGTTGGCTCAGCGGTAGAGCGTCAGCCTGGCGTGCGGGGGACCCGGGTTCGATTTCCAGCCAGGGCACACAGGAGAAGCGCCCATTTGCTTCTCCACCCCTCCGCCGCGCTTTCCTCTCTATCTCTCTCTTCCCCTCCCGCAGCCAAGGCTCCATTGGAGCAAAAATGGCCCAGGCGCGGGGGATGGCTCTGTGGCCTCTACCTCAGGCGCTAGAGTGGCTCTGGTCGCAACATGGCGACGCCCAGGATGGGCAGAGCATCGCCCCCTGGTGGGCAGAGTGTCGCCCCCTGGTGGGCGTGCCGGGTGGATCCTGGTCGGGCGCATGCGGGAGTCTGTCTGACTGTCTCTCCCCGTTTCCAGCTTCAGAAAAATACAAAAAAAAAATTAAAAAAAAAAAAAAAAGAATACCTAGGACATCTCATGATCTACCTCTTCTAATTTTAAATGGCTACATCATATTCTAAATACAATTAATTAATTAATCCACTGGTAAGATCTGTTTACCTGTAGCCTGGTTTTTAAAGGTACCTGACACACCCCCATGCTTGTTTTTTATTGTGGTTTCCTTACCTATTGTCATTATTTCTATTTTCTATAGTTATCTTCCAAATGCTTAAAACTTTGTTAAAAGCAAGATCTCTATCATTCATCTGTAAATCTCTAGTGCCTGCAGTGGTGCCTAGTACACAGTAATGTTAAGTACTTTGTTGAATGAATGAATAAACATTGGCTTACCCAAAGATAAATGGCTAACAAGTGGCAGAAACAGCATTATAATTCTCAATCTAGCTTGACCTCTGGTGGCGCAGTGGATAAAACATCAACCTGAAATGCTTAGATCGTCGGTTCAAAACCCTGGGCTTGGCCTGACCTGTGGTGGCGCAGTGGATAAAGCGCTGACCTGGAACGCTGAGGTCACCGGTTCAAAACTCTGGGCTTGCCTGGTCAAGGCACATATGGGAGTTGATGCTTCCTGCTCCTCCCCCCTTCTCTCTCTCTCTCTCTCTCTCTCTTCTCTAAAATGAATAAATAAAAATAATTTAAAAATAAATAAAATAAAATAAATTTATAAAAAATACACACAAAAAAACAAAACCCTGGGCTTGCCTGGTCAAGACACATATGGGAGTTGATGCTTCCTGCTCCTCCCTTTTTCTCTCTTTCTCTTGTTCCTCTCTCTTTAAAAATGAATGAATAAAATCTAAAAATAAAAAAATAATAATTCTCAATCTAGCTCACTCTCTCCATTGGACCACATGATTCTACTGAGCCTATCTTAAAAACTGATAAACACTTTGCTATATATAATATCAAATCCAATTGTTTCCCTTGTTTTCTTTTAATGATTATTTTATTGATTTTAGAGAGAGAAGAGAAAGAGACAGACAGACAGAGATGACAAGAACATTGATTTTTCCTGTATATGCCCTGACCGGGCATCAAACTGACAACCTCAGTGTTTCAGCACAGTGCTCTAGCCAACCAAGCTATCTGGTCAGGGCTCCCTTGTTTTTTGAGGTCCACCAAATTCTGGACCTACCTTCTCTCACCAGCCCTATACTCCCTAACTCTAAAATCAGGTTACCCAATTTATAAATAGTAATAGTGGTCACCACTCTGTCCTTTCCACCAGTTATACTAACCCCTATAAAGGTCACAGCTTAATCCAGGGGTCTCAAACTCGCGGCCCGTGGGCCGCATGCGGCCCACCGAACAATTTTGTGCAGCCCGCAGACTAATCCACGAAGTTCAAAATATTTTGGATAAAATTAAGTAAGCCTAGGGGCCTACTTGTATTTTTCATTTCTCTAGCATCCTAGCTAGATATTAGCTTAGTTAACAGCAGTTGTGATGCGAACTACAGTTTCTGGTCGTTTTGTGACACTGAGTAAACTGCATGTACGATTTTGCTTGTTGTACTGATTTTTTTTTTGTTTTCAACTGCAGTGAGAAAAGTGTTGCATAACAGTTGCCTTTTGTAGACCTAGTGCGGCCTGCCAAACGGCTGTGATCTTGCTCTGCAGCCCACATGCTGAGTTGAGTTTGAGACCCCTGGAATCTGTTACCTATTCTAGAACTCCCTTCTTTTTAAAGTCCTGACAAACCCAATCACAGCCCTCATTCACCATGTAGCTTGTCTCAACATTTTCTCTAAACCCATGTTATAATTAGTGTTTATAGTTTAGTATTAGTTGTTCTCTGATGGTTGCATATTTGTTAGTATTTTCTCTCCTGTTATCTCTTGAAGGTAGAAACTATATTTTAACATTGATATAATAGCTACAATTTACTGACCAATTGTGATAGATCATATTAAAGTATTTCCCCATGTATAAGATGCACCTTTTATCGAAAAATTTGGGGTCTAAAAACTGGGTGCGTTATACAGTGGTTGTAGGTTTTTTTACTTGCATTTCCCGCTTTTTCACACTTGTTTTTGTGCTCATTGTTGAAGACAGTGACTCGTCATCAGACACAGATGAGGACAAGCTAACGGATGGGAGTTCTGACAGTGATGAGAAATTGTATAAATTTTATGATGAATAAAACTTGAGTTCAATAACTTTATGTAACACTTTTTTTTTCAAATTTCTTATACATGAAGAAATACAATATGTGTTCAAAATACTTATTGTTCTTCTCTACCTGTCCCATCAAAAAAAATCCCTTTCTCTGAGATGTGTATACTTGTTTGTACCCCAATAAAATTAGTGAAGAAGCCAGATGCTAATTTAGCATCTTCTTTTTACTGATTAGATGCATATCTTTTATAATCTCTTGATAATGCTTACTTTTCAATTTTCTTCAGAAAATGTGTCTTATCTATGAAAAAGACTAAATTAGAGCATGATAAGATTCTATTGGTCTTCATTTGCTCCCTTCAGAAGGAAAAATATCATCAGACTTGTATCTTCTTTAAAGAGAATTTTAAATAAAATATCTTTCTCAGTATCAAGACTAGTATTTTTTTAAAGAGAGGAAGAAAATGAGAGACAGAAAGGGAAAGAGATGAGGAGCATCAACTCATAGTTGTAGCACTTTAGTGATTGCTTCTCATATGTACCTTGACCGGGGGGCTCCAGCCAAGCCAGTGAAACCTTGCTCCAGCGACCATGGGATCATGTCGATGATCCCACACTCAAGCCAGTAACCCAACTCAAACTAGTGAGACTGCACTCAAGCTGTCTACCTTGGGGTTTCAAACTGAACCTGCGACCTCAGTATCCAAAGTTGATGCTCAATCCACTGTGCCACCACCAGTCAGGTAAGACTAGTATTTTATCTCTAGTTTCTCTACTATCTCTAAGTTCCTCACGTTATCATTTTATTTTCAATACTGAAAGAGGTGACACATGTAGTGTTGAGCCTCCAAGGATTTTTACAACTATCTAATTGAACTGCAGCATTCTTCACTGCTTTAATATCCTCTTCCAGAAGAGAAGGAAGCAATACCACTTGGAAGCTAAATTATATTAAGTCAAATTTCAAATTACAAAAGAACTTGAAATGACCTGATATTGTGGTCTTTTATAGACTTCACACCAGATGCTTTCCATTTTATAGACTCTCCCCAAAATTTCAATTTCTTACTGTATTTCTGCACTTCTGCGTTTAATGATCATATATAATGAGCAGAATTATAAAACATCATAGATTTATATTTTCTGGTTACTAACTTAGGTTTACTGACAAACTCTGGTTTCCTCTCATTTGGGAGAAAACTATTTTCTTCCACTGTCTTCCTGAAATACAATTATTGGAGTGATTTCTGCATATAGAAAAATTTCAGAAGTATAATAGGTTAGATAGAAATAAGAAGAAAACAAGAAGCTAAATTTTAATTTTAAAAAATACATATCTAGCCCTGAATGGTGGTGCAGTGGATACAGTGTTGTCCCAGAATGCTGAGGGCACCAGCTCAACCCCAAGGTTGCCAATTTGAGCCCCAGTCAAGGCACATATGAGAAGCAATCCATAGGTGTACAATTAAGTGGAACAATGAGTTGATGCTTCTCTCTTTCTCTCTTTCCTCCTCTTCTCTCAAAAAAAAAAAAAATCTAAATTATAGAAATAGTCAATTTCCCAACTTTATAATAGGCAGAGAATATCTTAACTTGGAATGATTATATTAGGCAGGGTTACATTTAGCTGCATGTATTATATGACTGAAAATAACAGAGGCTTAACTAAGAAAGAAGCTTAATTTTCTCCAAGATAAACAAAGTACAGAGATCAGAAGTCCAAGGCTGGCCTATCATTTCCACTATCACAAAAATCCCACTCCTCTAGCATGCCTCCCCCTATTATCAACACAGAACTTTCAATTACAGTCCAAATAGCTCCTTAAGCACCAGCCATCACATGCACATTATAGCCAATAGGAAGGAGAAAAACAAGAAGAAAAGTCTACACCTCCCTATAAAGATATGTCCTAAAAACTGTACTTCATACTTCTGATTATATCCCACTGGCCAGAATTCAGTTTCATCCATACACCCTAACTGTGAGGCTGGGAAATGTAGCCTTTATTCTAGGTTGCCAACGGTCCATTTAATAATTGCTGAGTTTATTGCTACAGACAAAAAGGTGGCATTCTCCCTCCTGTGAGCACTTCATGCCCTCCCCAACCTCTTCTCCCTCTTCTTCGCCCCAGGGCGCTCTCCTTACCACTCTCTTTCTTAAGCCAAAAGGGACCCCATGAGACTTGCAACCAGGAAAGCAATGGATAGCAGCAGCTCATCCTGGGCTAACCCCCTGAACCTCTCTCCAAGGCCCCCTTTCATTGCCCACTCAGTCCCTTCTGAGTATATTCCTGCACAGCCAATAAAATCTTCCCTTACTTGCTGGGGAAAAAAAGAAGTGAATATTGGGGAACAGCTAGCAATTTTTGCCAGAGTAATGATTACATTTCATTGTTTCTCTACACCAGAACTTAAGTTGTAACCTCAGGCAGACCAATTTACAGTTTCTCACTCAAAAGTCTCTCAACTCTTGGCATGGAGACCATCAATTAGAAAACTGCAAAAAATACAAACTTCCAGTTGTAATATGAATAAGTTCTTGGGATCTAATGTGTAGCATGGTGATTATAGTTAATAATACTGAATCATACCTGACAGTTGCTATGAGAGTGGATCTTAAATCTACTCAACACACAAAAAAAATGGCATGTATGTGATATGATAGAGATGTTTGCTAATGATACGGCGGTAACCATTTTGCAATATATAAGTATCTTATATAATGTAATGTGTCAATTATAAGTCTTAAAGCTGGGGACAAAAAAGAAAAAAATGCCAGAAAATATAGGGTTGTACCTGAGAATGCCAAGAGATTCTTAACTTAGAGGCAACAGTAAATTTACTAGCAATGAAAGGAAATAAAGCAATGCTGATTTGCTTTTTCTGTTTCTTGTTTCCCCTCAACATCCTTCCTCCACATTGAATATACAAACATCTAAAAATTCCACTATAAAGATTTAATGCTGTATAAAAGATTGTAAACCAAACAAAAGTAATAAATCTAAAGAAATCATACAAAATACCAAGAATGTGAGGTGTGATCTGGCACTAAGACTGGCAAAGAGCAGTACAGTGCATGATTAATCCTGCATGGACACATTTACATCTCTAATTTGCTCATATAAATGCATTAAGCCAGATGGTTTTAGAGACTAGCACTCTGCATATACTTGTGGGTTAGCACTCGCATCTCCTGTACATTATAAGTGCCCAGACTTTGGCAGTACCTACTCCTCACCCTTCATTAGTTTCCTAATATAGCCCCTTTATTCTTTCTTTTCCCAACATCCCATATCAGCATTCTAAAATCCAGTATACCAATGACAACATCAGCTTGCTAATTAATATATAAAGAGGACATGAACAAGCAACTATTTAATGTAGAATACATTAAGAAGACGATTTTTTAAATGAGCACTTTATTTAATTTGTGAAAAACCAGTATCCCCTACCAAAAATAGGAACCATACATTTTAGTAATATAAATCCTATTCCATCTTTTAAAGAGTAATCCATGCTAATAACGGAAATTCTTAGAAATTCAATAAAAATTACAAAGCCAATGCTTTTATTTGTTAAATTCTAATATTGATTTTCAATTATTATAATAATTCTGTACATATTGATCTGTTGGCATCCAGCTCCAACCAGACACATCGTGTGAGCCTATTCAATAAGGCAGCTGTGGTAGCAATTTGTTTCTAGACTAACAATATATTGTTGAATCTGGTCATTTTCTTCTATCTCAAGTACCATCAATTAATGGATCCTCAATTAATGTTCAATATGGAATTGTCATGTTAGAAATTATACATGACAAGCAGATATAAAATATAAGTATGCCTCAGGCATTCACAAGCTTAGAAATTTTGTTATATCCTAAAATAATCCTGAAATACCCAATAAAAGACCTGTTTAGATAATATTTTAGAGAAAACAAAAGTGCTAAATAAATATGATCATATGTTCAAAAGGAAAATTCCTCAGAGAATGTGAGCATGATTTAGGGACAAAAGACACAATGTACTCTGTAAAGAAGCTGAATGGATCCCCATGGCAAATCTGTAGCTGGTCTACAAATGGTGGGAACAGTTAGGGAGGGTATCTCCGGGTACACGGTGCAAGTAGGAAAGGCCCAGGTTGCTTGCAATCCTGAGGCCTATAGAATCTTTATCTGAGTGAAGGCAAAAGCTACATATTTAAATCAGCAGTCTCAGAAGAAATATGAACAGTAGCCACACAACTATCTAATTCTCAGTTTATGTGCCCTATCCCTCTTCTAAACTTGGATTATCATTTTCTTTCATCCTCTATTCCTTTTATACATATAAAAGTTTACCAAAAAGATATTAATAGATAATAATTCTAAAATGCTAAAAAATATAAAAATGTTCACCTCTTTTGATGCTCTTTTGAGGGTCACAATTGTTGGACTGGCTCTCATTTGGTTTTGAGAGCAAAAAGATGATAATCATTAAGAGTCTATCATTGTTAGATTCATTTTTCTTGGTACAACCAAACACTACAATTATGATTTTCAAGAACATATATTTATTCTGTCTCTAGTTATAGCTAAGTTAACAACTTCAATTTAGATCCCCTTTTGAGCCTTCTTTCTCTGAGAACTGCACCTCCTCACTGCAACTAAGAGTCTGAAGCAACTTTGTTATGCATGACTCTGCCCCCTATCTGTAGGAAGCTAGATTGGGATTAGACATTTGACCAAGTTAGGATTCAAACCTACTATCCAATTATTCTAGATTAGTCTCTTGTGAATCCGGGACCTAAGGCCACCATTGTGTGATAGAGATATCAAAACAGAGAAAGCTTTTCTTCAGAAAAAGGGAAAAGCATGAACAGCACACATAGAGGAACAGTGATAAAAGGCTAGGAAACTGAACAATAGCCCACAAAGATATCCAGGTCCAATCCCTGAAACTTTTGAATGTTTTCTTCTATCTCAAAAAGTACTTTACAGATGTGAGAAAATGAAGGATCTTGAGATTGGGACAGTATCCTGGATTATCCACATAGGCCCTAAATATAGTTACAAGTGCCCTTATAAAAGAGAGGCAGAGAAAGATTTTGCTGCAGAAGAAGGTAATGTGATGACTGAACAAAAATGCTGTGTTGCTTTGAAGATAGAGGAAGGGGACATGAGCCAAGGAATGCAAGAAATTATAACTCTAGAAGATGGAAAAGGCAAGGAAACAGGTTCTCCCTTAATCAACCAGAGGGAACATAGGTTTCCCTAAGTTATGTGAGCTGTGATAGCAAGTAATCAAACCTGAGGAGGGGTCATGGGAACCCTTAATTTATAATCAGTTGTTCAGAAGTACAGCTGGCAAACTGGGACTTGTGAGTCTGGGGTGAGAGAACTGTGGGACTGAGTTTTTAACCTGTGGGGTTTGTGTTAACTCTCTGAATTGAAATGAATTCTAGGACCCCCAGTTGGTATCTGTAAAATCAGAGAATTGTTTGTTGGTTTGGGTAAATCCCAACAATGAAAAAGGAGAATGTTTTAGCTAGTAGAGAACAATACAAGACAAATGGGTACCCAGAGGTTAGATTCAAAACCTGGAGATGAAATGAGCAAATTTTCCCTACATTTCAGCCCAAACTTAGAGGATCAACAGAGAATCCAAAATGTGCTCCACAAATCAAACCTAACTGAAAAGCTCAGTACAAAAATTATATTCTCCCAATATGATCACCAGATCTCAGTAAAGTGAGAGAAGCAATTTCCCATTTTCAACAATGAGAAACAGGTTCGCCAATCCTTTCATCTTTCAAAGCTTGGGAAATTATACTTTTGTGAATAATCATTAGCCTATCAGTCTTTTATTTACCTTTTTAATAAGATGTATCAGAATATATATGGCTCTTTTTCCAAAATATGTTATCCTTTAGTGTAGTACCTTTATTAGGATGTCTTTATAGTGCTAGAATTCCTAGTACCTCAGTCTTCAAGTTACGTGAAAAGACAATTAGTCATTAGAAACTGTTTGACTAATGATGCAGAAAAACAAAATCCTAACTTAACAGAAATTGAATCCAGAAACTAAAATGTTATAGCTAAAATCATAGTAAAGATGTACTTACTTAAAAATGGCTGTGACAAAAAAAAAAAAAAGACCTAAAAGGGAAAATGCATGCTTAACACAAATTGGGAAGATACTATAACTTCTGGTGAAGAAAAAGCAGAATGTCCTGAACAATAGTTAACTAAAGTACCCATTCATCACTTGGAAACAACAGGGAGCATGGAAGGTCAGAACTCCATACACTCACCCAAACAGGACTCTTCACAAACTCTAAATGCTTGTCACTAATTACAAATTATCCAGTAATACTATGAAATGGTCAAATAGGTTAATACAGGATTTGAATTAATCATTCTGGTTTAAGAATTTTCTCTAATCCTCTAAACCTTAGAGTCAGTGGAGTGTGATTTCTTCATAAAATGAGAAAGAACACTGGGAACATTAACATAATATTCTAATCTCTTGCCAGACCAGTCTCAGATACATCTCATTCACTTGGGTAAAAACTTAATGCTTTATAGTCTGACCTTTATTAGGATCTACCATTTAGAGAAAGGTCCATTTGAAATCAGAGAGCATCTCTGCGCCTTTAGAGGGTAGTGACTGTGCTCCAAGCATCTTGGAATTTTCAGCACTTAATAAATAATGTATGGTTAGTTGGTAAATGAATGACACAAGTTAACATCAAAAACTTTACTTCTCGAGGATGACAAGATGGTGATGGAGTAGGTGGACATACCTACTTGCACCTCCCAGAACCAAAGTGGATTACAACTTAATTTTAAGAACCATCATCAGGAAAAACCAACTTTGGACTAAACTAAGAGGACTCTTTAACCAAGGAACACCAAAGAAGCCACACTGAGACTGGCAGGTAAAGCGGAAATGCAGAGAGGGCTGCCCAGCTCCCGGGAGTGAATGGCAGCTTGAAGAGACTCGAGTGGTGGGAAGTGAGTTTAGTGGAGAGGAGAGGGTCCTGGGCCCCAGGAACAAAGCCCCAGCCCACAGCGCCAGAGCCTAGAAGAAACATATGGACAGTATTTAGCTGCAAAACAAGTCAGGATACTGTTTGTGAGAAAGAGACAGATTTCTCAGACCCAGGATTCTTCTTAAAGGGACTGCACAGAAAACCTCTTTCATAACTACTCACCCAGGGTTCCAGGGGACGGGGAGAGAGGAGAGGACCAGAGTAGCAGGAAGAGAATGTAATCTAGGAGGCACACAGAGAAACACTTTGAGGGACAGCAGCCTAAACCCTGGGCTGTCACTCCCCAAATCTGAAATGAATATTTCCCCTGGAACTAGCAATACCAGCAAAGGGAAGCAGGATACCAGCCAAACAAGCTCTTCTGTAGCAGAAAGAGGAAGCCTTCAGGACTACACTATTGAGTGCTAGGGTCTGAACTGCAGCATCCCACCCACACTGCTGAGGGCGGGCAGGTGGGCAGCAGCAGGACGCGGAAGGCAGGCCAGCCACAACTGAGGTCCAGCGTGAGCTCAGTGTCGCCCAGCAAGGACAGAAGGGGCACACAAAAGCGGTCCGGTCAGCTGCGGGCCTACCTGCAATCCCACCAACAGGGGAAAGGTGAAAACCTGGGAACTGCAGAGACCCTCAGCAGAGCATGAGCATGCAGCCCCGCCCCGCCTGCAGAGCCAGGCTTGCGGCTGGATTAACGAGCACAGCTCCACCCACAGGGGCAGGGCGAAAGCCTGGGAATAGGCGGAGCCCGTGGCTGAACCAAGGTGCACACCCCTGCCGGTGGTGCAGAGGCTTGCGGCCCAAGGCACAAAACTCAGCCCGACCAGCAGGGCCAAGGCTTGTGAACCCAGGCATGTGAACACAGCCCCTCCTGTGGAGGAGAGGCAGAAACCTCAGCAACAGCTGCAGCCAGCTGGCGCCAGCAACGCCCATACCCAAACGCCCGAGGCAGTGGCTGAGGGGGTGGTGGGCCTGCAGACAAACCACACCTACGGAACACAGAGGCCATACCCATTGGACTCCAGTGGCCACATACTTTTTATACAAAGACAGAATGGGAAGGCAGAGAAATGCAACCCAAATGAATCAAGAGAAATCCCCAGAAAAGGACTTGAACAAGTCAGATATAATCAAATTACCGGATGCAGAGTTTAAAATAATGATTGTTAGGATGCTCAAAGATCTTAGAACAACAATAGATGGTCATAACAAACAACTAAATAAAGAGATAGGCCTGACCTGTGGTGGCGCAGTGGATAAAGCGTCGACCTGGAAATGCTGAGGTCGCCGGTTCGAAACCCTGGGCTTGCCTGGTCAAGGCACATATGGGAGTTGATGCTTCCAGCTCCTCCCCCCTGTCTCTTTCTCTTCTCTCTCTCTCTGTCTGCCTGTCTCTCTCTCTCCCTCTCTCTCTCCTCTCTAAAATGAATAAATTAAAAAAAAAAAAAAGTCTTTAAAAAAAAAAATTTTTTTAAAAATAAATAAATAAATAAAGAGATAGCAGGTATAAAAAAGGACATTGAAAAAATAAAAAAGAATCAGTCATAAATGAAAAATATAATATCAGAAATGAAGACCACAATGGAAGGAATTAAAAGCAGGATGGATGAAGCTGAGGATTGAATCAGCGAGTTAGAGGACAAAATAAACAAATGCAAGAAAGCAAAGCAGCAAAAAGAAAAGAGACTCAAAAAGTCTGAGGAAACTCTAAGAGAGCTCTGTGAAAACATGAAGAGAAATCACATCTGCATCATAGGGGTTCCTGAAGAAGAAGAGAAAAAACAAGAAATAGAGACTTTGTTCAATCAAATCTTACCTGAAAACTTCCCTAAATTGATGCAGGAAAAAGTCATACAAGTTCAAAAAGCACAGAGAATTCCATTAAAGAGAAACCCAAAGAAATTCACACCAAGACACATCATAATTAAAATACCAAAGCTAAGAGATAAACAGAAAATATTAAAAGCTGCTAGAGAAAAAAAGTCTATCACCTACTAAATAGCCCCCATAAGGATGACATCAGACTTCTCAACAGAAACAGTTGAGGCCAGATGGGAATGGCAAGAAATATTCAAAGTAATGCAGAAAAGAGCCTACAACCAAGACTACTTTATCCAGCAAGGCTACTGTTTAGAATTGAAGGAGAAATAAAAAGCATCCCAGATAAAAAATAAAAAAAACTCAAGGAATTCATTACAACCAACCAATGCTGCAAGAAATGTTAAGAGGCCTGTTGTAAACAGATCAAAGGGGGAAAAGAATATAGCAAAATAGAAATGTAGCTTTAAAGAATAAAATGGAAAGAAAAAACTACATATCAATAATGTTAAATGTAAATGGATTAAATGATCCAATCAAAAGACACAGGGTACCTGTGTAAATAAGAAAACAGGACCCATACATATGCTGTCCACAAGAGACACACCTTAAAAAAAAAGGATGTACATAGACTGAAGGTAAAGGATGGAAAAAATATTTCGTGCAAATGGAAATGAAAATAAAGCCGGGGTAGCAATACTTGTATCAGACAAAAATGGACTTTAAAAAAAAGTCCATAGTAAGAGACAAAGAAGGTCACTACATAATGATAAAGGGAGCAATTCAACAGGAAGATATAACCATTATAAATATCTACACACCTAATATAGGAGCACCTAAATATATAAAGCAGACTTGAATGGATATAAAGGGCAAGATCAACAGCAATACTATAATAGTAGGGAATTTCAACACGCCACTAACATCACTAGATAGATCCTCAAGAAAGAAAATTAACAAAGAAACAGCAGACTTAAAGGACACACTAGATCAACTGGATTTAATAGATATCTTCAAAGCTTTCACCCTAAAGCAGCAGAGTATACATTCTTTACAAGAACTCATGGTACATTATTTAGGATAGACCACATGTTAGGGCACAAAAGCAGTCTCAACAAATTTAAGAAGACTGAAATCATATTAAGCATTTTCTCTGATCACAATGGCATGAAACAAGAAATCAACCACAACAGAAAAACAGAAAAATACTCAAATACTTGGAAACTAAATAGCATGTTATTAAATAACAAGTGGGTTAACAATGAGATCAAAGATGAAATAAAAAAAAAATTCCTAGAAACGAATGACAATGAGCATACAACTCAAAATTTATGGGACACAGCAAAAACAGTTCTGAGAGGGAAGTTCATAGTATTACAGGCATACATTAAAAAGCTAGAAAAATCTCAAATAAACAACCCTGCATATAAAAGAACTAGAAAAAGAACAGCAAGTAGAGCCCAGAGTAGTAGAAGGAAGAAAATAATAAAGATCAGAGCAGAAATAAATGACATAGAGTCTAAAGAAACAATACAGAGAATCAATGAAACAAGGAGCTGGTTCTCTGAAAAGGTAAACAAGATCGATGAACCTTTAACCAGACTCACCAAAAAAAAAAAAAAAAAAAAAAGAGAGAGGACTCAAATAAATAAAATTAGAAATGAGAGTGAAGAAATAACAACTGACACAACAGAAGTACAAAGGATTGTAAGAAAATACTATGAAGAACTGTATGCCAAATAATTAGACAACCTAGATGAAATGGACAAATTCCTTGAAACATAATATTTTAAAAATCAATCAGAAAACCTATACAGAACAATTACAACAAATGAGATCAAAACAGTTCTCAAAAAACTCCCAGCAAACAAAAGCCCAGGGCCTGATGGCTTCACAAGTGAATTCTACTAAACATTCAAAGAAGACCTAACTCCTATCCTTCTCAAGCTATTTCAAAAAATTCAAGAGGAAAAAAGACTTCCAAGCTCCTTTTATGAGGCGAGCATACTTCTGACTCCAAAACCAGGCAAAGACAACACAAAGAAAGAAAATTAGAGGCCAATATCCCTGATGAATTTAGATGCTAAAATCCTCAACAAAATATTAGCAAACCGGATCCAGCAATATATGAAAAAATATATACACCAGGGCCCTGGCCGGTTGGCTCAGCGGTAGAGCGTCGGCCTAGCGTGCGGAGGACCCGGGGTTCGATTCTCGGCCAGGGCACATAGGAGAAGCGCGCATTTGCTTCTCCACCCCTCCGCCGCGCTTTCCTCTCTGTCTCTCTCTTCCCCTCCCGCAGCCAAGGCTCCATTGGAGCAAAGATGGCCCGGGCGCTGGGGATGGCTCTGTGGCCTCTGCCCCAGGCGCTAGAGTGGCTCTGGTCGCAACATGGCGACGCCCAGGATGGGCAGATTATCGCCCCCTGGTGGGCAGAGCGTCGCCCCTGGTGGGCGTGCTGGGTGGATCCCGGTCGGGCGCATGCGGGAGTCTGTCTGACTGTCTCTCCCCGTTTCCAGCTTCCGAAAAAAAAAAAAAAATGAAAAAAAAAAAAAAATATATATATATATACACCAGGATCAGGTGGGATTTATTCTGGGGAGGCAAGGCTGGTACAATATTCACAAATCAATCAATGTGATTCATCACATAAACAAAAGGAAGGAGAAAAACCACATGATAATTTCAACAGACACAGAAAAAGCATTTGATAAAATCCAGCACCTACTCATGATCAAAACTCTCAGCAAAGTGGGAATACAGGGAACATACCTCAACATGATAAAGGCCATCTATGACAAACCCACAGCCAACATCATACTCAATGGGCAAAAATTAAAAGCAATCCCCTTAAGATCAGGAAAAAGGCAGGGGTGCCCCCTTTCACCACTCTTATTCAACATAATTCTGGAAGTCCTAGCCACAGCAATCAGACAAGAAGAAGAAATAAAAGGCATCCAAATTGGAAAAGAAGAAATAAAACTATCATTATTTGCAGATGATATGATATTGTATATAGAAAACCCTAAAGTCTCAGTCAAAAACTACTGGACCTGATAAATGAGTTCAGCAAGGTGGCAGGATATAAAATTAATACTTAGAAATCAGAGGCATTTTTATACACCAACAATGAACTTTTTGAAAGAGAAATGAAGGAAACAATTCCCTTCACTACTGCAACCAAAAAAATAAAGTACCTAGGAGTAAATCTAACCAAAGAGGTTAAAGACTTGTACTCGAAAAATTATAAAACATTGATAAAAGAAATCAAGAAAGATACAAACAAGTGGAAGCATATACCGTGCTCATGGTTAGGAAGAATAAACATCATTAAAATGTCTATTATTACCCAAAGCAATTTATAAATTCAATGCAATACCAATTAAAATACCAATGACATACTTCAAAGATATAGAACACATATTCCAAAAATTTATATGGAACTAAAAAAGAACACGAATAGCCTCAGCAATCTTGAAAAGGAAGAATAAAATGAGAGGTATCACACTTCTGGATACCAAGTTATACTACAAGGCCATTGTACTCAAAACAGCTTGGTACTGGCATAAGAACAGGTATATAGATCAGTGGAACAGAACAGTGACATTTCTTTGATTAAATGGCTGCTAGTCTCTTTATAAAGAATAATGACAGCCTAACCCAGTGGTAGTCAACCTGGTCCCTACCGCCCACTAGTGGGTGTCCCAGCTTTCATGGTGGGCAGTAGTGGAGCAACCAAAGTATAAATAAAAAGATAGATTTAACTATAGTAAGTTGTTTCATAAAGATTTATTCTACCAAACAGCAAAAATCCAACATAAAGTACTTGGTAAGTAATTATTATTATATGCTTTAACTTGCTGTAACTCTGCTTTATAAATTTTATATAGTAAAGTTACTTCCCTACTTTATAAATCACCATTACTGTGGAACCGGCAGGCAGTTAGAAAATTTTACTACTAACAGAGATACAAAAGTGGGTGGTAGGCATAAAAAGGTTGACTACCCCTGGCCTAACCTGTGGTGGTACAGTAGATAAAGTGTCGACCTAGAATGCTGAGGTCGCTGGTTCGAAACCCTGGGTTTGCCTGGTCAAGGCACATATAGAAGTTGATGCATACTGCTCCTCCCCCTTCCTCTCCCTCCCTCCTCCTTCTCTCTCTCTCTCTCTCTCTCTCCTCTCTTTCTTAAAATAAATAAATAAAATCTAAAAATAAAGAATAATGACAAAGACTGATTTACATAGTTGTTCTTTCACTGGTGGAGGTTATGAGCTTCAAGCAGTGAAGAAATAATTGTGGGGGATGGAAGGTAAAAGAGGAGGAGAGAAGAACTGCATTCTATTATTTGTCCTGCATGGTCATTTCACAGGTGTTTGCTTAATGATAACTTACACATGTTGTTTTGTATACTTTTGTGATTGTAGATTACATTTTGACGAAAATAAAATGTGCATGTTTATCCTCAAATATATAAAACTAGGAAGCCCGGTGGTCATATGAAATGACCACTGTTCTAGATATTATAAATTGTAATTAAAATGATTTGTGCAAAGGTGTCTGCTAATTCAAACTGAATTACCCAGGGCAGGCAGCGAGGACGCCCCTTTGCTTAGTGCCCCACGGGGTTTCCCCCTTCTACTTGCTTAATTGCTTAAAGTACAGTGCAATGAAGGAAACCACTGGCGGTACATTTCTTAAGAGCCACCGCTAGCTCAATAAATAAAGGTGATTTAAATAATAAAATGTTAATTCACATGTCAAAGATCTCTTTGTACACAACATTTCTTGTGTAGATCTTTCCATCATTTTTAAGCTTGCCTTGCAGAGGACCATCAATTACTTTTAATTTTACATCTGTTCTTTCACGAACTCTTGAATAGGCAACATAAAGTTGACCGTGTCCAAATGCAGGCTCAGGTAAAAAAATGCCAACATGCTTAAGCGTTTGGCCCTGAGACTTATTGATGGTCATAGCAAAGGCAAATTTTACAGGAAATTGTCTACGTCTCAATTGAAACGGCAACCCTGTTTGAGATGCAGCCAAATCAATTCTTTTTGCGTTTAGGTCCGCATTACTCTGTCGTTTTTTTTGCATTTCTCTCCTGCCTTTGTTCAAGGGACTCATTTTGTCGAGACAGGCTTTTTTGTCTTGCATCTGAGGCAAGCCTTGTTTCTCTATGCTCATCAGTCTCATTTTGCCGAGAAAGACGCATTTGCTCTGCTACTGAAGCAAGCCTTGTCTTTCTCTCCTCAGTGGTTTCTTTTTGTCGAGAAAGCCGTTTTTGTGCAGCTTTAGCTCCTTTTCTCTCCTCTTCAGTGCTGTATTTTCTAGGAGGCCTTCTTAAAAGAAATTACGTTAAGACGTAGTTTTTATGTAAAACAGATGATTGCCAATGCAAACAAATGTTCACCTTCCCCCTGACACGCTCAATTTGCGTTCAGCCTTAAATTGTTTCAAAAGCAGATGATTTGGCCAGGAATCAAACCCGGGAATACTGCACACCAGGCCAATGACTCCTACGGGTCTACCATATCATGCTTTTTACTTAAAAAATAAAATAAAATTTACATTTCTTTTGAAGGCTGATGAACAGGAGACACCAAATCTTTTTCGCCTGCAAACTACTACCTTCTTTATTAGATCCAGCTAATAACACTGTTTTGTCTTTTTCCAAATAGCTCCAGATATATGGAAAATATTTATATAGGCGGATGGGGATCCTCAAACCCCTCAGCGAGATCTTCTGAGCATGGCTTTTAAGATACCTAGAGGCAGAAAAAGCCCAATAGAGATCAGGGGAACTACCAGCTTTTAGGATACACCCTTAAAGGCTCCAACGCCCCAAAGGGGTCTCATAGGATGCCATCTGGACCCTGCTTCAATAGTGGAAAGGAAGGTCATTGAGCTAAATAAAGCCTGCCAGGCTTACATGCCTCTGCTGTGAGTAAACTGGAAGGTAGGCTTCCCCCTCGCTCCTCTAAGGGAGGGTTCAGTCTCTTCCAGCCCTGCTCCAGCCACCTATGACCTAACCTTTCCCAGAATGCTGGGGTTTGCCACTGAAGGCTGAAGGTGCCCAGGGCCGTCAGCCCCATCTATGACACTGTGGACGAGCCTAGGGTATTTCTTCCAAGAAACAGGTAAACTGATCTCATTTGCACAAGGGCCACTTAACTATGTTTTGCCTGAATAGTCAGGTTTTTTATTCTTCCCTCAAAGATCTTTGTTGTGGGTGTTGATAGTCCTATTTTCTGCTGCTTTGCTTAATATATAGTGTTTCCTTTATCCCTCCTACCTCAATGTCCCACTCATATTTCAGGCTGGGACCTACTCCTAATTTAGAGCTCTCTTTCCCCCTTCTGCCAACTTGTATTATGAATTTACCTCTGCCACCCAGCTTAGTGTATCCCAAGGTTCTCTTTACCATGCCACAGTCGCAGAGCTCCAGGGAAAAGCAACCTGGTCTCAACTCTCTAGGCAGAGGAGAACAGAAGCTCCATATCCACACATGCTGCAAATGGCTTTTCCAGTCTACCTGAATCATTACCAGCTAGAAGCAGCAGTCATTGAGACTTGGACATGAGCTGCAAAGTATAGAATGGTGACAACAATTCCAGTGCCAGGCGGACTTTTCCTGTGTGGACTTTTCCTGGACTCCTGCTCCCTGTGACAGCTCCTAACAGACTGAACTGTGGTTGGGTTGCATTTTTCAGGGATTTGGCATGGTGATGGAGCCAACTTGGACTTGGTGAACATGTTAAGGACACTACTCTTTTATGGATTCTTGCTGTATTGGCCAAAAGTTTGCTTAAAGGCTTTAAATCACTGTAAAAAAAAAATAGGGGACTGGATAAAGAAGATGGGGCACATATACACCATGGTATACTATTCAGCTAGAAGAAATGATGACATTGGATCACTTACAGTAGAATGGTGGAATATCGATAACATTATGCAGAGTGAAATAGGAGAATCAGAAAAAGACAAGAACTGCAGGATTCCATACATTGGTGGGACATGGAAGCGAGACTAAGAGACATGGACAGGAGTGACGTGGTTACGGGGAGTGGGGGGAGGGAAGGAGGGAGAGGAGGAAGGGGAGGGGGAGGGGTACAGAGAAAACTGGATAGAGGGTGACGGAGGGTGATCTCTCTTTGGGGGATGGGTATGCAACAGAACTAAATGACAAGATAACCTGGAGATGTTTTCTTTGAATATGTGTACCCTGATTTGTTGATGTCACCCCATTAAAATAAAAATTAAAAAAAAAAAAAGCAGATGATTGCCAATGCAAACAAATGTTCACCTTCCCCGTGACCCGCTCAATTTGCATTCAGCCATGGCAACTTCACCCCATTGGCTAGTACAGTTACGCAAGCAACCAATAAGCTATCGGCGACAAACAGACACTTAAGCCGCATATAATAAAGAAGAGAAACTGCAACCATAAAATAAAAACAGATTACTTTAAAAATAAAAAACAATGCAGAGAATAAAAAAAGAATGTGTGAAAATTAAATATATAATAAAAAGGACTCCCCAGGAGGATAGTAAGATAAAACTAAGGTCTCTCTAAAAGTAAATTTAAAATTTTTGAAAGCAAGAGAGAAAAAGTAAGGGAAAAAATTCAAGGACAGGTCCAGTAGGGCCATATTTGCATAATAAACATTCCAGCAAAAGAGTATATAAAGAATAAAGGAATGAAATCATGAAAGAAATGATTCAAGACAATTCTTAAGTTTATAATTTCCAGATTGAAAAAAATTCACCAAATACTCAATGCAGTAAATGAAAATATTCACATCAAGGCATCATACCATGAAATTTCAGAACAGGAAAATCATATAAGCTTCTAGAGAAAGAAGGGTATTATAGGATCATGAAGAAAAGATCTGGAATTAGAATGGCTTTAGACTTCTCAGAAGAAACACTTTATAAATCAATTTGGGTGAGCTTCTAATCCTTGCAAAAGAATGGTAAAAGAGCATTAGCTAAAACATTATTAATCTAATTGTATTTGGGGAAAGCATAACTCAAAACTAAAACCAGAAAAATGACCAATATTATTCCTAAAAACATGAAAGATTTCTTTATACTATCATGAAATGAATATTATAAGGTATTCAAGCTGAAAAATAATAAAATCAATTAACTTAATAAATGTTAAAAAATATTCTTATGTGCTGGATTCGTAGGTTGAAGTCCTAACCCTTAGTACTTCAGAATGTGACTGTATTTGAAGATAAAATTTTAAAGAGGTAATTAAGGTTAAATGAGGTCATACAGATGGACCTACTCCAATATGACCAGTGTTCTTATTTGAGGAGATTAGGATATAGCAGGCACACAGGAAAGACTACGTGAAAATAACAGAAGATGGCCATTCACAAGCTAAGGAAATTGGGGCCTCAAAAGAAATCAGCCTGACCTGTGGTGGCGCAGTGGATAAAGCATCGACCTGGAAAAGCTGAGATCGCCGGTTCGAAACCCTGGGCTTGCCTGGTCAAGGCACATATGGGAGTTGATGCTTCCAACTCCTCCCTCATTCTCTCTCTCTGTCTCTCTCTCCTCTGTCTCTCTCTCCTCTCTAAAAAAAAAAAATGAATAAATAAAAAAAATAAAAATAATCTCCTTAAAAAAAAAAAAGAAATCAATCCTGCTGAAACCTTGATCTCAAACTTCCACCCTCCAGGACTGTGAGAAAATAAATTTCTGTTTTTTAAGCCATTTGGTCTGTGGTAGTTTGTTATGGCAGCCCTAGTAAGTTAATACAATTCTCTTAATATTCTGCTAAAATAATTACTATTAATTAAACATGGTGGATTAGTGGATAAAGCATCGACCTGGAAATGCTGAGGTCGCCGGTTCGAAACCCTGGGCTTGCCTGGTCAAGGCACATATGGGAGTTGATGCTTCCAGCTCCTCCCCCCTCCTCTCTCTCTGTCTCTCTCTCCTCTCTCTCTCTCTCTCCCTCTCTCTCTCCTCTCTAAAAAAAATGAATAAATAAAATAAAAATAAAAAACATGGTGGATTAAATACATGCATTTGGGTCTCCTCTCTTCCAAAATTCCACTAAAATTTTCCATTAAAAGGATTTTATAAATGGCATAAACTCATAATGAAAAAAATAATCAGGAGAAGAGGCAAAACCAGCAGTTTTGTAAACTGGAAAGTGATAACTGACTTAGCAGAACCAAAACTTAAGCCAATGAGAGAAGCTATGAAACAACCCAATTTATATTGCAGAATCCCTACTGGGCTCAGGAACTGGCACCACCATGTACTTCTGGAAGCTGAGAAGAAAACAGGTTAGAAACAGGAAGACAGGCTGAAAGTCTGTTAAAGAAACAGTTACACTCCCAGATGATTGCTCCTCCCTCTTCTGGCAAAAGCCTGGAGAAAGCAAAACAGAAGTCTCTGTGTTGAGAGATAATAGGCATAGTTGGAAGTTTCCACACTGAAAACATGTGGATGAATTAAAGGCTTACATGTCTGGCTCTCATAACACTGACAGACAGACAAACATAAATCTACAGGCAGAAAATGGAAGAGTTGGTGCTAAAGAATCTGACTAAACCCAAGAGGGAAAAAATGACCCAAAGAAATTCTATAGCTCAGTGACTGCTGTGTGATGACCACCAGAGTCAGGAGGCAGTATCACCCTTGCTTAGGTAGCTTCTGCTAAGTTTTACTGTACGTCACTCTTAAATCTAAGCAGAAAAATAAGGGTAGTAGACATTTTCTAGAAAACATCTAATATAAAAAGGAGAACCAAAATAAAAAAATATATAACAGGGAAAACAGAGAATATGTAAATAATTTAAATTTTTTAAATTATTATGTATACCCTCAAAAATATTAAGAGGAAATATTGCTTGAATGAAACAAGAACAGGGTATACTAAAAAAGACCATTTAGGAAAATAAAGACATATAAAATACAACATAAGTTAACCTTGAGAACATTATGCCAGAAATAAGAGGCCACACTTCATGATTCCATACATAAAATTCTTACATAGAATGCCCAGAATAGGCATATCACTAGGGCAGAAAGTAGATTAGTGACTGCCAGGGGTTGGGAGTAAGGAGAATGAAATGACTAATGGGTAGGGGTTTCCTTTTGGAATGATGAAATGTACTAGAATTAGACAGTGGTGATGGTTGTACAATCTAGTGAGTAAACTAAACACCAGTGCACTGTAAATTTTTAATGGTAAATTTCATAATATATAAATATCTTAATTTTTTAAAAATATTTTTGAAATTATAAATATATAGAAGAAATTAAATACTCAATAGAAAATTTTAAAGATAAAGTAGAGGAGATGTACCAGAAAGTAGAGCAAAATGACAAAGTAACAAAATTAAGGTAAGAAAAAATTAAATAACAGGTCCATGAGGTTCAAGTTACAGAAATTCTAGGAAGAGAGAATAAAGAAAAGTAGGAAGAGGTAATCCATCAAACTATATGCTTGCAAGTTCTGTAAAAACTTCCTCGAACACAGAGAATCAAGACATCCATATTAAGGCATACTGTTGTAGAACTGCAGAATACTGGAGATGAAGAGCTAAGTAGCTTCTAAAGAGAGAAGGAAAAAACCCAGCTTTCAAACAAAGAATATGGAATCAGGACTTCTCAACTGCAACAACACAAACAAGAATACAATGAATCAATCAATGATTTAAGAATTCTAAGGGACTGAGTTCTAAACTAAAATTAAGTTAATTGTGAGAGTAAAATATGTCTATTATGCTCCCTTTCTTAGGAAGGTACTGAAGGATGTGCTTTACCAAAATAAGAAAGTAAACCAAAAAGATGAAGATGCAGGATCCAGGGAAAAGAAGGTCCAAAAAGGTGAGAAGCAAATAGATTCCCAAATGATTACAATATTCCTTGGACAACAGATAAAATGAGGAAGAGGAAAAGAGACAGGGAGGGAGGAAGAAAAGGATGGAGGGAAGGAGGCAGGCCTAAAATATTACCTTTTCTAGTTAGCTCTTACATATGTAAAGAATCAGGCTCAATACATCCATAAAGGTTTATTCTTACTTATATTCCAAGTGATAACAAATTCTGTAATTAAGGAGTTTCCAGTCACAGTGAATTAATAAATGAATTAATGCTATAAGTACTTTAAATAAATTGTTTCCAAGTTTCTAAATGCCCTTTTAATGAGTATTTGGACCTAAACACTGAACAAGTATGAATGAGAAATCACTAACCCAACTGATTGCCAAGCCTGTCCACTCCTGACAAAAAAAGTATTCCCTTCCAAGGAGAAGGCATGAATTATTTTTTTCCTGAAAGAGTTGGAACAAATCCTACTTTGAATGAAATTAAGGCCCTCTTTTGCCTCATTATAATCCGCCCTTCTACAATCCAAGACCACAATTCTACCAATAACATGCATCTATCTCTGCCACTCCATCCACCTGCCTCCTACCTGAGGAAATAGTCCTAATGCTATTTATCATCTTCTTACCTTTTTTGACATAGTTTTATCACAATAGGTCTGAACAAAATATCATTTAGTTGTTTATTAACTTTATCAGTGATGCATGTAATTGTAGTTAATTCATGTTCCCTAATGTAAAGTACTAAAATGTGTGAAAATGCACAATTTATCCTTTATCCTGTCAATGAACACTTTGGTAGTTCTTAGTTTCTTGCTATTATAAATAGTGTTACTTTCAAATTTCTAACACATAGCTGCTGGGGCACTTGTACAAGAGTTTCTCTAGGAGTGAAAATGTTGGGTTTTAGAGTATAAAGTTTAACATTCAACTTTCAAAATATTGTCACTGTTTTTAAAATCAGTTATACAAGTTAACATTCCCACTAGTAAGATATAAGAGTTCCTAGTGATAATCATCCCCCCAAAAAATACGTTAAATGACACTTCTGTAAATCTATTAGATAAACATAGTATCATACTGTGGTCTTAAATTGCATTTCCTTGGTTAGTAATGAAGCTGTATAATTTTGAAAAGCAGTTTCGCAATTTCTTATAAAATTGAAATACACTAAACCATTTGATTCAGCAATTCCATTCCTAAGTAAGTATTCACTCAAGAAAAATAAAAACATGCTTACAAAGATTTGTTAGTATACATATGTTAATAGAAAATTTATTCATAATAGTCAAAAGACTGGAAACAACCCAATGGTCATCAACAGGTGAATAAATAAATTGTGGAGTAGTCAAACCATTATCTATTATATAACAATAAAAATAAATGAATTGCTAATACCTAAAACAACATAAATGAATTGTATAGACATTATGTTGAGTGAAAGGAGCCAGATACAAAAGAATATATAAGTATGATTCTATTCAAATGAAGTTCTAGAACAGGTTCAACTAATCTATGATGATAGAAATCAGACCAATGGATGCTAGAATGGAAGAGGAGACTGATTACAAAGGAGCAAGGGGGTACTTTTTGGAGTAATGGAAATGTTTGATACTTGGAATGGGGGAGTGGTCACATGAATGTACACATTTGTCAAAACTCATTAACCATATGTAATTGTATCTTGAATTTATAAAAAATATAATAAAATGTAAATCAGATCATGTATTCCCCCAGCTCCAAACCCAGCATGGCTTCCCAACTGCTTTTAGAATAAAACCCAAACTGCTTCCCATGATTCACAAGGCACTGAATGAGTTAAACTATACTCACCAAACTCAGCCTATCAGTCCATCCCTCATTATTACATTCTAGTCACATTGATCTTCCCAATATTTATTAGAAATTCCAAATTCTCTTTTAAAATATAAAATGCAAGGTAAAAAAAAAAAGAAAAAGCGGGAGAACTTAGAAATAGCAACTAATCACAATGTATGGACTTTATTTGAATTTTGATTCAAACAAAATGTAAGAGAAAATCACTTACAGCATTTGTTAAGTTGGTTGCAAAATAGAGTCACACATGGAGAGCAAGCTGACAGCTATGGGAATGGGCGGCTGTGTGAGGGAGGTGGGGAGACAGAGAAAAAAAGGACAAAAAAAAACCTCATGGGCACAAACAACAGTTATGTGATGTGGCAGAGGTGAAGAAAGGTATGGGGGTATAATAGTGATGGATGAGGATTTGGCTTGGGGAGGTGATCACACAATACGGTGTACAGAGATGTGTTGTAGAATTGAGCACCTGAAACCTGTATAATTATGTTAGCTAGTGTCACTCTAATGAATTTAATTAAAAATATTTAAATCATAAAAATTTTAAAAAGGTATAAAATATAAAAAGATAGCATTTTAACCGAAGAGACTGAGCATCTCCTTCCTGAGAGAGAGAAAAAGGCACGCGGCAAACATATTCCAGAAGATGAGGTAAAGCCAAATGGGGGTTATCAATATGCAGATTTTACAAGTCTCCAGATGTGAACTGCCAGTCACAATGATTACCACAGCAATCTCACAAAGGCTATATATGAGAAACAAGAGTGCTGCTACAAGCATTCATTCTAAAAGCATTTGTTTAATGAGTTGGGGAAATTTTTGCAAACATATCCAACAATTTTCTTTCTCTTGTTTTTCATATACTTGTTTCTCCTGTAACTAAGTTATACATAGATCCTAAGGTTTCATGCCAACTATCTTGCCATAAAACTACAATTTTACATGTGTGACCTCACCATCACATTTCTGGCAATAATATCAGGTCACAGACTGTACAGAAAGATTTAGGAATATAAACTCAGTAGGAATCTTAAAATGTTTAGAAAATTAATTAGTATTTGGCATGCTGTTTTAAAAAGCCTTTCATTCTAGTTCTGTCAAAAGCAGTCTGGCACATTTCTCTAGCATACTAACAATCTGATGATCGGTAAAACCAATGTTTTATTTAGGTCCTTTTTACAGTTCTTCAGTGTTTCATTTGCACACATACATAAGACCAAGTTAAAAGCTGAGGTTCCAGACGCTAAAGGAGGAAAAGGCATTTCAGTCTTAGATTAGCCTATTTTAATGCTTTTTTAAAATGCTTTTAAGATTGTTTCTTATCAAATAAGACAATCATGAGAAAATAGTTATGGAGGAAAGCAAACCAAAAGAGAAAATGCAGTCAAGTATTCACAGCTGCAAAAAAAGAGAGGTTACCTTGCAAACTTTATTTTCAAAATCATAAATTTAAAGCAATAATCACCCCTGACAACCTCAGGTCCTATTTTTTAAAAAGCTTTACAGGCCCTGGCCGCTTGGCTCAGCAGTAGAGCGTCGGCCTGGCGTGTGGGGGACCCGGGTTCGATTCCCGGCCAGGGCACGTGGGAGAGGCGCCCATTTGCTTCTCCACCCCCCCCCTTCCTCTCTGTCTCTCTCTTCCCCTCCCGCAGCCGGGGCTCCATTGGAGCAGGGATGGCTCCTTGGCCTCTGCCCCAGGCGCTGGAGTGGCTCTGGTCCCAGCAGAGCATCGCCCCCTGGTGGGCAGAGCTTCGCCCCTGGTGGGCGTGCCGGGTGGATCCCAGTCGGGCACATGCGGGAGTCTATCTGACTGTCTCTCCCCGTTTCCAGCTTCGGAAAAATACAAAAAAAAAAAAAAAAAAAAAAAGCTTTACAACACCAGAGAGAAAGGATGATCATTCTCTTTCATATAAATGGATAAATTAAGGATTATTGAGGTTAAATGACTACTCCAATATCACACAGCCAGCAAGTAACAGAGATAGGATACAAGTTCAAGTCTGATTCCAAAACCCTGTACCCTAAACAACTATGCTACTCTGTTACTCTATTTTTTGTTATATCTTGCATTATAACTATAAAAGTACCCAACACAAAAATCTAGCTATTTCAAAATAGGCACATTTAAAGAATAAAATGTTTCCTTTTATCTTTGAATTCTGTCACTTATGTGACAGGTGACATACCACAGAATTTTTGGTTGTTCATCATTATTTACACAGCAAAGCAGTTACACTCTACATTTGAGAATAACCTGGGCCTTATTGCTTAGATTACTCCTCATTTTGAGAGATGCCTATCATAGAGCCATTGTTAAAAATTAAATACATGGGAATATAAACAGAAAAGTGAACAAAGGTAAAATTTTTAGAGTTCTTTGTGAACATACATAAAAGGCTACACTTTGGTATGGAAAACACCAGGTCTGGACACTTGCTTATAATTCACAATTATCCAAATATATCTAGATTCTAATTATCAAAACTCACAAAGTCTGTGTGTGACAATCACTGTAGAGCCCAACAAAGCTACAGAATAAAACTAAATGAAAAGATGGAATTGAAAATTTGTTCTATTTTGTAGAAGGGCAAGCTTCTCCAGCTGCTGGGATAAAAATGACTGGATTCAAATGTTGAGAGAATTGGATTAATTTCTCGGTACTGTTCTCCTCCTACATTCCCCTAGGAAGAAAGACCATGTCACTCAACAGTGATACTTCTAGCCAATTAAAGGGTGGTTTGAGGCTGCAATGCTTCCACTACATCTCCAAGCTGGAAAGATTTCAGCTGTAACATAGGATCCACAATAAGGATAAAGTAAGGAAGAGTAGGTAAAATGAGCTCTGTCATACTGGCAGTCGGTCTCATGGGAAGGAAAGAGCCAAAGAATTAGCATTTCTGAACTTGACAAGTGAATGTCACAGTCAGAGTCTCTACATGCACCAGCAATCTTATTCTGCTCTGCCCCTCATATTACATCAGGTTTTAGGAACTACTATTTCTAAATGTGTCCCATGTCAATCAAATATTTCCCTTTCCCCATATAAAGCTAAAATTTCTGGAGAATTTTAGTCTAATCATTTGTTGCTTGTACTCACTCTCTTATTCTGTTCAGATTGCAGAACTAGTAATTGGCAGCCTCATACACGATACCCAACACACAGCAGGCACTCAAAACAAACTGACCACGTTCATAATTCAGCGAGCATTTTTTTTTTAGAGAAGTATTTTTTTAAAGATTTATTGATTGATTTTACAGAGGGGAAGAGAGGAGTGAGAAGTATCAACTGATAGTTGCTTCACTTTAGTTGTTCATTGATTGGTTGTCAAAAGTACCTTGACCAGGATTTCAAACCGGAGACCTCCAGTGTTCTGGGTTGCTTTACCCACTGCACCATCACAGGCCAGGCAAAAGCAAGCATTTGAAAAAATAATTTATTGAGGTAAAGTTTCTATAACATATAATTAACCATTTTAAAGTGAAGAATTAAGTGGCATTTAGTACATTCACAATTTTGTGAGACCACCACCTTTATCTAGTTCCAAAACACTTCCATCACTCCAAAGTAAAACCCTATACCAAATTAGGAATTTCTCCACATTACTCCTCTCCCTTAGCACCGTGGAAACCATAAATCTGTATTCTGTCTCTATGGATTCATCTGCTCATTTCATATATACAGAATCATACAATATGTGACCTTTTGTGCCTGGCTGTTTTTCACTTAGCAAAATGTTTTTGAGGTTCATTCATGCTGCAGATCTTTATTTCTTTTATGGCTGAATAATATTCCATTGTATGTATATACCACAATGTGTTTCTCCATTCATCCACTGATGTACATTTCCATCTATTAGCTATTTTGAATAGTGCTCCTATAAACATGTGTGTACATGTATTTATACTTAGGAGTGAAATTGCAGGGTCACATGGTAACTCCATGTTTAACTTTATGAGAAACTGTCAAACTGTTTCCACAGCCAAGCAAGCATTTCTAAGCACGAACCATGTACCAGATAATGTCCCTGCTCTTCTGAAGTTTACATTCCAGTGAAAAAGAAAAACCATAAACAAGCTAATCACTAATTATATTATATATGTAAATACATGTACATATAAATGTCATTTCAAATGGTAGTACAATATATAAAAAAATGAAAGTAAGGTACAGAGAGGTATGGGAGGGTACTACTTAATACAGGGTATTCAGGAAAGGCCTCTCTGATATTCAGGAAAGGCCTCTCTGATACATGAACAACATAAAATAATATCATCAAATACTTTTAGACACTTCAATAGTTATTGAAACATTATTTTTTATGAAACAGTATTTCTTATATGACATTTTTCCAAACTACTTTCATCTTTTTGGCTTGAATAATGTTCCCTTTGTGACTTTCTTTCTGAATATTAATTCATATTGGTAACTTTATAAAGGTCTATGCTATTTATTTTGTCCAACACAAAATAAAACCCATCTGGTGAATTTTCATGATCACTAGTATGCCCTATAGCAACAAACCTACATTTCTGATATAATTACAGTTACAGGTAATCATCAAATTAAATGCTGTAGAATGCCAGGACTCTAAAATCTCAAACCATCAATTTCCCAGAAGAATGTAACTAACAAATTAAAAATAACTCAGATAAAGTATTATATCCCAAATATGGGGTAAATACACTTGGCTAAGGGTTAGGAACCTCAGTCCTATTTCCCGCTCTTAAGTTTTCTGGATATCAATTTTCAGAAAGTGTGGAAGGGGAGAGGAGAAGAAGGGGAATAATGCCTAAGAAATAAATTTTGAATTGTACATCTGGAAGCCTCAAAGACTTGGGTTCCTTTAACAGAACCCAAAGATAACTGTGATGACATAGTACACTTTATGTCTTTAAGTCAATTTAGTTTAGCGAAAATATGGCTATCCATAATACTACTTTAGAGACTAGCTCTAATTTAAGCAGAAGTTTACCCTCCAAATTAAGGATCGTCATCTAAATTGCCAAGGAATTCTTGAGCAGCAGTTCTCAACCTGTGGGTCGCGACCCCGGCGGGGGTCGAACGACCAAAACACAGGGGTCGCCTAAAGCCATCGGAAAATACATATTATACATTTTAAAATAAAATATGTATTTTATAGGTGCTCAATAAATGACTAAAATTAATGAAGGAAATTGTATTCTAAAGTTTTTAAAATAGATAGTAGTCCCTCATTATCCATGGGGAATACATAACAAGATCCCCAGTGGATGCCTAAACCATGAATAGTACTGAACCTTATGTTTTTTTCTACCTATGATAAAGTTCCATTTATAAACTAGGCACAATAAGAGATTAATAATAATTAATAATAAACTATAACAATTATAACAATATGCTGTAATAAAAGTTATGTGAAAGAGGTCTCTCTTAGCAAACTAGCACAAATTTATTTTTCACTTTTCACAAGGTCATGGACAGATTTGTTCTTACCATAGCTCTTAGCAATCTCAGCATACAATTCTTTTCTTTCCTTATAAAGTTAAGAAATTTTACCTTTTCACTGAAAGAAAGCACTTTACAGATTCTCTTTGGCATATCTGAATTGCCTATATCATTCTTGTACTTTGGAGCCATTATTAAGTAAAATAAGAGTTACGTGAGCTTGACCAGGCGGTGGCGCAGTTGATAGAGCGTCGGACTGGGATGCGGAGGATCCAGGTTTGAGACCCCCAGGTTTGGCGACCAGCTTGAGCGCAGGCTCATCTGGTTTGAGCAAAGCTCACCAGCTTGGACCCAAGGTCGCTGGCTGGAGCAAGGGGTTACTTGGTCTGCTGAAGGCCCTTGGTCAAGGCACATATGAGAAAGCAATCAATGAACAACTAAGGTGTCGCAACAAAAAACTGATGATTGATGCTTCTCATCTCTCTCCGTTCCTTTCTGTCTGTCCCTATCTAGCCCTCTCTCTGACTCTCTCTGTCTCTGTTAAAAAAAAAAAGAGTTACGTGAACACAAACATTGCGATACCATGACAGTAAATCTGCTAACTCAGACATCCACTAAATAACTTATGGCACATAGTAGATACAGCATGGATACACTGGACAAAGAGATGATTCATGTCCTGAGCTGGACATCCAAGGTTACCCAGCACAGCATACAATTTAAATCTTATAAACTCTTTATTTCTAGAATTTTCATTTAATATTTTTAGACTACACTTGACTGCATATAACTAAAACCATGACAAACAAAACTGTGGAAAAGAAAAATATTGTACTTAACAATACACTTACAGTATTAATTAATTACATACTAAGGATAATATATAATCCTTAAAAATCCTTGTAAAGACTGACAAGCAACAGCCTTTGTCCTTACTCTTCAAAAGCTCTGTAATAGTCATCATCCATCACCCCTAAAGTTTTATTAAAAGGTTTATAAACTTTGTCAAGTATATGAAGGTCTAACCATTATGATATACACCTGAAACTAATACAAAATTAAGCTGAATGTAAACTATAGTATAATTGAAAAAAAAATTTTTAAGCTTTATGATTTCAGTACTTTATAATGTCAAACTTATAAAAACAGACAAACTGCATGTTTTGTCATTTCTCACTTTTAGAGCTCCTATGGTCCCCCTCTGGAAGACTCAAGGGAAAGGCAGACACCTAAAAAATGTCCCTATACTCATGCCCTAAATCTAATTTTATAAGTATGCTCTTCTCCTGCTCCCAAGGTCCTCAACCATGGATACCAAACTCATGATAGACGGGGCAAGAAAGAAAAACACTCCATAATTCCAACCCAAAAGAATCTTGAATGACAAAATTATATAGATTTGCATTGAAATAATTCAATGAAAGTATAAAATAAGAGGAGTAAGTAAGTAAAAGTGAAGAGAAAAGAATAGCAGACCAACTTCTCAGCTATTCTCTGAAATCTGAAAACTCTTCCAGGTTATCTTAGAATCCTCAAACATGATTTATACATCTGATCTTCCTCCTCAGCTCAACACTAAGTATACCAAATAGCATTGCATTTGTAAATCTCCCTGATAAAAAGATCTGTGAACTGCTTCTCCTAGAATTGTTCTCCAAGTCCAGTGTATTTTTACTATCCTGTCAGTTTTCTGCCATGATATTATGACAGGGTTATTTCATTTTAAACGTTACCATTCCTTTAACTACCAGATACCACCAATCATAGGGGCAAATAATGGAATAGTATTTCTGTAATCCACATAGAGATGTAATCTACATCTTTTAAAAGGTTGTAAGTGAATGAAATGATCCGATAACTCTAAAACCTAGTTTGAGAAAATTAGAAAAGACTAAAAATCTGAGAAAATAAAATCCTTCCATTGTTAAACTGGTATCATGGCCATTTCATCACATTTCATTCTAAGTTATATAGAAGTAAGTATCCTACATATAAAATAATCTGAAAACCATTATAGTATATAACCGTTTATGTAGCCTTTATTGAATTTTAATATAAAAATACAAATTGCTATCTTAACATAGGCGTTTGCTTAATTCCTAATTAACTTCACTTCCATCCTTTTCCTATCTTTTTTCATTTGGTTGGTTTAAATATAGTTATGCCAATCCTCCATATTCTCACCACATAATTAAAAAATTTTATATAACACTGGTATGGGAGATGATTGATAACAATCTTATTTTTTTCAAACTGATTCCTTCCTTGCTGGTCTGTGGGGTGGAGAAAAACGTTAAAAGTGATTTAAAAGCTAGACTTTCTGAAACCCCCCTTTTTCAGATGAATATCAAAAGAGAAAGAAAATGAACAGGTAATCATTCTACCTTTAAAATGAGAAGTTCATACTGTGAAAGAGAGGGAAAAAATATATTCAAAGAGACCAAGTAACAAACTGCTCAAGCCATTTCCTAAAAAGAAATTGCATCTCTGCTTGTAATTTAAATTATAGAAAACTCCCTGTTCTTCAAAAACCACTTTTAAAAATGACCTCCAAATCATATGTGTTATTTTTTTAATGTGAAGATTTTAAGAATAAATTATACTGTTAATAAATTTAAGTAATGAGCTGTTTTACAGGAAGACAATTGTGGTAAGATATAACAATACTAACCCATCTTGCTAAAAAGAACACAAAGAGTAATAAAGACAATTATTAAAAAATTGATTAAATCACTTTTTAAAGGGGGTTGGTGTCTTTAGAATTCTTTAGAATAGAATTTTATTTCCTAAGGGATAATGCACAAATGTCTCTGTCTTGTCTGAAGTGTACTAAAATTACAAATACACACTCATACTGAGGAAAATTGCTTTTACTTATCAGGTTGAAAGAAACAAGAAAGGCTTGAAAAACAGACATTTCCAGGGAAGAACAGTAAAGCAGGAAAGTGAAGGTATAATAAAAGGACTATAATCAGAGATATGGGAAGAAGACAAACTGCATTAATTAATTTTCTTTAAGAAATGAGACTAGCTGCACACTGAGATGAATTGTCTCATTTGCCAAGTGTCCCAAGTGGCAAAGTCAAACAAATAACTCTGTAATTCTTCATTAGTATTTCATCAAGTTTAACCATTTGCAGACAGCGAAAAGGGGGGAGGGGTTTCTCAAATCTTATGAAAATTACAGCTAATCAACTTTTTATATGTATTTTTCAGTCTCTTCCTTTGTTGAAATACCCAAGTACCAAGTGAAACTGGTATAAATACATATAGAGGAAAACCAGATAAGATAAGCAGCAGGAAGGGACTACTCTTCATGAGACCATGTTGGACAGAGTAAAGCCTATCATATCCTTCAGAACTGGGGTTTGTTTCTGACTCCTCCACTTTGTAGTTAAATGACTTTGCCCCAATTATTTAATCTCTTGAGTCTCAATTTTCACAAAAGTACAAAATTAAGAACACACCATGCATGGTTGTGCGATGAAAGATAATTGTGACATTAAATACCATATATATAAAGTACCTAGCCCTTTTGCCAGTAAATGTTAAGTCCTCTAATAAAGTATACAAGTCTGGCAAATATAAATATTTGAGATTTATTGTTGAATGATCAAATATTTGAGCATACTATGTGATCTTCTGAAGCCTAGTGAGTCTCACTCAAAATTTAGTTGAGAAATTTAGTCTTCAATTTTCAGGTACTTTTATCTCAGAGGTAAAAGTTATAGAAAAATGTGTTGTAAATTTATTTTTCCTTTGGACATAAGCTTTTTTACTCGCAACCCCAGTAAAAGATAAATTTTTAAAGCAAAGACTAGTTTTTATTACACATGGAACACTTATTCTAAAATGAAAAGTTATATCATTTCTTATAATTATAAAAAAATATCCTATTTTAAAAAACTGGATATTACAAAAATATCATAAAGTATACATTTTGAAAAATCACTTGAAATCCTACCAACCAGAGATAACAGTGGTTAAGAGTCTGATATATAAATAAGCATACATAAACACACTTCTTTCTCTGTATAAATGCATATATAGATTTTAATAAAAACTGGAAAATTAATATCCTTTGAATAAGTTTTAGATGCCTTTTATTAACTGTACAATCATAAGAACACTAGAATAAAATGAACAAAACTTCCACAATCCCAACACCTTAAATCAAGTGTTTTCACCTTTCTCATGTCCATTTTTAATGTTTACCCCCATGAATATATAATTGACAAAAATATAATCTTAAAAGATACAATTTTACACTCATGTCCTTCCTCTGTTGCAGCATGAAAATACAACAAATGAGAACTTTGTTATAGATACTAATATCAAAATATCCTTCCTGATTATGATTAATAGAACCAATTCCTCATTCTTGGAAATGACTGGTTTTATTAATAACAAACATGCCTACTTTTGTTTTTAAGGGTTTTTGTGTGTGTGTGACAGAGACAGAGACAGAGAGAGATAGAGAGAGGGACAGAGGGACAGATAGGGACAGACATACAGGAAGGGAGAGAGATGAGAAACATCAACTCTTCATTATAGCACCTTAGTTGTTCATTGATTGCCTTCTCATATATACCTTGATCGGGGTTGGGGGTGCTACAGCAGAGCAAGTGGCCTCTGGCTCAAGTCAGTGGCCATAGGGTCATGTCTACGATTCCACACTCAAGCCAGTGACCCTGAGTTCAAGCTGGTGAGCACGTGCTCAAGCCAGCAACCTTGGAGTTTCGAACCTGGCTCCTCTGTGTCCCAGTCCAACACTCTATCCACTGCATGACCTCCTGGTCAGGCTATTTTTAAGGTTTTTATACTTTGTTGGCAGAGATTAAATGGGAAAAGACATGAATATTCATAGTAGCCTGCATTATATGAATGCAACATATTATTATCAGTGGAACAGAGAATGAACATTTCAAGTATATGTGATGCCTCTGATATTCTTAGGGATGACATTCTAGGACTTTTGCTCATAGCAAACAAAATAAGACTTCCCCTATTATATAACTAGACCCAGGATATGCTATAAAAATATATTTAATGTATTTCTGAGCTTCCGAGTAAGTCAGGGAAAGGTGTAAGGGGGAGACAAGAATATGAGCTGAAATAGAATAGGGGCAGGGAGGAACTAAACCTGCATGAAGTGAATCAGAATCTCCCTCCGGAAATTAAGCCAAGACTCTTGAATGGTGCTAAAGCAGTCTCAGGCCTATGTACCTTGGTTTCTAATAGAAATAAACATAAACCCTCCATGAAATAAACAAGCCTCAATTTAGACCCTTAGGATTAAGTTTAAATAAATATATGTTAATAATTTGTTTTTAAAAATCAGTAAACCATGCCTGACCTGTGGTGGCGCAGTGGATAAAGCGTCGACCTGGAAATGCTGAGGTCGCCGGTTCAAAACCCTGGGCTTGCCTGGTCAAGGCACATATGGGAGTTGATGCTTCCAGCTCCTCCCTCCTTCTCTCTCTCTCTGTCTCTCTCTCCTCTCTCTCCCTCTCTGTCTCTCTCTCTCCCTCTCTCTCTCCTCTCTAAAAATGAATAAATAAAATTAAATTTTAAAAAAAATCAGTAAACCATTTAAGAAAATAACCCACCATGAGTGAGAGATATACCAAAAACAAACAACAAAGCTTATTGATTATGTTTTTCCTAAAAGAAAGCTATATTTTATCTCTAAATTAAAAGATACCTTTCCACAAAGTCAGAAATCTAAAGCTTTATTTCTGTGTACTAGGATACAACCATAACTATCAAGGATTCAAAGAACATATTCCTCCAAAATCTCACCCTAAAAGCATTTAAAAATTTCATCTTTCATAAACTGAAGCTTAATTTTAAAACAATCATAGTTTTTTTAAACCAATCATCTATATCGTTTTGTTCTTAACTGCCTAAGCAGGAATCAGACGAAACAGTAGTGCATTTTTCCAAGTAACTTAGACTATCTACATTTTCAGAGTGTTAGTAAAGAAAAGCTAGGTTACAAAATCAACATAACCCCTAAAATCACTGTGACTTTAAGTAACAAGGTTGCTTTTTTCCCTTGCTCTCCCTGCATGGCTATTGCTCTGCTTTTTACAGTCCTCACCTAGGGATGCCACCTGCAAGAGCTTCTACTGTTTGAAACCAGGTGAGTCACAGGCAGGTGAAAAAAAAAACCAGGATAAATGGCAAAATTGTGTGCTGATTCCTTGACATTCCTTTGGTCAAAGCAAATCATATGACTATGCCTAATTTCAAGGGGGTAGGGAAATACAAGCCTACTATGTGCCCAGAATTAGAGAAGAGAAATACTGGTGAAGAGCACTAAGGGCCACCACACACAGTTATTTTAACTATTCAAGTAGCACCTCCACTGGTAATATAAATAAGGAAATGCTTAACTGAATACAGTTGAAAGTTCACATAATAATTCTGCTGCTTGGCTAGTGGAGAACCACAAGATGGTCTCAGAGAAGTGGGCTTAACAATGGCTTTAAGTATTTGTTGTTTCAAGATACTAGGCTCCTTTTTCAAATGAGTAAATGGAGCAATTATCCAAGGCTCTGCTCTTCCAAACAATTTACCCCACTAACTTAATATCTCTCTAATCAGAGGAGAAAATGGTTGACGTACCACAATAGACAGAAGTCAAATAAAAATCACTATGATACCCTGTGTACTCAAAAGAAAAGAATACCTCTGGTATCACTAGCAATGCCTCTTTGCCTAAAACATAAGTCAGTCAAATAGTAGTTTAAGATGTGGTAGTCAAGAAGAGGGATTTTTTTTATGACATGGGCAATAAAACCGTCAAGCTTTAGGAATGATCTATGAAATTGTCACAGCCTTGTCATTTCTTCCTCTACCCTTGCTCTCTCCCTCCCATCTTTTTACCTCTCTTCCTCTTCTTATTGAAGGTAAGTGATAAAATATATTTTTTAAGTGTTTCTTTTAACCTAACCAGTGGTGGTGGAGTGGATAGTGCATCAACCTGGTTCAAATGCTGAGGTCCCAGGTTTGAAACCCGGAGGTTATTGGCTTGAGCACAGAGTTGCCGGCTTGAATGCGGGATCATCAAAATGACCCCATAGTCACTGGCTTGAACAAAGTGTCACTGGCTCAGCTGGAGCCCCCTGGTCATGGCACATATGAGAAGCAATCAATGAATAACTAAAGTGCTGCAACTACAATCTGATGCTTCTCATCTTGCTCCTTTCCAGTCTGTCTCTCTTGCAAAAAGAAAAAAAAGTTTCTTTTAAGGAAAGCACTGTCTTAAGAAAATATTCAAACAGATACTTTGAAGAGGGTGAAATCAAGATAGCCAAACTGTTGCTCATAAAATGTTAACGGATGGCTTCTAGTTAAATATAACACATTAAACATAAGTACTAAGCATAAAATATTCTCAAAAACAAAGATGAGAGATTTTATTTTAAGTCATAAACCCACAAAGACAAAAAGAACAAAACAAAACCCAACAGGAACAGAAAAAAGAACAACAAAATTTTGGGAGCAAAGTTGATGAACAAGTGGTAAAACAGACTAAGCAGATCCAAGAAAGTAAAGCCTCCAGTACAGAGAACTAAGAAACAGCCAATTTACACTAAGGAATCTCCTAAATGCTTGGAAAACAACAGCAGTAGACACGTCTAAAAGATGTAGATATGGGTATAAAAATAGGAGAACTAACTAGTTGAAAAACTGTTTAAGAAGCAATTAGCCCCTAGAATATAGATTGTGTTTTCTAAATATCATGTCTCCCAAAATAAACAGAAGTCTCTGGAGAAATGTTGATTCCAGTTCTAAAACAAAAAAATGTATAAATGCCCCAAACACCTTATCTTTCCAAAACATACGAGAGGTTTTAAAAACCATTGGAGTCGTGTCAAAAAGACTCAGTAACCAACCTGAAGAGGCTTCAAGGACCAGAGGTAGATCACTGACAAAAATAATAATTGCAACAGATTAACACACATCAAGTTCATTTACGTCCAAGGGTTCATGATAATACTTAATAAAAAAACAACAACAAAGATTTACTGGTCTCCTTTGGAGAATGTGAAGGAACCAATTCACTACTGTGAATAAAGGAAAATAAGGGAAAGAAACATTCATCCTGCCTTTCTATAAAAACCAATTCATAGTTAAACAAATAGCTGATGAGAAGATTGCTATATAAAAATTTTCTAGCTAATAAACACTGATGGAATGAAATTAATTTGAGTATATTCATTTTGTAACCCCAAATTAATTTAAGGATGTAGGTAATGATCATCAGTGGCTGCTAACAACACAAAAACAGAAAACAGAACATCAGTGCCTCACAATAGATGTAAATATATTTCTGAAGTAGTCTTGCTCCCCAAACTCCCACCCAACACACACACACACACACACACACACACACACACACACACACAAGCAGTAGTGAGTCTGACAAAGCATCTAAATCCAACTATCAGTTTTAGAAAATAGAGGAGACACTATAACATCTTAAAGATAGCACAAAGATACAATCAGCAAAGTCAAGACTAAAAAACTGTAGGACAATCGACTCTGTTTCTATAACAAACAAGTTGCAAGCCTCATCAGTGTTGTCACAATGGACAGAGTCAACCTGGGATGCTGAGGTCCCAGGTTCAAACCCCAAGGTCACCAGATTGAGCATGAGCTCATCCAGAGCGAGCACAGGCTCACCAGCTTGAGCAAGGGGTCACTGGTTCAAGGCACATATGAGAAGCAATCAATGAACAACTAAAAAAGTGCCTCAACTACAAATTGATGATTCTCATCTCTCTCTCTTCTTCTCTCTCTCTCTTTCAAAAAAAAATTTGCAAGAAGAAAGAGATTGTGAGAGATAGTGAGAGAACAATGGCATATGCAAGAGCAAGAAAGAAACAGAGAAAAATCAAGTAAATTAAGAGACTTAGAGACAGCAAGCAATATATGAATTTTTTTTTATTTAATAAAGTTTTAGTTTTCAAAATGTACAACTGTCAGGACCACTTGTTCATACATCTTCAACAGTAGCTGAGGCATCTCCACTTTTGTGTCTCTAGTGTACATTACTTAAGTTCTGTGCTTTGAAACTAGTTTAATAAGTCATTTACTAAGGAGGTCCTGAAGGGCTGCCTGCCCTAGCCAAGGAACTGAATCTTTAGTTTCTCAGAGACAATAGCTGGGGTTATAAGCTTACAGTTGGGAACCTCCTTACATTTTGTCATATGTTGTTTTGTCAAAAAATATTAGGTTATTGAGATTGTCCCGAACTTTGCCTATGGACTAATACTTTTTGGCCTTGCCCTCAGATTTGTTCACTGAGTCTTTGTCTTTCTTGGCCAGCTTCTGGCAATCTTTCTTCTTCTTGTCATCCTTGGGGAAACTTGGAAGAAATAGACTAAAGAAGAAAATTTCAAAACAACTATAATACTCTATTAGAAATGAGAAAAATATTGCATTTATGAAATAAGAATGCTAGAGAATAAAGGAAATAATGAGAACAAAATTCTTAGAAATAAAAAAAAAGAAATTAAAAACCTAAACAGAAAAATTGTATGATAAGGTTGAAATATTGCAGAAAACAAATTAAAAAACAAGAGAGATAGAAAACAAGAGAAAAAAATAATAGATTAGCTAATGAGATTTGAAATCTGAATAAAAGTAGTTCAAGAGAGAAAAAAAAAAAAGAAAGAAAGAAAGAACCTGACCAGGCAGTGGCACAAACTGGGATACAGAGGACCCAGGTTTGAAATCCAAAGTCATACCCTTGAGCACAGGCTCACCAGCTTTAGTGCAGGGTCACTGCCTTGTGCATGGGATCATAGATATGACCCCATGGTCGCTGGCTTGAGCCCAAAGGTTGCTGGCTTGAAGCCCAAGGTCACTGGCCTGAGCCCAAGGTTGCTGGCTTGAGCAAGGGGTCACTCGCTCTGTTGTAGCCCCCCAGTCAACGTACATATGAGAAAGGAATCAATGAACAACTAAGGAGCTGCAATGAAAATTGATGCTTCTCATCTCTTTCCCTTCCTGTCTGTCCTAATCTGTCTCTCTCTCTGTCTCTGTCACATAAATAAATAAATAAATAAATAAATAAATAAATAAGAAAAAGAGAACATCAAAAAATATAAAAAATGATATCATTAAAGAAATCATTAGCCTGATCTGTGGTGGTGCAGTAGATGGGGACTTGGCCTGGAGCACTGGGGTCACCAGTTTGAAGCCCCAGGCTTAACTGGTCAGGGCACATACGGGAATCAATACTTCCTGCTCTTCCCCTCCTCTCTCTCTCCTCTCTAAAATGAATAAATAAAGTCTTTAAAAAAAAATTTTTTTTAAAAAGAAAGAAAGAAATCATTAAATGGCCCTAGCCAGTTGGTTCAGTGGCAGAGCCTTGACCCAGTGTGTGGATGTCCCAGATTGATTCCCGGTCAGGGCACACAGGAGAAGCGCCCATCTGCTTCTCCACCCTTCTCCTTCTCCTTTCTCTCTATCTCTCTCTTCCCCTCCCACAGCCAAGGCTCCATTGGAGCAAAGTTGGACCAGGCGCTGAGGATGGTTCCATGGCCTCTGCCTCAGGTGCTAGAATGGCTCTGGTTGCAACGGAGCAATGCTCCAGATGGGCAGAGCATTGTCCCCTAGTGGGCATGTGGGGTGGATCCTGGTCAGGTGTGTGCAGAAGTCTGTCTCTCCACCTCCCCACTTCTCACTTCAGAAAAATACAAAAAAACGCCCTGGCCGGTTGGCTCAGCGGTAGAGCGTCGGCCTAGCGTGTGGAGGACCCGGGTTCAATTCCCGGCCAGGGCACATAGGAGAAGCGCCCATTTGCTTCTCCACCCCTCCGCCGCGCTTTCCTCTCTGTCTCTCTCTTCCCCTCCCGCAGCCAAGGCTCCATTGGAGCAAAGATGGCCCGGGCGCTGGGGATGGCTCTGTGGCCTCTGCCTCAGGCGCTAGAGTGGCTCTGGTCCCAACATGGTGACGCCCAGGATGGGCAGAGCATCGCCCCCTGGTGGGCAGAGCATCGCCCCATGGTGGGCGTGCCGGGTGGATCCCAGTCGGGCGCATGCGGGAGTCTGTCTGACTGTCTCTCCCTGTTTCCAGCTTCAGAAAAATGAAAAAAAAAAAAATACAAAAAAACCCAAAAAAAACCGTTATACGAAATTTCCCAAAATTAAAGTATGTGGGTTTTTAGATTAGGAGTTTATCCACCTAATGTCCTGCAAAGCTGATAAAAACAAATCCTCCCTGGAACACAGTGAAGACAAAGAAGATTCCATAAGCTTCAAAAGCTAAGAATTTTCATATAAAGGATCAAGATTTTAAATTGCATCAGAATTCTCAACAGCAAAATATAAAAAAGACATTGGCTGAATCAATTCCTTCAAAATTTAGAGGAGAAAATAATTACCAAGCTAGAATACTAAATATAACCAGCCAAATTATTCATCTCTAGTGAGAGTAAAATAAAGACATTTTCATCAATGCATGCAAGGTTTTAACACTTTTCTTTCCATGTTTTATTTTTCACAAAACAGCTAAATAACGTGTACCTCTAAAACAATAAGGATGAGAAAGAAGATGAAATGGGATCCAAAAACGAGTGACTCAAACAAAAGAGAGGGATAAGAGGAATCTCTTGATGATGGTAAATAATAATCACAATATAATAGTTGTAGAGCAACTAGTCCAAATTGGAGAAGATCAGAGGTTTCAGAGAGATTTCTTAAAGAACACAAAATTGTTAGAATGTCTCATGTGTCTGAACATATTAATATAAATTTAACATAAATTCATAATATGGGATTAAATTTATAATATATACTCACCATCTCAAATTTTCTCTTCCATCATATCTTAAACCCATGCAAACAGATTTAACCCTACCACTCTACTGAATCTGTTCCTGTCATTAGTGAGCTCCATGTTGCTGAATCTAACAGTCAATCCTCAATGTTCATATTAATTCCAACTATTAGCAAGTTCAAAGAAAAAATAAAAAAGTCTAGAAACAAAAGAAAATGAAAACACAACATACCAAAACTTACAAGATGCTGCAAAAGCAATTCCAACAGAAAAGTTTGAGTGGTAAATGTCTACATTAAGAAAAAAAGTTTTCAAATAAACAACTTAACTTTACACCTAAAGAAACTACTAAAAGAACTAACTCCAAAGTTAGCTGAAGAAAAGAAATAAAGACTAGAGCACAAATAAGTGAAAGCCAAAAGGAAAAGCAAAAAATAATTCAACAAAACTAAGATTTTTTGAAAAGACCAACAAAATTGACAAACCTTTAGCTAGCCTAAGAAGAAAAAAGATTCAAATGGCTAACATCATACATATATATGATATATGTGTGTATATCTGTATATATATATGTGTATGTACATATATATATGTATATATATATATATATACACATAGAGAGAGAGAAAAACAAATAGCGAGACAGAGAAATATTGTTAGGTTCTAGAAATAGAAGAAAGCACAAATTTATGGCTTCTGTCCTGAAAGAACTTAAAATTCAATTGTGGAAACAACATACATAAATAACATAAGACTGCAATTTTCAATTTAGCCTATTAGGTAAACTCTAATACCATGATTTTTTAAATAATATTTTTATCGGTATAAAATTAACACAATATAAAATCCATCCTTTTAAACAATACAATTCAATGGTTTTAGTATATTCACTGAGTTGTACATCCATCACCACAATTAATTTTAGAACATCACAATTAATTTTAGAACATTTTCATCACCCCAAAAAAGAAATTCCATACCCATTAGCAGCCACTCCCCATTTCTGCCTGCCCCTCAGCTCTTGCACACCACTGAACTACTTTCTGTCTCTATAGATTTGTCTATTATGAACATTTCATATAAATAGAATTATACAACATATAATCTAGTCTTTTTCACTTAAAAATGTTTTCAAGATTTACCCACACTGTACCATGTATCAGTACTTCATTTTCTTTATGGCTGAATACTATTTTGTTATATGGATATATCACAGTTTTTCTATCCATTAATTTGTTGATGAATATTTAAGTTGTTTCCACTTTTAGCTATTTTTTTTTAATTTTTATTTATTTATTTTTTACAGAGACAGTGAGTGAGTCAGAGAGAGGGATAGATAGGGACAGACAGACAGGAACAGAGAGAGATGAGAAGCATCAATCATTAGTTTTTCATTGTGCATTGCAACACCTTAGTTGTTCATTGATTGCTTTCTCATATGTGCCTTGACCAAGGGCCTTCAGCAGACCGAGTAACCCCTTGCTTGAGCTAGCAACCTTGGGTCCAAGCTGGTGAGCTTTGCTCAAACCAGATGAGTCTGCACTCAAGCTGGCGACCTCGGGGTCTCGAGATCATCCCAGTCCGACGCTCTATCCACTGCGCCACCTCCTGGTCAGGCCGCTTTTAGCTATTATTAAGGAAAACATCATATGCCTATCTCACACTCTCTCTCACATACACACACACACACACACACACACACACAGAGTCATACTCTACACATTAAACTTACACAATGTTAATATGTATAACGCTGGAAAAAATGAAGTACACATGTTGGAATGAGGGGGGTACACACATACACATCATAGGGACTATATCAAAAGAAAAGACTTCTTCACAGCAAAGGAAATCATCAACAGAACAAAAAAGGAAACCTGCTGAATGGGAGAAAATATTTGCAAATCATATATCTGATAAGAGGTCACTATCCAAAACTTAAAGAACTCATACAACTCAACATAAAAAATATGAATAAACCAATACGCAGAGCCTGACCAGTGGTGGCACAGTGGATAGAGCATCAACCTGGGACGCTGAGGTCCAGGTTCAAAACCCTGAGGTCGCCAGCTTGAGCGCAGGCTCATCTGACTTGAATGCAGGCTCACCAGCTTAAGCGCAGTGTTGCTAGATTGAGTGTGGAATCACCGACATGATCCCATGGTCTCTGGCTTGAGCCCAAAGGTTACTGGCTTAAACCCAAGGTCGCTGGCTTGAGACCAAGGTCACAGGCTTGACAAAGGGGTCACTGGCTCAGCTGAAGCCCCCTGATCAAGGTACGTATGAGAAACAACTAAAGTGTCGCAACTGTGAATTGATGCTTATCATCTCTCTTCCTCTGTCTCTGGCCTAAAAAAAAAAAGAAAAGAAAGGAAATAGGCAGAGGAACTACACAGACTTTTTTTCAAAGAAGACATACAGATGGCCAACAGGTAAATGAAAAAGTACTCAACATTACTAATCATCTGGAAAATGCAAATCAAAACTATGTAATATCACTTCCCACCTGTTAGAATAACTATTATCAAAAAAGATAAGAAAGAAGTGTTGTCAAGGATATGGAGAAAATAGAACCCTTGTGCACTGTTTGTAGAAATGTAAATTGGTGCAACCATTATGGAAAGCAATACAGGGGTTCCTCAAAAATAAAAATATATTTACCATATGATCCAGCAATCCCACTTCTGAGTATATAGCCAAAGGAAATGAAAACAGAATATCAAAGAAGCATCTGTGCTCCCAAGTTCACTGCAGCATTATTCACAATAACCAAAAAAGAGAAACAGCTTAAGTGTCCATCAAGGGATAAATAGATAAAGAATATGTGACATATATTCAAATATATATAATATAATATTATTCAACCACAAGAAAAAAGAAAACCCTGCCATTTGCAACAAAATGGATGAACATTTAGGGTATTATGCTAAGTGAAATAAGCCAGAGAAAGATAATTGCTGCAGGGTTTCACTTATATGTGAAATCAAAAGAAAAAAAAAGCCAAACTCAAAGAAACAGAGACCATAACTGGTTGCCAGGGGACTGAGGGTGGAAGAAATAGAAAGAAGTCAGTAAGAGGGTACAAACTCTTACCTATAAAATGAGTAAGGTCTGAGAGTCTAATGTAAAATATAGTGACAATAGGACAGGTAATAACACTGTATTGTTAGCATATTGAAATATGCTAAGACAGTAGAACTTAACTGTTCTTAACAAAAATAAATAAATATGGCCCTAGCTGTTTGGCTCAGTGGTAGAGCATCAGCCTGGTGTATGGAAGACCCAGGTTCGATTCCCAGTCAGGGCACACAGGAAAAGCCATCTGCTTCTCCATCCTTCCCCCACCTCCCACCCCCCGTCTGTTTGTCTGTCTCTCTCTCTCTATCTTCCCCTCCTGCATCTATGGCTTAATTGGTTCAAGTGCATCAGCCCTAGGCACTGAGAATGGTTCAGGGGAGCCTCCACCTCAGGCACCAAGAATAGCTCAATTGCGAGTATGGTCCCACATGGGCAGAGCATCGGCCCCAGACAAGGGTTACTGGGTGAATCCCGGTAGGGTCACATGCAGGAGTCCGTCTCTCTATCTCCCCTCCTCTCACTTGGAAAAATAGATAGATAGATAGATAGATAGATAGATAGATAGATAGATAGATAGATAGATGATAAAGTGATTAATGTGTTAATTAACTATATGGGGGAAATACTTTCACAATGTATATGTGTATCAAATCACTGTGACTTTATAATATATAGACTTTAAATACCTTATTATATGCCAATTATATCTCAGTAAAGCTGAAAAACTTATATATCTTAATTCTAACATCCTTCCAAACAATATAAATAATAAGTACTGAATAAATATTTGTTCAATGCTAATGTTAAACCCTTTGGAATAGCTGCAAAAGTGAGAGAAGTATCCAAGAAAAAACCATCACCACTTTACCTAAAAACTACCATAAGCTATCTGACAGCTGCAGCATTTGTCTGATATCATCCATTCACATGTCTTGGCGTTAGAATTCCACTATCAGTATGTTTAAGATCATTTATTTTAATCATTACATCCATATGGCTTTATTGAGCTTGCTCACAAAATAGGAAGCTAAGAATTCAGAAGTGATGTAAGCTACATGTAACAATCTTTCAAAAATATTTTTCTTATAAAAGATCCAGCATTACAAAGAAAAAATAATTACAAAATGGTAAAGTACAAGTAGTCTAATGCAGGTCCAATTTATCCTTAATATTCAGGTTTATCTTTTGAATAATATATGATCTTGCTTGGACACAGATAATTACATTAACACCTACAATATGCAGAAACCTCAACATTTATAATAGACAATTCTTTATCACACAAATCCCATAATTTTCATCAGCAGTAACAATTTTTATTTGTTAGCAATAATAATCTGCATTATTTTTGAAAACTGAAGTTTCATAAAGCTGTACAAAGAATAAAATAAAGATTCAGTTAATTTCACAAAATGAGACAAGAGAAAGAAACTAGAAACAACTCACTTGAGGCACAGCATTCTGTGGTTGGAATAAAAAATATGTTGATTACTCCATTATACTTGCCTTTAATTTGCTTGTAAAACAGAAAAGCAGGGTTTCTTATTTGACAAAATTTCAGAGACCAGAGAAATATTTCTTACTGGTGTAAAATTTGAACATTGTGAAAAATAATTTTCAATGTCTATTTCCACAGCTTTTGAAATACTACAAAACAAACTTGTGTAGAGCACCTACTACATACCAAGCACTGTATTAGACACTAAATGTACTAAAACTTACATGGAAATGCAAAGAACCTAGAATAATCAAAACAGTTTTAAAGGGAAAAAAAAAAAAAAGAACAAAATCAGAGGACTCGTACCATCTGACTTCAAGACAATATAAAGAGATAGTAAACAAGATAGTATGTTGTTGGAGCGATGATACATGTATAAATCAAATAAACAGAATAAAGAAGTCAGAAGTAAACCTAGGTATATAAAATCAATTTAATTTCAACAAAATTACTAAGTTAATTTAATAGGAGAAAAGATAGCTTTTCAATCAATGATAACTTAATAACTAGATATCTATATGGAAAAGAAAATGCACCTCAAACCTTATTTCACACCATATTTAAAAGTTAACTCAGAGTTGGTCATAGACCAGATGTAAGAGTTAAACCATAAAACATCTAGGAGAAAATATTTCTAATCTTTGAGTACACAAACATTTCCTAGACATAACACAAAAAGCATGAATCATAAAGGAAATAAATGATACATTAGATTTTACCAAAATTTAAAATATCTATTCTTTAAAAGATGCCATTAAGAAAATCAAAAGGTGCCTGACCAGGTGGTGGCGCAGTGGATAAAGCGTCGGACTGGGATGCGGAAGGACCCAGGTTCGAGACCCCGAGGTGGCCAGCTTGAGCACGGGCTCATCTGGCTTGAGCATAGAGCTCACCAGCTTGGACCCAAGGTCGCTGGCTCCAGCAGGGGGTTACTCGGTCTGCTGAAGGCCCGCGGTCAAGGCACATGTGAGAAAGCAATCAATGAACAACTAAGAAGTCGCAACGCGCAACGAGAAACTGATGATTGATGCTTCTCATCTCTCTCCGTTCCTGTCTGTCTGTCCCTGTCTATCTCTGCCTCTGTATAAAAATAAAAAAAATAAAAAAAATAAAAAAAAACAAAAACAAAAAACAAAAAACAAACAAAAAAAAGAAAATCAAAAGGCAAGCTACAGACTAGAAGAAAACATTCTCAGTGCATATGCTTGATGAAGAATTTGTATCCAGAATATATTTTATTCTCAAAAAGAAGAAATCAACCCATTTAAAAATTGGGCAACAGATTTAAACAAATATTTCTAAAAGTAGACATACTAGTGACCAATAAAGCACAAGAAAAGATGTATAACATTATTAATTCATGACAAAAACTGAATTTAAAAACCACATTAAGATGCCATTACATATCCACAAGAATGGCAATCGTTCAAAGGAGAAACTACAGATGAAGTAGAAAATATCTTAAGACAAAAATGAAAATATAACATACTGAAATGTATTCAATATAGTAAAAGAGGTACTAAGAGAAAAGTTTATAGCAATAAAGATTTAAATTTAAAAAGAAAACTTCAAATAACTGAACTTAATACCCCCAAAATTTAGAAAACAAGAACTAAAAACAAAGCAGAAAAAAGAGAATAATATAAAGATTAGAGCAGAAACAAATAAAATAGATGAAAAAAATAGAAAAATAATTAAAACTCATCAATGGTGACAACAGGTCAGTGGTTGGTGGGCCAGGGGTAATACCAGTGGAGATGACTACAAAGGAGTACAAGGAAACGTTTTAGATGCTGAAAATGTTTTTAATCTTGATTGATTGAGGTGATAGTTTCATGGGTATATGCATTGGTCAAAATTCATTTAATTCAGCCTAAATTAGGTATATTTTACTGTACATAAATTACATTTTGATAGAGTTGACTTTTTAAAATTTAGCTATATTTATATGTCTCAATAAATGTCAAAGAACTCTAGTTACAAATCTCTTGACAATGGTGTGATTAAGCTAGAAATCAATAACAAAAAGATAATCAAAATATGTTTGGAAATTAAGCAATAAACTCCTAAAAAAGTAGATAAAATAATTACAAAGAATGGTAGAAAATATTTTGAAATAAATTATAATTAAAGTACTACATATCAAAATGGAGGCCTGATCTGTGGTGGTACAGTGAATAGAGTGTCAAGTTGGAATGCTGTCAGTTGCCAATTCGAAACCCTGGGCTCGCAGGGTCAGGGCATATACAAGAGGCAATCAGTGCAACTAAAGCAGTGGTTCTCAACCTTTCTAATGCCGTGACCCCACAATACAGTTCCTCATGTTGCGGTGACCCCAAACCAAAAAATAATTTTGGTGGGTACTTCATAACTGTAATTTTGCTACAGTTATGATTCGGAATGTAAATACCTGATATGCATTATGTATTCTCATTGCTACAAATCAAACATAATTTAAACATAGTGATTAATCACAAAAACAATATTTAATTATATATTGAGAAATATTTATTACTAATGGACCTCCTTACCTAGTGTATTGGGGCTACCATTTTGTAAATAGCTGCTTAACTAATGGATTTGTTTTTTCCAGATTAGTGGCAAGTTTTCTATATAGAACAGTGTGAACTACGTCATAGGATACACTGCAGTTTCTGCACAGCATGGTATCTTTCAGGGCTCTTTCACACTATAAAGCAGCAGTTTCTGCGGTGGAATCCACATCTCATTTATTTCAATGGGAGACCCGTGGATTCCACAGAAGAGAGATCCCCTGTACGGCAGAAATGCAGTTCCGACACATTTCTTCCTCTCCTATTCAAGTCAGTGGGAGGCCGCAGCAGATTCCGCTCAAATATAGAGCATGTTGCTTAATTTTTTTCACACTAGAACTTTTCCTGGAGCAGAAAAATTCCAAAGGTGGAATCCACCACCCCAATAGACTTCTATAGGAGGCAGATCTTTTACATTGCAGAATCCGCACAGCAGATTCCTCAGTGTGAGGCCTCTTTCAGTCTATTGGGGGTGGCGGATTCCACCTTTGGAATTTTTCTGCTCTAGGAAAAGTTCTAGTGTGAAAAAAATTAAGCAACATGCTCTATATTTGAGCGGAATCTGCTGCGGCCTCCCATTGACTTGAATAGGAGAGGAAGAAATGTGTCGGAAACTGTCATTTCTCCGCCTCTTATTGAAATCAAAAGGAGGCTGGGGTGGATTGTGTGGTAACCCAAGATTCTCGGGAGCTCTCTTCCACAAAATCCACCGCACTCCCAATGAAATCAATAGGAGGCAGATTCGATGCCGGAAACCACTGATTTCAGCAGTTTCCTCATTCAGAATATGGGAAAATAGTGGGAGATATGGGAGATAATTATACATTGGGGAACAGTGTGAACTACATCTTATAGTGGTCTCTTATAGTATAAGACCGATGTAGTTCACATTGTGTAAATGCATGGTGCTTTGTGTAAGTGTAAGCTGCTTTGTGTACTGTGTAATGATTACACACAAAGCACCTTACACTTACACAGTATTGTGTGTATGGTGTGTGTACTGTTTTTACATTATTAACCTTTTTTACACCAGCAGGTTGTCTTGCAGGCTCTCTTGGCTCTCTGCCTCTTGCCTCTCTGCCTCCTAGGCTTCTGTCCTGCGCTTGCTGCACCTGCCCACTGATGACGTCAGCAAGCGCCGGACACACATAATACGCTGCTATGGACGAGCAGCCACGCTGCTATGGACTGTGAAGTGTTCCCCCCCTCCCCCCCCCCCCCCGCTTCCCCTGCCCCTTAGGCCCCAGATGGATGATGCAATCACATCTGCACATGGCCGCAGGCATTAAGTTTGAAACGCACATCCATAACGGCCTGCGTTCAAGCTGAATAGCACTGCTGCAGACGGTAGCGCGGCTTCTCAGCGGCTAAAGCCATCGGAAATATTTCTAAAGCCATCTGAAATATGTATTTTCCGATGGCTTTAGGTGACCCTTGTGTTTTGGTCATTCGACCCCCACCGGGGTCGCGACCCACAGGTTGAGAACTGCTGAACTAAAGTGAGGCAACTACAAGTTGATGCTTCTCCTTCCCTCCCTCTCTCTCTCTCTCTCTCTACTCTCTCTAAAATCAACAAGTAAAATATTTTTGTAAAGTAGAATACAATTGTGGAATACAACTAAAGCTGGTCTGAGAAAAATATATAGCCTTAGAGGCATATATAAAAAGAAAAACTGAAAAATCAATCTAAAAATCCTTCTCAAGAAGCTAAAGAAGAAACATCAAATTAAGCTCAAGGAAAGTAGAAGGGAAATAATAAAGATTAAAGACAACTTAATAATAAAAACTCAATAGAGATGATCAAAAGCAAAAGTTGATTATTTGAAAAGACTGAATTTGCCCTGGCTAGATAGCTCGGTTGATTAGAGCATCGCCCGAAGTGCAGAGGTTGCTGGTTTGACCACTAGTCAGAACACAGAAAGGTACAGATCTATGTTCCTCTCTCTATCTCTCTCCCTTTATCTCCCTCTAAAATCAATAAAATAAACATTAAAAAAACAATTTTTTAAAAACTAAATTTATAAAACTCCTCAAAAGATTAGTCAATAAAAAACATATTGAAAGAAGACTCAGATAACATATAGAATAGGAGGCAATCACTATGAGTCCTACATAGAGTCATTATTATAAAATTGTTCATTCTTAAATTGATCTATTATAGATACAATTCAATCTCAATCCAAAATTTCACATATATGGTAATGACAAACAGGTTTTATAATATATACTGAAATGCAAAGAATTGTCATAATAACTTCAAAGAAGCAGAAAAAAGTAGAAATACACTGCTCACAAAAAATCAGGGAATATTTTATTACTTCATATTCATTTTGAAATATCCCCTAATTTTTGTGAGCAGTATATTTACTCTGTTGGATATCAAGGCATACTGTAAGGTAAAGTAGCCAGAACATATAGAAGCCCCATAAGAATGCATATTATTGAATTAAATGGATTCTACATATTTAAAGAAAGGTCAAAATCTATGATAATCAGAATTCAGGATAGTGGTTACCTTTAGAGAGGAGTAAAGGGACAATTACTGGGAGGAAACAAAAGAAGATGCTCCTAAGATGTTGATAATATTCCTCTTTTTCAATTTCAGTGATGGTTACATAAGTATGGTCACTTTTGTACACATGATTTTGTACTTCTCTGTATATATATTATATATAAACGAAGTAAAGTTTTAATGTGGGTCAGAACAAGGGGATTGGTGGTGGAAATGAAGATGAACTATTTTTATTTATTTATTTTTTTTTACAGAGACAGAGAGAGAGAGTCAGAGGAATAGACAGGGACAGACAGACAGGAATGGAGACAGATGAGAAGCATCAATCATTAGTTTTTCATTGCGCGTTGCGACTTCTTAGTTGTTCATTGATTGCTTTCTCATATGTGCCTTGACCACGGGCCTTCAGCAGACTGAGTAACCCCTTGCTGGAGCCAGCGACCCTGGGTCCAAGCTGGTGAGCTTTTTGCTCAAGCCAGATGAGCCTGCGCTCAAGCTGGCGACCTCCGGGTCTTGAACCTGGGTCCTTCCACATCCCAGTCCAACGCTCTATCCACTGCGCCACTGCCTGGTCAGGCAAGATGAACTATTTTTAAATTGCAGGACATTATATCTGATATATAGTAATAAGGGACACAAAATAAATAGAAGATCAGGATTACTTCAAAACACATACAGTTTATGTTTCACATTCCATGTAAAAGAAGCTTCACATTTTGAATCTCAGAATGTCTATACTATAGATCTGATAAGTCAGTTTGAAATATATAATATTTATTCCTATTCTGCTTCTTAACCAGATCTCCAAGAACAAGTATTACATGTTTGAAGAAATCCTATTTGTTAATCCAAGTGTGTGTTTATTTTTTAATGAATTAGTCTCTCACTGAGCAGTTCTTTCTCAAGTAAATTTCAAAATTTCGTTTTTTCATGATAGTGGAAATAGATAAGCCACGAGTTTTTCACTATGCCATTCTTTTTGCTTTCGTACACAATCCATGCCATGTCAGAAATACACATTTCAAAAATCGTCACTTACCTATTTACTTTTCATATTTATTCTCTTTGGATACAATAAATTTTTTAAATGCCTTAAGTTCTGGGTTTTATACTATGTTCTGCTGTTGTAAGTTGAAGAGCTGATTGGTACTAAAAGCTTTTGCTAGTATCTATAAAAAGCATTGTTTTTACACCAAATCTTTTCAGACTTACATTGTTAATATAGTACTCTCATATTTTCCAAATGGAAGAGCACAGAATTACTATTTTTGGCAATGGTCTATAACTAAACCCTTGTAAATCCATCTGATAACAACCAGTTAAGAGATAACCACTATTTGGAACACCACTATCTAATATAGCCTAATACCCACTCTCCCTGCACCTTGAGAAAAATGCAGCTTGGGAAATGTTCATCAGCTGATTTCAATATCACTGCATATCACTTACTGACTGGCAACACAGAAATTATGCAGATTCCTTTCTGAAGAAATTATAAAAGAAAATGTAAAGGTAGCACCCAAAAGACCTGATAAAGAACTTTCCACATGACTCAAACAATAAGGCTGTCTATTGCAGAAATTTTGAATAATGCTTCTCCAATTTTTATGCAAGTCAAAGGAAAGGGATTAATTCTTTAATCCAAGGATAAAACCTAGCATAACTCCTAGTTTTAGGTTATATATTTTATTAATAAAAATTGAGATTCCCAGTCAAGATGGTGGCATAAGTAAATGCAGCACTCAGAACCTCCCACAACAATATCAAGACTATCACTAAATTACAGAACAACCATCATTAAGATGGCTGAAATCTAGCTGAATAAAAGTCCTATAACTAAGGATATAAAGAAGAGGCCACATAGAGACTTGTAGGAGGAGCAAAGTCTCTGAACAGGCTGGTCCCACCCCCAAGTGTGGCAGTTAAAAATTGGGAGTGATATCTCAGCTACAAAGGTCCCCCCCTAAAGAGTGACAGTCTGGCCCCACATCATAATCCCCAGCCCAGGGTTCTAGTGTCAGGAAAAGAAGTCCCCATAAATTCTGGCTGTAAAAACCAGCAGAGATTGAGGCTGAATGACATGAATGGCCCTGGAGGACCAAAGCATTTCTCTTAAAGGGCCTGCGCAAGGACTTACTCGGACTCATTCACTCACTCCAATGCTGGGGCAGCAGCCCAAAGGGCATCAGGAACATACAGGGAGGAACTGAATTGTCCAGCTTCAGACTGAATGAGAACTAAAGGGACAGTCCCTCCCAGACAGAAGTGCTGGTAGAGGCCATTGTTCCTTTGCTGAGCCCACCACACACAGGGCCTGTAGGCAGGTGCCATATCTGAGTCTCCATCATTGTGGATAACACTGTTAGCCCTGCCCTGGTGATTCCTTGAGTTGCCCACCCTGCCCAATTTGCAGGGTCCACCCAAGTCCTTTCCAGTGACTTTTCCATATAAATGGCCTTTCTTGGCTCATGCTTCAGACTTTCCTAAAATCTCTCAAAACAAGTAGCATCTGGCCACTGTATGCCCCATACCTCTTGCTAAGTAGCCCCAGGCCTAGCACTAGCAGCAGCCAACCTTGGTTTGCACCTAGGCCTCTCCAAGCCCAGCACAAGTAGCAGCCACCTCCAGATGAGAGCACAGACTGTAGCTGACCTTGGACTGCTCCTCCTAGGAGATCCCAGAGTCAGTGCACCTACTGAAAGCTGCAGACCACACTGGATTACAACCCTACCACCATACAAGGGACACACTCAGGGGGCAGACTCAGCAGGCACCAGAGCCCCACCGAAGGAAGTCCTGCTCCATGGGATCAGCCCCTGCACAGCAGCTCCTCACTGTAGTCACAGCCAGTCCTATCAGCTGATCAGCACAGGGGATGGGGGTGGGGGGTCAATCCCTCCCAGTGGCATGCCAACAGTAATCAAGGCTAAACTATATACAACAAGACAGTGCACACAGCCCACACAGGTGGCGCACCTGGGTGCCAACCTTGGGTGACCAGAGAGGCTATGTTCCTGGGCCCTTATAGGTACTACATAAGGACATTCTACTAAGTCCGGGAGATGTAGTATTTCTATGTACTACATAGAAACAAACACAAGAAAGCAGTCAAAATGAGGAAACAAACGAAACAGGTTCCAAATAAAAAAAAAAAAAACCAAAAAAAACCACAAGAGAAATCTCCAGGAAAAAAAACTAAATGAAATGGAAACAATCAAACAACCAGATACAGAGTTCAAAACACTGGTTATAAGAATATTCAATTAACTTAATGAGAATTTCAACAGCATGAAAAAGAACATGAAAACCATTTTTTAAAAGTCAGAAATGAAAGATACACTAACTGAAACAAAGAATAAATTATAGGGTATCAATAATAGAGTAGATGAAGAAGAAAATTAAATCAACAATTAAGAAAGATAAGCAGAAAATACCCAATCGAAACAGCAAAAAAAAAAGGGGAGGAATCTATCAATAAAAAGTGAGGATAGCCTGACCAGGTGGTGGTGCAGTTAACAGAGCATCAATCTGGGACGCTGAGGAACCAGGTTCAAAACACTGAGGTTGCTGGCTTGAGTGCAGCCTCACCAGCTTGAGTGTGGGGTTGCTGGCTTGAGCATGGGATGATAGACATGACCCCATGATCACTAGATTAAACTCAAAGGTCACTGGCTTGACTCATGGTCGCTGGCTTAAGCAAGGAGTTACTGGCTCAGCTGGAGGCCCCTGATCAACACATGTATAAGAAGCAACCAATGAACAACTAAAGTGCTGCAACTACAAGTTGATGCTTCTCCTCTCTCTCCCTGCTTGTCTCCCTTTCTGTCTTTCTCTCTCAAAAAAAAAAACCCCAAAACTGTACTAAATACATATCTATCAATAATTACTTTAAATGCAAATGGAGTAAATGCTCCAATCAAAATAAGGCGACTGAATGGGTAACAAAATAAGACCCTTACATATGCTGTCTACAAAAGACTCATTTCAAACAGAAAGACACACCAGACAATAGGCGTGTGTGTGTGTGTGTGTGTGTGTGTGTGTGTGTGTGTGTGTGACAGAGACAGAGAGAGGAACAGACAGGAAGGGAGAGAGATGAGAAGCATCAATTCTTCGTTGTGGCTCCTTAGTTGTTCATTGATTGCTTTCTCATATGTGCCTTGACCAGGGGGCTACAGCAGAGTGAGTGACCTCTTGCTCAAGCCAGTGACCATGGGATCATCTCTATGATCCCACGCTCAAGCCAGCAATCCCGCGCTCAAGTTGGTGAGCCCCTGCTCAAGCCGGTGACCTTGGGGTTTCAAACCTGGATCCTCCATGTCCCAGTCTGACACTCTATCCACTGTGCCACCTCCTGGTCAGGCCTGTCAAAACAGACTTGAAAACAAAGGCTATAACTAGAGACAAAGAAGGATCCAGCAATTCCATTTCTCGTTATTTATTCAAAGAAAACTGAAACTAAATCCAAATGACATATACATCCATTTGTTTTACTGCCATATTATTTACAACAGTCAAAATATGGAAGCAACCTCAGTGTCCATCAATAGATGAATGGATAAAGAAGTAGTGCATACATACAATGGACTATGACTAAGATATAAAAAAGAATGAAATCTTGCCATCTGCAACCATATGTATGGACCCAGGGGATATTATGCTACGTGAAATAAGTCAGATCGAGAAAGACAATGTCAGATGATTTCACTTTTATGTAGAATCTAAAAAACAAAACAATGAACAAGCAGAACAGGAAAAGACTCATAGATACAGAGAACATTTTCACAGTTGCCAGATGGGAAAGGTATTGGGTAGATGGATGAAAAAAAGGTGAAGGGATTTAGAAGTACAAATTGGTAGTTACAGAATAGTCAGAAAGACATAAAGAACAGCATAGGAAATATAGTCCATAACACTGTAATAACTATATTTGGTGTCAGATGGGTACCAGATTTATTGGGGTGATCACTTCATAAGTTATATAAATGTCTAATCACAGAGTTGTACACCTAAAACTAATATAATATTTCATATCAGGTGTAATTTTTTTTAAAATGATCTAAAAATTGATCATATATTTATAATATACCACAATGCCCATAAAAATCAACAGCTGGCTTTTGGCAGCATTTTTTTTTTGCATTTTTTAATTTAGATTGAAGTTTTTGTTTTCTTTCATATTGTATCACACATTGCTCATAAATGGTAGAAACTAAACCATTAGTTAAATTTTTTTGCAAAAAAGCATGAGATTTAGACCCTGACCTCTAACTATCTATCTCTCCAGACATCTTTTTCATTCATTCTTTGTGCTCCAAACAGTACTCTTCCTTACATCTGGAGCACCCCCTATCTTCTTTACTTTCTTCAGAATTCAGGTGAAATATTTCTCCAGGAATTTTACCTTAGGTCAGGTCTTTCTGTTGTATGCTCTCATTTTGCGTTGTTCATCATTAATCACATTGTAATTAAATAATTAATCCCATGATTGATTGGTTTAATATCTGGCTCTCCCTTAGGATGTAAGTGCATTGAGTTTTTACAACTTTATTTGGAGTGCTTTTTACAAGCAGACTCCAAATCAATATCTGTTGATAAATAAATGAGTTTGAAACCCATGTTTACAACTTACTAGGTAAATTTTAAAAGGTCACAAATATTAGCCTTCAGTTTCCATATCTGTGAAACAATGTTAATAAAAAGGCTACCTTATTGAATTGTTGGGATTTATGGCAAATTCTAAACTTTAAAATGTTGTTAAAAAAATGTTAACCTATATTATTCTCAGCAAGAATATTTCACATATTATACCTAATGTCTCTAGCTATATCTTAATAATATTAGCGAAGGTCTTTAAAAATCTAACAGATTATCAAGATACTAATAAATTATAGGACCATCTGACAAAAATTAATAAGTAGTCATTAGTTCCAGTCAGTATCACCCTGTGACAGATTTTAAGCACTGATCTAACAATTGCCAGTTTCATAATAATTGTCTATCTCACAAGAAAGCCTGGCAGGCCTACTGTAATTCATGCTTCAGAAAGAAGCATTTCCTATGGAGTCAGCTTCATGAACAAATACACCAGTTAGAGTGTGGGTCAATATTGAAAAGATGAGCTTCCTCAATTCACTCACAACTACACTTGAATCAATAGACTCATGTAAATCAATAATTTGTTATATTTTCTACATCTACAGACTTTGATCTTTAATTTAAACCTGGCAATAAACAACATACATCTATTTTCCTATGTTCTACACTAATCTAATCATGAATATGGTAAAGGGAAAAAACTATTTCTTCCCTCATCTGTGTAATGAATACAAACCAAATTGTTCATTAACCTATTTTAGGTATCTCTTTCTAATAACTGTCTTCATGAGATTTTTAAAAATTGTATGTAAACAACTAAAAGCAAGATACACAAAGCGGCCTGACCAGGTGGTGACGCAGTGGATAGAGCGTCGGACTGGGATGCGGAAGGACCCAGGTTCGAGACCCCGAGGTCGCCAGCTTGAGCGCGGGCTCATCTGGCTTGAGCAAAAAAAAGCTCACCAGCTTGGACCCAAGGTCGCTGGCTCCAGCAAGGGGTTACTCGGTCTGTTGAAGGCCCACGGTCAAGGCACATATGAGAAAGCAATCAATGAACAACTAAGAAGTCGCAACACGCAACGAGAAACTGATGATTGATGCTTCTCATCTCTCTCTGTTCCTGTCTGTCTGTCCCTGTCTATCTCTGCCTCTGTAAAAAAAAAAAAAAAAAAAAGATTAAAAGATACACAAAGCGTAGTTATTAACCATATGTAATTTTATACCTTGGTTTATCTAATTCTCCTAGATATACCTATAGTATACTAAAAACATATGTGTATGTATGTGTATATGTATATATTGTATGTACATATACTCATCTCACATATATATACATATACACATATGTATATACAGGATGAGGCAAAGTAGGTTTATAGTTGTTTGTATGAAAAATAATACAATTAATAATACAAGAATAACCTGTTTTGCATACTCATAACTATAAACTTCCCCCCATATATTATTGTATTATAAGAATGTAGTGTTTATTACATAGGAGTGTATTCACTCCTAGAAAGTGAGTTCTTCTGAAAGTACTTTTAAATCTATATCCCCAGCACTAGTACAGTGTTTAAATATAACAGGAACTCAGCAAACGTTTGCTAAATGGAATTTACAGTTTCTCTCAATCATAATATTTTTCTGACACCTGACTCACAATTTGCAACAGTCAATCTCTTGGGTTATACATTCCTAGCTCTGAATGAAGACATGCTCTTAATAAAAATACTTTCCTGATATAAAGCCTAGTCTGTTATTTGCTTCAAGAAAATCCAGAGTGTATACAGTGGGGAAGGGGTTAGAATGGTATAAAAGAAAATAAGATTGTCTATAAGCTGATAATTGTTTAATTTTTGATATAGATTCATTATATTATTCTCTCCACTTTTATATATGTTTGAAGATTTCCATAATAAAACTTTTTAACTGAAAAAAGTTATTAATTATCCATATAAATTTAGTATACTGTGCTTTTAAAAAAATATTTTCATCTGGAAATTTCTTCTTCAATACTCATATTCAGGACAACAGAGTAAACAATGGTTACTAACTAGCCCATACTTTGAATTTCTGATGCAAAGTCAATAAGATATTAGCTCTTGCTTTTTACCTACAGTAGTCATGCCCTGATACAGAATTAAAAGAGCCAACATGAGAGTTAATGTGTCAAGTATTAGCTTCAGCCACCTCACTATTTAATCCTACCCACTGCTTCCTTGGTTCAAATTTTAGGAGCTGAAGTGGATGGGTATATTTATCTTCTTCTAGTCCAAAGGCAACATCTTCTTTTTTAAAACAAAAACTCATTTCCCATTAAAAATGACATTTCTAAAAACATTTTAATGACACGAGAAAAATCTCATGATACATTACTAAGTAAAAATAGCCAAGAAAGTGTTCATTTCGGTTTCCAAATTTTATAAAAATTAAAATAAATTTATGGCTAATATGCACATATATATGTTCATGCATACATGATTGTGTGCACATACAGAAAAAATCTAAAAAATATATCAAAATGGTAACAGAATTCTATCATAATAATATATTTTATTTTATTACTTATGTTTATTATATGTTCTAGTGCTCTATATAAGCAAATATTGCTTTTATTTTAGGTAATTTTAAAATCATACTGTTTGATATATGATGTGGTATTCATATACAATACAAAACTACTTAAGACTTCAAGCTTAAGAAAAATTATATTGATTTTTACTAAGGACACTGTGTCTTGCTAATAAAAATTTAAGAATAAAATAACCAGGTACTTCACATTTTTGTATCCATGCATTCTTTTATTCTATTTCATAGGCTATAAATTCCTAATAGGAATCAATTGCTGTATTTATTTGACATATCCATTACTATACCATTAGAGCATAATGTCTTAAATAATAGTAATGACAATAATTAAAACAAAACAATTATACCCTTTCTGATATATTAATGAGTGGAAAAATGATTAGCAGTATGAGTCAGATAGCGCTGCTCTACTGGGAAAAAGAGAACAATTTGGCAAGTTAGCTAAATCAATTAATTGTTTCCATCTGCTGCAAACCAAGCACACAAAAATACTCTCAGCTTCACTTTAATGGAGAAAATGGGACTTTCATTTGGTGTTCATATCATATCAATAGGAAGAACATGCTGAATAAGGCCTTCCGAATGGACTACTTTGAGAGCCAACAAAAGGCCAGAGCTGGAGAATTAAGAAGAGAAAACCTTACAGGGAGTATTCATACTTGGCAGCTACTGGTGATTTGATCAGATCCAGGACAGAACATTCTTGTTTTACTTCTCTGTATTTTCATAAAAATGATTTTTCCATTCCAACACTTACATATGCCTGTGCACGGCAGTGAGAATAGCATTCACTTACTCTCAATACATATGGTATGCATTCAATGACATCATTCACCATTACACTTGCCAAGTCGAACCTCTCCTATAGACCACCAAAACACAGTTTCACAGTCCCAGTGGGGCTGAGAGAGTAGTTCCAAACCAACAGGTCGATCCTGCAGAATGGAGAGGTTATTAATGTTTCATCCCATATATTCCATTCCCTCCCTGTTTCCTAATAAATAAAAACCTTTGTAATCTTGTAATGTATTCAGTTTTTATTAACTCTTTCACTGTTGTTTTTGCACAGTAAAGTGAATATGCTCCTATCACTACAGTGCTCTGGCAGGTGCTGTTTACTGTCTTTTTATGCAAGAGATTAAAGTAAATTTTTATTATGAAAATAGATTAAAATTACTATGTGAGTTGTAAATCATAACTCATGTAACTGATATTTTAATTAATGATTATGAAGTAAAAATCAAAGCAGCTTTTCAATAATATTCTGATTTCTAATTTAAACACCCTACTTGCCTGACCAGGTGGTGGCGCAGTGGATAGAGCGTCGGACTGGGATGCGGAAGGACCCAGGTTCGAGACCCCGAGGTCGCCAGCTTGAGCGCAGGCTCATCTGGCTTGAGCAAAGAGCTCACCAGCTTGGACCCAAGGTCGCTGGCTCCAGCAGGGGGTTACTCGGTCTGCTGAAGGCCCGCGGTCAAGGCACATGTGAGAAAGCAATCAATGAACAACTAAGAAGTCGCAACGCGCAACGAGAAACTGATGATTGATGCTTCTCATCTCTCTCCGTTCCTGTCTGTCTGTCCCTGTCTATCTCTGCCTCTGTAAAAATAAATAAATAAATAAATAAATAAAAAATTAAACACCCTACTTAAGAAAATGATTATATAATGATTCTATTACCTTTACAATTCAAAATAGTTAAGAACCTTGATAATTATTTTCAAAGAGGTATTAAAAATCCTTTTTAATTGTTTTTTAAACCAGTAAAAAAATTGAAAGAAAAGGCAACATTATTCACAAAAAAATTATGTTGTTTCCATTGGTCTATATATACAATCACACATGTAAGTATGGGAAAACTAAAAAAAATACTGGTGAAAGATTTCAGGTGTGGTCTTGCTTCACAACATGTCAGTTAGAGAGGTAGTTTAGCAAATAGCAGCACTCTTCGCACGAACTGTTCAGGGTTTTAAAGCAGATGCCAAGAAACCTAATCTTTGAGTAATAAAACAAAGTAGAACACTCTTCTGAAAAGCCTCACTATCTCTTCGTTTAACACTTTTCACTAGAGGCTACGACACAGGTTAGCCACTCTATCTGATATATGTTGTGAGGTATGAAATTTTCTAAATTATAAAATAATCAGGCATTACATAAACTTATTACATCCCTTTTATAAAAATGAAGAGTAATATATTTCCATTTACAAGAAAATAATAGTGAACTCATGTGATTTAGAAAAGTGATGATTTTTATTACCCCTATTTTAATGTAAATAAACTAATATGGCAATGCTATGAACTTTTGAGACATAAGCATGTCTCCTAGATATTGTGATACTACTTAAGAATTATTTAAGCATTTCGGCCCTGGCCGGTTGGCTCAGTGGTAGAGCGTCGGCCTGGCGTGCAGGGGACCTGGGTTCGATTCCCGGCCAGGACACATAGGAGAAGCGCCCATTTGCTTCTCCACCCCCACCCCCTCCTTCCTCTCTGTCTCTCTCTTCCCCTCCCACAGCCAAGGCTCCATTGGAGCAGAGATGGCCCAGGCGCTGGGGATGGCTCCTTGGCCTCTGCCCCAGCGCTAGAGTGACTCTGGTCGCAGCAGAGCGACGCCCCGGAGGGGCAGAGCATCGCCCCCTGGTGGGCAGAGCGTGTCCCTTGGTGGGCGTGCTGGGTGGATCCCGGTCGGGCGCATGCGGGAGTCTGTCTGACTGTCTCTCCCCGTTTCCAGCTTCGGAAAAATACAAAAAAAAAAAAAAGAATTATTTAAGCATTTCAAAACCAAAATCTATTTCAAAATGTAAGACACAAGAATGGCTCTGAAAAATCAATGATTAAATTGTAAAATGCATGCCATGCTCCAAAATATTAGTTTTCATATACAGTATTACCAATAATACTCACTGTAACTCACTACTCTTAATGAATAGATAATACTCACTACACCCCATTTTATAGTTGAGGAACTAGAACTCAGAGACAGTAAATATCTTGCACCAGCTACACAACTAGTAAGTGGCAGAGCTAGGTATTCAAACCTAGTGTTTCTGACTCTAAAGCTTTCTTCTATATCACACTGACCAAATCTAAAGAGACTTACAATAAAAGGATACAGCTCAAATCCTCTAAGACAGGGGTCTCCAAACTGCGGGCCATGGGCCGAGCCATTTATCTGGCCCCGCCGCACTTCCGGAAGGGGCACCTCTTTCATTGGTGGTCAGTGAGAGGAGCACATTGACCATCTCATTAGCCAAAAGCAGGCCAATAGTTACCATTGAAATACTGGTCTGTTTGTTGATTTAATTTACTTGTTCTTTATTTTAAATATTGTATTTGTTCCCATTTTGTTTTTTTACTTTAAAATAAGATATGTGCAGTGCGCATAGGGATTTGTTCATAGTTTTTTTTATAGTCTGGCCCTCCAACAGTCTGAGGGACAGTGAACTGGACCCCTGTGTAAAAAGTTTGGGGACCCCTGCTCTAAGAACTAGTTAGCAGAGAAGATTGAGACTAGAACTACAGTTTTTATAATATGAAAGTAAACAGGATAAAAGCAGAAATCTTCTAGCATTCTTTGACAGCCAGACATAAGAATAAATTTATTTTTTATAAGATTTTTTTATTTATTCATTATAGAGAGGGGAGAGAGAGTGAAAGAGAGAGAGAGAGAAGGGGGGAGGAGCAGGAAGCATCAACTCCCATATGTGCCTTGACCAGGCAAGGCCAGGGTTCTGAACCGGCAACCTCAGCGTTTCCAGGTTGACGCTTTTTCCACTGCGCCACCACAGGTCAGGCCAAGAATAAATTTATTAACTAAGATCAAAGATATATACTATTTGGTTAAAATACATTTAACTCAAACTACTCCCTAATTCCCATGTTTAGTGGACTCCCTGATTTATTCAACTTCTAAAATTCTGTCATTCTATTTGCATCCAGTGTTTGAGGACAACAGTCCCCTAAAACTAAGAGCTAAAATTATCTTCCCAAAGATAAAATTGATGGGTCTGAAATATTAAAACTAGTGTAAATAAGTAGTTAAAGAATTTCTTTCAATCAGATTTTGCCCAACTACAGGCAAAGAAGAGAATCATTAAAGACATGGTATACCTCAACAAAATAAGCAATCTAAAGAAAAAAAATCCACAAAAAATAGTCAAGTACCCCACCCTTCCATATTCCCCAAAGAGGATTAGAAACAGAGAACCCTAGGCAGAGCCTAGGGGTACATAATCTTAGCCAGTGAACTTCCTGTTGGGTCCAAGCTATCTACAAGACTACCTTTGTGGGAAGAAAACTCTTAGAGGCTACAGAATATGTCATTTCAAGTTTCAAGAAATTCCCTTCCTGAAGAAGACAAGATGGCGCTGGAGTAGGTGGACATACCAACTCCCACCTCCCAGAACCAAAGTGGATTACAAACTAATTTTAAGAACTATCATCTGGAAAAACCAACTTTGGACTAAACTAAGAGGACTCTTCAACCAGGGAACACTGAAGAAGCCACACAGAGACTGGTAGGAAAAGCAGAAACGTGGGGAGGGCTGCCCAGCTCCCCAGAGTGAACGGCAGCCGGGAGAGACTCATGTGGCGGGAAGTGAGTTTAGCAGAGAGGGGAGGGTCCTGAATGCGGGAAGTGAGTTTAGCAGAGAGGGGAGGGTCCTGAATCCCAGGAACAAAGCCCCAGCCTGCAGCCCCAGAGCCTAGAAGAGGTGTATGGACAGTATTTAGCTGGAAACAAGACAGGATACTGTTTGTGAGAAAAAGACTGATTTCTCAGATCCAGGATTCTGCTTAAAGGGACCGCACAGAACACCTCTCTCACAACCACTCACCCGGGGCTCCGGGGGACAGGGAGAGAGGAGAGTACCAGAGTTTCAGGAAAAGAGTGTAATCTAGGAGGGACAGGGAGAAACATTTTGGGAGACAGCCACCCTAACCCCTGGGATGAGTCACTCCCCAAATCTGAAGTGAATATTTCCCCTGGAAACAGCAATACCAGCAAAGGGAAGCAGGAGAGCAGCCAAACAAGCTCTCCTGCGGCACTCAGAGCAGAGTCGCTTAGAAGGAGCAGCTTTCGGGGCTACAGTAGTGAGTGTTAGGATCTGAGCTGCAGCGCCCACACCCACACGGCTGGGGGCTCGCCCGAGGGCGAACGGTGGCTGGCCGCGGAAGCACCATTCTGTCGGCAGGGGCGGAAGCCGGCTGGCCACCACTGGACCCAAGTGTGAGCTCAGTCTTGCCTGGCTGGGGAGGGGGGGCGTACAAAAGTGGTCAAGCCCAGCTGCGGGCCACTTGTAATCCAGCCAGAAAAAGAAGGGTGGGAACCCTGGAAGGGGTGGAGACAGGCCCTTGAGCAAGGGCGCAAGAGCACAGCCTTAGCCAGCCCGTGGAACAGAGGCTTGTGGCCTGACTTGGGAGCCGGCTCCTCCTGCAGGGGTGGAGCCAAAAGCCCAGAACAGGCGAAGACCCACTACTGAGCGTGGGCACGCAGTCCCGCCTGGCCTGTGGAGCCAAAGCTTTCAGCCGTCCCACGAGCAGGCTCCTCCTGTGAGGTGGAAGCCCGGAAACAGGCGGAGACCCGCAGCTGAGCAAAGGTGCTGCCACTGACCTCAGGACTGAGCATAAAGCCACCCACGGGGGCAAGGCAAAGGCCAAGGCAACCGAGGCTTATACACCCGAGCACGTGATTGCAGCCACCCCCCCCTCCCCCGTGAAGGAAAGGTGGAAACCACAGCAACAGCCCCAGTGGGAAGGCACAGGCAACGCCCATACCCAATCACCCTAGGCAACAACAGCAGAGGGGGTGGCAGGCCTGCAGACAGACCATGCCCAGGGAACAGAGGCCACACCCAGTGGGCTCCAGTGGCCAAGACCTTCTTTTACACAGAGAAGATGAGAAGGCAGAGAAATGCAACACAAATGAGTCAAGAGAAATCCCAAGAAAAAGACCTGAATGAAACAGATATAACCAAATTACCAGATACAGAGTTTAAAATAACAATTATTAGGATGCTCAAAGATATTAGAACACTAGATGGTCATTACGAACGTCTAAATAAAGAGATAGCAGATATAAGGACAGACATTGAAATAATAAAAAAGAATCAGTCAGAGATGACATATACAATATCAGAAATGAAGAACACAATGGAAGAAATTAAAAGCAGGATAGATGAAGCTGAGAATTGAATAAGTCAGTTAGAGGACACAATAAATAAAGGCATGGAGCAGAGCAGAAAAAAGAAAAAAGACTCAAAAAGTCTGAGAAAACTCTAAGAGAGCTATGTGACAACATGAAGAGAAATAACATCCGCATCATAGGGGTTCCTGAAGAAGAAAAAAAAGAATCAGAAATAGAGACTTTGTTCAAGCATATCATAGCTGAAAACTTCCATCAATTAAGGCAAGAAAACATCTCACATGTTCAGGAAGCAAAGAGAACTCCATTAAAGAGAAACCCAAAGAAATCTACACAAAAACACATCATAATTAAAATACCAAAGCAAAGTGATAAAAAGAAAATATTAAAAGCTGCTAGAGAAAAAAAGACTATCACCTACAAAGGAGCCCCCATAAGGATGACTTCCGACTTCTCAACACAAACACTTGAGGTCAGAAGGGAATGGCAAGAAATATGCAAAATAATGCAGAACAAGAACCTACAACCAAGACTACTTTATCCAACAAAGCTATCATTTAAAATTGAAGAAGAAATAAAAAGCTTTCCAGACAAAAAAAATTTCAAGGAATTCACTACAACCAAACCAAGGCTGCAAGAAATGCTAAGGGGCCTGTTGTAAACAGATCAAAGTAAAAAAGGAATATAGTAAAAGAGGAATACAATTTTAAAGAATAAAATGGCAATAAACAATTACATATCAATAATAACCTTAAACATAAATGGATTAAATGATCCGATCAAAAGACATAGGGTAGATGCGTGGATAAGAAAACAGGACCCAGCCTGACCTGTGGTGGCACAGTGGATAAAGCATCGACCTGGAAATGCTGAGGTCGCCGGTTCGAAACCCTGGGCTTGCCTGGTCAAGACACATATGGGAGTTGATGCTTCCAGCTCCTCCCCCCTTCTCTCTCTCTGTCTCTCCCTCTCCTCTCTAAAAAATGAATAAATTAAAAAAAAAAAAAACAGGACCCATATATATGCTGTCTACAAGAGACACATCTTTTAAAAAAGATGCACAAAGACTGAAGATAAATGGATGGAAAAAAATATTTCATGCAAATGGAAATGAAAAAAAAGCTGGGGTAGCAATATTTATATCAGACAAAATGGACTTTAAAACAAAGTCCATAGTAAGAGATAAAGAAGGTCACTACATAATAATAAAGGGAGCAATCCAACAGGAAGATATAACCATTATAAATATCTATGCACCTAATATAGGAGCACCTAAATATATAAAGCTGACTTTGATGGATTTAAAGGGCGAGATCAACAGCAATACTATAATAGTAGGGGATTTCAATACCCCACTAACATCACTAGATAAATCCTCAAGAAATAAAATTAACAAAGAAACAGCAGACTTAAAGGACATACTAGATCAACTCGATTTAATAGATATCTTCAGAACCTTTCACCCTAAAGCAGCAGAATATGCATTCTTTTCAAGTGCTCATGGTACATTCTCTAGAATAGACCACATGTTAGGGCACAAAAGCGGTCTCAACAAATTTAAGAAGATTGAAATCATATCTAGCACTTTCTCTGATCACAATAGCATAAAACTAGAAATCAACCACAGCAGAAAAACTGAAAAAAACTCAAACACATGGAAACTAAATAGCACGTTATTAAATAACGGATAGGTAAACAATGAGATCAAAGAAGAAATTTAAAAATCCTAGAAACGAACGATAATGAGCATACATCAACTCAAAATTTATGGAACACAACAAAAGCAGTCTTGAGAGGGAAGTTCATAGCATTACAGGCATACCTCAAGAGGCTAGAAGAAGCTCAAATAAACAACTTGAACCTACATCTAAAAAAACTAGAAAAAAAACAGCAAGTAAAGCCCAGAGTAGTAGAAGGAAGAAATAATAAAGATCAGAGCAGAAATAAATGACATAGAGGCTAAAGAAACAATACAGAGGATCAATGAAACCAGGAGCTGGTTCTTAGAAAAGGTAAACAAGATCGATGAACCTTTAACTAGACTCACCAAGAAAAAAAGAGAGAGGACTCAAATAAATAAAATTAAAAACGAGAGTGGAGAAATAACAACTGACACAACAGAAATACAAAATATTGTAAGAAAATACTATGAAGAATTGTACGCCAAAAAACTAGACAACCTAGATGAAATGGACAAATTCCCTGAAACATATAATGTTCCAAAAATTTATCTGGAAGAATCAGAAAACCTAAACAGACCAATTACAACAAATGAGATTGAAACAGTTATCAAAAAGCTCCCAAAAAAGAAAAGTCCTGGGCCTGATGGCTTCACAAGTGAATTCTACCAAATATTCAAAGAAGAACTAACTCCTATCCTTCTCAAGCTATTTCAAAAAATTCAAGAGGAAGGAAGACTTCCAAACTCCTTTTATGAGGTTAGCATAATTCTGATTCCAAAACCAGGCAAAGACAACACAAACAAAGAAAATTATAAGCCAATATCCCTGATGAATTTAGAAGCTAAGATCCTCAACAAAATATTAGTAAACCGGATCCAGCAATATATGAAAATAATCATACACCAGGATCAAGTGGGATTTATTCTGGGGAGGCAAGGCTGGTACAATATTCGCAAATCAATCAATGTGATTCATCACATAAACAAAAGGAAGGAGAAAAACCACATGATAATTTCAATAGATGCAGAAAAAGCATTTGATAAAATCCAGCACCCATTCATGATCAAAACTCTCAGCAAAGAGGGAATACAGGAAACATACCTCAACATGATAAAGGCCATTTATGACAAACCCACAGCCAACATCATACTCAATGGGCAAAAATTAAAAGCAATCCCCTTAAGATCAGGAACAAGGCAGGGTGCCCCCTTTCACCACTCTTATTCAACATAGTTCTGGAAGTCCTAGCCACAGCAATCAGACAAGAAGAAGAAATAAAAGGCATCCAAATTGGAAAAGAAGAAATAAAACTATCATTATTTGCAGATCATATGATATCGTATATAGAAAACCCTAAAGTCGCAGTCAAAAAACTACTAGACCTGATAAATGAATATAGCAAGGGGGCAGGATATAAAATGAATACTCAGAAATCAGAGGCATTTTTATACACTAACAATGAACTGTCAGAAAGAGAAATTAAGGAAGCAATCCCCTTTACCATTGCAACCAAAAAAATAAAGTACCTAGGAATAAATTTAACCAGGAAGATTAAAGACTTGTACTCAGAAAATTATAAAACATTAATAAAAGAAATCAGGGAACATACAAAAAAGTGGAAGAATATACCGTGCTCATGGTTAGGAAGAATAAACATCATTAAAATGTCTATATTACCCAAAGCAATTTATAAATTCAATGCAATACCAATTAAAATACCAATGACTTACTTCAAAGATATAGAACACATATTCCAAAAATTTATATGGAACCAAAAGAGAACACGAATAGCCTCAGCAATCCTGAAAAAGAAGAATAAAGTGGGAGGTATCACACTTCCAAATATCAAGTTATACTACAAGGCCATTGTACTCAAAACAGCCTGGTACTGGCATAAGAACAAGCATATAGATCAATGGAACAGAACTGAGAATTCAGAAGTAAACCCACACCTTTATGGACAACTGATATTTGACAAAGGAGGTAAGAGCATACATTGGAGTAAAGACAGCCTCTTCAACAAATGGTGTTGGGAAAATTGGAAAGCTACCTGCAAAAAAATGAAACTAGACCACCAACTTACACCATTCATAAAAGTCAACTCAAAATGGATAAAAGACTTAAATGTAAGCCGTGAAACCATAAGCATCTTAGAAGAAATCATAGGCAGTAAGCTCTCTGACATTTCTCGCAGCAATATATTTGCCGATTTATCTCCACAGGCAAGTGAAATAAAAGACAGGATAAACAAATGGGACTATATCAAACTAAAAAACTTCTGCACAGCTAAAGACAATAAGAACAGAATAAAAAGACAAACTACACAATGGGAGAATATATTTGACAATACGTCTGATAAGGGGTTAATAACCAAAATTTATAAAGAACTTATAAAACTCAACACCAGGAAGACAAGCAATCCAATCCAAAAATGGGCAAAAGAAATGAATAGACACTTCTCCAAAGAGGACATACAGATGGCCAATAGGCATATGAAAAAATGCTCAACATCACTAACCATTAGAGAAATGCAAATTAAAACCACAATGAGATATCACCTCACACCAGTCAGAATGGTGCTTATCAACAAAACAACACAGAATAAGTGTTGGCCAGGATGTGGAGAAAAGGGAACCCTCCTGCACTGCTGGTAGGAATGCAGACTGGTGCAGCCACTGTGGAAAACAGTATGGAGATTCCTCAAAAAATTAAAAATCTAACTGCCTTTTGACCCAGCTATCCCACTGTTAGGAATATACCCCAAGAACACCATAGCACTGTATGAAAAGAAGAAATGCACCCCCATGTTTATGGCAGCATTGTTCACAATAGCGAATATCTGGAAACAGCCCAAGTGTCCATCAGAGGACGAGTGGATTAAAAAGCTTTGGTACATATATACTATGGAATACTACTCAGCCATAAGAAATGATGACATTGGATCATTTACAACAACATGGTTGAACCTTGATAACATTATACTGAGCGAAATAAGTAAATCAGAAAAAACTAAGAACTATATGATTCCATACATAGGTGGGACATAAAAATGAGACTCAGAGACATGGACAAGGGTGTGGGTGTTACGGGGTGGGAGGGAGGAGAGGGAGGGGAATGGGGGAGGCGAAGGGCACAAAGAAAACCAGTTAGAACAGGGGTCCCCAAACTTTTTACACAGGGGGCCAGTTCACTGTCTCTTAGACCATTGGAGGGCCAGACTATAAAAAAAAACTATGAACAAATCCCTATGCACACTGCACATATCTTATTTTAAAGTAAAAAAACAAAACGGGAACAAATATAACATTTAAAATAAAGAACGAGTAAATTTAAATCAACAAACTGACCAATATTTCAATGGGAACTATGCTACTCTCACTGACCACCAATGAAAGAGGTGCCCCTTCAGGAAGTACGGTGGGGGCCGGATAAATGGCCTCAGGGGGCCGCATGTGGCCCGTGGGCCATAGTTTGGGGACCCCTGAGTTAGAAGGTGACGAAAGACAATTGGACTTTGGGTGATGGGAATGCAGCATAAGCAAATGGCAAAATAACCTAGAACTGTTTTCTCGGAACCTATGTACCCTGATTTATCACCCCATTAAAATTAATTAAAAAAAAAAAGAATTTGTCTCAGGGCTAATTCAGGCAGTTAGAAGAATGGTATAAGGATGCTAATTCTGCTTCTCAGGCCACATCCTGCAAAAGGAGCCCCAAGAAATTGGCGATTTGGCTCTTCTGACTTTGCCAATTGGATTAAAAAAAAAATAGGTCAGGAACACCCTGAAATGGAACTAACAATAGAAGGGCATAAATTTAAAGGACTTTTAGATACTGGAGTTGATGTAGCTGTTATTGCTAAGCTACATTGGCCCACTTATGTAGCAGCCACAGAATTACAAGGTATAGGGAAGAGTAAATCCCCTCAACAAAGTTCTAGTTTTTTACATTGGGAAGATTAAGAAGGTCATTCTGGATTTTTTAAGCCTTACGTGCTCCCTGGATGGCCAGTTAATTTGTGGGGTAGAGATGTTTTGAAAAATACGAGAGCGCTGCTTGTCAGTCCATTGGGACTGACTGGGTTTAGTCAGTACTCAGATGCTTGATCGGGGATTTTGGCCCACTAAGGGACTAGGGAAAGAACAGTGAGGAATTCTCACCCCCATAGAAATGGCATCCAATACCAGAAGGTGTGGATTAGGATATCAAAATTTAGCATAGAGGCCTTGGTAGATCCTGCTACCCCAATAATGCATTGTGCAGACCCAATTACTTGGAAATCAGGTAATCCTGTATGGGTAGACCAATGGCCCCTTTCTCAGGAGAAACTTAGGGCAGCTGCTCAATTGGTACAAGAGCAGCTACAGCTTGGGCACATAGAACCATCTAACAGCCCAGGGAATACACTTTCATATTTTGATCTTGTCGCCTCCTTGATTATCAAGGGGCATAGGCGACCCTCACAGCTTATAGGTTTTGAGCCTCAAAATTATTGTTGTTCCTTTTTTCAAAGGATCAACAACAATGGCTCTGGGAAACTTCCACTAAATGGCAAATCGCTTTTGCAAATCAATTGGCAACTTTATACTGAAACAGTCAACTTAAAATCAGCTCAAAGAGTAGAAATATATGCCATTATCATGGCTTTTCAGCATTCGCCATATTCCTCCTTTAATCTATATACAGACAGCAAATATTTACTTATGGTTGTTTTCACTATAAAAACTGCTGTCTTAGGGACAACTGCTGATGAACTATTTCAGCAGTTCCTCCTTCTTCGAAGACTTGTATGTCAACATAGAGCTCCATGTTTTATAGGACATACTCGAGCTCACTCCATGCTCCCTGGAGCTTTAGCACAAGGGAATGCCCTTGTTGATAAAGCTACCCAAAAGAAAATTATTTGGAGCAACCATGACAGATCGAGCAATTCAATCTCATACTATTCATCACCAGAACGCTGCAGCCCTGTGTAAACAGTTTCAACTTTCTCGGGAAGCAGCACAGCAGTTTGGTAAATCCTGTCCAAGGTGTCCTATACTACAATCTATCCCTTCATTTGGAGTTAACCCTCAAGGACTCCTGCCAGGACAACTTTGGCAAATGGATGTTACTCATATACCTTCATTTGGCAAACAGTCCTATGTCCATGTTACAGTGGATACCTATTCTAGATTTATAGTAATCTCTGTCAGAACAAGAGAGGCTGCTAAGCATGTTATAGCTCATTGTCTGTATGCATTTTTCTATTATTGGATCTCCTAAACTGGTTAAACTGACAATGCTCCTCCATATGTAGCAAAAGCATTTACTGTATTTTGTCAAACCTTTCAAATTATGGGTATCTCTTACAATCGTTAAAGTCAAGGTATTATAAAGTGTACCCAGCAAATATTTTAAGGTCAATTTAAAAAAAATTTAAAAGGGGGGCGTCATATCCTGGAACTCCTACGGGTCTACCATATCATTCTTTTTACTAAAAATTTTTAAATTTCTGCCTGACCAGGCGGTGGCGCAGTGGATAGAGCGTCCGACTGGAATGCAGAGGACCCAGGTTCAAGACCCCATTGTAGCCAGCTTGAGCGCGGGCTCATCTGGTTTGAGCAAAAAGCTCACCAGCTTAGACCCAAGGTTGCTGGCTCGAGCAAGGGGTTACTCGGTCTGCTGAAGACCCGCGGTCAAGGCACATATGAGAAAGCAATCAATGAACAACTAAGGTGTTGCAACATGCAATGAAAAACTAATGATTGATGCTTCTCATCTCTCCATTCCTGTCTGTCTGTCCCTGTCTATCCCTCTCTCTGACTCTCCCTGTCTCTGTAAATAAATAAAGAAAAACATTTAAAAAATGAATGTAAAAAATAAATAAATAAATAAATAAATAAAAATTTCTTTTGAATGCTGATGAACAGGAAATGCCAAATCTTCTGCAAACTTCTACCTTCTTTAATTTGATCCAACTAATAACACTGTTTTGTCTTTTTCTAAATAGCTCCAGATATATGGAAAAGGTTTATATAGGTGGATGGGGATCCTCAAACCCCTCAGCGAGATCTTCTGAGCATGGCCTTCAAGGTACCAAGAGGCAGAAAAAGCCCAATAAAGATCAGGTGAATTACCAGCTTTTAGGATATGCCCTTAAAGGCTCCAACGCCCCAAAGAAGTCTCATAGGAATCCATCTGGGTCCTGCTTCAATAGTAAAAGGAAGTTCATTGAGCTAAAGCCTGCCAGGCTTGCATGCCTTTGCTGTGAGGGAAAGGAACACTGGAAGGTAGGCTTCTCCCTCGCTCCTCTAAGGGAGGGTTCAGTCTCTTCAAGCCCTGCTCCAGCCACCTATGACCTAACCTTGCCCAGAATGCTGGAGTTTGCCACTGAAGGCTGAAGGTGCCCAGGGCCGTCGGCCCCATCTACATTGTGGATGAGCCTAGTGTATTTATTCCAAGAAGCAGGTAAATTGATCTCATTTGCACAAGGGCCACTTAACTATGTCTTGCCTGAATAGTCAGGTTTTTTATTCTTCCCTCAAAGATCTCTGTTGTGGGTGTTGATAGTTCTATTTTCTGCTGTTCAATATATAGTGTTTCCTTTATTCCTCCTACCTCAATGCCCCACTCATATTTCAGGCTGGGACCTACTCCTAATTTAGAGCTCTCTCTTCCTCTTTTGCCAACTTCTATTGTGAATTTACCTTTGCCACCTAGCTTAGTGTATCCCAAGGTTCTCTTTACCACGCCACAGTTGCAGAGCTCCAGGGAAAAGCACCCTGGTCTCATCTCTCCAGGCAGAGGAGAAGAGAAGCTCCATCTCCACACATGCTGCAAATGGCTTTTCCAGTCTACCTGAATCATTACCAACTAGAAGCAGCGGTCATTGGGACTTGGACGTGAGCTGCAAAGTACAGAATGGTGACAACAATTCCAGTGCCATGCGACTTTTCCTGGATGTGGACTTTTTCTGGACTTTTTCTGCTCCTTGTGATAGCTCCTAATGGACTGAACTTGGGTTGGGTTGCATTTGCAGGGATCTGGAATGGTGTTGGTGCCAACTTGGACTTGGTGAACATGTTAAGGACACTATTCTTTTATGGATTCTTGTTGTATTGGCCAAGAGTTTGCTTAAAGGCTTTAATCACAGTAAAAACAAATTAATTAATTTAAAAAAAAAAAAAATATATATATATATATATATATGACCGGATAAAGAAGATGTTGGCACATATACACTATGGTATATTACTCAGTCATAAGAAATGATGACATTGGATCATCTACAACAAAATGGTGGGATCTTGATAACATTATACAGAGTGAAATAAGTAAATCAGAAAAAATCAAGAACTGCATGATTTCATACATTGGTGGGACATAAAAACGAGACTAAGAGACATGGACAAGAGTGTGGTGGTTATGGAGGCGGGAGGGAAGGAGGGAGAGGGAGAGGGGGAGGGGCACGGAGAAAACTAGATAGAAGGTGACGGAGGACAATCTGACTTTGGGTGATGGGTATGCAACATAATTGAATGACAAGATAACCTGGACATGTTTTCTTTGAATATATGTACCCTGATTTATTGATGTCACCCCATTAAAATTAATAAAAATTTATGTATTAAAAAAAAAAAAGAATTTCCCTTCCCAATAGCCAGGTTAACCTAGAGTCCCACAATTCATAAAGTCATTTAATTTTCTTAAATATACTTGTTATATACTTATTAAAACAACATTCTGACTATTCTAATTAGGACCATAGGAAGAAAATGCTTTCAACTCTTTACCTCACCAACAATGCTTCAATACTTCATAGCATGTTAAATGTGAACTCATTAAAAATGGCTATTAAGCAATTTTTCTTTTCTGAAGTTTTCAGGCAAAATTTTTCAAACACTTACTAAGCATCTATAGTATCTCTACTATAAATTATACTCAGCAATAACATTCCTTTTTCTGGTTTCAGCATGGTTATATCATATTCATGAAAATTAAGACTGCTTAAAAATTTCAACTGCACAGGTTTCAGTGAATTAAAATGTTAACTGGTGTGTATATCTTAATAGATACCTATTCTAAGATCACAGATGACAGACTCAAGTTTTTAAGAATGAGCATATAAGATTAAATAACTATTAACACATACATATAAACCAGCCAAACTTATGTTGATGTAACATGTATGGCAGAATTCATCCATCAATTAGGAAGAAAGTAAAGAAGCAACAGTCAAGAATGATGTGCTTTACTCACTAGAGGTTTCTAGGCTCTCATTTGGGAACTAAAAATTAAAAATGATGTTAAAATTGAAGATCATCTAAAAAAGAAGACTAACTCTTCTTGTCCTATGTTAACTAACTTGCCATGTGTCTTGGGAGAAAAAAATTTCTCTGGACCTCAATTTCATTACAAAATAAGGAAAAGCTAATCCAGCTACCCTTAAAGTCCTAAAAATGGTATTCTTATTTTTAAAGGCAATTTTAACACCCTTAATTATCTAATTTCCTAAGCAATAGCAGATCAAAAATAGTCAGAGAGAGGAGGCAGGTGTAAGAAGCAAACCATTGATAATGGTGTTAAGTGGCAGCTGACAAAGAAGGAGGTTGACTGGAATATTTTAACAATCAGATCCAGGAACCCTCACAGTAATTAATCTGAGTCTGTAAGGAAGAGAAGAAAACAGCTCTTCAAAAGTCTTATTTCTCTTCTGGCATTTCAATTTTGTGTTGGTCATTTTACTAAACTAGCCAATGAGAAAAACAGAGAAGTTCAAAGTAAGTTTTATCACTTTCAAGTGTTGACAGTTAAAGCAAATCACATAACAATTTGTGAGCTGATGTTCTACTTAGGACAAATTAAAGAGAAAGTGTATCCTTTGAGTATATCTGTGTTATACACTACTTTACAGTTATAATACTTTATAGTGCTCTAATAGGCAATAAGACAAATTGATTTACAAAAAAATAAAGCAGTTTCTAGAGTTCCAAATGCATGCAGGAGGGGAAAAAATACTAGATTTGAGACCTGGGTTTGAGACCTAAATCTATTCAAAAGCAGCAAATTAAAGACAGAAGACAAGTCACAATCTTTTCAAGGTCAGCTTTTATTTGAATGATTGGAATATAATAATGCTTATCTTGACAAAGTTAAAAGTACTAAATAAACTGATGTCTTTAAAAATGTTTTGTAAAGACTGACCAGGCAGTGGCGCAGTGGATAGAGCGTCAGACTGGAACATGGAGACCCAGGTTCGAGACCCCAAGGTCACCAGCTTGAGCGTGGGTTCACCTGGTTTGAGCAAGGCTCACCAGCTTGGGCCCAAGGTCACTGGCTTGAGCAAGGGGCCACTCAGTCTACTGTAGCGCCGCAGTCAAGGCACATATGAGAAAGAAATCAATGAACAACTAAGGTGCCGCAATGAAGAGTTGATGCTCACTCCCTTCCTATCTGTCCCTATCTGTCCCTCTCTCTGACTCTGTCTCTGTCACACATAAAAAAGGGTTTTATAATTATATAAAAGCCTTTCACAAACTAGTGTCTCATATACAGTATATATCTTCTAAATCTCCACTGTTGGGAGTAATTCATATCAACACTTGACTTGACCTTGAAAAGCTGGAGGTCAACTGCATAGATATGAATGAATATAAAAGTTCCTGACCAACACTGCTGACTCACTCATAAACAAAAGCAATGAGATTATCCAGTTAGATCAAACTATTGACTTCAGGTATTAATGGAGTAGCTGGTGACAGACCAACTCTCTCATCAAATATATTCCCCCAAATCCTAATAATATTTTTTTAAACTGTTTAAAGGCATCAGAGTTGATAAAGCAACTAGAATTAGAGAAGCCAAGATTCCAGGGAGGATAAAGAACAGAGAGGTGAGCTAACATTCTGCTGCCCATCTTTCCCTGGGGGCATTCCTAATGCTGGGCAAAGGTCAAGAGGCTGAAAATCCATCCAGGCTTTTCTCCAGACAAAAGGTTGCTTCTGGAAAACATAGAAACAAGCAGAGACTTTGCTTGTCTCCTGGGGCTAGTAAAACAAAATGAGAAACTTGAGGGGCCAAGATGCAGAGAAGAGAAAGGTGGAGAACTAAGCCTGATACACTGCCAGCTTTCTCCTTAAGACATTTGCCAAATAATGAAGGACTAAGAGACTAAGCAAAAAGCCTTCAAAAGCAGGAAAAAGTTTTCATCAGTCTCAGAATGCTGAGGAGAAAAGAATGAGAGCTCAGAAACCATCAGGGCAAGAAGCCCTGGTGAACACACAGAGCTCTCAGTTGAAAGTTCTAGAAGGCTAGCCTCAGGGTCAATCTATGATTGGATTAAAATAATCAAGCCCTTACTCTATCTACCTAGCAGAGAAAAAAAGAGAACCTCTCCAAAAGAAAACATTATCTGTAGATTCATCAATTTTTATACACAATGTCTACTTTTCAATCAAAATTTACCAGATATGCCAAGAAAGACAAGGCAGATAACCAAAACAAATGAGAATCACAGGTGATTCATAAAACATTAACAAATACAAACTTCTAAAGTACCATGTTCAGCCCTGGCCAGGAGACTCAGTAAATAGAGCCTCGCACTGCATGCTGAGGCTATGGGTTCAGTCCCTGGTCAGGGCACATAAAAGAAGCAACCAATGACTGCACATCTAAATGGAATAACTAAGTGGAACAAGTTGATGTCCTGTTGGGCAGATGTTGGTCAAATAAGTTTGTAAACATGATATATATGTTTGCTCGCTTGTGACTTATAATGGGTGTGGGGGACAGGCTATAAGCAGGCCAGGTTGTTGTAGCCTGAGGTTTGGTTTTGGGTCTAAGCTTTTCCCCACACCCTTGACTGATTGTATGATCTGGGTGGTGCACTATCATGAGAAATCCAATTATGCCTTGGATAAGTGACTTTGTATCGGAGACTTCCTTGTTTGTATATTGGATTAAGGGATTTTGGTTTTCTACACTATAAAGTGGGACAGACCAGGAGCTCAGACACACAGTTCCTGCTATCACAATTGCAGGGGCTCCCCTGATCCCTTGCCCTTCATGGGAAGAGCTGGTTTTCTGCTTTTCCCTTGTCTTCTTTTGTGGTTTGCCTGTCTTGGTGAGACACCAATAAATAGGATGGCCCCCCATCCTCTGAATCCGCCATTTCTTTATCGTCTGCCCGAATCCAATGGGAACCTGCATGTGAATGGTCACGATGACGGCTCCTGGCCTTACAACTGGCGTAGTTTCCGGCAGGATTCAGAGATTGGTATGGAGCCACCACCCTTGATGGGTGGGATAGAGTACTGGTTGCTGCTCTGGCTCCCCATGGCTGTCCTTTTAGGGGCCATGGGCTACATGTTTTTTACTCAAGAGGAAACTGCCCGAGGTCAAAAGCTTCAGCATGAATTACAAACAGAACGGCAGAAAAGGCTGGAACTGGAGCGAGCACTGGAGAAGGAATTACGGGTTCGAGAGTTGCAGTTTACCTTGGAAGCTGAACGTCTTCACCGGCAGTTGTTGGAGAAACAACTGCGGATTCAAGAGCTCAAGTCTCAGCTTCTGGCCAAAAGCCAGCAGCCACAGGAGCCTAAATGGTCACCAAAGGAGCAGCAGCATCCGTGCCGGTGGATCGGCTTTGAGTCAGCGGGAGCAGGCGCTTGCGACTCCTCTTCTGAGGATGAGAAGGCTCAGGCTGAAGCTGCCATACGCACACTGAGAGCCCGACCAGTTGTCGCCAAGAAGGTAAAAACCCAGCAACAAAGAGTCCCTCAGGGGCAGCCACAGCCTCCTGCCCAGGTAATGGAATACTCTGTGGTCCGGCCCTATACCCAGGCAGAGCTGATGGAGTTGGGGGCACAATTTAGGCAGAAACCTACTGAATCCCTGGTAGCCTGGTTACTACGATTATGGGATATAGGGGTGGATGGCATCATGCTCTCCGGAACAGAGATGGAGAAATTGGCCGCCATTACCACACACTCTTCCTTGAGGCAGCGTCTTCAGAACTGCCATGGCAACCCAGGAGACCATACCCTATTAGAATGGGTGATGGCTGCCATTTGTATGGTCTGGCAGAATGCTGGAGAACTGCCGGGGGCAATGAGTCGGTGGCAGTGCTACAGTGAGTTAGTAAAGGTCCTTCGAGAACTAGGTATGAAGAATGCTGTTTTCAACCCTGGGTCTCGTGGGCCAGACGAAGAAGTGTTTACAGCCAAAATGAGGGAATTTGTCCTTGCTAGCGCCCCGTCAGCCCTTTTTGGGTCACTTGTGGCTATCTTGGGCCCCTATGTGGGGCAGCCCATCAATGCAGTTACACAAATGGTAGCAGATTTGGGAGAGCTGGAGGCCGCTCGGGATCATAAAGCAGTGAGGGCTGCTGCCTATGTTTCCCCCCCAACTAACAAGGGAAACGGGCCTGTAAAGGTTACCCGAACGCAGATGTGGGTAGACTTGATTGCGGCTGGAGCAGATAAGGGGAAACTGGATGGCCAGTCTAATAAAATTCTTTTGGAGCTTTGGCGGCAGCTTAAACCAGAACAGAAGTTCCAGCCACTGAGACGAAAGGCCCCAGCAGCTACCAATAAAACTTTTGGTGCGCGCACAGCTTGATTACAAGATTATATGATAGAGACAGCCGAGGGAGAGGGGAACTCCCAAGACCCATTGTACCAGTTTGAATAGGAAAAAGGCCAAGGGACCCGTCTAACAGGGATGGGCGGGGACCGGAGGCCACATGTGGAACTGGCTATCCACTGGTCCCCTTCCAACGTACAATAGGTGTTGGCCTTGGTGGATACAGGTGCAGAATGTTCCCTTCTCTATGGAAACCCAGAGCGGTTTGCTGGGACCCCAGTGGCCATTGACGGTTATGGGGGCCAAACTGTTCAAGTGAAGCCAATAACTATTCCATTGGGGATAGGGAGACTGCCTCCTAAGCCATATAAGGTGTATGTATCTCCTATTCCTGAATATATTTTGGGGGTAGATGTCTTGCAAGGACTGTGGTTGGAAACTACAGCTGGGGAGTTCCGGCTGCGGATCAGGGTTGTGAAGGCAGTATTGCGGGGACATGCATCACATTCCCCTTTGCAATTACCCATCCCTCGGCGTGTGACTAACACCAAGCAGTACCGCCTGCCAGGTGGTTATGAAGAAGTCACAGGGACAATCCTTGAACTAGAAAAGGTGGGGATCATCCGGCCAGCACACAGTCCTTACAACTCCCCAGTATGGCCTGTGCGCAAAGCGGATGGAACCTGGAGAATGACAGTAGATTACAGGGAACTTAATAAAGTTGTTCCCCCTTTGCACGCTGCTGTTCCCTCGATAGCTAACATGATGGATCGGCTAAGCCATGAGTTGGGGACATACCACTTTGTGGCAGACTTGGCCAATGCTTTTTTCTCTATTGATATAGCCGCAGAGAGTCAAGACCAATTTGCCTTCAGTTGGGAAGGGAGACAATGGACCTTTACAGTGTTACCCCAGGGCTATTTGCATAGCCCCACCTTGTGCCATGGGCTGGTGGCTGCTGACCTGGCTAAATGGAAACAGCCAGAGATAGTCCGCATGTACCATTATATTGATGATATTATGCTAACTAGTGATTCTCTTTCAGAATTGGAGCAAGCAGTCCCTACCCTGCTATCCCATTTGAAAGCATGTGGCTGGGCAGTTAACGAGAACAAATTACAAGGACCTGGGTTATCTGTTAAATTCTTGGGAGTTGTCTGGTCGGGTAAGACAAAAGTTATCCCTGACGCAGTTATAGATAAGATTCAAGCATACCCCGTGCCCACTACGGTAAAACAGTTACAGGAATTCTTAGGTTTGTTGGGGTATTGGCGAGCATTTATACCGCATTTGGCTCAGTTACTACGCCCCCTGTACAACCTTATTCGAAAGGGGGTTCGCTGGGATTGGACTGAGCAGGCGCAAGGTTCATTTGCAGCTGCTAAGAGAGCTGTCAAGGTGGCACAGGCCTTGAATGTGTTTGATCCTGCCAGGCCCTGTGAGCTGGATGTTCATGTAACCTCGGAGGGGTTTGGATGGGGCTTGTGGCAGCGGACAGAGCGCCTACGGCAACCTATTGGATTTTGGTCCCAATTGTGGAAAGGTGCTGAAGTTCGTTACTCATTAGTAGAGAAGCAGCTGGCAGCTGTGTATGCTGCCCTCCTGGCAACTGAGAGTATTACAACCACAACACTAGTTACAGTCAAAACAACATACCCTATAGCTGGATGGGTGAGAGATTGGGCAACTAAACCACGTAGTGGTATGGCCCAAATGTCTACCCTGGCCAAGTGGGGTGCCTATCTGCAACAACGCTGTGCTCTTAGCACCAGCCCATTGAGGGCAGAACTGCAGGAGGTCTTGGGTCCAGTCACCTATGCGACCTTAGAGTCAGGTGCAACTGGGGCTCAGGAGGCAGAACCTGAGGTCAGTCCTTACCAGGAGGGGTGGGTGCCCATCCCCGAAGATGCCTGGTATACTGATGGTTCCAGCAGGGGCCAACCTGCCAAATGGACGGCTATCGCCTTCCATCCGGCCACTGAGACTATTTGGATGGACACGGGTACAGGCCAAAGCAGCCAGTGGGCAGAATTAAGAGCTGTTTGGCTAGTTGCCCATAATGAAACTTCACCTCTGGTGATCTGTACTGACAGTTGGGCTGTCTATCGTGGACTGACCCTTTGGATTGCTACTTGGCACATTAACCAGTGGATGGTAATGCACCGTCCATTATGGGGTCAGGCCATGTGGCAGGACTTATGGGAAATAGGACACCAGAAGCAGGTGACAGTATATCATGTCACAGGGCATGCCCCTCTAGCCCATCCTGGGAATGATGAGGCAGATACGTTGGCAAGGGTGCGATGGTTGGAGACTGCACCTGCAGGTGATGTGGCACAGTGGCTCCACCGGCGCCTGCTCCATGCAGGACAGAAAACTATGTGGGCTACGGTTAAGGCTTGGAACTTGCCTGTGTCCTATGCAGAGGTACTTGCAGCCTGTGAGCAATGTGCAGTATGTTCCAAGGAACACCCTCGGAGACCACTGGTGTCACCTGGACAGATCCAGAGGGGTCATGTCCCACTGACACGATGGCAGATAGACATCATTGGACCCTTACCAAAGTCAGAAAGGTACCAGTATGCAGTCACTTGTGTAGATACTGCCACCGGGCTGCTTGCTGCTTACCCCGCTCGTAACCCTGACCAGAGGGCAGTCATACAGGCTCTGGACCGCCTGAGTGCTGCATACAGGCGACCGCTGGTCCTTGAAAGTGACAATGGTACCCACTTCACTGGTTCAACGGTGAGGCAATGGGCTCAAAAGCTGGGGGTGGACTGGAAGTACCATGTTCCCTACCACCCCCAGGCTGCTGGCATCATTGAGCGTTATAATGGACTCTTAAAGCAGGGACTGCGACAGGAGGAGGGCACCGGCTCTCTTACTGGATGGACACGCCGCTTATGGACAGTACTCCGGATTTTGAATGAGCGACCTCGACGGGGAAGCCCAGCTCCAGTAGAGGCCCTCCTGCATCGGACAGCTGCCCCTATTCAGTTGCAGATATGCACTAAGGACATTTTACTCAAGCCAGGTTTCGGACAGCAGGGCAACGTGCTCTTGCCTGCTCCAACAGCCCTTCTTAAAGGACAACGGCTTCAATGGACTTGGCCCTGGACTGTACAGGCCCCCCATCTGAGATGGGTGGCCTTGTTGGCACCATGGGGAAAGGGGTTAGAGGTGGACCTCCAGTTAACTCCTTGGGCAACGAGCACCTGGCCACCTAAGGTAGAAGTGTATTATCCCTTGAGTGCTCAAGGGGACAGCATTTTGAAGGGCACCTTTGTAATTTCTTTATGGCCAATAATGAGTTCCCCTATTTTACTACACATAGAACCAGCAGATGCTGGTGTATTGGCCAATAAGGTTTGGTACGCCCGCTCAGGGCGGCCTCTGGTGCCAGCTACAGTGCTGTCTGCAGACAAAACTCTGGCCTGTATTCTGCCAGAGGGAAAAGATTTGCCTCTCTTGGTGCCACTGACAGCTCTCTCATTTCGCCCATAGTTTTTGATCTGTTAATCCTATTGCTGTAGGTGGTACTATTTCTGTTTATGCAATGTATCCTACTCTTTGTACAGTGACCATCATGGAAGATGCCTGTGGTTTAGATTGTAAAGCGAGCAAAAGGGGTGGAATGTTGGTCAAATAAGTTTGTAAACATGATATATATGTTTGCTCGCTTGTGACTTATAATGGGTGTGGGGGACAGGCTATAAGCAGGCCAGGTTGTTGTAGCCTGAGGTTTGGTTTTGGGTCTAAGCTTTTCCCCACACCCTTGACTAATTGTATGATCTGGGTGGTGCACTATCATGAGAAATCCAATTATGCCTTGGATAAGTGACTTTGTATCGGAGACTTCCTTGTTTGTATATTGGATTAAGGGATTTTGGTTTTCTACACTATAAAGTGGGACAGACCAGGAGCTCAGACACACAGTTCCTGCTATCACAATTGCAGGGGCTCCCCTGATCCCTTGCCCTTCATGGGAAGAGCTGGTTTTCTGCTTTTCCCTTGTCTTCTTTTGTGGTTTGCCTGTCTTGGTGAGACACCAAATAAATAGGATGGCCCCCCATCCTCTGAATCCGCCATTTCTTTATCGTCTGCCCGAATCCAATGGGAACCTGCATGTGAATGGTCACGATGACGGCTCCTGGCCTTACAGCAGATAAAATATATTATGCTCACTTTGTTAAAGATGGCGCTGCCCACGTGGAAACCCATCGCCCAGGTGATATTAATGTGTGTTGGGGGCGGGTTGTGGGCACGCAGGATCCTTGTAGCCTGGGGCTTGGTTTTAGAACTAAGCCTTTCTCACCCTTTTGGATGTGGGGTGGTACAATCCCATCATGCCTCAGATAAGTGACTTTGTATTAGAGACTTCCCTATTTTGTATCTTGGATTAAAGGTTTTGACTTCTGCTCTATAAAGTGGGGCAGACCGGGAGCTTGCTCTCTTGGTTCCTGAGATTAACATTAGAGGAGAGAGCAGAGAGGAGAGCAGAGAGAGGCCACATGGAGGAGGCCAGGAGAAGCAGCCAAGATGGCGGTGTGTTGAATGGCGGAGTGTTGAAGGAGAAGCCAGTTTGTGCAGAGAGAAGGAGATGGGGAACAGAGGTGAATGAGACTGGTGAGGTTAGAAACCTTTGATTCTAGGAAACTCAGATAAGTCAGTAGCTTTGTGAGCACTGAATGAGTGGGTTTTGGAGCCCAGTGTGTGTTTTTACTTGCCCGCCAGGTGCAAACTAGAATTAAAGCTAATAGCCCACCAATTCTTGGCTCCATTGTTTCATTACCATCTGTCCGAATCTAATGCGAACCTGTATGGGCCAGATGCCTGTGATGGTGGCCGTGGATACTGGCTTTACATGTCCCCCTCTCTCTCTCAAATCAATAGAAAATTTTAAAAATAAATAAAGCACCATGATTATTATGTATAAGAAAATGGATCCCACTTACACCATCCACAAAAATAAACTCAAAATAAGTAAAAGATTTAAATTTAAGTCATGAAACCATAAGCATCCTAGAGGAAAACATAGGCAATAAGCTCTCCGACATAACTCACAGCAATATATTTGCTGATTTATCTCCACGCGCAAGGGAAATAAAGGACAGGAATAAACAAATGGGATTATATCGAACTAAAAAGCTTTTGCACAGCTAAAGACAATATGAACAAAATAAAAAGGAAAACCACACAATGGGAGAACATATTTGACAATACATCTGATAAGGGGTTAATAACCAAAATTTATAAAGAACTTTTAAAACTCAACACCAGGAATACAAACAATCCATTCAAAAAATGGGCAAAGGAAATGAATACACACTTCTCCAAAGAGGACATACAGATGGCCAATAGGCATATGAAAAAATGCTCAACATCACTAACCATTAGAGAAATGCAAATTAAAACCACAATGAGATATCACCTCACACCAGTCAGAATGGCGCTCATCAACAAAACAACACAGAATAAGTGTTGGCGAGGACCCAGAGAAAAGGGAACCCTCCTGCACTGCTGGTGGGAATGCAGACTGGTGCAGCCACTGTGGAAAACAGTATGGAGATTCCTCAAAAAATTAAAAATTGAACCGCCTTTTTACCCAGCTGTTGGGCAGATAAAATATATTATGCTCACTTTGTTAAAAATGGCGCTGCCGCCTGACCTGTGGTGGTGCAGTGGATAAAGCGTCGACCTGGAAATGCTGAGGTCGCCGGTTCGAAACCCTGGGCTTGCCTGGTCAAGGCACATATGGGAGTTGATGCTTCCAGCTCCTCCCCCTTCTCTCTCTCTGTCTCTCCTCTCTCTGTCTCTCCTTCTCTCTAAAATGAATAAATAAAAAAAAATAAAATAAAATAAATTTTAAAAAAATTGGCGCTGCCCACGTGGAGGCTGTTGCCCAGGTGATATTAATGTGTGTTGGGGGCTGGCTGTGGGCAGGCAGAATCCTTGTAGCCTGGGGCTTGGTTTTGGGATTAAGCCTTTCCCACCCTTTTTGATGTGGGGTGGTACAATCCCACCATGCCCCAGATAAGTGACTTTGTATTTAGAGACTTCCCTATTTTGTATATTGGATTAAAGGTTTGGATTTCTACACTATAAAATAGGGGCAGAACGGGAGCTTGTGCTCTTGGTTCCTAAGATTAGCATTAGAAGAGAAAGCAGAGAGGAGAGGAGAGTAAGGCCACGTGGAGAAGTCCAGGAGAAGCAACCAAGATGGAGGAGTGCTGAGTGAGAAGCCAGTCAGTGCAGAGTTTGTGCAGGGAGAAGGAAGGAGATGGGGAACAGAGGTGAATAAGTCTGGTGAGCTAGAAACCTTTGATTCTAGGAAACTCGGATAAGTCAGTAGCTTTGTGAGCACTGAATGTGAGTGGGTTTTGGGGCCCAGTGTGTGTTTTTGCTTGCCCGCCGGGTGGAAGCTAGGATTAAAGACTATGGCCCATGTAAAGCCAGGAGCCAAGGCCAGGGCCACTATCAGAGGAGCCCAGCCCATGCAGGTTCGCATTGGATTCGGACAGTCGGTAAAGAAACCATGGAGCCAAAAACTGGTGGGCCATAGTCTTTAATCTAGCTTGCACCCGGCGGGCAAGTAAAAATACACACTGGGCTCCAAAACCCAGTCACATTCAGTGCTCACAAAGCTACTGATTTATCCGAGTTTCCTAGAATCAAAGGTTTCTAGCTCAACAGCCTTATTCTCCTCAGTTCCCCATTTCCTTCCTTATCCCAGATACAAACTCTGTACAAACTGGCATCTCACTCAGTACTCCGCCATCTTGGCTGCTTTTCCTGGCCTTCTCCACGTGGCCTCCTCCCGCTGCTGGCTCTATTCTCTGCTCTCTCATGCTAACCTCAGGAACCAAGAGAGCAAACTCCCTGCTCCGTTCCCATTTTATAGTGTAGAAATCCAAACCCTTAATCCAATATACATAATGGGGAAGTCTCTAATACAAAATCACTTCTATGAGGCATGATAGGATTGTACCACCTCACACCAAAAAGGGTGGGACAGGCTTAATCCCAAAACCAAGCCTCAGGCTACAACAATTCTCAACACACATTAATATCACCTGGGCAACGGCCTCTTTAACAAAGTGAGCATAATACATTTTATCTGCCCAACAGCCCACCAGTTTTTGGCTCCGTTGTTTCTTTGCCGACTGTCCGAATTCAATGCGAACCTGCATGGGCCGGGCTGCTTTGATAGTGGCAGCCCTGGCCATGCCTTTAATTAAAACCACAATGAGATATCACCTCACACTAGTCAGAATGGCGCTCATCAACAAAACAACACAGAATAAGTGCTGGCTGTTGGAATCCATGGGAGTCCAAAAGACCAGAGTAACAGGCTTTATTGAAAGGAAGAAAGGAACCCTGCCGGGCACTTCTCCTGGGGAGAAGAGCATCAGTTACAGACTAGGGGCAAGTAATATAGTGTTTGGGAGAGCCTGAGGGGATACTGAGGCAAAAGTCCTGGTGTGTCCGGAATGCTCCTCCTTGGGGGGCTTCAAGCATGTGGGTGTTGAATCAAAAATCCTGGTATGGCCCTGGCCGGTTGGCTCAGCGGTAGAACGTCGGCCTGGCGTGCGGGGGACCCGGGTTCAATTCCCGGCCAGGGCACATAGGAGAAGCGCCCATTTGCTTCTCCACACCCCCCTCCTTCCTCTCTGTCTCTCTCTTCCCCTCCCGCAGCCAAGGCTCCATTGGAGCAAAGATGGCCCGGGCGCTGGGGATGGCTCCTCGGCCTCTGCCCCAGGTGCTAGAGTGGCTCTGGTCGCGGAAGAGTGATGCCCCGGAGGGGCAGAGCATCGCCCCCTGGTGGGCAGAGCGTCCTCGCCCCTGGTGGGCGTGCTGAGTGGATCCCAGTCGGGCGCATGGGGGAGTCTGTCTGACTGTCTCTCCCCGTTTCCAGCTTCAGAAAAATACAAAAAAAAAAAAAAAAAAAAATCCTGGTATGTCCGGAGCCCCTCCTTGGGGCAGCTTGTCAGCTTTTGGAATTCCTCTGTCTCAGGGTCAATAGTCCAGTAAGGGTGAGGTCTGACAGATAAGCAGAACACCAAGAGGGCAGTTTGGAATTTACATATCTATCACTGGCGAGGACCCAGAGAAAAGGGAACGCTTCTGCATTGCTGGTGGGAATGCAGACTGGTGCAGCCACTGTGGAAAACAGTATGGAGATTCCTCAAAAAGTTAAAAATCGAACCGCCTTTTTACCCAGCCATCCCACTTTTAGGAATATATCCCAAGAACACCACATCAACGAATCAAAAGGAGAAATGCCCCCCCCCTGTTGGGCAGATAAAATGTATTATGCTCACTTTGTTAAAAAATAGGCGCTGCCCACGTGAGGCCGTGGCCCAGGTGATATTAATGTGTGTTGAGAATCCTTGTAGCCTGGGGCTTGGTTTTGGGATTAAGCCTTTCCCACCCATTTTTTTTTTTTTAACAGATGATTGTTTATTTATTTATTTATTTACAGAGACAGGAGAGAGAGTCTGAGATAGGGACAGACAGACAGAAACAGAGAAGGATGTGAAGCATCAATCATCAGTTTTTCGTTGCGACACCTTAGTTGTTCATTGATTACTTTCTCATATGTGCCTTGACCGTGCGCCTTCAGCAGACCAAGTAACCCCTTGCTCGATCCAGCGACCTTGGGTCCAAGCTGATGAGCTTTTCTCAAGCTGGCGACCTTGGGGTCTCGAACCTGGGTATTCCGCATCCCAGTCTGATGCTCTATCCACTGCGCCACCACCTGGTCAGGCTCCCACCCATTTTGATGTGGGGTGGTACAATCCAATCATGCCTCAGAGAAGTGACTCTACTAGAGACTTCCCTATTTTGTATATTGGATTAAGGGTTTGGATTTCTACACTATAAAATAGGGACGGAGCGGGACCTTGCACTCCTGGTTCCTGAGGTTAGCATGAGAGAGCAGAGAGAGTAGAGCCAGCAGCGGAAGGAGGCCACGTGGAGGAGGCCAGGGAAAGCAGCCAAGATGGTGGAGTGCTGAGTGAGATGCCAGTTTGTACAGAGTTTGTATCTGGGATAAGGAAGGAGATGGGGAACTGAGGAGAATAAAGCTGGTGAGCTAGAAACCTTTGATTCTAGGAAACTCAGATAAGTCAGTGGCTTTGTGAGCACTGAATGTGAGTGGGTTTTGGAGCCCAGTGTGTATTTTTTACTTGCCCGCCGGGTGCAAGCTAGAATTAAAGACTATGGCCCATCAGTTCTTGGCTCTGCTGTTTCTTTACCGACTGTCCGAATTCAATGCGAACCTGCATGGGCCAGGCTGCTGTGATAGTGGCCCTGGCCCTGCCTACTGGCTTTACAGGTACCAAAGGCTACAGAATTAATATTAATGTTTTGGGAGGCTTGGAGAACATTTTATTAATTTGGATAAAGGTGTGCAGAGAAATTGTGAGAATAGTCTCTGTACTGTATGGCCCTTGGCATTGTATTGTAAATGCAAGGGGAGGAAAACATGGATTCCCAGACATTCCACACCTGTGGGGAAAGGGGTGAATGGCTAGCCAGGTGCAGGAAGAGAAAAGCCAAAATAAACCTTTTCTTATAGCAATGAGTCATTTGCGGGCATTTGTCCCCACCGAAACTACCTCTCCTATGTAAATGTGTGTGTGACTCTGGACAGAGAGATAGCAGATAAACACTAGATAATATAGGAATGCCTTTAATATGTAAAGAGACATCTTTCTACCATTGTGTTGGCTTGTAAACTTTGTTTTCCCCAAAATAATGTATAGCTTGCAAATTGAACGTGGTCCTATCATGTTAAAGGACATATGACTATAACCAATAGTGGTAAGGGGCTCCTAATTGCAATTTTTGCTTCTGTACCTCCCACTTACAAAACTATAAAAACTAAGTAGAACAAAGGGCCGGCGCACTCTCCCTCAGATTTCTGTCGGAGCTGCCGCCACTTGACCAAGCTAAACAATAAAGCTTTGGTGTGTAAACTATGGACCTTATTTCTGTCTTTCATGTTTTGGGTCCCTCCGAATTTGGATTAACACAGGAAGCAACCAATGAGTAGAACAACAAATTGTAAAGCCAGTAGCCATAGCAGCCTGGCCCATGCAGATTCGCATTAGATTCGGACAGTCGGTAAAGAAACAACAGAGCCAAAAGCTGGTGGGCCAACATCTTTAATCCTAGCTTGCACCCGGCGAGCAAGTAAAAACACACACTGGACTCCAAAACCCACTCATTCAGTGCTCACAAAACTACTGACTTATCCGAGTTTCCTAGAATCAAAGGTTTCTAGCTCACCAGACTTATTCACCTCTGTTCTCCATCTCCTTCCTTCTCCCTGCACAAACTCTGCACAAATTGGCTTCTCCCTCAGCACTCCACCATCTTGGCTGCTTCTCCTGGCCTCCACATGGCCTCTCTCTGCTCTCTGCTGTCTCCTCTAATGTTAATCTCAGGAACTAAGAGAGCAAGCTCCCGCTCTGCCGGCATTTTATAGTGTAGAAATCAAAACCTTTAATCCAATATACAAGGGAATTCTCTAATACAAAGGCACTTATCTGGGGCATGTTGGGATTGCACCACCCCACATCAAAAAGGATGGGAAAGGCTTAGTTCTAAAACCAAGCCCCAGGCTACAAGGATCCTGCCTGCCCACAGCCCGCCCCCAACACACATTAATATCACCTGGGCGAAGGGCCTCCATGTGGGCAGCGCCATCTTTAACAAAGTGAGCATAATATATTTTATCTGCCCAACACACACACACACAAATCAATAAATAAAATATTTTTTAAAAGAATAAAACAGCCTGACCTGTGGTGGTGCAGTGGATAAAGTGTCAACCTGGAAATGCTGAGGTTGCCGGTTTGAAACCCCGGGCTTGCCTGGTCAAGGCACATATGGGAGTTGATGCTTCCAGCTCCTCCCCTCGTCTCTCTCTCTATCTCTCCTCTCTCTCTCTCTCTCTCTCTCTCTCTGTCTCTGTCTCTCCTCTCTAAAATGAATAAATAAATAAATAAAAATTTAAAAAAAAAAAAGAATAAAACAAAACAAATATCAACATGTATGGTGTAAGTAAAATGCAAACTTTAATCACGTTTAAAAAGGAATTCACCCAGTCACAGGAACCAGCTCTGGCCAAACTTTCCAAGAAGCAGTAATAAACTCTATCTTTAGAAATACTTTTATAGAAAAATTTAAGAAGCATTTATGTGATTTATCCTAGGTTAATAACAATTTAGGTAAAGTGAGGGGGAAAGTACAATCATTTAAAATTTCTTATTATTTTCTCATCAGAACAGTAGAGAATTAAGAAGTCTGGCTGATAAAGATAGGAAATTGGAAATCTAACAAGATAAAAGTGTAAGTTTTTATGCCAAACAAAATCACAAAAAAAATTGGAAAAGTTGCCTTTAATCGAAAGTCACAATAAACAAATTACACAGATCATAGTAATATTTAACAAGAAATAAGATAATAATGATCTTGCCCCTTGTTGGGCAGATAAAATGTATTATGCTCACTTTGTTAAAAATTGTGCTGCCCACGTGAAGCCGTCGCCCAGGTGATATTAATGTGTGTTGAGAATCCTTGTAGCCTGGGGGATGGTTTTGGGATTAAGCCTTTCCCATCCTTTTTTGATGTGGGGCGGTACAATCCAATCATACCTCAGAGAAGTGACTTTGTATTAGAGACTTCCCTATTTTGGTATATTGGATTAGAGGTTGTGAAGCTACACTATATAATGGGGACTGAACGATTGCTTGGGCTCTTGGTTCCTGAGATTATCATTAGAAGAGAGAGCAGAGGAGAGCAGAGAAAGGCCACGTGGAGGAGGCCAGGAGAAGCAGCCAGATGGCGGAGTGCTGAGTGAGATGCCAGTTTGTGTAGAGTTTGTATCTGGGATAAGGAAGGAGATGGGGAACAGAGGTGAATAAGTCTGGTGAGCTAGAAACCTTTGATTCTAGGAAACTCGGATAAGTCAGTAGCTTTGTGAGCGCTGAATGTGAGTGGGTTTTGGAGCCCAGTGTGTATTTTTACTTGCCCGCCGGGTGCAAGCTAGAATTAAAGACTATGGCCCATCAGTTTTTGGCTCCGCTGTTTCTTTACCGACTGTCCGAATCCTTTGCGAACCTGTGTGGGCCGGGCGGCTGTGATGGTGGCCCTGGCCTTGGCTCCTGGCTTTACACCCCTCCATTTCTTTTTTTTTTCTTTTTCTTTTTTTTTTTTTTTGTGAGAGGTGGAGAGATAGTGGGACAGACTCCTGGATATGCCCTGACCAGAATTCACCTGAGGCTGATGCTTGAGTGCCAAGCTATTTTTAGTACTTGAGGCTAATGCACTCCAATGGAGCTATCCTCAGCGCCCAGGGCCATGCTTAAACCAATCAAGCCACTGGCTGTGGGAGGGGAAGAGGAAAAGAAAGGGAGGAGGGACAGGTAGCTTCTCCTGTGTGCCCTGACCAGGAATCGAACCCAGGACGTCCATTTGCTGGGCCAATACTCTATCTACTGTGTCACCAGCCAGAGCCACCCCTCCATTTTTTTATTTGTTTAGGTTCCTTATAATTTACTAAAGCCTAAAGTCTGTTGAATCATGGGAGAATGAGAATTTACTGGCCAAACATTGTTTATATAATCATCTCCCTATCCCTTTTGGAAGCCACTATCAATAAAAAACTCTTAAATTGTGGCAGGGAACAATAGAGAGTAATCATAACCTATTATATCAAAACCTAGATTTAGATAAATCAGCCTTCCTAGCGTCATTAGTAAGTCACTTCCCTAAAAGATCTGCTGTAGGAAAATACAAAGTTAATGATGCCATTATTTAATAGTTTTTAATCCTCTCCTATCAATCTACACAGTCATTGTTGAGCGCATTTTCACCATTCAAAATGTACCACAACAGTGGCAGCTATAAAAGTTAGAGCTTTGAGCTTAAGAATAGCCTACCTTTCATATGAAATTTTAATATGTATTAGTGAATTCTCTTCTTTCTTTTCAAAAATATAATTAATTCCCTTAAGCTTCCTCTACCCCACCAAAAGGTGCTCCTTATCAAAAAGCTTTCCCCTACCACCTGTCACACTTCGGAAATCCCCTTTACTGAAGTTACTTCTTTGATGGAAATAGGATTTTCAGAAAGATCCTTTAGTAAGAAAACATAAAATTGGTGAGATTTAACCTGTTAAATAAAAAATATCTTTTCAAATATAAGCACTGATTGATTACTACTATGTGGTAGCCCTGAGCTGAACATTATATTATTTTCACATTTAACCCTCACAGGAAACCTATGAGATAAACGTCATTATTTCCATTTTAGAGAGAAACAGACTCAGGGAGATTTGTTCAAAGTCACATCTGTAAGTAGTAAAGCAGCAAACTGAAGCCAACCTCCACCTGACTCTAGAATGCAAATAGCTAAAATCTTAAAAAGTAGAGACCTAAATAAATCCAATAGAAAACAATATGTTTTAATGATAGTAACAATAAGAGCAATGGCAATACTACCAATGATTTTTTTAACACCAATGATTTTTTATAAAGTGCATAATAAATGCCAACACAGTACACCAAAAGCTTTATATTGATTATCTCGTATTTTCCCACTGTTCCTCTGCCTTCTTAAAATCTGCATGAAGGCAAAATAGTACTTAGTAGAAAAACCTGGAAGAGGAAATCTGTGAAAAAGCAGATTCTGAATAATTTACAATTTTATCAAAATTCATCCTTATTAAAAAGAATTCTAATAGTCTTTGAATTTTTAAAAAGTCATTTTCAAGGGGTGATCAATGAACATGAATAAATAATTTACCCTAAAAAATTAATAATAGTCAATAAATATATGCAAATGTTACCCTCACTAGAAATCAAAGAAACACGAACTGACAAAGAGACCATTCTTTACCTCACAAAATATGAAGTTTTTTTTTTAATTATTGCATTCAGCATTGGCAAAGGCACAGTGAACAAAGCACTCTCATATGCTGATGATGAAAATATAAATTAGTATGACCTTTTCATTGGGCAATTTGGAATTACATATTGTTGGCCACAAAAATTATAACACTCTTTAGCCAAGTAATTCTAATTCTGAAAATTTATACTAAAAAATAAGCATAGGCAAAGATTCATATTAATTTAATGTTGAAATATTGGAAGCAATCTTCATGTTCCCAAATAGAAAAAGTTAAATAAATTAGTCATAATAAAAGTATAATATCTGCATATACTGAAATAGTGTTTAATTATTCCAAGTAATATTTTTCAAAAACTTATATTGCTGCCTGACAGGTGATGTTGCAGTAGACAGAGGAACCACCTGGGACACTGAGAACCCAGGTTCGAAACTCTGACATTGCCAGCTTGAGACAAGCTCTAGCGTGGGGTTCCCAGCTTGAGCATGGGATCATAGACATGATATCATGGTCACTGTCTTGAGCCCAATGGTCGCCGGCTTGAAGCCCGAGGTCGCTGGTTTGAGCAAGCGGTCACTGGCTCGCTCAGCTGGAGCACCCCCCACAAAGCACATATGAGAAGCAAGCAATGAACAATTAAGGTGCCGCAACTACAAGTTTATAGTTATCTCTCCCTTCCTCTCTCTCTCCCAAAAGAAAAAAAAGTCTATTGCTATGAAAAAGTATTCAAGACATAGCAGATGAAAAAAATGTTTAGTGGGCTTATTACTGGGGGATTTACATTATCTGTAATATTTCTTTATACTTAATGTATCTTTTAAATGATCTACCACTCAAATTTGCTGTTACTAAATTTTTTTAATCCAAAATTTTATTTTTATTATTCTCTACTACACATCTCTCAGACAGAAACACATTAACATCTTTTTAAAATGATTAAAAATAGGATCACCCTGGGAAAGGAAAAAAATAGTTAAACAATAAAACACATTTTTCCTTTTATAAATAAAATGTTTAAATAGTCTGGTTATCTAAATTCCATAAGGTTTCAAAGAAAGTGGACATAAATACAACTAGAGTCTGTGCAGGTGCAATGGATACAAGGCAAAATTCATTCTGGTATTCTGCATATTAATTAAAGCCTCATGGGAACATGAATATAAATCTGAAAACCAACAAAATACATATTTAAGAATTAACTGACCTATTAAAACCTTAAAAGTATTTTTATTTAATTAACTTCATAATATAGTACTTACAAACATTTGCATGGCTTTTTAGACTGAAATAAGTCCAATTTAGCAAGCATCTACTGAGAATCTACTATGCTCCACGTACCATTAAGAATTCATCACAAAAATGAGATGGCATAACATGTTTGCACTTACGAGACTGGAATTCTAATGGACAAGTCAAAGCACTAATTACAGAACATTTTCTAGACTTCTTATACTAACACCATGAACCAAGTTGTGAGCTTATTCTTATATCTCTATAAGTAAGGGACATGCACTGTGGGGTGGGATACATTTGCACTCAACTACTAGCTCTGTCATATGATCTTTGTAAAATAGGAACTCTCTGAGATTCAATATCCTCAATCTGAAACACTAGTAGAGATAATAACCACCTCATATTAAGGTTGAAATAAAATAACATACCACATCTGAAACATGGTAAATGTTCAATATATGTTAGATATACTTATTCTAACAAATATCTTTCCCAGATTTAAATTTTTCTTTCCGTAATAAAAATGCAGGTTCCACATCTAGAAATGGCAGAGTAGTTTATATAGATCTTCCCAAAATGAATGTTATAAACAGTGAACAAAGTAAAAGAGTAACTATTTAAAAGAAATTAACCACCAAAATCAGACAGAAGATGGAAAGAAATAAGCCCTTGAAAGAAGAGAACTGCAGTTGCCAAGAACTGTATGTCATGGCTTTTTATCTGAGAATACTCCAAGTCCACACAGTGCAAAAACAGCTAGATCTCAAACAGAAAGCCACAGTCTTACTGGCCTGAGGATTTAGAGTATGAATTTATCTGTTATTAATTTATTGTCTGTAAGCTCTAAATTCACCCTTTAATACCTGCTTTGCAATGAGGCATGGAATTCTCCTTTACAGTCAACATGATATTGAGTTTTCTCAGTAGAGGGCACTAGAGAACCACTGCAGGAGGAAGAAGGTCTCTTGAATTTTTACTGGATGCTGCACAGGATATCAGTGGTGTCACCATGAGGGCATCTGGTGGCTCTCTGCTCTAGCCAAGTGCTAAGAATGTGCAGCCACTTAACAAATTCATAGACCCAACTTGGCCCAGTAGTTACCTTTTTTCCGCATCCCAACAGAGACACTGCACACTCTAGGCCTCCTGACTATGCTGATGCCTCAACTCCTGCTTGCTCCTTCCCCTGGAGGTTTGGTTCCTACAATCTTTCCAGTGCCACATCCCTACCAATGTAGACTACATGTGTTCCAGGCCTCTTGGATGCACTGATACTCCACTTTCTCTGCATTCCCATGTGACTGGTTACCAGTATGAGGTGACGTGAAGACTGCCTGTGCCCAAGAGTTGTTTCATGCTTGCCTAGAAACTGCAGGCCCATTCTGGTCCAGGCAAACTAGAAACTTATCAGCTAACTTGGATAGCCTATCCAATGGGCTACAAGCTACACCTTCTTCAACAAGGTCTCCAGGCTTAGGGAAGGTTCACATTTCCAAATTCGTCCTTTATTGGGTACTCTCCCTAAATTTTAGGCCACTCTAGAGAGTTCACTGAAATCATAGACTCACTGTTATCATAGAATATTAATTCTTTATATTAAACTACGCCTGTTTAAATCACTCTCTTTATTGGACCCAGACAGATACGTTAATTACTACAGGGTGGGGTCCAAGGAAACAGACTCCTAAAGACAGGATTCTGGGAATGATTTGTTTGGGCCCTTGGTTTGAGGTAAGTGTGAGCTCCTTGCCAATAACACAGTAAATCAAACCTGTAGTTGTAATAAAGTGCCAACTAAAGCAAGTGCCTAAGGGGCTCAAGTGGCTGATGCACCTCACAATTATGACAATGACAACTATGAGAACTGTAATGTGAGGGTGAATTCTTTTGAGTGCATTTCAGTGCTTACAGAAAGAGAAATGACAAAATTAACTCTCAATTCAAGTCACAGAATCAGGCACCTGAAACCTGTATAATAATGTTAACCAGTATCACCCCATTAATACCAATTAAAAAATAAAATGATAATGATAAAAATTTAAAAATGTATCTTACTGGCTCTGCCAAAAAAATACCTAATTATCAAACAATACAAATCAAAACCACAATGAGATATCACTTCACATCTGTTAGAATGCCTATTATCAAAAGCAAGTATGTAGGAAAAAGAAACCCTTGTGAACTGCAACGTAAATTGGTGCTGCCACCATAAAAACAGTATGGAGATTCCTCAAAAACTGAAAAATAAATTTAAAAATGAATAAAATACTGTATTTTCCCATGTATCAGACACACCTGAATTTAGGGTCCTGTAATTTGGGGAAAAAAATTACATAAAGCTATTGAACTCAAGTTTAATTCATCATAAAATTTATACAACTCATCACTGTCAAAACTCTCCTCCATTACCTTAGCCTCATCTGTGTCTGATGACGCATCACTATCTTCAACAATGAGCGTAAAAACAAGCATGAAAAAACAAGAAATGCAAGTAAAACAATCTACAACCACTGTATAAGACACACCCAGTTTTTAGACCCACATTTTCCAGAAACAGGTGCATCTTATACAAAGGAAAATACAGTACATTTTAACATAAACAAAGATCAAACTACCGTATGATCCAGCCATTCCACTTCTGGGTATTTATTTGAAGAAAACAAAAATACTAACTTGAGACCGGTATGGCACAGTGGATAGAGCATTGACCTGGGACACTAAGGTCCCAGGTTCAAAATCCCAAGGTCACCAGCTTGAGCATGGGCTCATCTGGCTGGAACGCAGGCTCACCAGCATGAGCATGGAATCACTGACATGATCCCATAGTCACTGGCTTGAGCCCAAAGGTCACTGGCTTGAGCAAGGGGTCACTGGCTCAGCTGGAGCCCCGAGTCAAGGAATCTAAGAGAAGCAACCAATGAACAACTAAAGTGCCACAACTACGAGTTAATGCTTCTCACCTCCCTTCTTGTCTATCTGTGTGTCTGTCTGTCTGCCTCTCTTTATAAAAATAAATAAATAAAATAAAAATAAATAAAATTAAGCACTGGCTGGATAGCTCAGTTGGTTGGAGCATCGTCCTGATGAACAGAGGTTCCTGGTTTGATCCCTGGTCAGGGCACACACAGGAACAGATTGATGATCCTGTCTCTCTCTCCCTACTGTCCTCTCTCACTAAAATCAATAAATAAAAAACTTTTAAATAAATAAAATAAATAAAGTTAAAATTAAAAAACCACACATTTGAAAAAATACTTAGTTGAAAATATAGGTGTACCCCCATGTTCATTACAGGATTGTTTATAATAGCTAAGACATCAAAGTTAACTAAGTACCCATCAATGAATGAATGGATAAAGAAAATACATATACAATGAAATACTATTCAGCCAGTAAAAAAGAATAAGATATTGCCATTTGGAGCAAAATAAATGAACCTTGAGGGCATTATGCTGAGTAAAATAATTCAAAAAAGAAAGAAAAATGCCATATACTTTCACTTATATGTAGAATCTAAAATAATAATAATAGCAAAAATAGCAAAAGCCCGGGAACAGATGGAGACCCACAGCGGAGCGAGGGCATGCAGCCCCACCCAGCCCGCGAAGTCAGGGATTGCAGCCCAGTGAGCGAGTACAGCTCCGCCTGCAGGAGCGGGGCGAAAGTACAGGAACAAGCAAAGACATACAGCTGAGTATAGGTGCGCAGCCCAGCCCGCAGTGCCAAGGCTTGCAGCACTGGCTGTGGCGTGCAGCCCCACCCGCGGTAGTGGGGTGAAGGCTGAGGCCCACGGAGACTTGTAGACTTGAGCATGTGAACACAGCCCCTCCCATAAAGAAGAGGCAGAAACCACAGGACTGTCGCGGGCAGGCACCAGCAACACCCATACCCCAACACTTGAGGCAGCAGCAGAGAGGGTGGTAGGCCTGCAGACAGACCATACTTAGGGAACACAGAGACCACACCCATTGGACTCCAGTGGCCACAACCTTCTTATACACACACAAAATAGGAAGGCAGAGAAATGCAAACCAAATGAATCAAAAAAAATCCCCGGAATAGAACTTGAACTAGTCAGATATAACCAAAATATCAGATGCAGAGTTTAAAATAATGATGGTTAGAATGTTCAAAAATCTTAGAACAACAATAGATAGACATAACAAACACCTAAATAAAAAGATAGGAAGTATAAAAGAGAACATTGAAAGAATAAAAAAGAATCAGTCAGAAATGACAAATTCAACATCAGAAATAAAGACCAAAATGGAAGGAATTAAAAGCAGGATGGATAAAGCTGCAAGCTGAAGGAATTAAAAGCAGATGGATAGACTCAGCAAGTGAGAGGACAAGATAAATGCAAGCACAGAAGCAGAGCAGCAAAAAGAAAATAGACTCAAAAAGTCTGAGGAAACTCTAAGAGAGCTCTATGACAACATGAAGAGAAATAACATCAACATCATAGAGCTTCCTGAAGAAGAGAAAGAAGAAAAAATAGAGACTTTGTTCAATCAAATCATAGCTGAAAACTTCCCTAAACTGATGCAGGAAACAGTCTCAAAAGCTTAAGCACAGAGAATTCCTTTAAAGAGAAACCCAAAGAAATCTACACCAAGACACATCATAATTAAAATAGCAAAGCTAAGAGATAAAGAGAAAATATTAAAAGCTGCTAGAGAAAAAAAGGCTATCACCTACAAAATAGCCCCCAGAAAAATGACATCCGGCCCTGGCCGGTTGGCTCAGCGGTAGAGCGTCGGCCTGGCATGCGGGGGACCTGGGTTCGTTTCCCGGCCGGGGTACATAGGAGAAGCACCCATTTGCTTCTCCACCCTCACCCCCTCATTCCTCTCTGTCTCTCTCTTCCCCTCCCACAGCCAAGGCTCCATTGGAGGAGGGATGGCCCGGGCGCTGGGGATGGCTCCTTGGCCTCTGCCCCAGGCGCTAGAGTGGCTCTGGTCGCGGTAGAGCGATGCCCCGGAGGGACAGAGCATCGTCCCCTGGTGGGCAGAGCGTCACCCCTGGTGGACATGCCGGGTGGATCCCAGTTGGGCGCATGCGGGAGTCTGTCTGTCTCTCCCCGTTTCCAGCTTCAGAAAAATACAAAATAAATAAATAAATAAATAAATAAATAAAAAGAAAAAAAAAATGACATCCAACTTCTCAACAGAAACACTTGAGGCCAGAAGAAAATGGCATGAAATATTCAAAGTAATGCAGAACAAGAGCCTACAACCAAGACTACTTTATCTAACAAAGCTATTGTTTAAAATTGAAGGGGAAATAAAAAGTTTCCCAGACAAAAAAACTTAAGGAATTCATTAAAACCAAAACAATGCAATGTTGAAAGAAATGTTAAGGGGCCTGTTGTAAACAGATCAAAGGGGGGAAAGAATATAGCAAAAGAGGAATACAGCTTTAAAGAATAAAATGAAAAGAAACAACTACATGTCAATAATAACGTTAAATGTAAATGGATTAAATGATCCAATCAAAAGACATAGGGTAGCTGCGTGGATAAGAAAACAGGACACATACATATGCTGTCTACAAGAGACACATCTTAAAACAAAAGATGCACATAGATGGAAGGTAAAAGGATGAAAAAAATATTTCGTGCAAATGGAAATGAAAAGAAAATTGGAGTAGCAATACTTTTATCAGACAAAATGGACTTTAAAACAAAGGCTATACTAAGAGATAAAGAAGGTCACTAACATAATGATAAAGGGAGCAATCCAACAGGAAGATATAACAATTATAAATATATACGCACCTAATATAGAAGCCCCTAAATATATAAAACAGACTTTGATGGATATAAAGGGTGAGATCAACAGCAAAACTATAATAATACGAGATTTCAATACCCCACTAACATCACTAGATAGGTACTCAAGAAAGAAAATTAACAAAGAAACAGCAGACTTGCCTGACCTGGTGGTGGCGCAGTGGATAGAGCGTCGGACTGGGATGCGGAAGGACCCAGGTTCGAGACTCCGAGGTCGCCAGCTTGAGTGCGGGCTCATCTGGTTTGAGCGAGGCTCACCAGCTTGGACCCAAGGTCGCTGGCTCCAGCAAGGGGTTGCTCAGCCTGCTGAAGGCCCGCGGTCAAGGCACATGTGAGAAAGCAATCAATGAACAACTAAGGGGTTGCAACGCGCAATGAAAAACTAATGATTGATGCTTCTCATCTCTCTCTGTTACTGTCTGTCTGTCCCTGTCTATCCCTCTCTCTGACGCTCTGTTTCTGTAAAAAATAAATAAATAAATAAATAATTAAAAAAAAAAAAAAGAAACAGCAGACTTAAAGGACACACTAGATCAACTGGATTTAATAGATATCTTTAGAACCTTTCACCTTAAAGCAACAGAATATACATTCTTTTCAAGTGCTCATGGTACATTATCTAGGATAGCTCATATGTTAGGGCACAAGAGCGGTCTCAACAAATTTAAGAAAATTGAAATCATATCAAGCATTTTCTCTGATCACAATGGCATGAAACTAGAAATCAACCGCAACAAAAAAACTGAAAAATACTCAAACACTTTGAAACTAAATAGCATGTTATTAAATAATGAATAGGTTAACAATGAGATCAAAGAAGAAATTTAAAAATTCCTATAAATGAATGATAATGAGTTACAACAACTCAAAATTTATGGGACACAGCAAAAGCAGTACTGAGAGGGAAGTTCATAGCATTACAGGCATACATTAAGAAGCTAGAAAAGGCCCAAATAAACAAATTAACCATGTATTTAAAAGAACTAAAAAAAGAACAGCAAGTAGAGCCCAGAGGTAGTAGAAGGAAGGAAATAATAAAGATAAGAGTGGAAATAAATGACATAGATGCTAAAGAAACAATATAGAGGGTTAAGGAAACAAGGAACTGGTTCTCTGAAAAGGTAAACAAGATCGATGAACCTTTAACCAGACTCACCAAAAAAAAGAGAGAAAAGACTCAAATAAATAAAACTAGAAATGAGAGAGAAGAAATAACAACTGACACAACAGAAATACAAAGGACTGTGAAAAAAATACTATGAAGAACTGTATGCCAAATAATTAGACAACCTAGATGAAATGGAAAAATTCCTTGAAACATATAATATTTTAAAAATCAATCTGGAAGAATCAGAAAACCTAAAAATACCAATTACAACAAATGAGGCTAAAACAGTTATCAAAAAACTTCCAACAAACAAAAGCCTGTGGCCCAATGGCTTCACAAGTGAATTCTACCAAATATTCAAAGAAGAACTAACTCCTATACTTCTCAAGCTATTTCAAAAAATTCAAGAGGAAAAAAGACTTCCAAGCTCCTTTTATGAGGCGAGCATACTTCTGATTCCAAAACCAGGCAAAGACAACACAAAGAAAGAAAATTAGAGGCCAATATCCCTGATGAATCTAGATGCTAAAATCCTCAACATAATATTAGCCAACCGAATCCAGCAATATATGAAAAAAATCATACACCATGATCAAGTGGGATTTATTCTGGGGAGGCAAGGCTGGTACAATATTCACAAATCAATCAATGTGATTCATCACATAAACAAAAGGAAGGAGAAAAACCACATGATAATTTCAACAGACGCAGAAAAAGCATTTGATAAAATCCAGCACCTACTCATGATCAAAACTCTCAGCAAAGTGGGAATACAGGGAACATACCTCAACATGATAAAGGCCATCAATGACAAACCCACAGCCAACATCATACTCAATGGGCAAAAATTAAAAGCAATCCCCTTAAGATCAGGAACAAGGCAGAGGTGCCCCCTTTCTCCACTCTTATTCAACATAGTTCTGAAAGTCCTAGCCACAGCAATCAGACAAGGAAAAGAAATAAAAGGCATTCAAATTGGAAAAGAAGAAGTAAACCTCTCATTATTTGCAGATGATATGATATTGTATATAGAAAACCCTAAAGTCTCAGTCAAAAACAACTGGACCTGATAAATGAATTCAGCAAGGTGGCAGGATATAAAATTAATACTCAGAAATCAAAGGCATTTTTTTCAAAGGTATATTTATACACCAACAATAAACTGTCAGAAAGAGAAAGGAAACAATTCCCTTCACCATTGCAACCAAAAAATAAAGTACCTAGGAGTAAATTTAACCAGGGAGGTTAAAGACTTGAACTCGAAAAATTACAAAACATTGATAAAAGAAATCAAGAAAGATACAAACAAGTGGAAGTATATACCGTGCTCATGGTTAGGAAGAATAAACATCATTAAAATGTCTATTATTACCCAAAGCAATTTATAAAATCAATGCAATACCAATTAAAATACCAATGACATACTTCAAAGATATAGAACACATAGTCCAAAAATTTATATGGAACTAAAAAAGAACACGAATAGCCTCAGCAATCTTGAAAAACAAGAATAGAGTGGGAGGCATCACACTTCCAGATATCAAGTTATACTACAAGGCCATTGTACTCAAAACAGCTTGGTACTGGCATAAGAACAGGCATATAGACCAATGGAACAGAACAGAGAACCCAGAAATAAACTCACACCTTTATGGACAACTGATGTTTGACAAAGAAGGTAGGAGCATACAATAAAGTAAAGAAAGCCGCTTCAACAAATGGTGCTGGGAAAATTGGACAGCTATCTGCAAAAAAAAGAAACTAGACTACCAATTTACACAATTTACAAAAATAAACTCAAAATGGATAAAAGACTTAAATGAAGCTATGAAACCATAAGCATCTTAGAAGAAAACATAGGCAGTAAGCTCTCTGATATCAATCGCAGCAACATATTTGCTGATTTACCTCCACGGGCAAGTGAAATAAAAGACATGATAAACAAATGGAACTAAAATCAAACTAAAAAGGTTTTGCACAACCAAAGACAATAAGAACAGAATAAAAAGACAAACTACACAATGGGAGAACATATTTGACAATACGTCTGATAAGGGGTTAATAACCAAAATTTATAAAGAACTTGTAAATCGCAACACCAGAAAGACAAACAATCCAGTCAAAAAATGGGCAAAAGAAATGAATAGACACTTCTCCAAAGAGGATATACAGATGGCCAATAGGCATATGAAAAAATGCTCAACATCACTAATCATTAGAGAAATGCAAATTAAAACCACAATGAGATATCACCTCATACCGGTCAGAATGGCGCTCACCAACAAAACAACACAGAATAAGTGCTGGCGAGGATGTGGAGAAAAGGGAACCCTCCTACACTGCTGGGGTAAATGCAGACTGGTGCAGCCTCTGTGGAAAACAGTATGGAGATTCCTCAAAAAACTGAAAATCAAACTGCCTTTTGACCCAGCCATGCCACTTTTAGGAATATACCCCAAGGACACCATAGAACGGTTCCAGAAGGAGAAATGCACCCCTATGTTTATAGCAGCATTGTTCACAATAGCGAAGATCTGGAAACAGCCCAAGTGTCCGTCATTAGACGAGTGGATTAAAAAGCTTTGGTACATATATACTATGGAATACTACTCAGCCATAAGAAATGTTGACATCAGATCATTTACAATAATATGGATGGACCTTGATAACATTATACAAAGTGAAATAAGTAAATAAGAAAAAACTAAGAACTATATGAACCCACGCATAGATGGGATATAAAAATGAAACTCAGAGACATGGACAAGAATGTGATGGTAACAGGGAGGGGTTGGGGGGAGGGTAGGGGCACAAAGAAAACCAGATAGAAGGTGACGGAGGACGATTTGACTTTGAGTGAGGGGTATGCAGCATAATCAAAGGTCAAAATAATCTGGAGATGTTTTCTCGGATCATATGTACCCTGATTTATCAATGTCACTGCATTAAAATTAATAAAAACAAGATTAAAAAAAAAACAGAATAAGTGCTGGCGAGAATGTGGAGAAAAGGGAACCCTCCTGCATTGCTGGTGGGAATGCAGACTGGTGCAGCCACTGTGGACAACAGTATGGAGATTCCTCAAAAAATTAAAAATCTAACTGCCTTTTGACCCAGCTATCTCACTTTTAGCCATCCCAAAAACACCATAGCACTGTTTCTAAAGGAGAAATGCACCCCCATGTTTATGGCAGCATTGTTCACAATAGCGAAGATCTGGAAACAGCCCAAGTGTCCGTCAGTGGACGAGTGGATTAAAAAGCTGTGGTACGGATGTGAGGGCGATCTGGCTGCGACATCTGTCACCCCATTGATCGCCAGGGTTGATTCGGCTGATCTGGCTGGCTAGGCGGGTGTCCCCTTCCTCCCTCACCGCTCCATGTGCGTCCCTCCCGAAGCTGCGCGCTCAGTCGAAGAGGACGACCTTCCCCGCTAGAGGAGAGGACCGTTCTTCGGTCAAGGGTATACGAGTAGCTGCGCTCCCCTGCTAGAACCTCCAAACAAGTCTCAAGCTCCATTTGTAGGAGAACATAGGGTAGTCAAGCTTCCAAGACTCCAGACACATCCAAGTGAGGCGCTGCAAGTGGCAGTCTGCCTTTCTTAAAATAAAATAAAATAAATAAATAAATAAATAAATAAATAAATAAATAAAATAAAAAGCTGTGGTACGCCTGACCTGCGGTGGCGCAGTGGATAAAGCGTCAACCTGGAAATGCTGAGGTCGCTGGTTCGAAACCCTGGGCTTGCCTGGTCAAGGCACATATGGAGTTGATGCTTCCTGCTCCTCCCCCCTTCTCTCTCTCTCTCTCTCCTTTCTAAAATGGAAAAAAAAAAAAAGCAAAAAGCTGTGGTACACCACAGAATTACAAGGTATAGGGCAGAGTAAATCCCCTCAACAAAGTTCTAGTTTTTTACATTGGGAAGATTAAGAAGGTCATTCTGGATTTTTTAAGCCTTACGTGCTCCCTGGATGACCAGTTAATTTGTGGGGTAGAGATGTTTTGAAAAATACAAGAGCGCTGCTTGTCAGTCCCAATGGTTTAGTCAGTACTCAGATGCTTGATCAGGGATTTTTGCCCACTAAGGGACTAGGGAAAGAACAGTGAGGAATTCTCACCCCCATAGAAGTGGCACCCAATACCAGAAAGTGTGGATTAGGATATCAAAATTTAGCATAGGGGCCTTGATAGATCCTGCTACCCCAATAATGCATTGTGCAGACCCAATTACTTGGAAATCAGATAATCCTATATGGGTAGACCAATGGCCCCTTTCTCAGGAGAAACTTAGGGCAGCTGCTCGATTGGTACAAGAGCAGCTACAGCTTGGGCACATTGAACCATCTAATAACCCATGGAATACACTTCCATATTTTGATCTTGTCGCCTCCTGGATTATCAAGGGGCATAGGTGACCCTCACAGCTTATAGGTTTTGAGCCTCAAAATTATTGTTGTTCCTTTTTTCAAAGGATCACAACAATGGCTCTGGGAAACTTCCACTAAATGGCAAATCGCTTTTGCAAATCAATGGACACCTTTATACTGAAACAGTCAACTTAAAATCAGCTCAAATACTAGAATTATATGCCATTATCATAGCTTTTCAGCATTTGCCATATTCCTCCTTTAATCTATATAGAGACAACAAATATTTACTTATGTTTGTTTCTACTATAAAGATTACTTACTGTCTTAGGGACAACTGCTGATGAATCATTTCAGCAGTTCCTCCTTCTTCAAACACTTGTATGTCAACATAGAGCTCCATGTTTTATAGGACATACTCGAGCTCACTCCATGCTCCCTGGAGCTTTAGCACAAGGGAATGCCCTTGTTGATAAAGCTACCCAAAAGAAAATTATTTGGAGCAACCATGACAGATCGAGCAATTCAGTCTCATACTATTCATCACCAGAACGCTGCAGCCCTGTGTAAACAGTTTCAACTTTCTCGGGAAGCAGCACGGCAGATTGGTAAATCTTGTCCAAGGGGTCCTATACTACAGTCTGTCCCTTCATTTGGAGTTAACCCTCAAGGACTCCTGCCAGGACAACTTTGGCAAATGGATGTTACTCATATACCTTCATTTGGCAAACAGTCCTATGTCCACGTTACAGTGGATACCTATTCTGGATTCATAGTAACCTCTGTCAGAATAGAAAAGGCTGCTAAGCATGTTATAACTCATTGTCTGTATGCATTTTTCTATTATTGGATCTCCTAAATTGGTTAAACTGACAATGCTCCTCCATATGTAGCAAAAGTATTTACTGTATTTTGTCAAACCTTTCGAATTATGGGTATTTCTTACAATTGTTAAAGTCAAGGTATTATTAAAGTGTACCCAACAAATATTTTAAGGTCAATTTAAAAAAATTTAAAAGCAGGGAGTCATATCCTGGAACTCCTACGGGTCTACCATATCATGCTTTTTACTTAAAAAATTTTTGGCCTGACCTGTGGTGGCGCAGTGGAATAAAGCATCGACCTGGAACACTGAGGTTGCAGGTTCGAAACCTTGGGCTTTCCTGGTCAAGGCACATATGGGAGTTGATACTTCCTGCTCCTCCCCCTTCTCTCTCTCTCTCTCTCTCTCTCTTTATCCCCTCTCTCTAAAAATCAATAAATAAAATATTTTTAAAAATTAAAAAAAAAATTTTAATTTCTTTTAAATACTGATGAACAGGAGACACCAAATCTTCTTCTCCTGAAAACTTCTACCTTCCTTTATTTGATCCACCTAATAATACTGTTTTGTCTTTTTCCAAATAGCTCCAGATATACGGAAAAGGTTTATACAGGCGGATGGGGATCCTCAAACCCGTCAGCAAGATCTTCTGAGCATGGCTTTTAAGGTACCAAGAGGCAGAAAAAGCCCAATAGAGATTAGGTGAACTACCAGCTTTTAGCCCTTAAAGGCTCCAACGCCCCAAAGGGGTCTCATAGGATTCTATCTGGGTCCTGCTTCAATAGTGAATAGGAAGGTCCTTGAGCTAAAGCCTGCCAGCCTTACATGCCTTTGCTGTGAGGAAAAAAGGACACTGGAATGTAGGCTTCCCCCTTGCTCCTCTAAGGGAAGGAAAAAAGGGACACTGGAAAGTAGGCTCCCCCTCGCTCCTCTAAGGGAGGGTTCAGTCTCTTCAAGCCCTGCTCCAGCCACCTATGACCTAACCTTGCCCAGAATGCTGGAGTTTGCCACTGAAGGCTGAAGGTGCCCAGGGCCGTCGGCCCCATCTACGACACTGTGGACGAGCCTAGGGTATTTATTCCAAGAAGCAGGTAAATTGATCTCATTTGCACAAGGGCCACTTAACTATGTCTTGCCTGAATAGTCAGGTTTTTTATTCTTCCCTCAAAGATCTCTGTTGTGGGTGTTGACAGTCCTATTTTCTGCTGTTCAATATATAGTGTTTCCTTTATTCCTCCTACCTCAATGCCCCACTCATATTTCAGGCTGGGACCTACTCCTAATTTAGAGCTCTCTCTCCCCCTTTTGCCAACTTCTATTATGAATTTACCTTTGCCACCCAGCTTAGTGTATCTCAAAGTTGTCTTTACCACGCCACAGTTGCAGAGCTCCAGGGAAAAGCACCCTGGCCTCATCTCTCCAGGCAGAGGAGAACAGAAGCTCCATCTCCACACATGCTGCAGATGGCTTTTCCAGTCTACCTGAATCATTACCAGCTAGAAGCAGTGGTCATTGGGACTTGGACGTGAGCTGCAAAGTACAGAATTGTGACAACAATTCCAGTGCCATGCGACTTTTCCTGGATGTGGACTTTTCCTGGACTCCTGCTCCTTGTGACAGCTCCTAACGAACTGAACTGGGGTTGGGTTGCATTTGCAGGGATTTGGAATGGTGTTGGTGCCAACTTGGACTTGGTGAACATGTTAAGGACACTACTCTTTTATGGATTCTTGCTGTATTGGCCAAGAGTTCGCTTAAAGGCTTTAATCACTGTAAAAATAAAAATAGAAGACTGGATAAAGAAAATGTGGCACATATACACTATGGTATACTACTCAGCCATAAGAAATGATGACATCGGATCATTTACAACAAAATTGTGGGATCTTAATAACATTATACGGAGTGAAATAAGTAAATCAGAAAAAGCCAAGAACTGCATGATTCCATACATTGGTGGGACATAAAAACGAGACTAAGAGACATGGACAAGAGTGTGGTGGTTATGGGGGGGGGGAGCCACAAAGAAAACTAGATAGAAGGTGACGGAGGACAATCTGACTTTGGGCAATGGGTATGCAACATAATTGAATGACAAATAACCTGGACATGTTTTCTTTGAATATATTTACCCTGATTTATTGATGTCACCCCATTAAAATTAATAAAAATTTATTTATTAAAAAAAAAGCTGTGGTACATATATACAATGGAACGCTATGGGGCCATGAAAAAGAAGGAAATATTACCTTTTGTGACAACATGGATGGACCTGGAAACTAATATTTTAAGTAAAATAAGCCAGGCAGAAAAAGAAAAATATCATATGACCTCACTCATTTGAGGAATCCAATGAACAGTGAGAACTGAGAAACAGAATTGAGACAGAGGAGAGATCAAAGGGACCAGAGGAGACGAGGACAGAAGGAAAGGGGATGATAGGATGAAAAAAACCTGAAAGGAAGGGGGTAAGGTGCTATGGGGAGGGGGGCAAGGGAGATGTTGAAGGGAATATGGGGGGGGATGCATTCGGGCAACACTAGAATCTATGTATATACAATAAATTAAAATCAATCAATCAATAAAATAATAATAAACTTGTAGATACAGAAAACAGATTGGTGGTTGCCATAGCAAGGGATGGGGCATGGGCAAAATGGGTAAAGGTGGTCAGAAGGTACAAACCACTACTTATGAAAAAGAAAGTCATGGGAATATAATGTATAATATGGCAACTCTAGTTAATAATACTGTGTTGTATAATTGAATGTCGCTAAGAGAGTAGATTTTAAAAGTTCTCATCACAAGAAAAAAGAAATTGTAATGATGTGTGATGATGGACATTAAGTAGGCTTAATGTGGGAACCACTTCAGAATACATACAAATGTTGGCCCTGGCCGGTTGGCTCAGCGGTAGAGCATCAGCCTGGCGTGTGGGGGACCCAGGTTCAATTCCCGGCCAGGGCACATAGGAGAAGCACCCATTTGCTTCTCCACCCCCCCCTCCTTCCTCTCTGTCTCTCTCTTCCCCTCCCGCAGCCAAGGCTCCATTGGAGCAGAGATGGCCCGCGCGCTGGGGATGGCTCCTTGGCCTCTGCCCCAGGCGCTAGAGTGGTTCTGGCAACGCCCCAGAGGGGCAGAGCATCGCCCCCTGGTGGGCAGAGCATCGCCCCTGGTGGGCGTGCCAGGTGGATCCCGGTCGGGTGCATGCGGGAGTCTATCTGACTGTCTCTCCCCGTTTCCAGCTTCAGAAAAATAAAAAAATAATAAAAAAATTAAAAAAAAAAAGAATATATACAAATGTTATATGATTATGTTGTATATCTGAAACTAATATATGTTAACTACATCTCAATTTTTTTTAAGGTAAAAAAAGTAAAATTCTGACTAGGAGTAAATATTCACTATATATGTAAGAAAGGTTTCCAGAAAATATTGAGAATCTTACTTATCAATAATAATAATATAAATAACCCATTAAAAACACAAGAACTGAAGAGATACTTTACAAAAGAGGATATACTAATAATCACTAGTTATAAAAAAAGATGTCCAACATTAATAATAAGTGTCAAGCAAATTAAAACCATAATGAAATATCACCATACATTCAAAAGCTAAAATTATAAAGACTGACACCACCATGTGTTGACAAGGATGGCAAGCAATTGAAACTCTACATTGCTTGTGGGAGTGTAAAATGGTATGAACATTTTGGCAATTCGTTAGTTTCTTTAAAGTTATACATAAATTTATCATGTGACCCAGCAATTCTACATGTAAACATTTACCTCAGAGAAATGAAAACTATGTATACTCAGAGACTTGTACTTGAATGACCATAGCAGTATTATTCATAATATAAAAAAATTAAAATAATGCAAATGTCCATTATAAAGTGAATGAATAATCTTCAGTATATCAAGAACATTACAATAGAACACTATTCAGAAATAAAAAGGAATGAATTACTGATATAAAAGCAATATGGATGAATCTCAAAAACATTATGCTGAGCCAGGAAGTCAAACATGAGTCCATGTTGTATGATTCTATATGTATGAAACTCTAGAAAAGACAAATCTGATGTATAGTGATAGTGAGCAGGTCAGAGGTTGCCTTGGGTGGGGGCACAGGTATGGACTGACTAGGAAGGAGCACAGTGAACTTTCTGGGGTCATGGAAATTTTCTATATCATGACAGCATAGTCAAGATAAATATATCAATCTGATTATACAGATATTTATATATATATTTTTTAGATTCATTGAAATATATATATTAAATGGATACATTTAATATATGTAAATTACACTTTAATAAAGTGAATTCTCACATTTTTTCTTATAATTTTATTCAGAAAATTAAATTAAATGTATTTAATGTGGTGATACTAATCAATAAGAGTACATAGGTTTCGGATAAACATTTCTATAGCATTTGAACTGTATATTATGTTGCATATGCGTCACCCAAAGTCAAATCATTTTCTGTAATGGTGTATTTGTTCCTCTTTACTCCCCTACCCTCTATTCCAAGTGGTTTCTTAAGACATATCTCCTCTCTCTCTCTCTCTCTCTCTTTCTCTCTTGTCTTCTCCATGGAACATGGGCAGCCATGCTACAACCTTCTATGGCTGTGCCGCCCAGTGATTGGGACTGCCAAATAAGTGTTCCCTACCCAAATGCAGCCAAAGATTCATTTAATCACCAATCATCCTCCTATACATTAGCTGAACAAAGCAAGATAAAATAGTAAAAGCCTTTAAACTTCATTCATTTCAACTAAGTGGCTCTAACATTAATAAATGATACAATACTACATTTAAGATTCTTTTTTTTCCTCGTGTGTGTGTGTGTGTGTGTGTGTGTGTGTGTGTGTGACAGAGACAGAGTCAGAGAGAGGGACAGACAGATAGGAAGGGAGAGAGATGAGAAGCATCAATTCTTCGTTGGGGCACCTTAGTTGTTCATTGATTGCTTTCTCATATGTGCCTTGACCAGGGGGCTGCAGCAGACCGAGTGAACCCTTGCTCAAGCCAGCAACCTTGGGCTCAAGCTGGTGAGCCTTGCTCAAACCAGATGAGCCCACGGTCAAGCTAGCAACCTCAGGGTCTCAAACCTGGGTCCTCTATGTCCCAGTCCGACACTCTATCCACTGAGCCACCGCCTGGTCAGACTATACTTAAAATTCTTATATCTCGGCCCTGGCTAGTTGGCTCAGTGGTAGAGCATCGGCCTGGCGTGCAGGAGTCCTGGGTTCGATTCCCGGCCAGGAGAATCGAACAGGAGAAGCGCCCATCTGCTTCTCCACCCCTCCCCCTCTCCTTCCTCTCTGTCTCTCTCTTCCCCTCCTGCAGCCAAGGCTCCATTGGAGCAAAGTTGGCCTGGGCGCTGAGGATGGCTCTATGGCCTCTGCCTCAGGTGCTAGAATGGCTCTGGATGCAACAGAGCAGCGCCCCAGATGGGCAGAGCATCACCCCCTGGTGCGTATGCTGGGGTGGATCCTGGTCGGGCACATGCGGGAGTCTGTCTGACTGCCTTCCTGTTTCCAACTTCAGAAAAATACAAAAAAAAATTCTAGAGATATGTATTACTTAACTCTCACTAGCCAAAAAAATTAAAACTATAAAACCAGAGCTTGTGTTCTTTCTACCTATCTCTCTATTAAATCCTGGCCTTAGGAAAAGATTGAGAAATTCATTCATAAATTTAACACAAACCATTCTTTAAAAATACATGTTTTAACAGTAGGTAAACAGTTAAAATTACTTAATTTTTAGCCAATGTTTACATGTGGACATCATTGACCATGGTTGTGGGGGTGTTTTTTGTTTTTTTAATTTAGACAATTAAATTTAACAGGGAGACACTGGTCAACCAGAGTACATAGATTTAGAGAAAACATCTCCACATCATTTAGACAGTTGATTTTTTTAAAATTTTTAAATAAATTTTTATTAATTTTAATGGGATGACATAAATAAATCAGGGTTCATATATTCAAAGAAAACATGTCCAGGTTATCTTATCATTCAATTATGTTGCATACCCATCGCCCAAAGTCAGATTGTCCTCTGTCACCTTCTATCTAGTTTTCTTTGTTCCCCTCCGCCTCCCCATTCCCCTCTCCCTCCCTCTCCTTCCCCCCCATAACCACCACCCTCTTGTCCATGTCTCTTAGTCTCGTTTTTATGTCCCACCTATGGAATCATGCAGTTCTTGATTTTTTCTGATTTACTTATTTCACTCTGTATAATGTTATCAAGATCCAACCATTTTGTCATAAAGTAAATGATCCGATGTCATCATTTCTTATGGCTGAGTAGTATTCCATAGTGTATATGTGCCACATCTTCTTTATCCAGTCATCTATTGAAGGGCTTTTTGGTTGTTTCCATGTCTTGGCCACTGTGAACAATGCTACAATGTACATGGGGTTGCATGTGTCTTTATGTATCAATGTTTCTGAGTTTTGGGGGTAGTTCTATTTTCAGTTTTTTAAGGAACCACCATACTTTCTTCCATAATAGTTGTACTACTTTACATTCCCACCAACAGTGAATGAGGGTTCCTTTTTCTCCACAACCTCTCCAACACTTGCCATTACCTGTCTTGTTGATAATAGCTAATCTAACAGGTGTGAGGTGGTATCTCATTGCAGTTTTAATTTGCATTTCTCCAAAAACTAATGAAGATGAGCATTTTTTCATATATCTGTTGGCCATTTGTATTTCTTCCTGGGAGAAGTATCTGTTCATGTCCTCTTCCCATTTTTTTATTGGATTGTTTGCTTGTTTGTTGTTGAGTTTATATGAGTTCTTTGTATTTGGATATTAGGCCCTTATCTGAGCTGTTGTTTGAAAATATCATTTCCCATTTAGTTGGCTGTCTGTTTATTTTGTTGTCAGTTTCTCTTGCTGAGCAAAAACTTCTTAGTCTGATGTAGTCCCATTCGTTTATCTTTGCCACTACATCCCTTGCCTTTGGAGTCAAATTCATAAAATGTTCTCTACTGCCAAGGTCCATGAGTTTAGTGCCTATGTCTTCTATGTACTTTATTGTTTCAGGTCTTATATTTAGGTCTTTGATCCATTTTGAATTAATTTTTGTGCAAGGAAACAACAGTAGTCAAGTTTAATTCTTTTACATGTGGCTTTCCAATTTTCCCAGCACCATTTATTGAAGAGGCTTTCTTTTCTCTACTGTGTGTTTTTGGCTCCTTTAACAAAAATGATTTGACCATATATATGTGGCTTTATTCCTGGGCTCTTTACTCTGTTCCATTGGTCTGTATGTCTATTTTTCTGCCAGTACCATGCTGTTTTGATTATCATGGCTCTATAGTATAGTTTGAAGTCAGGTATTGTAATGCCTCCAGCTTCATTTTTCTTCCCTAGGATTACTTTGGTTATTTGAGGTTTTTTATGGTTCCATATAAACTTGATGATTTTTTGTTCCATTTCTTTAAAATATGACATTGGAATTTTGATAGGAATTGCATTAAATTTGTATATTGCTTTGGGGAATATCGCCATTTTAACTGTATTTATTCTTTCTATCCACGACCAAGAAATATCTTCCCATTTCATGTGTCTTTTTCAATTTCCTTTAATAATGCTTTGTAGTTTTCAGTATATATAGGTCTTTACATCCTTTGTTATGTTTATTCCTAGGTATTTTATTTTTGTTGTTGTTGTTGCAACTGTAAAAGGAATTTTTTTTTTTTTAGTTCTTTTTCTGAAATTTCATTGTTGGCATATAAGAAAGCAACAGACTTCTGTATATTAATTTTGTATCCTGCAACCTTACTGTATTGGTTTATTGTTTGCAAAAGCCTTTCTGTGGAGTCTTTGGGGTTTTCTATAAACAGGATCATATCATCTGCAAAAAGTGAAACCTTTTTTTCTTCTTTCCCAATATAAATGCCTTTTATTTCTTTCTCTTGTCTGATTGCTCTGGCTAGAACTTTCAGCACTATGTTGAATAGGAGTAAAGAGAGTGGACAGCCTTGTCTTGTTCCTGATTTTAGAGGAAAACTTTTCAGTTTTTTACCATTTAGTATGATGTCAGCTGATGGCTTGTCATAAATCGCCTTTATTATGTTGAGGTGTTTTCCTTCTATGCTTATTTGATTGAGTGTTTTAAACATAAAAGGATGCTGTATTTTGTCAAATGCCTTTTCTGCATCTATTGATAGGATCACATGGTTTTTGTTCTTTGTTTTGTTGATATGGTGTATTACGTTAATCATTTTATGTATGTTGAACTATCTTTGTGTTTCTGGGATGAATCCCACTTAATCATGATGAATTATTTTTTAATGTGTTGTAGTATTCAATATGCTAGTATTTTCTCTAGGACTTTTGCATCTGTATTTATTAGAGATATTGGTCTGTCGTTTTCTTTTTTTTTTTTTTCTTTTTCTTTTTCTTTTCCTGAAGCTGGAAACGGGGAGAGACAGTCAGACTCCCACATGCGCCCAACTGGGATCCACCCGGCACGCCCACCAGGGGTGACGCTATGCCCACCAGGGGGCGATGCTCTGCCCCTCCGGGGCCTCGCTCTGCCGCGACCAGAGCCACTCTAGCACCTGGGGCAGAGGCCAAGGAGCCATCCCCAGCGCCTGGGCCATCTTTGCTCCAATGGAGCCTCGGCTGCAGGAGGGGAAGAGAGAGACAGAGAGGAAGGAGGGGGTGGGGGTGGAGAAGCAAATGGGCACTTCTCCTATGTGCCCTGGCCAGGAATCAAACCCGGGTCCACCGCACGCCAGGCCGACGCTCTACCGCTGAGCCAACCGGCCAGGGCTTGTTTTCTTTTTTTGTGTTGTCCTTACCAGGTTTTGGTATGAGGGTTACATTGGCCTCATAAAATGTGTTTGGAAGTATTGCTTCTTCTTCAATTTTTTGGAAGACTTTGAGAAGGATAGGAACTAAATCTTTGAATGTTTGGTAGATTTCACTAGTATAGGCATCTGGCCCTGGACTTTTATTTTTGGGGAGGTTTTTGATAGTTGTTTCTATTTCCTCCCTGTTTATCGATCTATTTAGGCTTTCTACTTCTTTGTGATTCAGTCTAGGAAAATTATATTGCTCTAGGAGTTTATCTATTTCTTCTAGATTGTTGAATTTGGTGGCATATAGTTTTTCATAGTATTCTGAAATAATCCTTTGTATATCTATGATATCCGTGGCAATTTCTCCTCTTTCATTTTGGATTTTGTTTATATGAGTCCTTTCTCTTTTTTCCTTAGTGAGTCATGCCAGGGGTTTGTCAATTTTGTTGATCTTTTCAAGGAGCCAGCTCTTTGTTGTATTAATCTTTTCTATAGTTTTTCTGTTCTCTATTTCATTTATTTCTGCTCTAATTTTTATTATTTCCTTTCTTCTGCTGGTATTGGGTTGCTTTTGTTCTTCTTTTTTCCAGTTCCTTAAGATGTGATGTTAGGTTGTTTACTTGGGTTGGCTCTTGTTTTTTCATATAAACATGTAATGGTATGAACTTCCCTATTACTGCTTTCGCTGCATCCCAGAGATTCTATATGTCGTGTTGTCATTTTTGTTTGTCTGTATATATCTTTTTTTTTTTTTGTATTTTTCTGAAGTTGGAAACGGGGAGGCAGTCAGACAGACTCCCGCATGCGCCCGACTAGGATCCACCCGCATGCCCACCAGGGGGCAATGCTCTGCCCATCTGGGGCATTGCTCTGTTGCAACCAGAGCCATTCTAGCGCCTGAGGCAGAGGCCACAGAGCCATCCTCAGCGCCCCGGCCAACTTTGCTCCAATGGAGCCTTGGCTGCGGGAGGGGAAAAGAGAGACAGAGAGGAAGGAGAGGGGGAGGAGTGGAGAAGCAGATGGGCACTTCTCCTGTGTGCCCTGGCCAGAAATCAAAACTAGGACTCCTGCCCTGGCCGGTTGGCTCAGCGGTGGAGCGTCGGCCTGGTGTGCGGGGGATCCGGGTTCGATTCCCGGCCAGGGCACATAGGAGAGGCACCCATTTGCTTCTCCACCCCCCCCCTCCTTCCTCTCTGTCTCTCTCTTCCCCTCCCGCAGCCAAGGCTCCATTGGAGCAGGGATGGCCCGGGCGCTGGGGATGGCTCCTTGGCCTCTGCCCCGGGCGCTGGAGTGGCTCTGGTAGTGGCAGAGCGGCCCCCTGGTGGGCAGAGCATCGCCACTGGTTGGCGTGCCGGGTGGATCCCAGTCGGGCGCATGCGGGAGTCTGTCTGACTGTCTCTCCCCGTTTCTGGCTTCAGAAAAATACAAAAAAAACAAAAACAAAAACAGGACTCCTGCATGCCAGGCCGACGCTCTACCACTGAGCCAACCGGCCAGGGCCTTGTCTGTATATATCTTTTGATCTCTTCTTTTATTTCTTCTTTGACCCATTTTTTAGAAGTATGTTGTTTAATTTCCACATTTTTATGGGTGTGCTTACTTCTTTTTTGCAGTTGAATTCTAGTTTCAAAGCCTTATGGTCAGAGAATATGCTTGGTATAATTCAATCTTTCTGAATAAGCTGATGTTAGTTTTGTGGCCCAGCATGTAGTCTATTCTTGAGAATGTTCCATGTACATTGGAGGAAAATGTATACTCTGACATTTTGGGATAAAATGTCCTGTAGATGTCTATTATGTCCATTTGTTCTAGTGTTTTATTTAAAGCTATTTCTTTATTGATTTTCTGTTTAGATGAATGATCTAAAGCCATCAATGGTGTATTGAGGTCTCCAAGTATGATTTTTTTTTTTTTTGGTTTGTACTTTTAGATAAGTTAGTAGATGTTATATATATTTTGGTGCTCCCTGGTTTGGTGCATATATACTAAGAAGTGTTACATCTTCTTGATACTATGTCCCCTTTATCATTATGAAATGTCCATCTTTGTCTCTGGTTACCTTTGTTGTCTTGTAGTCAGCATTGTCAGATATGAGTATGGCTACACCTGCTTTTCTTTGAATATTATTTGCTTAGAGAATCGTTTTCCAACCTTTCACTTTGAATCTATTGGATTGGGGAATAAGTTCGTAGCGTTTTATATATTTTTTTATTTTACAACGATTTGTTTGCTGTTTGGCAAAGGGTAAGTATTCATTCGATAAAACTCTTTCTGCTCTACAAAACTATGTTAATTGTATTTTTGAGTTATTTAATTTTTTATTAGTTTTGAGGCTTAGAAATGAAATACCCAGGAGGCAAAAATCAACATTTTCGACACCTGCTCTTCTTTGCTTTTCATCAAGGTCAAAAAGCTGCCGAAGCAGCCCGGGACATTTGCGACGTGTATGGAGAAGGTGTCATAGGCGAATCTACAGCACGGAAATAGTTTGCAAAGTTCAAAAATGGCGACTTTGACGTCAATGACACGTGCCACAGCGGAAGGCCTTCTGAATTCAATGAAGAACTGGGAAATGCTCGAAAAGAATGCCACGGTCAACAAGGAGCTCTACATTGCCCAGCTATACCGCGTGAATGAGGCTATTTGACTGAAAAGACCTGACTGACATGGTCAAACCATACTCCTTCACGACAACGCCAGGCCCCATGTTGCACAAGTCGTCAAAGCCGCACTCCAAGAGCTCGAATGGGAGGTCCTTCAGCATCCGCCATATTCTCCGGACCTTGCGCCAACCGATTACCATTTTTTCCGCTCCCTGTCAAACCATATGAAGGGTGTTACCTTCGATAACAAATAGGTCCTTAAAAACTGGCTCAACAACTTCTTTGACACCAGACCAGGCGATTTTTGGCAAAACGGCATCAACAAATTGGTCGAGAGGTGGGAAGAGGTTGTAAACAGCAATGGCGAATATATAATTAACTTATTGATATAATTATTGTTTTTTGTTTAAATAAAAGTCTTCGGTAAAAACGCTACGAACTTATTCCCCAACCCAATACTTTTATCCTTATAGCTTAGATGTGTCTCTTGAAGGCAGCATACTGTTGGGTTTTGCTCCTTCATCCAATCTGCAACTCTGTGCCTCTTTATTGGTGACTTCAATTCATTTACATTTAGTGCAATTATTGACACTTGAGGATTTCCTATTGTCATTTTATATACTGCTTTCTGATAGCTTTGCATCTTGTCTGGTTCTTCTTTTTCTGTCATTTGTTTTTGGTTTTGTTTTTTGTGGTATTCCATACTTCTATCTTCTGTTTCTTCTTTTTTTAAGCTATGTGTTTCAGTAGTGGCATTTTCAGGGGTGGTTACCATTAGGTTATTGAAAGAAAAATTATCATATTTATTAGAGTCCATTATTTCATGAGTGCTTCTGCACTCCATTATCCTTTGCTACTGCTGATCTTTATCCTTTTATATCATTGTTGTTGTCACAGATTATCCTTGTTTTTATTGTTGTTTTGTTAAAATTTTTACTTGTGGCCCTGGCCGGTTGGCGCAGCGGTAGAACGTCGGCCTGGCGTGCGGGGGACCCGGGTTCGATTCCCAGCCAGGGCACATAGGAGAGGCACCCATTTGCTTCTCCACCCCCCTCCCTCCTTCCTCTCTGTCTCTCTCTTCCCCTCCCACAGCCGAGGCTCCATTGGAGCAAAGATGGCCCGGGCGCTGGGGATGGCTCCTTGGCCTCTGCCCCAGGCACTAGAGTGGCTCTGGTCGCGGCAGAGCGACGCCCCGGAGAGGCAGAGCATCGCCCCCTGGTGGGCAGAGCGTGCCGGGTGGATCCCGGTCGGGCGCATGCGGGAGTCTGTCTGACTGTCTCCCCTTAATATTTGAAGGATAGCTTTGATGGATATAATATTCTTGGCTGGTAGTTCCTCTTTCGGTACTTTTTTTTTTCCTGAAGTTAGAAGTGGGGAGGCAGTCAGACAGCCTCCCTGCATGCACCCAAAAAGGATCCACCAGGCATGTCCACCAGGAGGCGATGCTCTGCCCATCCGGGGCATTGCTCTATTACAGCCAGAGCCATTCTAGCACCTGAGGTGGAGGCCATGGAGCCATCCTCAGCACCGGGGCCAACTTTGCTCCAATGGAGCCTTGGCTGTGGGAGAGAAACAGAGAGATGGAGAGGGGGAAGGGTGGAGAAGCAGATGGGCACTTGCCCTGACCAGCAATCAAACCCAGGACTTCCACACACCAGGCTGACACTCTACCGCTGAGCCAACCAGCTAGGGCCTCTTCCAGTTCTTTAAATGTTGCGGTCCACTTTCTTCTGGCTTTTTGTTTCTGCTGAGAAATCTGATGATAGCCTGATGGGCCTTCTTTTATATGTTATATTCTTCTTCTCCCTAGCTGCTTAAGGATTCTTTCTTTGTCATTGATTTGTGATAATTTCATTATGATGTGCCTTGGAGTAGGTCTGTTTGGGTTGAGGTAACTTGGCATTCTGTTTGCTTCTTGGATTCAAGGCTCTAACTCTTTCCACAGGCTTGGGAAGTTCTCATCAGTTATTTGTTTCAATATGTTCTCCATTCCCTTTTCTCTCTCTTCTTCTTCTAATATACCCATTATTCTTATATTGCTCTTTCTGATGGAGTCAGACAATTCTTGTAGGGCTTTCTCTCTCTTTTTTTTTTTTTGTATTTTTATGAAGTTGGAAACAGGGAGGCAGTCAGACAGACTCCCGCATGTGCCCGACCGGGATCCACCCGACATGCCCACCAGGGTTGATGTTCCGCCCATCTGGGGCATTGCTCTGTTGCAACCAGAGCCATTCTAGCGCCTGAGGCAGAGGCCATGGAGCCATCCTCAGCGCCCAGGCCAACTTTGCTCCAATGGAGCCCCGGCTGCGGGAGGGGAAGAGAGAGACAGGAAGGAGAGGAGGAGGGGTGGAGAAGTAGATGGGCACCTCTCCTGTGTGCCCTGGCCAGGAATCGAACCCGGGACTCCTGCACGCCAGGCTGATGCTCTACCACTGAGCCAACTGGCCAGGGCCTCTTTTTTTTTAATTCATGAGTCTCTCTTTTCTTCTCTCTGTAGTATCTCTAGTTGCCTGTCTTCAATGTCACTGATTCTCTCATCTGGCCTGTTCTATTGGCTAAGCTTATTACCTCATTTTTCAATTCATGTATTGAGTTTTTCATCTCTGTTTCATTCTTTTTTAGTTTCAATTTCCTTGGTAAAGTGCTCTTTTTGTTCAGTAAGTTGGTTTTTGAGCTCACTAAACTGACTTTCAGTGTTTTCTTGTATCTTACTATTTTTAGAACTTCAATTTTGAATTCTCTATCATTAAGCTCCAAGGTTTCTATGTAATTGAGATTTTTTTTCCTGGATAATGTTCATCATCTATCTGAGCTATGTCTCTGTCTTATATATCCATATTTGATTTATTTTTCCTTGATTGCATTTGTGAGTGGTATTGTTAATAACCCCAACAAGAGATAATTATTCCTTTTTCTGGTAGGAGGTACTGTACTACAAGATTTGCCTCTGCAAGATTCTTTGTGGGAGTTCTGCTGAGGCATCACTGCTGTCATAATGATGTAGCCAGGGTCGTCACGCTAGTAGGAGGGGCTTGTTGTTAGGGCTTTGCAATTTTATGGCTCTAGCAATGGCCAACCAGGGGTCCTCTGGGCTTTCCATCACAACCCAACAGAGCCAGGGAACAAGAGCCCAGGTACCTCCACCTCTCACAGGAGAGAGCAGCCGGGAGACCCAGTTGAGAGAGGTCTGCCACCACCACTGTTCACACAGCAAGGGGAGCAATGAGGGACCAGGAGGCTGGAGTGACACAGTCCAGTCCCTCCTTCAACACCACTCGAAGCACTCAAAGTGCAACCCTGGGCAGGGCAGAGGCTGCACGCCACAAGCCAGTGTCAGAGCTTCAGGCGCAGTTGCAGCAGATATAGCAGATCAGGGGCAACCCGCCCACAAATGCTAACTTCCGACCCGCAAGCCAGAGCCTGAGCTTCGGAGCAGGTGGAGCACAGATCCCAGATCAAGCGTGTCTGGCGCTACAAAGTTAAACTCTGTTGGTCCACCGAGCAGATCAAGTGCACCCTAGTGCCCTGTGAACCAATCTGCACAAGCTATTCACATGCAGTTCTTGGGAGTGCGTCATGGGTTTTGTGTGCACCCAACGCCTGCAATCACAAGTGCAACAAATACCGGAAAACGACCCTGCTCCTCGTTCTTGGTCGTCGCCCCTATTTCAGCTCTTTCTTACCAGACTTTCTTCTTCTCTAGGCTCCAACTTTGAGACAAAGCCTGAGCCAACAGTGCCTCCCTCCCTCAGGTCTGTGAGGAAAAAAGAAAAACTGAATCCTCTGGCATTTTTTTTTCTTCTGTGAGCAGATTCTATCTTTGGCCCGCCTTCTTGTGCAATCATACCTTTGTCTGATGTGTATATATTTCAGGTTCATCTGGGTTTTTTTCTCTGTGTATAGTTGTAGACTTTGTTGAAATTTCAAGGGGAAAGATTGAGAATATCTCTCATGCCGCCATTTCTCTAATGTCACTTGATCATAGTTTTTTAACACTACAATCACTCCATCAAGAATACTACATATGGGCCCTGGCCGGTTGGCTCAGCGGTAGAGCGTCGGCCTGGCATGCGGGGAACCCGGATTCGATTCCCGGCCAGGGCACATAGGAGAAGCGCCCATTTGCTTCTCCACCCCCTCCCCTCCTTCCTCTCTGTCTCTCTCTTTCCCTCCCGCAGCCAAGGCTCCATTGGAGCAAAGAATGGCCTGGGCACTGGGGATGGCTCCTCAGCCTCTGCCCCAGGCGCTAGAGTGGCTCTGGTCGCAGCACAGCGACACCCCGGAGGGGCAGAGCATCGCCCCCTGGTGGGCAGAGCGTCGCCCCTGGTGGGCGTGCCGGGTGGATCCCGGTCGGGCGCATGCGGGTGTCTGTCTGACTGTCTCTCCCCGTTTCCAGCTTCAGAAAAATACAAAAAAAAAAAAAAAAGAATACTACATATGGCCTGACCAGGCGGTGGCGCAGTAGATAGAGCGTCGGATTGGGATGCAGAAGACCCAGGTTCGAAACCCTGAGGTCACCAGCTTGAGTGTGGGCTCATCTGGTTTGAGCAAAGCTCACCAGCTTGGACCCAAGGTCGCTGGCTCGAGCAAGGGCTTACTCGGTCTGCTGAAGGCCGGCAGTCAAGGCACATATGAGAAAGCAATCAATGAACAACTAAGGTGTCGCAAGGAAAAACTAATGACTGATGCTTCTCATGTCTCTCCGTTCCTGTCTGTCCCTATCTATCCCTCTCTCTCTGACTCCCTCTCTGTCTCTGTAAAAAGAAAAAAGGGAAAAAAAAGACAACATATGAAAATTATAGGTCTCTAATCTTAAGGTGACCAACTGTCCTCCTATAGGGAAGACAGTCTTTCTTTTGTAAGTTCCATCCTCCCTTGAAAAGTGTCCTCCTACATGGCCTCTTTTTTGATATTGGAAGACTAATCTGTAATTGTCCATATTCAATCAATGCAGAGTCAATTCATTGCGTGTGATGTGACGGATTTGTATTTGACATGATGATTCGTCAAGGATCAGTATAGTACGGCGAGACATGATTGTGAGACACATGCGCTCCACACGGGAGACCTTGAGAGAGCGTGCGATATATCAAGTGCACAGATGGCTTTGTGTACTTCTTACTGAAAGACGACACAGCACATACAACATGGTAGACTCAAACAATTATTTCTTTCTCAGTGAATATTCAACCATAGACAGGTAAACACAATTCACATTAATTCATTATCTATTTAATAATTTCCAAATGTGTATAATTTTATTACAAGTATTTTCCCAAAATTCGAGTTTTAAAGTAAAAATCTAACCTCAAACCATATCTATTAATAACATATTTTGATTAAATAGTTGCATAAAACAGATGTTTTTTTATTAGAAAATGATAAATACACCGGATATCACTCCAAATTAGTGGTTTTGTTTGATATTTATAGTTTTACTAAATGAGTACTTTTTTCTTATAATTATTAAAAATAGGCATATAGGCCCTGGCCGGTTGGCTCAGTGGTAGAGTGTCGGCCTGGCGTGCAGAAGTCCCGGGTTCAATTCCCGGCCAGGGCACACAGGAGAAGCGCCCATCTGCTTCTCCACCCCTCCCCCTCTCCTTCCTCTCTGTCTCTTCCCCCCACCCCCCCACCCCCGCAGCAAGGCTCCATTGGAGCAAAGATGGCCCAGGCGCTGGGGATGGCTCCTTGGCCTCTGCCCCAGGCGCTAGAGTGGCTCTGGTCTCAACAGAGCGATGCCCCAGAGGGGCAGAGCATCGCCCCCTGGTGGGCAGAGCGTCGCCCCCTGGTGGGTGTGCCAGGTGGATCCCGGTCGGGCGCATGCCTGACAGTCTGCCTGACTGTCTCTCCTCGTTTCCAGCTTCAGAAAAATACAAAAAAAAAAAAAAAAAAAAAAAGGCATATAAGCATAATTACAATATAAAGTATAAATGCTTTTATTATGCATTTATCATATAGTGTATTATTGTCAAATGAATAAAATTTTTCTTTTATTTATGATATTGTTTTCTTCAATTTATTTTTGTCCTCCTTTTCATTGTAAAAAAGTTGGTCACCTTACTAATCTATTTCTAATCACCTAACACTTCTGCTTTCTCTTTTGGAATTCTTTTATGTCACATAATTCTAATTTACTAGTATTTACCTTAATATTGTCTAACAAAAGGCAGATGCTCAATCAAATGACATTTGATTTTCTTCCCCCCATCTCAGTACCCACGTCCTTGATACAGATTTACAGAGGGAGAGGGGTACAACTTGTGCTCACCCTAAGGATCCAGCCTAGACCCAGATCATCTTGGAAGGACAAGGTAACTCCCAAAGAAATCTGGGGATTGAACTCTGCTCTGGGGCAAAGCAGAGGCTAGCTCCAGCAAAAAGAATTAATAAATTTGGCCTTATGCCTCCCATCACCAATCCCCAACCAAAATATCTTCCTAGGAGTCCGACAAGAGGTGTGTTAAGCTAGAGTGGAAATCCCAGACCTATTCTACCATTCTGGCACATCCCATACCCATTCTAGCATTCTGGAGGCTCTATCAAGTCAAACATCTTAAAAGTAGGTATCTGTTGAAAGGTCTACTTAGTATTGAATTGTTACAATATCTTAATGTTCAGGCATTTACAGTCTAATTCTACTTCTGTTAGATCAATAAAAATTATTAAAAAGCTAAAATCAATCAACAATGCTTGTACCTGGAAAACTCATATAAATTGTATGCTGATTAAATATACTTATAATCAAAATAAAAATATGATAAAGCTAATCAAGAACTGAGTGGTACAGCAGAAAGATACTTCTAGCTTATAAAAGACAAAGTATATACCCTGTAAACAATTGTTAACTCTATTAAAAAAATAAATATATCCTTCAATTAAGTATTTTTATCCAAATTGCAATTGTTAGGGGTTTTATGATCTATATCTATAAATTTCATCCCAAGGTATGTTGTTCTATTGCTCACAGAGATTCATAAAATTTTAGAACTAAAAGAAAACTCAAAGGTTACTTCACTTGGTTCTTATAATTTTGTTTTCTCAATAAAGAAAATAAATGATTTTGTTCAATAACCATATAGCTAATTAACAGGCAAGGGTAGAAGAAGAACTCAATTCTTTTCATTACCAGTCCATAGTGTACAGTTCTATCCAATCACTAAATTCAATCCTAATATACTACCAGCACTCATGATGATATTAAAACAATCTGTAATTATCTCTAAGTGAAGCTCTGAACAAAAATCTAAAATGGATGAAATTCATCATTGGTTCTTCAAGTCTCTTCTCTCCCCTTTTTTCCTCCAGCCTATCCTGCTCCCTTATTATTTTTCCTACTTCATCAGCATCAATGAGTGTATGGACGTTCTACTTCTTTCTACTAAATCTTGGTCTTAAGGAAAGACTGAGAAATGCATTCATGGTAAGATAAGCATGGTCCCTTCTCTAAAGATATGTGGGCAAAGAAATTATTAGTGGGCAAAGAAATCATCAGTTGAATCTGGCATCCCAGGGTGTTGAGAAAGTAAGGTGTGGAGTGAGCGGAGAGACCTTCCAGCCTGGTATCATAACCACAATGGTAACCTCGGAATAATAAGGCAAGCCCAGTTTATCCCACATTAGTTAAAGGTACATTTTTTAAATTTAACATCACCATGAATCATTCATCATAAAGCTTAAAGTCATGCTGGTTTGGTAGCTTTCAAACAGGGCAGGGTTTTTTGTTTTTGTTTTTTATTTATCAAATCATCAAAGATTTTATTATTTTTTGTTGTTGTTGTTGTTGTTTTGTTTTGTTTTTTTTCATTTTTCTGAAGCTGGAAACAGGGAGAGACAGTCAGACAGACTCCCGCATGCGCCTGACCGGGATTCACCCGGCACGCCCACCAGGGGCGAGGCTCTGCCCACCAGGGGGCGATGCTCTGCTCATCCTGGGCGTCGCCATGTTGCGACCAGAGCCACTCTAGCGCCTGGGGCAGAGGCCACAGAGCCATCCCCAGCGCCCGGGCCATCTTTGCTCCAATGGAGCCTTGGCTGCGGGAGGGGAAGAGAGAGATAGAGAGGAAGGCGCGGCGGAGGGGTGGAGAAGCAAATGTGCGCTTCTCCTGTGTGCCTTGGCCGGGAATCGAACCCGGGTCCTCCGCACGCTAGGCCAACGCTCAACCGCTGAGCCAACCGGCCAGGGCTTATTATTATTTTTTAATAATTTTATTTTTTTAATGGGGCGACATCAATAAATCAGGATACATATATTCAAAGATAACATGTCCAGGTTATCTTGTCGTTCAATTATGTTGCATACCCATCACCCAAAATCAGACTGTCCTCTGTCACCTTCTATCTAGTTTTCTTTGTGCCCCTCCCCCTCCCCCTTTCCCTCTCCTTCTCCCCCCTCCCCCCATAACCACCACACTCTTATCAATGTCTAGGGCAGGTTTACTGATACTAACAGCACCATTTCTTGCCACCTATGCATCTGTCAAACCATCTGAGCAAATAGCTAAGAGGCAGTATGCCAGGCAGACTACTGGCAGATGGATATGGCTAGAAGTGTTAGGCAGATCAATTCTGGTGGTAAACAGCAAAATTGCAATTTGGGCATCTCAACTCTTCTGTCTAAATATCACCTACCATTTGGGGTGGTGAACACACAATACAATATACAGATGATGTATTACAGAATTGTACACCTGAAACCTATATAATTTTATTAATCAATTTCACCCCAATAAATACAATTTAAAAAGTTTTCAAAAATAAAAAAGCAGCATAACATGGTAGAAAATGCGTAAACTTTGGAGTCCTAAGTGATTTGGGTTCAAGTCTGGTATTCCCTTTTTTATATCATGGTGTTATATAGTAAAACCACATACTGAAAATGGCATAACTTGTGCTAAAAGCCCATGATACCAAGCCTAGATTTAACACGTAATTGTAGTTTCAGATTCTCCCAGAAGTGAAATTTTAAATCAATCGGTCTGAAATTTCCTGATCCACATTAGTGAGGTAATCTGTCTGATAAGACCCCCTGCCTGCCTGACCAGGCAGTGGCGCAGTGGATAGAGCGTCGGACTGAGATGCGGAGGACCCAGGTTCGAGACCCCGAGGTCGTCAGCTTGAGCACGGGCTCATCTGGTTTGAGCAAAGCTCACCAGCTGGGACCCAAGGTCACTGGCTCGAGCAAGGGGTCACTCGCTCTGCTGTAGCCCCATGGTCAAAGCACATACGAGAAAGCAATCAATGAACTAAGGGGTTGCAATGAAAAACTGATGATTGATGCTTCTCATCTCTCTCCATTCCTGTCTATCCCTCTCTCTGACTCTCTCTCTGTCTCTCTGTTTCTTAAAAAACAAACAAACAAAAAAAAAAAACACCTCCTGCCTTATACTAAGGGAATATGTCCTTGCCTGACATAAACTGCTCTTAACTTTTCCTTTTTTATTCTTCTTTTCCAAGTGAGAGGAGGGGAGATAGAGAGACAGACTCTGGCATGTACTCCCACTAGCATCCACCCGGCAACTCTCATCTGGGGCCATGCTTGCAACTGAGCTATTTTTAGCACTCAAAGCACAAGCTCCAATGAGCCATTCTCAGTGCCCACGGCCGATGCACTCAAACCAAGGGAGGGGAAGAGAGAGGGAAAGAAAGAGAGACAGAGAGAGCATGAGAGAGAAGGGGTAGGGGTGGAGAAGCAAATGGTCCCTTCTCCTGTGTGCCCTGATGGGAATCGAACCCGGGACATCTACACACCAGATCGATGCTCTACCACTGAGTCAACTGGACAGGGCCACCCCTTTTTTTTTCTGGCAACAGAGAAAGACAGGCAGGGAGACACCTCCATACTTCTGTATTGAATAACGCAGTTTTGAAGTTACTTTTGCTCACAAATGAAATCTGCACTTTAATTTCCCAATATTTTTAGTTCAATTAGATGTATGATAAATTCTTAAGGTCAATAATAACTATCTTCTCTACAGTTGTCCGGTGAGAAGACATATCCTAGTAATAAGATCTAACAATTTAGCAGATGACATTTTTCCATTTCCAAAGAATTAATCCTCATTCCATTCCTGTAAAAAAAAGTGGTAAATGATACTGACATTTTGCACAAGTAGACAGTAAATTCTTTTACAGAATTTCTTAGAGACAGAAAGCTATAAGTTCAGAATTATGACTACAATTCATTTTTAAATTTTGGTCAAAGCAACTTAAGACATGATTTCCCTTCAAAAGTATAAAATGTCAATATGGTTTATCTACGTTCGCTTTCATTATTCCTTACTAAAATTACAATTCTTTAAAGAAGACTCTGTTTTAGGTTATTTCATCAATCACAAAAATTTTACACACCTATTCAAATAACTCAGGGATCAACTGCAACTGCAATGTATTTCTTTGCAACCAATACTGTTAACAATTAATTAAGCTTCCATGCCCTGCTTTTGGCAGGAATGCATTTTTCTCACTTACTTGCTTATTTAGATACTTTTGTTTTTAAAGTTCAATCTTTTAAAATATTATACCTAAGACTGATAAAACTCACCCTATTCCCAATTATCAAGTCTGTTTATTCTGCCTCCTGAATTCGCCTACAACTCTCCATCCCAATTGCCCCTGCTCCAGTTTAAGGCACTATTTACCATTTCTTCTCTGTGCAGGTGCAATAGCATTCTATTTCTTAACTTCTACTCTGGCCTCCCGGTAGTCCATCATCCATACTATACACATATAGTCAAAATTTGTCCGTGATATATCTTAGAATTTTACATCATGGATCATTCCCTCTTTCACTTAGTTTCTAGGATATCAGGTCCTTCAGGGTATTTTTGTTTTTTTGTTTGTTTGTTTTGTGACAGAGACAGAGAGAGTGACAAATAGGGACAGACAGACAAGAAGGGAGAGAGATGAGAAACATCAATTCTTTGTTGAAGCACCTTAGTTGTTCATTGATTGCTTTCTCTTCTGTGCCTTGACTAGGGGGGGCCACAGCAGAGCAAGTGACCCCCTGTTCAAGTCAGCAACCTTGGACTTCAAGCCAGTGACCTTGGGCTCAAGCCAGCAACCATGGGGTCATGTCTATGATCCCACGCTCAAGCCAGTGACCCCACACTCAAGCCGGCAACCTTGGAGTTTTGAACCTGGGTCCTTTGTCTGATGCTCTATTCACTGTGCCACCACCTGGTCAGGCTCCTCCAGTTTTTTCTACCACATTGGCTGCTCCTCCTTAGGCTCCTGTGCTCATCTGCCTACTTCCTCCCATTCTAAATGCTGATATGCCACAGGGCTCAGTCTTCAAACCCTCTCTCTTCTGTATATACACTGTTTAAGGATCTCATCAATTTTAATCATAGCAGCCCTGGCTGGTTAACTCAACCAGTTAAGAGTATCATCTGGGAACACCATGGTTGCAGATTCAATCCCCATGTATTTAACATACCTTAAATATTATATAAGTCTTGGAAATTTTTTAGATTATTTAATATAAGGCAAGTAATTCCTGGCAAAGCAAATATGGATTGACATGATTTGCTTTACTATGACATACCTTGTAAATAAAGGTGTTTATCATCAAAACCAAAGATTGAAGCAAAGAAGATATACAAATGGCCAGTAAACACATGAAATGGCATCATCAGTCATCAGGGAAAAGCAAATCAAAACCACAATGAGATACCACTTCACACCCACTAGATGTCTATTATAAATTTTTTTTATAAAGAAATAATAAGCATTGGTGTCTGACCAGGCAGTGGCACAGTGGACAGAGCGTCGGATTGGGATGCAGAGGACCCAGGTTCGAGACCCCGAGGTCACCAGCTTGAGCGTGGGTTCATCTGGTTTGAGCAAAGCTTACCAGCTTGGACCTAAGGTCGCTGGCTCGAACAAGGGGTTACTCGGTCTGCTGAAGGCCCGCGGTCAAGGCACATATGAAAAAGCAATCAATGAACAACTAAGGTGTCGCAATGAAAAATTGATGATTGATGCTTCTCATCTCTCTCCGTTCCTGTCTGTCTATCCCTCTCTCTGTCATTGTAAAAAAAAAAAAAAAAAAAAAAAGAAAGCATTGGTGAAGTCAAAACCCTCATAAGTTGCTATTACAAAAAGAACGTAAAGTGGTACAACAAACAGCTATGGAAAATAGTTTGGCAGCTCCTCAAAAAGTTAAATGTAGAATCACCACATGACTCAGTGTATCATTGTTAAACAATAAGAAATACATGTTAGGTCTTTATCCCTAGTTCCTGGGACAGAGCTCCTATATCCCTAGTAATTTTCTAAGTGAGAGAAGCATCTTTTGTTATTCAAAATAAGCCCCTCTTAACTATACCAGCATTTGTCTGAGGTGACTCTTGGAGGATGGGGACTGGTTACCAGAGGAACCAACCAAGTGATAAGACCTATGGAGCTGAATCACCAATAGCCAATGATTTAATTAATCATGTTTACATAATGAAGCCTCCATAAAAAACCTTAACCAGAATGATTCATAGAGCTTCTAGCTTGGTGAATACACTAAGACACTGAGGCAGTGGCTTCCCCAGAGAGAGCATGGAAGCTCCACGTCCCTTCCCATTTACATTGACTTATGCATCTCTTCCATTTTGCTGTTCCTAATTAGTAGCCTTTAAAAAAATGGGTGATAGTAAGTAAAGTGCTTTCCTAAGTTCTGTGAGTATTCCAGCCAATTATCAAATCCAAGCAGGGGGCTGTGAGAAACCCTGATTTATAGCCATTGAGTCAGAAGTGTAGGTGACAATCTACAACTTGCAATTAGTATCTGAAGTTCTGAAGTGGAGGAACTGTCTCGTGGCTGTGAGTGGCTGTGATTCCTTAACCTGTATAATCTGCACTAACTCCAGGTAGTTAGGGTCAGAACTGAATTAAACTGTAGGACACCAGTTGGTGCCCATAAATTAGACAATTGCTTGGTATGAAAAACCTACACATCTGGAATCAGACGTGTTGTAAGAGTATTAGTAGCCTGGCCAATAGCTCTGTGGGTTAGAGCATCGGCCTGAAGCACAGAGGTAGCTCATTCAATCCCTGGTCAGGGCACATACAGGAACAATTGATGTTCCTATCTCTCTCTCTATCTCCCTTCTTCGCTGGCTAAAATCAATAAATAAGAAACATTTTTTTTAATATTTTTATGAAAAAGAGTAGGAGTAAGGAAAGGACAATGGTTTCCTTTAACCAGCATTTCCATGCCTACATATATATCTAAAAGAAGTGAAAACAGTACTCAAACAAATACATGTACTCATAAATTTATAGCAGCCCTATGCACATTGGCTAAAAGGTGCAAATAGCCCAAATGCTCATCAATAGATGAATAAAGGATACATACACACATATACACACACAATGAAATAGTGTTCAGCAATAAAAAAAATTAAGTGTTGATAAATACTACAAAATAGATGAACCTCAAAAACATTATGCTAAGTGAAATATGCCATACACTGCCCTGGCCAGGTAGCTCAGTCATTCAGAGCATCATCCTGATATGCTAAGATTGAGGGTTCAATCCCCAGTGAGGACAACCAATGAATGAATAAATGAATGAAACAACAAATCAATGTTTCTCTCTCTACCCCTTTAAAATTAATAAATAAAAAATGTAGATGCCCTGGCTGGTTGGCTCAGTGGTAGAGCATTGGCCTGGTGTGTGGGAGTCCCGGGTTCGATTCCCGACCAGGGCACACAGAAGAAGCGCCCATCTGCTTCTCCACCCCTCCCCCTCTCCTTCCTCTCTGTCTCTCTCTTCCCCTCCCGCAGCGAGGCTCCATTGGAGCAAGGATGGCCTGGGCACTGGGGATGGCTCCTTGGCCTCTGCCCCAGGCGCTAGAGTGGCTCTGGTCGCAACAGAGCGACGCCTCTGAGGGGCAGAGCATCGCCCCCTGGTGGGCGTGCCGGGTGGATCCCGGTCGGGCGCATGCGGGAGTCTATCTGACTTGTCTCCCCCCCGTTTCCAGCTTCAGAAAAATACAAAAAGAAAAAAATAAAAATAAATAAAAATAAAAAAATGTAGGCCCTGGCCAGTTGACTCAGTGGTAGAGCATCGGCCCAGCGTATGGAAGTCCCTGGTTCGATTCCCAGTCAGGGCACACAGGAGAAGCACCCATCTGCTTCTCTACCCTTCCCCTTCTCTTTCTCTCTCTCTCTTCCCTTCCCGCAGCCAAGACTCCATTGGAGCAAAATTGGCCCGGGCACTGAGGACGGCTCCATGGCCTTCACATCAGGCATTAGAATGGCTCCAGCCCCAGATGGGCAAAGCACCGCCCCCTGGTGGGCATGCTGGGTGGATCCTAGTCGGGGCGCATGCAGGAGTCTGTCTGACTGCCTCCCTGCTTCTAACTTCAGGGAAAAAAAATGTAAACGATGCCACACATACACATCACATATTGTATAGGTATATCTATATGAAATATCCAGAATAAGTAAATCCTTAAAAACAGAATGCAGATTGGTGGTTGACAGAGGCTGAGGGGAGGAAGAAATGGGGAGCAACTGCTTAACAGCTGCAGGATTCTGGGGGGGGGGTAATGAAAATGTTTTGGGACAACTAGCTAGAGGTGGTAGATGCACAATATTTCAAATGTACTAAATTCCACTGAATTATTCACCTTAAAATAGTTAATTTTACATAATATTAATTCTGTATCCATTTCTAATTGCTAAATTTTTACAATAAATGTACATATTTTTAAACCTAAAGTTGGATTCAAATTAATATCTAACAACTTACAAGATACCACATCAAAGTACTCCACAATTAAATGGTATATTCAGGCTTAATTGTTATATTTGCCTAATTTTGTTTTACTTCAATCTTTTTTTGAACAATTGATTTGGCAATTTATTGAATAGGAATAAAAAAACCAGAAGTTGAGACAACTGAAGTTTTTCATTTGAGTCACAGGAAAAGGTTTTACTCCAATTTTTTTTAAAAAGCAACCACTAACTTACTGTTTTTACATTAAATGACATTAACCTAATGCCTTATAGACAATTGTTATATTTTTGTCTGATATACTTTTGCATATTTTTTCCTCCCCAATACTCTGAACATCTAAATAATATGACACAATATATGAAGAACAGTGGCCTACTCTAGCAGTGATTCTCAAACAGCTAGTCATACCCACCTAACAAGATATATCAGAATACCTCAGGCCTGACCTGTGGTGGTGCAGTGGATAAAGCGTCAACCTGGAAATGCTAAGGTCGCCGGTTCGAAACCCTGGGCTTGCCTGGTCAAGGCACATATGGGAGTTGATGCTTCCTGCTTCTCCCCCTCCCTTCTCTCTCTCTCCCCCTCCTCTCTCTCTCTTCCCCTCTCTCTCTCCTTTCTAAAATGAATAAATAAATAAAAAAAAGAATACCTCAAAGAAAGTAAGAAAACGTGTACATTTTAACCAACCCAGATCATTCTGATTGCTCTCTCCTCATACTCAGCTCACCTTGCCCCATCGCTGCTACCACTGGTCTACAAATTATATGTATTCTACTGCAAAACACTGAAGTAGAAACAAATGTGTTTATGTACTGTTTGGGGGCAAAAGTACCAAGAAGGGAAGGGATTGACAGCCTTCATCAGACTCTCAAAGAGGAATATGATATCCGCCACCTAAGGTGACTACCTCTGCTATATTCAGTGAGGTCCATCCATATATATTGTAGTACAGTACTCTAGGCTGACAACTTAATAATCCACAGCAGAGGTAGTCACCTTATTCACTTCAATAACTAATTATTCACTTCAGCTGGGAAAACAAGAGAAACAGTAAATACCTAGGTAATACATGGCGATGCTCTGTCTCCAAAAAAAAAAATTTGAGCAATTTTAATGTACCAAGTTTCCATACAAAATTAAATTGCTTCAAAATGTACCAAAGAGGACACATTATAATACCTGACAGGAGATGTTATTAAAGAATTAATAAGATGTGTTGCTTGGACTAGTTAGCCCAAAAGTGCTAGAACACTATCAAAAGGGATTTCTTGATTATACATTTTAATACTCTTAAAACACACATATATTCACATAATCCATCTTTCAAAGAACTGGATCTGATCCAAGACTTCGAAATCAAACACAGCTATAATGGAATCTGCACATCCCAGGCAACTTCTGCAAATGTCATAAAAATATAAAACTAGCTCTTTACTAACAGCTTACCAATTTCAAATTTTGTTTTGAGATTTATATCTCACAAATCATGACTGAGAACAACTGATTCAGAGTTGGGAAAGTATATTTACTAGGAAAGCTGGAAAAAATTACTACCTATTAAAATTAATTTAGCCTGCCAGGCGTTGGTACAGTGGATAGAGCGTCAGATTGGGACACAGAGGACTCAGGTTCAAAACCCTAAGGACACCAGCTTGAGTGCAGGCTCATCCAGCTTGAGCACAGGTTCACCAGCTTGAGTGTAGGGTAGCTGGCTTGATTGTGGGATCATAAACATGACCCCATGGTCGCTGGCTTGAGCCCAAAGGTCATTGACTTGAAGCCCAAGGTCACTGGCTTGAGCAAGGGGTCAATCACTCTGCTGTAGCCCCCCAGTCAAGGCACAAATGAGAAAGCAATCAATGAACAACTAAGGTGCCGCAATGAAGAATCAATGTTTCTCATCTCTCTCCCTTCCTGTCTGTCTGTCCCTCTCTCTGTCTCTATCACTAAATAAATAAAAATAAAATTACTTTAAAAGGAGATGACAAAATTTCTCCTGCTATATAATGAAATGATTAATTAGTATAATTGGGGTAATATATTTGAATTTTCCCTTATTAGTACATTTCTCTCAGTATACCCCATCTGCCATTACAGCTCCAGTCAAGGGGGTAAGACTAAGAGCGAGATGCACTAAGCAGCTCGGTTGTGAGCAAAGACCCAGATGGGCAGAGCATCAACCCTGACAGGGTTTGCTAGGTGGATCCCAGCCCAGGCACATTCAGAAGTCTGTCTCTCTATCTCCCCTCTTCTTACTTGGAAAAGAAGGGGGGGAAAAAAGAAATGAAAATAAGGATATTTGTTTTGTAAAATAAATAGCATATCATATTTATATAACTTAAACAGTTTAAAAAATATTTAGTGATACCCAAGATCGACTAATTTGTCAGAATTTTAAATTTCACAGTCCTATAGATTACTGTTTTCTTAACCTAAACATTGACTTGCAATTGCCCTGTGTACTAAAAATAGATGCTAACAAACAAAATAGAGCTAATTTATGTCACTGAGAATTAAACTTCACTCTGTTTCTTTAAAATAAATAAAATGAAATACATATCTAGGCAAACAGATCATTTTAATGTACTGAGCGATACAGTGATAAGGATACATAGAGGGTAAAAAGGAAACACAGAGAAGGGGCACTCTGTCCCACCTGGAGAACTTTTTTTATTATTCCTTCTCTACCAAATAATAGGTAATTATATAGCCTAAAACAATAACTGTACCTTCCTAATTTTCTCATTATAGGGCTGTGTCTTTTAATGTGATTCTTCTCCAAACCTTAAGATATTGCACCATCTTTTTTTCTCTCAATGAATATATTCACTTTTTTCCCAGTTTTATTGAGAGAGAACTGACATACAACATTGTATAAGTTAAAGTACACAACAAAAGATTTGACATAGGTATATGTTGTGAAGTGATTACCACAATAAGTTTAGTTAATACCCATCACTTCATATAATTTTTTTCTTGTGACAAGAAATTTAAGATCTAGTCTCATAGTAGCTTTCAAATCCATAATACAGTACTGTTAACTCTAGTCACCATACTGTGCATTAAATTCCCAAAACTTATTTATTTTATAACTGGAAGTTTGTACTTCTTGGCCACCTTCACCCACTCCTCCCACCGTGCAACCACCTCCTGTTAACCACCAATGTGTTTTCTGGTGCCATGTTATCCTGCACTATCTCTTTAAACCTCTCTACAAAGGTTCCCTGTATGCTGCATTCAATTTATTGTTTCAAGAATCTCATGAATTTATCTATCTTCTTAGAACTAATGTCATTTTTACCCAAATTTTAAACATAGACATGTTTAGTTAAGCATGTACTAGACAATTATGAAATATTTATTAAGTACTAGTAATATACTAAACACCATATAAGATCTAGAACTAAATATTCTTCCAACTGAATATAGAATTGTAATTATTTTTACCATAATCTATTTGCTTTTCTTAAACAAACCTGGTATCAATCCCTAAAATTATTTATAAAATATGGCAATTTGAAAGAAAACAACTCGGTCTTCGGGTTTCAGTTATCCATCTCATTCTGAAAGCATTGCAAAGGCTGTCTTAGCAAGCTAGAATTCCAGGTGTTTCAAAATCTACCCTCTGCTGTTGCCAGATAGCTTCGTTGGTTAGAACATCATCCTGGTACACAAAGGTTGACTGTGTACCACTCAGGGCAGATACAGAAATAGATCAATGTTTCTCTATCTCTCTCTCTCTCCCTTCCTCTTTCTCTAAAATAAATAAATTGAAATAATACATATATAATCCTCTGATAGTACATGAAAATTAGTATCAATATTTACTTAAATCAAAATTCTCATTGTATCATTTCTTGATTTGGCAATAGCTCTTGTCCTCAAAAATAATATAAAAACACATTTCTATAAAATAAACTAAAATTAATTTTACTTTAATAGTTTATATCATTCCTTGAGAGAACCAATATACCTTACAATGTCCACAAATATGAATTTGGTAGTGAATTAACTAATATCAGGAAACTCCAAGAAAAAATATATAATGTAATTTAGTGAAAAAAGTCTAAATAACTATTAAAAATATTTAAGAAAACAGATAATTTTCAAACACATACATACAATTTGGAATTTCAATAGGTCAGAGCAGGATGGGATAGCACTAACAAGTAGAATTCAATGATTTTTATCTACAGCTATCACTGAAAACAACATTTCTTCCTTTTATCACATGGTTATTTTCCTATATATCTATGTTACTTGGGATAATTTTATTAGTATATAATGCATTATAAACAACCCACTAGTACATGTGGCATTCAAGTACCTAATACAAGACCTAAAACAGGGTTAAAGGCTTTATAAATTTTTTTTTTTTTTTTTTTTTTTTTTTTCCATTTTTCTGAAGCTGGAAACAGGGAGAGACAGTCAGACAGACTCCCGCATGCGCCTGACCGGGATCCACCCGGCACGCCCACCAGGAGCGACGCTCTGCCCACCAGGGGGCGATGCTCTGCCCATCCTGGGCGTCGCCATGTTGCGACCAGAGCCACTCTAGCGCCTGGGGCAGAGGCCACAGAGCCATCCCCAGCGCCCGGGCCATCTTTGCTCCAATGGAGCCTTGGCTGCGGGAGGGGACGAGAGAGACAGAGAGGAAAGTGCGGCGGAGGGGTGGAGAAGCAAATGGGCGCTTCTCCTGTGTGCCCTGGCCGGGAATCGAACCCGGGTCCTCCGCACGCTAGGCCGACGCTCTACCGCTGAGCCAACCGGCCAGGGCGCTTTATAAATTTTGACAGAGTATATTACTTGACAGGCAATGTTTTAAATCTCAAAATAATATTAAGCAGTTTATTCCTTTTTTTTTTTTTTTTTTTTTTTTTTTTTTTTTTTTTTTTGGTATTTTTCTGAAGCTGGAAACGGGGAGAGACAGTCAGACAGACTCCCGCATGCACTCGGCCGGGATCCACCCATCACGCCCACCAGGGGCGACGCTCTGCCCACCAGGGGGTGATGTTCTGCCCCTCGCAGGGCTCTGCAGCGACCAGAGCCACTCTAGCACCTGGGGCAGAGGCCAAAGAGCCATCCCCAGCGCCCGGGCCATCCTTGCTCCAGTGTAGCCTCGCTGCGGGAGGGGAAGAGAGAGACAGAGAGGAAGGAGATGGGGAGGGGTGGAGAAGCAGATGGGCGCTCCTCCTGTGTGCCCTGGCCGGAAATCGAACCCGGGACCCCTGCACGCCAGGCTGATGCTCTACCACTGAGCCAATAAACTGCCAGGGCAGTTTATTCCTTTTTTAAACAAAGTAATATTATTGTAATAATTTTGTGGCCTATAAACCAAATATTCATACCTATAATTACTACTCAGTTTTCTTAGCTAAGATGATTACTACACAGGTTTTTAAGATTTATTTTATCTGAATATATTAGTATGATTAATTGACCAAGCTCTTCCAAGGGCTGAGATTAGAATGTCTTAAATATTTGCTACAACATTAAAGGGTGATGGGGGGAAGATCCCAGAAAAGAAAGGAAAAAAATTTGTTTTTTAGTGCCATCAAGAATATAGTAGAATAACAAGTTCCATGCTCAAACACAGAGCAGCAAAAATACATGGTTATGTCTCACAGAGGGTAAGTAAAATGAACTAAATGATCCAAGATGTTGAAAATGCTTTTATATTTACTTCAGGGAAGACCTGGTTGGTAACAACACTATAAAAACAGTCTAACAGCTGCAACTGTGCATTATATAAGGAGGAGTAAGGTGAGACGCCATCTAATTATTTTTTAATATCAAAGTAGTAAATGTAAATGTGAAAATGAGAAAAGGAGATTGAAATCCATGAAATGGCATATGTTGAATTTCAGGATAACCCAATATGACTAGAAAACTAGTGAATCCAAAAAAATCCATTAAACAGTTTTATGTCTGAAAAATTGGAATGCATCTTTTTCACAAATTAAAGACAGATTGTAAAGAGAGGGTTAGAGTTGGAAAGTTCCCTACTCATCAAATTAAAAACAAGAGCTCTATTCATATTAAAAAAAAAAAAAAAAGAATACTTATGTGGTCAAGTCACATTCTTTGTTCTGAAGTTTTTATACGCAACTTGGGGTGAACATTTTACTTGTGATTCATAAAGAAAAGTGACCAGTGTAACAGGGACTCCTAATAGCACATGAGTACATTTCAGGTGATATTTAAGTAGCCGTTTAAGACATCATAGGAAAGGAGAAAACATACCCTTAATATCCAAAGGAAAGTGTGTATTCACATGACCAACAGCTGGACTTCATTAAAAAGAAATATCAGGTTAGGCTCCATGATGGTTCTTCCATAGTTACAAGACAATACAAATGAGAAATGCTACAATTTCTCACAGCCTTTTGCCTAGTGATCTCAATAACTGCCCCTTTATCCACCCTTGCAATGCAACCACCTCTTCTCCATTTCTTCCCCTCTATCATTTCAGTATTTTTATTTTTCAAAATCATTTGTAAAAGGACATAAAGAGGAAAAAGAACAAGTATAAATAGTCAGTTTCACTTGTGATTCATTTTCACTTTCACAAGCATGAAAAAATACAAACTGAAGTTTTCCTCATCAATAATTCAGTAAAAGTGCCTGACCTGTGGTGGCGCAGTGGATAAAGTGTTGACCTGGAAATGCTGAGGTTGCCGGTTCGAAACCCTGGGCTTGCCTGGTCAAGGCACATATGGGAGTTGATGCTTCCAGCTTCTCCCCACCTTCTCTCTCTCTGTCTCTCTCTCCTCTCTCTCTCCCTCTCTGTCTCCATTTCTCTCTCCTCTCTAAAATGAATAAGTAAAAATTAAAAAAAAAATAATTCAGTAAAAGTTACAAATGTGTAAAAAAGCTTCAAATGGATTCATTTGTGCTGGGACAGTAGAATTCCTGCCTTTTGAGGATTGAAAGGATAGGAAAATGACAAATCTAACACCTCTCTGACCCTTAAAATTAGCTGTGCAAGACAGCAGAAGATTAATACAGAAGGCAGTACTATGGAAACAACATGATTTTATTGAACTATGAACTAAAGAGTTACATAAATACCCATAATTCCTTGTAAAAATCTCTTTGTTTTTCTGCTTGTCAGCATCTGCATTTTACAGCTGCCTCCTTCAGTATGGACCCTGTCTTGTGGAAGTTCAGGAACTTAAAACATTAATATCCAGGAGCTTAAAAAAATCACAGCATTAATAATTTATACAGATGGGAGTAAAACAGTCACAGCATTCTTGACTATAAATTGAACAGAAAATAAATCTAAAGACTACGGTAGACTATTAAAAATATGAATATAAAAATGTCTCTTTCAGGTCAGCAAAAGCATTATATTTGCAAAATTCCTTTAAGTCAAAAAAAGCCAAAGGATTAACATCAGGTTTGAGGTTTCATTTACCAAAAGGTTAAAATCCCAAGAAACTGTTTCTTAGTCACCTATTTCTTTCTCTTAATAATAAAAATACACACCATTTTTTTTCCTTCAGAAAGAAATATGCTGAGCCAAATGCAAAAAGCAAAATGTCCAGCATTTTCCCATTTCTTTCTCTCATTTAATCAATGAGATTCCTTTTATTCCTCATTCATAGTCCAGCAGAATGACAGAAATAGTTCCTGCTTCTCCTGATACCACCATCAGTCCTGCTGATCTTTCCAAGTATACTCATTTCAAGGCTCAGCTTTTCAGGAACCTTGACTCTGTAGGTTAATAATACGAGTTCTAGCATCATCACTTCTGCTTCCCTTGCCCAACCCAGCTAGGTCTGCTATAATACTAATATGTCTTCCTTTTTTAAAAATACCATTTTTTTTAGAAAATTAAATTTAACAGGGTGACATTGATCAAAATATCTTGAATTCAATCAGTAGTGACCACAGGACTTTTTGTGCCAATAACATTCTATATCTAGATTAATTAATATTGTAGTCACATGTGGCTACCGAACACTTCAAATGTGACTAATGTGGCTGAGAAACTGACTTTTTACATACTTTTTTCTGACTTTTTATATTTTATTTCATTGTAATTAACTTGAATTTAAATTTAAATCACAATATATGACTGCTAATCTCCTTACTAGACAATGCAGATCTAGAGCAAGAGTGCTTTTTTTCTAGTCAGAAATTATGTACTTAATCCTGTAGATGATAGAGAGTTACCAAAAGGCTGATTTTATATTTTAAATTTTTTCTCTGGCCTTAACCAGCTGGCTCAGTGGACAGAGCATCAGCCCAGTGTATGGACGTCCCAGGTTCCATTCCCATTCAGGGCACACAGAAGAAGTGACCATCTGCTTCTCTTCTCCTCCCTCTCTCCCTTCTCTTCCTCTTCCTCTCCCCCTTCCACAGCCAGTGGCTTGATTGCTTCAAACATCAGCCTCAGGCCCTGAGGATAGCTCTGTTGATTCGAGAATTGGCACCAAACGGGGGTTTAGATGCCAGGTAGATTCCGGTCAAGGTGCATGTAGAAGTCTGTCTCACTATCTCCCCTTCTCTCACTTAAAAAGAAAAAAAGAAAAGAAAGCTTTCTCTGGTTGCTTTGTAGTAGCATGATTTTAAGGGTTAGAAGGAGAAAGCAAAATGTTGAAGATCTGAAAAGTGTTCGCTAGATTTGGCAATTAGGAGATCATTGACAATGTTAGACTGCAAAGTTACAGTAGAGTTGTTGGGTTGTAAGCCTCACTGGAAGTAGAGATTACAAATATAAACCATTCTTTCAAGAAGTCTGGCTCTGGATAGGAGAGTGAAGACCATGTGGCTGCCACCATGCCATTGTCACAGTTGTGGGTAGCAACAGTCTCCTTGAGCAACCAGAACCAGAGCATGGAGGCACACAATACCCTCAGCAAACAGGGATTCAGGGTCCCTTCCTTTGGAACAGGGACTCACATGAAGCTTCCAGGATCAGCAAGCCCAATGTTTATGATTTCAAAACCACATACAATTAGAGGCACAATGATCTCCTTAGGAAAGACAAAGAACTCTACACACACAATGCCATTTTGCTCCTATTGTACAGAAATAAGCAAATCAAGCCAGGCCAGAAAGATTCCAGAACTGCAAAGACCTGTTAGACCTGATCCTCACCTGAGAAGACAAAAGTGTAGAATGAGATGGGAGAATATCTGAATTCCAGAAAGCAGGAGACCTGCCAGCAGGGCATGTGATCAACACAAACATCCAGGACAACCACAAAGAGGCCACCCTGCAGCCATACCTCCACTGTGAGCTCTACCAGTACATTCGGCACACTGATGACACAAAGAACAAGACGGACAAGCTGCTGCAGGAGTTCAAGGAGAAGAGCAGCTGGATCTTCCTGTGCACCGCCTTCTACTGAACAGTGCCATACCTTCCGAAGCTGCCTTCTTGCGCTTCCTCTTGTTAATAATTTTTTTTCTTCCTGACCCTTGTTTTTATTCTGAGGGATGCCGCTGGTAAACGGCAGCAGCTCCCTACACTATACATGTGAGATGAGAAGATAGACATACGTGCAGGTCCACAACGATCAAGTTTTATATCCCACTCTTACTTACAAGTGCAGTATTGATTATGCAGGTTGTTGTTGTTTTTTTCTTTAATCAGAAAAAGAGAAATAAAACAGTTTATAGCACTGTTTTACAACCACTGGTCTACGAACCAGTCTGCCAGAAATTCTGTGCTGGTCTGCAAAAGAGTTAAACACCCTGATGCTGTATGAAGATTATAGACCCAAAGATCTTAGTCAAATTCACTTATGCTCGGGGTGATTTCTGCCTTAGTGGTCCCCGAAACAATTCCCCTATTTTCACCAGTCCCCAAGAGTAAAAGGTTAAAGACAACTGGTACATTTTCCCCCATGTGTCTTTTTCATTGTATGTTCCTCCTCTAAAGGAACGCCTACCTGGCTAGAATGTACAAACACCTGAATAAAGCAATAGGCATATGTATCTATTAGGAAAGAAAATACAATTGTCCAATAAATAGATGCTGCTGGTTGTCAAAAGAAGAAGAAGAGTAAGAGGAGGAGGAGGAGAAAAAGGAGGAGGGGGAAGAAGAAGAAAGATGAAGAAAGAAAAAAGGAAGATGAAGAAGAAGTCTGGCTCTGAAGGAAGAAAGAAAGTGGAGAATAAACATTGTGGAGAAGCTATCATATGCTAGAATTTGAAAGAGGGAGCTTCATATTGATTACTCCACTATACTTGATCCTCAAAACAAACTTGTAGTAAATCTCATCCCCATTTTACAGAAATTAAGCTTCACAGAGGCTAAGTGGCCTGCCCACATACACTCAAGTGGGGCTGGAATTATAAAACTAGGGTCTTTTGGGGGTCCAAAATTCATTCTCTTAAAGGTCAATGTAGAACTGATGAGAAAACACAGGGTTAAAGCAGTTAGAGATCTGGAGAAATAATAAAATTATAAGAGGGTAGTAGAGTATTTGATGGGACAAGGCTCTAGAGAAGACAGAAATGGAACTCAGAATCTAGGCAAAAGATATTAACCTTGGATGAGAACAGGAAAATCACTTCCTCTGACATGGAAAGATTGAAATCAAGTAAGTGTGAATGTACAAATGTTTATAGTACAAAGGATTTAGGAATGATGGGAGCTAGATAAAATTGAAACCCGATGATCTCTATTTTTCCTATAAAGCAGAAGGCAAGACCTTGTGTGAAAAGATATGTTTAAAGATGAGACCAGAAATGGTACTTCTCTTTTATCATCAGTCCTTGGATATTGATGTTTAGCTAATAATGCTGCGTACCTGACATATTAAAAACATAAATAGGAAGTATGCAGACCAATGTTTTTTTATGTGAGATCAAATTTCCTTTGATATTTAATGTAATTTTCAGCTTTTTCTTCCAAAATTTTTATTGTAATTAAATATAAACATAAAATTTCCTATAGTTATGTTTTTCATAAATAACAGAAAGGTATGAAGTATGACCTTTCATTGGACCTACCACAACTTAAATTTTCTGTAAAGACCTTTCAGATCGTTTATCTTATTCTAAACTGTAAAAGAATCCTCCTGATTTAAATTCACTTCAAAGTAAAATATTTTTTAAAATTCTATAGTATCAGTGATTCTCCCTAAAGTATAAAAATATGTACTTATAAAAACATGATGTTACTAAGAGTGAAATGTAATTTAAAATAGGTATAAAATTATAAACTTCAGTAATAAGGCATTATACTTTCTGTCATTAATCACTGGAATTAATTTATCCTTAAATGTCATTTAAGGCCATGGCCAGTTGGCTCAATGGTAGAGCACTGACCCCATGTGTGGAAGTCCCAGATTCAATTCCTGGTCAGGGGACACAGGTGAGGGAACCATCTGCTTCTTCCTCTCCTCCTCCTCCCCCTTTTCTCTCTCTTTCTCTCTCTCTCTTACTCTCCCACAGCCATGGCTCGATTGGTTCAAGCAAATCACCCCCAGGCACTGAGGATGGCTCCATGGAGTCTCTGCCTCAGGTGTTAAAAAAAGCTTGGTTTCGAGCAGCCCCAGGTGGGCAGAGCATCAGCCCCAGATGGGGACTGCCAGGTACATCCTGGTCAGAGAGCATGTAGGAGTATGTCTCTGTATTTCCACTACTCTCACTTTTTAAAAAAATTGTAATTTAAGATTGGCTACAACAGAAAGCAAAGCTTAGCCCTGGCCATATAGCTTGGTCGGTTAGAAAATCATCAGAAAGTAGAAGGTTGCCAGTTCAATCCCTAGTCAGGGCACATACAGAAACAGCTTGATGTTCCTGTCTTTCTCTAGCTCGCTCGCTCTCTCCCCCTTCCTCTCTCACTAAAATGAATAAATAAAATATTTTAAAAAAAGAAAACAGCTTAAATTTTAAAGAGCATAAATAATTCCTGGCTTCTATTTAAATATAGAATGCTGGAAATAGAGTTTTTCCCACTTTTACAACAAGAGGGTAATCTAAACAAATATACATTTTGATAGAAACCATAAGGTTACAGGACAATCAATGACCCTGAAGTCTAAAGAAACACAGGTACCTCCAAGGAGAAATAGGAGATGAGAACTTGCTTACCTGGAGCAGATGCCAGGTGCTATATAAATGGTAGGGGAAAAAAATAAGTTAAAATTTTTAACAAATAGCTAAAAGTTAAGTATGGGTTACTATGAGAGTACAGAACCCCTGGGAGCCACAGAACAGGGGGAATTTGTAACCACTCACAGATTCTTCCCTAGAGACTTCATCTGCCACTGGGGAGAAAGTGTGGAGGCAATGTAAGAAATCAGAGAAAGGCCCCCTTCCTGTGTGGTGCACGGTTCAGGAGAGAAAAGTAGCTGCTCCAAGGAAAGCCATGAAGCCCTATCGGAATCCTTCACCCTTACAGAACAAAAGCCATAAGCTGACTGAAGCTGGAAAAAGGGACCAAAAAAGACCTGAAGCAGGGCAAAAGACAGGAAAATGTTATGGGTTCAGACTATTTTCTACCTCTGAGGGAACATGGGTTGAGAACACCAAGAGCCCCAACATAGCAACTGCTTAAGGCTGCGGCTGAACCAGACCAACAGAAAACATCACTTCCCTGGCCCCCAGACCAACTTAGGAGGCACTGAGTAACAAATAATGGAAGATCTACTGCAGGTAGGGGATGGGGGGGGCAAAAATATGAAAAGAGGCCTCTCTGAGAGGCAGGTACAAAGAGAAGCTAAGAGTGGATCAGACTTTAAGAAAAAAAAACTCTGGTAAGCCAGCCCTCATGCTGAGCACAAGGATAACACTAGACCAGGGGTCCCCTACTACAGCCTGCGGGCCACATGCAGCCCCCTGAGGAAATTTATCCAGCCCCCGCCGCACTTCCAGAAGGGGCACCTCTTTCATTGGTGGTCAGTGAGCTGTGTTGCTCACAGTACTACTTCCGGTAATGCAGGACACACGTCACAGCTCCGGAAGGGCATCATATCACTTGTTATGGCTAGCAGTGACAAATATGGAACTGGACATTGACCATCTCATTAGCCAAAAGCAGGCCCATAGTTCCCATTGAAATACTGGTCAGTTTGTTGATTTAAATTTACTTGTTCTTTATTTTAAATATTGTATTTGTTCCCGTTTTGTTTTTTTACTTTAAAATAAGATATGTGCAGTGTGCATAGGGATTTGTTCATAGTTTTGTTTGTTTGTTTGTTTTCTACAGAGACAGAGAGTCAGAGAGAGGGATAGACAGGGACAGACAGACAGGAACGGAGAGATGAGAAGCATCAATCATTAGTTTTTCATTGCACGTTTTGACACCTTAGTTGTTCATTGATTGCTCTCTCATATGTGCCTTGACCGTGGGGCTATAGCAGACCGAGTAACCCCTTGCTTGAGCCAGAGACCTTGAGTCCAAGCTGGTGAGCTTTTTTTTTTTTTTTTTTTTTTTTTTTTCCTGAAGCTGGAAACAGGGAGAGACAGTCAGACAGACTCCCGCATGCGCCCGACCGGGATCCACCCGGCACGCCCATCAGGGGCAACGCTCTGCCCACCAGGGGGCGATGCTCTGCCCATCCTGGGCGTTGCCATGTTGCGACCAGAGCCACTCTAGCGCCTGAGGCAGAGGCCACAGACCCATCCCCAGCGCCCGGGCCATCTTTGCTCCAATGGAGCCTTGGCTGCGGGAGGGGAAGAGAGAGACAGAGAGGAAGGCACGGCGGAGGGGTGGAGAAACAAATGGGCGCTTCTCCTGTGTGCCCTGGCCAGGAATCAAACCCGGGTCCTCCGCACGCTAGGCTGACGCTCTACCGCTGAGCCAACCGGCCAGGGCCAAGCTGGTGAGCTTTGCTCAAACCAGATGAGCCTGTGCTCAAGCTGGCGACCTCGAGGTCTCGAACCTGGGTCCTCTGCATCCCAGTCCGACACTCTATCCACTGCACCACCGCCTGGTCAGGCCATAGTTTTTTTTATAGTCCAGCCTTCCAACGGTCTGAGGGACAGTGAACTGGCCCCCTGTGTAAAAAGTTTAAGGACCCCTGCACTGGAAGAATATGAAGCCTGTGTTGAACTAGGATAAGCACAATGACAACAAAACCCAAACATAGTTCAGTTTCTGACTAACCTGACACAACTCCTACAACAAAAGCCAAGCAAAAGAAGAGACATGGCCATTTCCAGGCATAAATACTACTGACTTCAGTCTCTACTGTTCTAAAAACATGTCTGCTTTCAACTAAAACATATGAAACACAGAAAGAAACAAAAAAGATAAACACATTGGAGACAATGCAATCAACAGAATCAGCCCAGATACTGGAACTAATACATAGGGAATTTAAAATTACTATGATTAACATGTTAAAGACTAGTGGAAAATGCTTTTTAAAAAATGACAACAGTTGAAATAGAAAAGGTATAGCTTTATGTCTACCTCCCCAAATAGATTCTTAGTTCCTTCAAGGAAAGACAAGTTTATTTCTCTTTGCTTCCCACGCATCTAGCACAAATACCAACAGATCTGACATCAGCACAATAGTACAAAAATGGAATACCTTCTTAAATCTGAAGACCCTCACACACACCATGAACAGACAAGGTACTAGGCCAAACTTCATTCTATCCCAGGGCCATTGAAAAAGCATCTATTTTGGATAGACTTTTGCACCTTTACTCCTAACTTTACAAAGTGGCAGGGAATGCTGAAACCCAAGGTCTACATACAGCTGCCAAGGTTCATGAAATCCTGCTCATTCATATTATGAAACTACCTTTTGGTTATTCTCTTCTGAAAACTAGAATTCCTAAATAAATGATTTTTTAAAGTAACATTTCAAAAATAATTTGAGATATATTTATATAATCGATCTCATGTTTTCTCAGAGGAAAAAAAAACATGCATCTTTCATTCAGCATCATCTTAACTTATATATATACTACGCTCAAGACTTCTTAACTCTCATTGCTTTTTTACCACTTGGGGAAAATAAAATAGCGTTGAAATATTCTGAAATGAGACCCTCTAAGGCCTACCTCAAGCATTCCCAAGTCCTAAGAGATAAAACTACCAGTCCTCTGTCTTCTAACCTCTAGTTTATCTAAATGATCTTGTTGTACATTCTCAGTGACACTTCTCCTTAAAGGGACTGTTATATATAAATCCAGTTTTATGGAGTTTATGGGGTTTTTGGCAACTTCCTGCAATTATCCCTCACTGAATTATAAAAATAACAGGGAACTTGAAGAGGTTCCTATAACTTCCTATTTGATCTCATGGGCATTTTCCAATTTCTAAATCTTACAGGGGGCTTCAGTAATCTTCTCCATGAAAAATTTAGAACAAATCTGCAAGAACTCCCAAAATCTCCAACAATGATACAAAATATTTGCTTATGCAATAAATTAGCAGGATCAATGAACCTTTGACAAATAATTATTGTGAATTTTTTTAAAAAAAATTCAATGAAAGGACATTTATAGAATGCTATCAGTAAATTCCACACTCAAAATAAACCCACTACTTTAAGAAATAATACAGTCACAAAGCATCTTTTGATACATATTTTTTCAGTATCTTGATTATGCTCATGCTCAATAATAATTGGCCCAATGAGGTATACTGTGGCTTCCAAGATGCCTCTTGTTTATTTCTGCATCACTCATCACTCCTCCACAACTTCCTTTGCCTGTTGTCTTCTCCGTGACCTCTGAATGGTAGATCACCTCAAGATTCAGTCCTTAAACCGCTTCTCTTGCCTGACCAGGCGGTGGCGCAGTGAATAGAGCGTCGGACTGGGATGCAGAAGGACCCAGGTTCGAGACCCCAAGGTCACCAGCCTGAGCGCGGGCTCATCTGGCTTGTGCCAAAAAAAAAAAAGCTCACCAGCTTGGACCCAAGGTCACTGACTTGAGCAAGGGGTTACTCAGTCTGCTGAAGGCCCGCGGTCAAGGCACATGTGAGAAAGCAATCAATGAACGACTAAGGAGTCCCAACGAAAAACTGATGATTGATGCTTCTCATCTCTCTCCGTTCCTGTCTGTCTATCCCTCTCTCTGACTCTCTGTCGCTGTAAAAAAATAAAATTAAAATAAATTTTAAAAAATAAATAAAATAAAATAAAAAACCGCTTCTCTTTTCTATATATATCTCCAGTAATTATATACAGTTTCAGAGTTTTAAATATAAGTTTATATCTCTAATTCACACTCTTTCTAAAACTCTAAATATATATTTGACTGCCTATTCAATATGTCACTTGGATATCTTTTAGGTACCTCAGACTTAACACAATCAAAACTGAACTTCTGATCTTCCCAATCTAACTCCAACCATAATCATCTCAGTTGATTGCAAATCTATCCTTTCAGTTGCTCAGGCAAAACACCTTGAAATAATCCTTGACTTCCTCCAAACTGTCAGAAAATATTGTTGGTACTGTTTCTAAGTGTATCCAGAATCTGGATATACCTGGAAATATATCACTATCTCCGCACGACCACCATCATTTCTCACATGAATCACAGCAGTGGCCTCCTAACAGGTCTCTGTGCTCTCATTCTTACTTCTCATAGTCTAGCCAGAGGTCCCCAAACTACGGCCCACAGGCTGCATGCGGCTCCCTGAGGCCATTTATGCGGCCCCCGCCGCACTTCCGGAAGGGGCACCTCTTTCATTGGTGGTCAGTGAGAGAAGCATAGTTCCCATTGAAATACTGGTCAGTTTGTTTATTTAAATTTACTTGTTCTTTATTTTAAATATTGTATTTGTTCCCATTTTGTTTTTCTACTTTAAAATAAGATATGTGCAGTATGCATAGGGATTTGTTCATAGTTTTTTTATAGTCCGGCCCTCCAACGGTCTGAGGGACAGTGAACTGGCCCCCTGTGTAAAAAGTTTGGGGACCCCTGGCTCTAGTCTCAGCACAGCAGCCAGAGTAATCCTCTTTAAAAGTAAATTAGATTATCACTTCCCTCCTCAAAACCCTCTAATGGCTCTGCATTTCCCAAGTAAAAGTTATAGTTCTTATAATGGCTTACAATGACCTACAAGATCTATTCTCCCTAATGTCCTATTACTTCCCCCTTTGTTCATTCTGTATTAGATAAAATTTCTTCTTCAGATAAGCCAGGTATCCTCCTGCCTAAAGGCCTTTGCTTTAGCTCTTCCCTCTGTTTGGAACGCTCTTCCTCCAAATAACTTCATGGTTAACTTCCTCACTTCCTTTACCTCTTTGCTCAAATAATAATTTGCATAAAACCTTCCCTCACTCCCATCCATCTCACCAACACTACCTTTGCTTTGTTTTCTCTTCTTTATAGCACTTACCTCTTTCTAATTTGTTTTAATTAGTGTTTATTTCTCTCTTTCCCATTTGAAAGCTCCATCTCTTGCCTAACCAGGCAGTGGCACAGTGGATAAAGCATCGACCTGGGACGCTGAGGTCTCAGATTCAAACCCCAAGTTCACTGGCTTGAGCATGGGCTCATCCGGCTTGAGAGCTGAGTCTCTCTATGGCTTGAGTGTGGGATCATGGATATGATCCCATGGTTGCTGTCTTGATCCCAAAGGTCGCTGGCTTGAGCCCAAAAGTCTCTGGCTTGAAGCCCAAGGTTACTGGCTTGAGCAGGGGATCACTGGTTTGGCTGGTGCCTCTGCCACCTCCCCATCAAGGCACGTATGGGAAGCAATCAATGAATAACTGAAGTGCCACAACTATGAACTGATGCTTCTCATTTCTCTCCCCCTCTCTCTCTCTCTCTCCCTCTTGCTAAAAATAAATAAATAAATACCTCAAGTGTATATGAATCCAGGATTCATTTACAACATTTGTTGAGCACTTACTATGTGCTCAAAACTGGGCCTGGAGCACATAAGTGGAGAAGACAAAGTCCCACGCTCAAGAACCTCACAATCTAGGGATACAGATAAAACTAACAGTCAGTTATAATGCAGTGCCATAAGTCGGTACTTAGTGTAGGTATCAGGTTAGGAAGAACCTATAAATGTCCAACTGCTTCCCTGTTAAAAATATTTAAAATTTCCACACTTTAGAAAACACTATTGTTGGTGTTAATATAAAAAAGAAAACCCTTGCCTGACCTGTGGTGGCACAGTGGATCTAATAGCATCAACCTGGAATGCTGGGGTTGCTGGTTCAAAGCCCCAGGTTTACCTAGTCAAGGCACATATGAGAAACAACTACGAGTTGATGCTCCCCATTCCTCCCTCCACTCCGCCTTTTTCTCTTTCTCTCTCCTCTCTCTAAAATCAATAAATAAAATCTAAAAAAAAAAAAAACTCTTAAGGATAAATGGGATACAGGGTAAAATATTAAGAATAATATTTTTTTTGATGGCCACTCACCCTATTTCTGTGAAGATGGCTAACCCTAACTCTCTGAAGTAGGACTCTTTGATAATGAAACATGAGCTAAGATCTGGAAAACAATTGCCATAAACTGAGAATCACTGAAGCAGCAAGCCACTGTTAGAGTTTGAGTGCATCTTATTCCTTATACTTTAGGGCAGAAACAAGGGTTGAAACTCATTGCTAAAATAAATTTAGAGAAACATTCAATTTATTAATTTTCTAATCTATTCATTACTTTTGGGGGGGGAATCTTTAATGTAGCATAGGATAGTATAATATAGTATAAAGTGAAGTACCCTTGTGTACATATATAACAATTCGTAGATATCATTACACTCCATGACCTGAAATAGATAGAATTCTCACTGTGAGGGAGAAAAACTCTTAAACACAAGACAACATGATACTATGGGAAAAGAAAAGTAAAATATCTGTTAAAACCTTCAGTATCTAATCACTGAGAAGGGAAGTCTCTGCACGTTAAATCAAGTCACTAATCACTAACAGACCTGCACTGCTGTTTAAGCTTGCTCTAGCACACAATCTTCTTGGTACACTACTGCCTCCTTGAGGTTATGGTACATTACTACTCCTCTGAGAAAATATTGGTAAATAGAAAATACCCATATTATTTTCTACTAAAAACAGAAGGCAAAAAGGTCCGTGTCAAATAACAGTAGGCCTTTCCTAAATAATTTCTCTTTTAAAGTGGCTTATATAGCATTTTGCATTTTCAAAGCACTTTGCCAACATTAAACAATCTTTACAGTATTCTTGAGGTCAATATCACCACCATCTTTTTACAGAAAAGAAAATACCATGGTTAAATGAAGTATTAGAAATCCAAGAACCAGTCAGTAACTAATCAGCAAAGTGCCACAGAATGCTTTCATGTAAAATATGAAGCACTGATATATTCATTCATCTCTACTACCCCATGACGTACCTCTACATGAAATTAATTATTCTTTTATCTGTGGCTATATAGCATTTTATACATTCCTCTATCATCAAACATAACACTTTTAGATTACAGTTATATATTTAACTATCTGTCTCTGTGACTAAACTCTGTACCTCCACAGGACTTTGCACAGTGTCTAGAACAAAGCAAGATACAACAAATCATTCAGTCATTGGTCCCACTATTAAGCATTTACTACAGGTCTGAACACTATTCTGATTACAGTGGTGAAAAACAAAGCCAAGTTCCCCTCATCTCAGCTATTCTCATGAAGCATACATTCTAGGAGGCAAAAGCAGATGACCAAATTAAAAAAAAAAGAAAGAAAAAAAACCTATCAGGTAGAAAGAAAAGCCATAGAGGAAATTAAAATAGGGCAAACGTGACTGCATATGATTAACTAGTTACATTAGATTAAGCAGTGATATTCAAATAAGAAAGAAATAGTCATAACTATATGTGGGAAAGACAATTCCAGGTGGCAAATGCAAAAGGCCCAAGGTGGGCAAGAAAAATAACTGAGGGAGAGGGGGGAAAAAAGCCTGTGGGTAGAGTATAGTAAGCCAATGAGTGAGTGATAAAAGATGAAATCAGAGAGGTAGGCAGGGGCCAGGGTAGAGTTTTCTTGGGACATGATAAGAATTTTATTCTAAGTGAGATGAAAGGTTATTTAAGGTTATAATAATATTTGCTGATCTGAATTGCTATATTTGCATAGTAGGTAGCACTAAAAGAAAAATTAATACCAAGAAAGGAAAATTACTTTGGTATTGGTTAGGGAAACTTTCTGTTTTAATAAATCATTTTTCAGTTAAGTTATTTTATAATTAAATCTTCAGACTAAAGGATAAGACAGCAGTGTCTACTAACATTTTAATAGAAGTTAGAATAATTATATTTTGACAGTTGTTAATGGAAGAAATTGAAGAGCTCCTACATAAACCACTGTACATTACATAAGACTATATTAAGATCTTATGTTAATCACTTATTAATTTTGCAAAGCCTAAAAATATCACCATATAGCTCATGATGAGTGCCAGACATCTGGAGAGGAGGTTCCTGAATAAAAGTATGGAAATGTCATTAAATATAATAAATCTCTGCCTATTACCAGAGAACCCAGAATGTAAAATGTAACATACATTTAAAAGCAAAAATACTTATTACCATATTAACTGAACAAAATATAGCAATAGCTTAAAACTTAAGGGCAGGTTTATATTTCACCTGAGGTAATACAGGAGCTGTAGAAACCTCCAGGCTAATACCAAGCTATAATAAATACTAAGGTTCAGTTTAATTTAACCCTGCAAATAGCCACTGAAGAGAAATTATTATCATTTGCTCATTCTACAAGCAAGTTCCTGAACATTTAATATATCAAACTTTATATTCTCTACCTTTTTAATGTCTTTCTACAATAAAAAAATTTAGTCATAACAGATTACAAAACGTTAAATTACTATTTTGCTAATTTTAAGTGTACAGTTCAGTAGTGTTGATTATTTACATTGTTGTGCAATGAACATCTAGAACTTTTTTTTTTTTTGTATTTTTCTGAGGTTGGAAACGGGGAGGCAGTCAGACAGACTCCCGCATGTGCCCAACCGGGATCCACCCGGCATGCCCACCAGGGGGCAATGCAGTGCCGCAATCAGAGCCATCCTCAGCACCTGGGCAAACTTTGCTCCAATGGAGCCTTGGCTGCGGGAAGGGAAGAGAGAGACAGAGAGGAAGGAGGGGGGGAGGGGGGGAGAAGCAGATGGGTGCCTCTCCTGTGTGCCCTGGCCGGGAATCGAACCCGGGACTTCCGCACGCCAGGCAGACGCTCTACCACTGAGCCAACCGGCCAGGACCTAGAACTTTTACATACTGCAAAACTGAAACTCTATACCTATTGAACAATTTCCTGTTTCCCCCTCCCTAAAAGCCACCATTCAGATAATATTATTATACATTGTAACAAACAGTACACAAACCCCTAAAAAGAAACTATATACAAGCTTTTGAGTTGGTATTTTAGTTTGTTTCTTTAACCAAATGGTAGATCACAGAAGGGGCTAAAAATTGCCTCCAATATATAGTCAGGAACATAGAAGAAGTGACTAAGAATTATATTGCAATATATACTACACTACTTCCAACCCACCATGAATACTACTAAAATAATTATAAACAGACAGGATTACTGGCCATGAGCAGAACAGCAAATAGCCAATATATTATCTGTTTATATGGAAGAATGCACAGTACATAGAATGAATATTGGACTTAGACAGACTTCAGTTTGAAAATAGCCTAATAAATAATAATAAAATTGTCTTATATTTTCAGCCTTTATATTAAACAAGAAACTTCCACATACATCAATTCATTTAGTCAAGTCACAAATAGTAATTTTGACCTCAAAGGGTTAAAACAAGGAAAAAAGTAAAATAATAAATGTAAATACAATTTGAAATTTGTAAATACTTATATATATGCAGGGTGAACCAATTAACAACTAAAATGAATCAACTATGAGTTGTTACTTCTCACTTCTCCCACATCCTCTCTCTGTAAAATCAGTAAATAAAATATTTAAAAAGAAAAATGCACATTACTTAGCCAACCCATTAACTACTGAAAGCCACATAATGTAGAACAGTTTTTAACTATAAGTTAAACACAAGAGGGCGCGCAAGTCTGGGAAATTAATAAAACCCAAGGCAAGTTGCATTTTACTCTTCAATCTGTAGCTCCTTAATGCATGGTTACACAGACTTATAAAGAATTCTTCATGCAGGAATTGCACTGAAAATATTTCCCTTTCTCAATATTCTCCAGAAATAAAATCACTGCTTCTTGGATAACAGAAATCCTTTATCCAAATTTACTTTAAACCTAAATTTAACATTTTACCAAGAAAATTATTATTTTTTCTTAATTGTTTATTGATTGATTTGAGAAAGTGAGAGAGACATAAATATGTTGTTGTACATGCACTGGTTGTCATACATGCCCTGAATAGTTGGCATATCAGGACAATGCTCTAACCAACTGAGCTATCCAGAAAGAACAAGAGAAGTTTATGACTCTTAATCAGAAGTTTATGCCACTTTTTAATCTAAACTTCCCTTGTAAAACCTACTATTTAAATGCTAGCCCACTTTTAAAATGATTACTTTCAAATAGGACTAAAACTTACCTATTAAATGTCTGGAATCATAATAAACTTACTTGCAGGAAATTGATCTCCAATTTTTAGAAACTAATACAAATCTCTATCACAATATCAGCTATTTAATTCACAAGCAGTAAATATTCTAACTACAATGATTTATTCCAAGAGTTACAACCAATCCCAAAAGGTGGGCTATGACTTAATCAATTCAAAAAAGAGGCACTTGACATGAGAACCTTGCATGGTAGACAAAGGGACAAAAATACTACTTATCCCTTACATATTTTGATAAGGGAACAGAAATAAAAAGATGACTGACTGCTAGGATCAAGAGAGTCAGGCAAAAAGTCCAGAGCAGTAGCAAAGAGCTGCAGGTTAGGTACTATGGGCAAAAGCTGACAGTCCAGGACAAATGATAAAGAATATATTATTTTAATGTTCAAAAGTCAGGGCACAAACCAAAAAAATAAACAAACAACAAAAAAAATCAGAAATCCAAGAGCCAAGAGTAGCAAAAAAAAATCAACTTGACCAGGCGGTGGCACAGTGGATAGAGTGAAGGGCTGGGACGTGGAGGACCCAGGTTCGAGACCCCGAGGTTGCCAGCTTGAGCGCAGGCTCATCCGGTTTGAGCAAGACTCACCAGCTTGAGCCTAGGGTCGCTTGCTTGAGCAAGGGGTCACTCGCTCTGCTGTAGCCCCCCAGTCAAGGCACATGTGAGAAAGCAATCAATGAGCAGCAAAGGTGCTACAACAAAGAGTTGATGATTCTCATCTCTCTCCCTTCCTATCTGTCTGTCCCTATCTGTCCAACGCTCTGTCTCTCTCTGTCTCTGTCACCAAAAAAAAAAAAAAAAAAAAAATGCAGTCAATCTGAAGGGAATCACCCATCTAACCTTGAACCCTCTATGAGTTGAATTGGGGAACTTTAGTTAAAAGCGCTGAGTGAATGTCTCTTGGATGCAAACACCAAGAAACTGTGAGTGAGCGACATTTGTGCAAACACAAAGAAGTGCAAACACAAAGAAATGCATGTGAACGGGATTTAGAAAATTAGCCTACAGGTTCTAGATTACCCCCTCCTTTGTTCTTGTAAATTAGCAAAAGAAAAATAATATACTGACCCAAATTAGCCCTTTATCCATGTCAGCAAAATGGCCATTAGTCATTCTTTCCCCTTATAACCTGTCCTCTCTCCCTTGTAACCCTGTTACCTCTGTTCCGCTTCTGATCAATAATAGTTAAGGGAGAAAGGAATTCAGGAGGTTTTCTTTGCCTCCCTTGGCAGGCCTCCCTCTCTTCCTCTTGACATAAGTTTGCGTCTTGAGTAGGTTTTTTCCACATAACACTGGTAGTTTCCACCAGGCTGGAGTACTACATCAATCAAATATATTATTTGTACTGTGAGCAGGTGGTACTGACCTAATACTACAGTCAAGCAATCTGAACAGACTCCTAATATACTTCTTGCCAGGTACATCTGATCCTGGACCAGAAAGGAAAGAGTGCCTATAAAGAATATTGCTGGGACAGTCATTGAAATTTGAATAGAATCTGTGGATGCAATAGCAGTATTGTATCAATGTTAATATCTTTTTTTAAAATGTTTATTTATTAATTTCAGTGAAAGAGAGAGAGAGAAACAGGAACATCTAGCTATCCCTGCATGTGCCCTTACCCAGATCGAACCAGCAACTTCTGTGCTTCGGGATGATGCTCCAACCAACAAAACCATTCAGACAGGACTCAATGTTAACCTCTTGAATTTAATGGTCATACTGTGGTTATATATCAGGATATTCTCAATACATACAGAAGGATTTAGGGGTGATAGGACATATGTCTTCACTTACTCTCAAGTGGTTCAGAAAATAATAACAGGTAAAGAGAATTATAAACCAAATATGGTAAAATATTAACTGTTGGATAAATCTAGATGTAGGATATTCAAGAATGCTTTTAAATAATCTCACAACTTTTCTGCATGTTTCACATTTCGAAATTTAAAATATATAAGTAAATAAAATGTATAGATGCTTTGACAATGGAGTGTAGTATATTTTAAATATATATCTAAACTAATAAACACATAAAATTACTTTAAAATCAAGTTTAAAACAAAATAAATAGCCCTGGCCAGATAGCTCAGTTGGTTAGAGCATCATCCCAAAGCACAGAGATTGCTGGTTTGATCTCTGCTTGGGGCACATACAGGAACAGATTGATGCTCCTGTCTCTCTCTCTCTCTCTCTCTCTCTCTTCCTCTCTCACTAAAGTCAATAAATAAACACCAAAACTTTGTTTTAAATAAAACAAAATAAATAAAATGCTTTGACAACAGCATATATCTCTCAAGACTTACCTTAACTAATAAACACGTGAGGCAATTCTAACCTCGGTTTTTAAAAGCCTCGCTGGACTTCAATTAGCAAGACAAAACATTTCTCTTACATTAAACCAGAAGGTGCTCCTTCCAGAGAATTCAAATGAATAAAATCATGTAAAAATTCTAGAAAGTTATCTACAGATAACTTTTAAAATACATAATGTAAAAATAATGCTTTTTAAATCCCTCTTCAAAACTAAAACAGTATAATTAACATTTATGAAATATAAACTAATCTCCTAGAAGAGAAAATCACAAAATTCAATCAATGACTAGATTTATTCAAAGACTTCCAGTGTTGCTATAATACAAATATAAGAAGAATGTTCCAATTTTGGTAGCAATACTTCAGTTTTCAAAGATTAATTTTGGATGTGAGAGCAATCTGGCTGCGACATCTGTCACCCCATTGATCGCCAGGGTTGATTCGGCTGATCTGGCTGGCTAGGTGGGTGTCCCCTTCCTTCCTCACCGCTCCATGTGCGTCCCTTCCGAAGCTGCACACCCGGTCGGTCGAAGAGGACGACCTTCCCCGCTAGACGAGAGGACCGTTCTTCGGTCAAGGGTATAGAGTAGCTGCGCTCCCCTGCTAGAACCTCCAAACAAGTCTCAAAGAAGATTAATTTTATTTAGGTATATTGGTCATCTACTAATTTTATGACTTAAAAATATTTTTTGGAAAAACTATTTCTTTGCCATTGTTTTCTGAAGCTGCTTTCGTAACTTCTAATCTGAAATTTTTTGAGACAGCTGAAAAAAACTTTTATGAAATGATTGTGTAAATCCCTGGAATGGTTTTCTCTTTCTATTAACATAAAAAATGCTATCAAATTTTTATTACAGGAGACAAGACAAATGAAAGCTTTAAAAGTTGAGTGTCCTAATACATTTTACATAATACATAAATAATATCATCCACAAAGTGTCTCTCTACAGTTTAATCAATTGACAAGTAAAATGACAACAAAATTTTCACTTCATTTAAAACAATACATTCACATTCCTTAGTGATAAATGCATACCATCTGAGAGTTGAAAGTCATTACTTATCATATATTTATAACTTGATAATTCAAACATTCTTGAAATGAATTATGACAAGCAGAGAATTTAAATAATTGAGCTTCTATTTCCTGAATTCCTTTTAAAACAAGACTTTTCCTCTTGCCAGACTTCCTAAATCAATTCCTAAGGACAAAGCACCCATCTTAAACAAGTTGGTTCCATCCCACAAAAGCCTGGTTTCCAAGGAGATGCTGTGGACTCTGCATTACCTCAGGCTCACATTCATGAGAAAAATTCTTCTCAGTAAAAAACTGATTTTCATCTCAAATCAACAGCAATAAAATAAAAAGTAAATGTATAAATAAGTAAACACTGACCAGTGAGCTTAAGAGAGACTCACTTCAACATCAAACAGAAAAAAACTAACCAAATAGTGGCCAATTAGAAAATGTACTTTTATTGTAGTCCTTTTTCTTGAGTAACAAAGACTACTCTGTGCCTTCATACATCTACCCAAGAAGATAGAAACCTTTCAATAACTTTTACTTCATCTCTTATTATAGATTTTACCTTCTCCTTGAATAAACAATTAAAAATATATTGGCATACTCATAACATGGAATATTATGTAGCTAATAAAAATAATTACCGAATGTTTTGCTCCATAAGACGCACCTGACCATAAGACACACCTAGGGTTTTAAGGAGGAAAATAAGAAAAAAAATATTCTGAACCAAATGGTGTGTTAAAATATTTAATAAAATATTGTATTTTTCGCTCCATAAGACACACAGGCATATTCCCCTCCACTTTGGGGGGAAAGAGTACATCTTATGGAGCAAAAAACGGTAGGTATGTAAATTAAGAAAGAAAAATAAATAAAATATCAATTAACAAAGAAAAGTAAAAAAAAGTTACAAATTTAACATTTGAAAAGTAAGCCTTTTCTTTAAAAAAGTATGTAGGTATATATATTACATATACATTTCTATGTAGTCTATATAGTATGTATATATAACTATTTAGGCTACATATATACATTTGTGTAGAGTTGGAGATACAGTGCAAAAGGTCTCAAAAATACTCAGATTGGATAAGAACAGTTAACTCTAGAATTGGAATGGGTGATGTTAGGAATGGGGTGAGCAGTAGATGAAAGGAATATAATTTTTATTGCTTGAGATTTTTCCAAAAGACATATTGAGTTATACTTTTGTAATTAAAAAATTATATTTCTTTTCATGTGCTCATGGTACATTCTCTAGGATAGACCACATGTTAGGGCACAAAAGTGGTTTCAACAAATTTAAGAAGACTGAAATCATATCGAGCACTTTCTCTGATCACAATGGCATGAAACTAGAAATCAACCGCAACAGAAAAGCTCAAAATACTCAAACACTTGGAAACTAAATAGCATGTTATTAAATAATGAATGGATAAACAATGAGATCAAAGAAGAAATAAAAGATGAGAGGGCGATCTGGCTGCGACATCTATCACGCCAGGGTTGATTCGGCAGATCTGGCTGGCTAGGTAGGCGTCCCCTTCCTCCCTCACTGCTCCATGTGCATCCTTCCCGAAGCTGCGCACCCGATCGGTCAAAGAGGACGACCTTTCCCGTTCCCGCTAGAGGAGAGGACCGTTCTTTGGTCAAGGGTATATGAGTAGCTGAGCTCCCCTGCTAGAACCTCCAAACAAGTCTCAAACTCAAAGCAGAAATAAAAAACTTTCTAGAAACAAACAATAACGAGCATACATCAACTCAAAATTTATGGGACACAGCAAAAGCAGTCTTGAGAGGAAACTTCATACATAGCATCACAGGCATACGTGAAGAAGCTAGAAAAAGCTCAAATAAACAACTTGACCCTGCATCTAAAAGAACTAGAGGCCCTGGCCAGTTGGCTCAGTGGTAGAGCATCGGCCTGGCATGCGAAAGTCCCGGGTTCGATTCCCGGCCAGGGCACACAGGAGAAGCGCCCATCTGTTTCTCCACCCCTCCCCCTCTCCTTCCTCTCTGTCTCTCTCTTCCCCTCCCGCAGCTGAGGCTCCATTGGAGCAAAAGATGGCCCGGGCGCAGGGGATGGCTCCTTGGCCTCTGCCCCAGACGCTAGAGTGGTTCTGGTCGCGACAGAGCAACGTCCCGGATGGGCAGAGCATCGCCCCCTGGTGGGCGTGCCGGGTGGATCCTGGTCAGGCACATGCGGGAGTCTGTCTGACTGCCTCCCCGTTTCCAGCTTCAGAAAAATACAAAATAAATAAATTAATTAAATAAAATAAAATAAAAGAACTAGAAAGAGAACAGCAAGTAAATAAAGCTCAGAGGTAGTAGAAGAAAGGAAGTAATAAAGATCAGAGCAGAAATAAATGACATAGAGGCTAAAGAAACAATACAGAGGATCAATGAAACCAGGAGCTGGTTCTTTGAAAAGGTCAAGATTGATGAACCTTTAACCAGACTCACCAAGAAAAAAAGAGAGAGGACTCAAATAAATAAAATTAGAAACGAGAGTGGAGAAATAACAACTGACACAACAGAAATATAAAATATTGTAAGAAGCCCTGGCCGGTTGGCTCAGTGGTAGAGCGTCGGCCTGGCGTGCGGGGGACCCGGGTTCGATTCCCAGCCAGGGCACATAGGAGAAGCGCCCATTTGCTTCTCCACCCCCACCCCCTCCTTCCTCTCTGTCTCTCTCTTCCCCTCCTGCAGCCAAGGCTCCATTGGAGCAAAGATGGCCCGGGCGCTGGGGATGGCTCCTTGGCCTCTGCCCCAGGCGCTAGAGCAGTTCTGGTCGCGGCAGAGCGACCCCTCCCCCCGGAGGGGCATAGCATCGCCCCCTGGTGGGCAGAGCGTCACCCCTGGTGGACGTGCCGGGTGGATCCCGGTCGGGCGCATGCGGGAGTCTGTCTGACTGTCTCTCCCCGTTTCCAGCTTCAGAAAAATACAAAAAAAAAAAAAAATATATATATATATATATATATATATATGGTAAGAAAATACTATGAAGAACTGTATGCCAAAAAACTAGACAACCTAGATGAAATGGACAAATTCCTTGAAACATATAATCTTCCAAAAATTAATCTGGAAGAATCAGAAAACCTAAGCAGACTGAATACAATGAATGAGATTGAAACAGTTATCAAAAAACTCCTAAAAAAGAAAAGTCCTGGGCCTGATGGCTTCACAAGTGAATTCTACCAAATATTCAAAGAAGAAATAACTCCTATCCTTCTCAAGCTATTTCAAAAAATTCAAGAGGAAGGAAGACTTCCAAGCTCCTTTTATGAGGCGAGTATAATTCTGATTCCAAAACCAGGCAAAGACAACACAAAGAAAAAAAATTAGAGGCCAATATCCCTGATGAATTTAGATGCTAAAATTCTCAACAAAATATTAGCAAACCAGATCCAGCAATACATGAAAAAAATCATACACCATGATCAAGTGGGATTTATTCTTGGGAGGCAAGGCTGGTACAATATTCGCAAATCAATCAATGTGATTCATCACATAAACAAAAAGAAGGAGAAAAACCACATGATAATTTAAAATAGATGCAAAAAAAGCATTTGATAAAATCCAGCACCCATTCATGATCAAAACTCTCAGGCAAGTGGGAATACAGGGAACATACCTCAACATGATAAAGGCCATCAATGACAAACCCACAGCCAACATCATACTCAATGGGCAAAAATTAAAAGCAATCCCCTTAAGATCAGGAACAAGGCAGGGTGCCCCCTTTCCCCACTCTTATTCAACATAGTTCTGGAAGTCCTAGCCACACCAATCAGACAGGAAAATGAAATAAAAGGCATCTATATTGGAAAAGAAGAAGTAAACCTCTCATTATTTGCAGATGATATGATATTGTATATAGAAAACCCTAAAGCCGCAGTCAAAAGACTACTGGACCTGATAAATGAATTCAGCAAGGTGGCAGAATATAAAATTAATACTCATAAATCAGAGGCATTTTTATACACTAACAATGAACTGTCAGAAAGAGAAATTAAGGAAGCAATCCCCTTCACCATTGCAACCAAAAAAATAAAGTACCCAGGAATAAATTTAACCAGGGAGATTAAAAACTTATACTCAGAAAATTATAAAACATTGATAAAACAAATCAGGGAAGACACAAACAAGTGGAAGCATATACCGTGCTCATGGTTAGGAAGAATAAACATCATTAAAATGTCTATATTACTCAAAGCAATTTATAAATTCAATGCAATACCAATTAAAATACCAATGACTTACTTCAAAGATATAGAACACAGTCCAAAAATTTATATGGAACCAAAAGAGAACACGAATAGCCTCAGCAATCTTGAAAAGAAAGAATAAAGTGGGAGATATCACACTTCCAGATATCAAGTTATACTACAAGGCCATTGTCCTCAAAACAGCCTGGTACTGGCATAAGAACAGGCATATAGACCAATGGAACAGAACAGAGAACCCAGAAATAAACCCACACTTTTACGGACAACTGATATTTGACAAAGGAGGTAAGAGCATACATTGGAGTAAAGACAGACTCTTCAACAAATGGTATTGGGAAAATTGGACAGCTACCTACAAAAAAATGAAACTAGACCACCAACTTACACCATTCACAAAAATAAACTCAAAATGGATAAAAGACTTAAATGTAAGCCGTAAAACCATAAGCATCTTAGAAGAAAACATAGGCAGTAAGCTCTCTGACATCTATCGCAGCAATGTATTTGCCGATTTATCTCCACAGGCAAGTGAAATAAAAGACAGGATAAACAAATGGGACTATATCAAAGTAAAAAGCTTTTGCACAGCTAAAGACAATAAGAACAGAATAAAAAGACAAACTACACAATGGGAGAATATATTTGACAATACGTCTGATAAGGGGTTAATAACCAAAATTTAAAAGAACTTGTAAAACTCAATACCAGGAAGACAATCCAATCAAAAAATGGGCAAAAGAAATGAATAGACACTTCTCCAAAGAGGACATACAGATGACCAATAGGCATATGAAAAAATGCTCAACATCACTAATCCTTAGAGAAATGCAAATTAAAATCACAATGAGATATCATCTCACACCAGTCAGAATGGTGCTCATCAAAAAAACAACACAGAGTAAGTGCTGACATGGATATGGAGAAAAGGGAACCCTCCTGCACTGCTGGTAGGAATGCAGACTGGTGCAGCCACTGTGGAAAACAGTATGGAGATTCCTAAAAAAATTAAAAATCGAACCGCCTTTTGACCCAGCTATACCACTTTTAGGAATATACCCCAAGAATACCATAGCACTGTTTGAAAAGAAGAAATGCACCCCCATGTTTATGGCAGCATTGTTCACAATAGCGAAGATCTGGAAACAGCCCAAGTGTCCGTCATTAGACGAGTGGATTAAAAAGCTTTGGTACATATATACTATGGAATACTACTCAGCCATTAGAAATGATGACATCGGATCATTTACAACAACATGGATGGACCTTGATAACATTATACTGAGTGAAATAAGTAAATCAGAAAAAACTAAAAACTATATGATTCCATACATAGGTGGGACATAAAAATGAGACTCAGAGACTGGACAAGAGTGTGGGGGATACGGGGTGGGGGGAGGAGAGGGAGGGGTTTGGAGGAGGGGAGGGGCACAAAGACAATTGGACTTTGGGTGATGGGAATGCAGCATAATCAAATGTCAAAATAACCTAGAGATGTTTTCTCTGAACATATGTACCCTGATTTATCAATGTCACCCCATTAAAATTAATTTTAAAAAAATTATATAGGCCCTGGCCGGTTGGCTCAGCAGTAGAGTGTCGGCCTGGCGTGCGGGGGACCCAGGTTCAATTCCCGGCCAGGGCACATGGGAGAAGCGCCCATTTGCTTCTCCACCTCCCCTCCTTCCTCTCTGTCTCTCTCTTCCCCTCCCGCAGCCAAGGCTCCATTGGAGCAAAGATGGCCCGGGCGCTGGGGATGGCTCCTTGGCCTCTGCCTCAGGTGCTAGAGTGGCTCTGGTCGCGGCAGAGCAACGCCCCGGAGGGGCAGAGCATCGCCCCCTGGTGGGCAGAGCGTCGCCCCTGGTGGGCGTGCCGGGTGGATCCCGGTCGGGCGCATGCGGGAGTCTGTCAGACTGTCTCTCCCCGTTTCCAGCTTCAGAAAAAAAAAATATATATATACTGACAATCTCAACATACAATGTTTTGAGTTTACAACGCTCACTTCCATAAAAACTTAAAAAATTGAGACATGAGTGGCATCATACTTACAGACTACATGGGTGAACTAGTTTGGTTGCGCAGGTTGGAAGAATATGCAGTAACACAGCCTATGAGTGAGGGAGTTGGCATCCTCCAGTAAGTACACTTACCTACCCCATTTTGAACTGTTAAAAGCGCAAGTGTTCCATTTGTATTAGGCTACGGTGTGGTTCAACTTACACCAAAGTCCAGGTTATGTCACTGTCGTAGGAACGGAACTGTGTCGTAACCTGAGGACCCAGTGTATATAAATGTGCACGTACAATTTATAGATTAATCCAAAACACCTGAGACATAGTTTCAAAGGCATACAAATAATAAGCCTGTCATAAAATCATGTGTTTAAGACATGATGGTCTATACCAGTGGTAGTCAACCTGGTCCCTACCACCCACTAGTAGGCATTCCATCTTTCATGGTGGTGGTAGCGGAGCAACCAAAGTATAAATAAAAAGATAAATTTAACTATAGTAAGTTGTTTTATAAAAATTTATTCTGCCAAACTTAGCAAAAATCCAACATAAAGTACTTAGTAATTATTATTATATGCTTTAACTTGCTGTAACTCTGCTTTATAAATTTTATAAAGTAAAGGTACTTTGCTACTTTATAAATCACCAATTACTGTGGAACCGGTGGACGGTTAGAAAATTTTACTACTAACAGAGATACAAAAGTGAGCGGTAGGTATAAAAAGGTTGACTACCCCTGGTCTATACAAATAACAAGAAACCATTTATTAACAAAGATAAATTGAGAATATTTGTTTTGGTAATACTATCTGCAACATTAAAAGAAGTAATAGCTGGCAGTGGTAAATTTTGTTCATAGCAGAATATAGTTTCACTTAAATTTAAAGGAAGAATCACATTCTTGCATGTAAAAAAATTCCCTTCCCTGATTTTCCTTCCTACTGTCTACAAAAACTTCTGAATAATTAAATTCTCACCACCTTAAAAACAAAAATAAAACTATGCAAAAAGGACCTGGCCAGTTGGCTCAGTGGTAGAGCATCCGCCCGGCGTGTAGAAGTCCCGGGTTCAATTCCCATGTAGGGCACACAGGAGAAGCGCCCATCTGCTTCTCCACACTTCCCCTCTCCTTTCTCTCTATCTCTCTCTTTCCTTTCTGCAACCAAGGCACCATTGGAGCAAAATTGGCCCAGGGCACTGAAGACAGCTCCATGGCCTCCGCCTCAAGCACTAGTATGGCTCTGGCCACAACGGAGCAACACCCCAGATGGGTAGAGCATCGCCCCCTGGTGGGCATGCGGGGTGGATCCCAGTCAGGCGCATTCAGAAGTCTGTCTGACTGCCTCCCCCGCTCTTCTAACTTAGGAAAAATATTTTAAATTTTTTTTAAATTAAAAAAAAACTATGCGGCCCTGGCCGGTTGGCTCAGCGGTAGAGCATCGGCCTGGTGTGCGGGGGGACCTGGGTTCGATTCCCAGCCAGGGCACATAGGAGAAGCGCCCATTTGCTTCTCCACCCCCCCCCCCTCCTTCCTCTCTGTCTCTCTCTTCCCCTCCCGCAGCCAAGGCTCCATTGGAGCAAAGATGGCCCGGGTGCTGGAGATGGCTCTATGGCCTCTGCCCCAGGCGCTAGAGTGGCTCTGGTCGTGGCAGAGCGATGCCCCGGGGGGGCAGAGCATCGCCCCCTGGTGGGCAGAGCGTCGCCCCCTGGTGGGTGTGCTGGGTGGATCCCGGTCAGGCGCATGCGGGAGTCTGACTGTCTCTCCCCATTTCCAGCTTCAGAAAAATACAAAAAAAAAAAAAAAAGGAAAAGAAAAAAAAGAAAATTTGGAATTGGATAAATAGAGTTTCTAATTCTGATGTTTTCCTTACTCTTTGACTGTGAGCAAACTATTTAAATCTCCATGAATCACACCTTACCTATAAAATAGAGACAGTACCATCTATAATAGATGATTGTTACAAAGGTCAGTGAAAACCTTTCAGCTATAAAGTTCGGTGAGTCTTAACTATAAAGACTCTAGTCTGTTAGCATCATCATTGGTCTGCCTGCTTTTGTTTTTGCCCTAGTTTACTGCCCTAACAGTATAACAGTAGTATTTTATATTTTATCACAAAACAATTATGGAGAAGCACTTTTTAAATGACAGAGTAAGGACCTCCAAAAATCTGCTCTTCCATAAAAGTAATGAGAACACAAACAAAACTTGTCAAAATCAACTGTTTCAGAACTATGAAAATTAAAAATCCTGTAGCAACCTAAGAAGTGTTTCTTCAAGAAAGTTGCTGAGTCTCAAATAATAGCAAATTCGTGAGGTTTTCCCTTACATTTTTTTACTCTCTTTCCCTAGCCCTGTGGTAGACTTGAAAACCAACAGCTTCTTAAGCACAATACTTGTGAAAATCAAAAGCTTAGGAATCAATGGAAAGTTCAGAATGATCTGGAGCTCCCCAAAACACCCCATTCCCCCAAAATTATGACTGACATGTCTGGCAGCTCTCCAAGAAAGCTCTAATCACAGGACTTTATTTGACCTGATTTAGAGATGGCTCAGTTCAAAACAGCCAGGGCATGTGTTAACACAATCAGTGGCAATTGCTTAACATTACTGCTGTCTGAAGCAGCAATACCAGTTGGATAAATAAAAGGCTTAAGAAAAACTTTTAAGAAAAATATATAGGCCCTGGACGGTTGGCTCAGCCATAAAGCATTGGCCCAGCATGTGGAAGTCCTGGGTTCAATTCCCAGTCAGGGCACACAGGAGAAGCGCCCATCTGCTTCTCCACACTTCCCCCTCTCCTTCCTCTCTATCTCTCTCTTCCCCTCCCGCAGCCGAGGCTCCATTGGAGCAAAGTTGGCCCAGGTGCTGAGGATGGCTCCATGGCCTCTGCCTCAGGTGCTAGAATGGCTCTGGCTGCAATGGAGTGACGCCCTAGATGGGTGGAGCATCGCCCCCTGGTGAGCATGCCGAGTGGATCTCGGTCGGGTGCATGCAGGAGTCTGTCTGACTCCCCGCTTCTAACTTCAGAAAAATGAACAAATTTAAAAAGAAAAATCTGGAGAACTGTATGTTCACAAGGTACTTTGGAAAACAATGTACAGGCCCTGGATGGTTGGCTCAGTGGTGGAGCGTCGCCTGGCGAGTGCTTGTCCTAGGTTCGATTCCCAGTCAGGGCACACAGAAGAAGCGCCCATCTGCTTCTCCACCCCTCCTCCTTTCCCCCCTCTCTGTCTCTCTGCTTCTCCTGCAGCCATAGCTCAGTTGGAACAAGTCGGCCTTGAGCGCTGAGGTTGGCTCCATGACCTCACCTCAGTAAACTAGCTCAGTTGCTGAGCAATGGAGCAACGGCCCCAGATGGGCAGAGTATCATTCTACAGGGGGCTTGCCGGATGGATCCTGGTCTGGGTGCAAGTGGGAGTCTGTTGCTCTGCCTCCCCACTTCTCACTTAAGAAAAAAAAATTTTTTTAATGTACAGATGATGTGTTGTGTTCACCAGTATTACTCCAATCAATTAAATAAAAAGGAAAAATAAACCCAAAAAACTCCAAAATATTCTTGGGTACATAGGAATGTGCAGAGCTGTCTGCATGCCCAGCCCCCTTCAACAAAGGAAGAAACAATTGATTCAAGGTGTTTAATCAATACCTGACCACTAAGCTAACCAAGCAGATTTCAGTGGCTACACATGACAAAGAATTTAGACTTTAAAAATTAGTCCATGAAAGTCACTAACTCACAAAAGGAAACATAATAACAACAAATCCTCAGGGTGGGGTGATCTAATTTTCAAAGTTGCCACATTTTATTACTTAAAATGCCCAGTTTTCAGCCTGACCAGGTGGTGGCACAGTGGATAGAGCATCGAACTGGGACACGGAAGACCCAGGGTTGAAACCCCAAGGTCGCCAGCTTGAGCAGAGGGTCGCTGGCTTGAGCACAGGGTCTCTGGCTTGAGTATGGGATCATAGACATGACCCCATGATTGCTGGCTTGAAGCCCAAGGTCTCTGGCTTGAACAAGGGGTCACTCGCTCTCCTGTAGCCCTCTGATCAAGGCACATATGAGAAAGCAATCAATGAACTAAGGAGCTGCAACAAAGAATTGATGCTTCTCATCTTTCTCCCTTCCTATCTGTTGTTCCCTATCCCTCACTCTGACTCTCTCTGTCTCTGTCAAAAAAAAAAAAAAAAAAAAGCCCAGTTTTCAGCAAAAAAAATGATGAGACACACAATCAGATAAGTATAGCCTATATATTACAAAAAAAGCAGGCAATAAATATTGTCCCTCCTGGCCGGTTGGCTCAGTGGTAGAACGTCGGCCTGGCGTGCAGGAGTCCCGGGTTCGATTCCCGGCCAGGGCACACAGGAGAAGCGCCCATCTGCTTCTCCACCCCTCCCCCTCTCCTTCCTCTCTGTCTCTCTCTTCCCCTCCCGCAGCCAAGGCTCCATTGGAGCAAAGTTGGCCTGGGTGCTGAGGATGCCTCTATAGCCTCTGCCTCTCCAGATATTAGCCTTACTAAACAAAAACTTATTTTTAATTTTACTTTTTCTTTTTTTTTTTTTTTCGTTGTTGATTTGTTCTTGAGATGGCTACAACACTAGACAGAACAGCAACCTCATATCTAATGTCTATTCAGGACTGCAACTCCTTTAAAACATTAAGATCTGCTATGGCAGCGGTTCTCACCTGTGGGTCCGATGGCTTTAGGCGACCCCTGTGTTTTGGTCGTTCAATCCCCACCGGGGTCGTGACCCACAGGTTGAGAAATGCTGTGCTTTGGGCTTCCCACTCCTACCTCATCCCCATGAAGTCAAATAATTTTCACATTTTTTAGTAAAATATAGTTATCCCTGTAAAGACGTTTTCCCACATTCCCACACACTTTTTTCTCTCACGTTTGAAGTAAAACATTAACTAAAAAAATCTTAAGAAACTAAAACTTAGAATATACATTTATATCCCACTCACCCCAATTTTGGCTCTTCTTTGAAAGGCTGATGTGGATTGGAAGTGGACTTAGAGATTGAATAGTGTGGTCAGAGTTGGGATACAGATGAATTTTGGCCCTGGCAGGTCCTAGTATCACTGATGTGATTCACAGTATAAAACAGCAAAGGCTCCTTGCTCATTCCTCCCTGTCCAAACAATCCTAAAGGTGGTAAGAAGTGGCTGGAGATGATGGGAGAAATTTCTACTCACTTTGTTAAAAGAGGAGGGAAAATGATAAAGAAGGATAGGAGAGAGGACAAAACAATAAAAAAACATTAAGAGATGATCCTGACCCTTTTCTTCCAATTGCAGATATTTAATTCATTTAAATTCCCATTTTCCCTAAGTAACTGTTTATTGTTTTACAGAAAGTCTGTACCTTTACGTTTCTGTGTATGCACACGTTAGCGTGTGTGTGTGTTCATACGTGTAAGTATGGGTGTCATTTGCTACCAGGCAAATGTTTCAGGTCTGGTTTCAGTTTAGTCTTCCTTTTTTATTTCCTTAAAATTCTTTTTCATTTTAGAAACAAGTTCCCAAGGAAAGCAACTCCCCTCCCACTATGCCAGACAGACAGCAGCCATCTTTTTAAAAACTGCACTGATTTTCCTTCACACCTTCAAGCAAGAACTCCTCAGGACGGCCTTAGAGGCTGGAGTCTCTCCCTGTGTAATTGGATGCCCTGGTGAAGGCCCCTCTGCCAAAATGGAGGATTCTGATTGTGGGACACAGTCTGGTTTTTGTTTTCTTCCTGTCTTCTAATTTAAAAAAAAACATTCCTGGATGACAGGCGCAGTGCAGAAGTGTGAGCTATCGAAACAATCTGGTGAAGTCTCACAAGACCCAACAAAATTGTATACATTCCTGAGCACTAGTGACTTGTTTGTGGAAATCTGTTAGTTGTTTGTGTTTCATTGTGAGGGCTCCCACAGTTGTCTCTTTGGCAAACCTTTCAAGGAATTCTCTTACCAAAAAGTCGGTCTGTCAACCTGCATAATCTCCCAGACCACATCAGCCACATCTGGTAGCGTAAGGGGGAGACAAAAACAGCATGTGTGGAGCAGCTGGCTTACAAGCTGCTGTCCAAGCTGGTTCATCACCTGTCCAATTAATTCTTTCCATAATTCAATGTCCTCTTCATGATCTGTGGCTACCTTCATACAGATAAGGTGTTGTAGGAATCTCATGACACTGAAGTTAGCATCCCTGTGGTCCAGGGTAATAGCGGCAATGGTCCACTATAAGATAGAGATGACCACATGGTTCCTCAGCAAGGTAACAGCTGCACTGAATAAACCTAGTGGCTAACCTGAACAGGTCATCCATGGTGTTGGGTGATTCTGGAGCCCATTCTGCTTTTCTAAGAGCTGAAAGGTGGAGATATACAGTGCCTGGAGCACGTCACAGATCTGACAGCCCTCCTTCCATACCATACTCATCCACAAGATACTGCCAAGGTACAGGAAACAGGAATGGTGATGTACATGGCACACATTCACCATCTGTGTGACTAGTGGCTACAGCAGGGCTGCAGATCCTTCATCTACACAGCAAACAGTAAAATGGAGGTATCAGCAACAACACGCTACAATCTATCAGCGTGGTGCTTATTTAGAGTCTCTGATAAAACTGGTTGTATTTTCTGTATGACCTTTTGGCACTGATGAGTCTGTCCATTTTCCACAATGGGATTGGTATTTCTAAATATTACTACAAGATGATCAAAGAACACAGTGGGATATGAGGATATACCATTGCTAGGCTCCTGAAACAACAGCTTTTTTAATGCCATAACCTGAACAGAAGAACAAAATTCACTAAGACATTCAGTAATTTTATCCAATGGCAATGTGGCTAGGACAAATACTGTCCCTTTTAGCAAGCCCACAGCAGCTTCTGGAGACAACATGAAAGAATCAATGGAAGGATGTGATCTAAACAAAGATTTTAAATTAATTATTATAAACATGTTGCAAGTACTAAACAAAACAATGTCTAAAGAATTAAAGTGTGAGCACAATGTTTCACCAAATATAGAATACCAATAAAGAGAGAGAAATTGTTTCATTTAAAAGACAATGGCATAAGGCAATAATTATAAGACTATGTTGATGGGTTTATAATGTATAAAGATATAATTTGTTTTAAAATAATAGCACAAAGGAAGTAGAAAGGAATGGAGCTATATGGAACAAAGTTTTTGTATACTGTTGAAGTTAAATATAAAGAGGGTCAAATACATGATGACAGAAAATGACTTTGGGTGATGGGCACACAACACGATCAAAAGTTCTAATGCTATAGAGATGTTTACCTGAAACCTCTGTACTCTTATTGATCAATGCCACCCATTAAATTTAATTTTCCAAATAAAATTTTAAAAAAGAAATTAAATTGACATAAATTTAAAAATATTGTTTTAAATTAAAATTTTAATTATAATCCCCAGGATAACCACCAAGAAAATAACTAAAAATATACATGGGGTTAGGTAAAAGTAACTTTACAGTTATTTATATGGAAAATAATACAATATTAATAAATAATAATACAAGAATAAACTTTGTTTTGTATATTCACAACTTTAAAACTACTTTTGCCCCATCTAGTAGTAAAAGAAACAAGGAAATTTAAATGGTACACTAGAAAATAACTATTTAACATAAAAGAAGAAAGTAATGCAGGATGAAAAAAACAGAAAAAAGTTATCTAGAAAACAAATAACAAAAACATATTGGAAACAAATAACAAAATTAGTAGGGCCTGCCCAGGCAGTGGCACAGTGGATGCAGAGGGGGATCAGACAGGGATGCAGAGGGACCCAGGTTCGAAACCCTGAGGTCACCAGCTTGAGCGCAGGCTCACCAGCTTGAGCATGGGGTCACTAGCTTGAGCATGGGATCATAGACATGACCCCAAGGTCGCTGGCTTGAGCAAGGGGTCACTCTGCTCTGCTCCCCCCTCTGAGCCCCCCTCCCCCGGCCAAGGCATATATGAGAAAGTAATCAAGGAACAACGAAGGAGCCACACATAAAATTGATGCTTCTCATCTCTCTCCTTTCCTGCCTGTCTGTCCCTCTCTCTGTCTCTGTCTCTGTCACTAAATAAATAAATAAACTTAAAAGAGAATTCTGAACTCTTAAAATTTCTTAATTAATAGACTCCTTTATACAAGTAGGTGGTACGGTATAGTATACTAACTAAGGAAAATTTCTTTAGAATCAGACAGACCTAGGTTAAAATTCAACCCTCCCAGTTACAAGTTAGATGTCCTGGGCAAGTTACTTAATATCTCACTAAGTATAAATATTCTCTATTATAAAGTTGAAATAATAATATCTACTCCATAAGATTATTTTAAGTATAAAATTGATATCACAAATAAAAAGATTCAGACAATCCTTCAGTAAATAAGCACTCAACAAGAGCTATTATATTTTGTTACTATTATGAAATAGGTAAACCAAATTGAAACATATAACCAAGATATTTTTAACATTTTTTTCTTACATATAACTCTGTCATCAGGTATAATACCAGCCAAACAGTATATAATCCTCTGTCATCAAGTAGTATACCTAATGACAAAAATCTGTCATCAGGAACAATGAATAAGAATGTGGGGAGAACTTTTAAATCCATGAAGAAAGAGAGGTATTTATCGTGTGCTTTAAAATTAATAGGAAAGTCCCGTTGTAAAATTTTCCCTTCTATGGTGTTACATCATATGAAAACCTACCATTCTTTCGGGTTTTTCCTTCCTATAGTAAGTACCCTTGATGAATATAACTATTTCTGTAACTCATAATTCATACTAAAATGATAATAACTTCTTCACAACTGACTTGTCTGAAAAGATGTGATTCAAGAAAATTCTAGAATAGAAAGATAAAGGGTAAAAAGTCAAACTAAAATAGATACAACTAAAAAGGGATGTACTCTGGAATTGATGGTACATGAATATGTACCATACTGTGCATATGTCTGACGAAGAATATTGCAGTAAATTATAAGGATGGCCATTAATTCTTTCCTTCTATATGCCCTTGGGTAACCTACTCCTATAGTGGTTCTGAGCTGGGCTATATGATATGTTCTGGCCAACAAGACAATAGCAAACATGAGCCAGACTCAAAAACTACTTGGACATGTTTAGAAGCCCAGGAAAACCTACTGGATGATAAAAGACACATGGCCCAGTTGCTGCTATTCCCCTAGCCAACAGCATACCAACCATCAGAAATCAAACCTCTAGTTCACCTCAAACACATGAGCAAGCCCAGCAGAAATCAGTTAGGTCAACCCAGACCAGAAGAGCCACCCAATTGACATGCGAAATCTTAAGCTAAATAAATGGTTGTCATTTTAAGCAACCAAGTTTTGGAATGATTTGTTATAGAACAAAAGCTAGCAGATACAAAAAAAAAAAAAAAAAGCTAACAGATACAAATACAGATCATCAATACAGATACAAATACAGATCATCAATACAGATACAAATACAGATCATCAATACATTCCTTTTTTCCACAAATCATGAAGAAGTAGAACACCAAAACCAAAACAATGGGAAAAAGTCATTATGCTTGATTTAACTGAATTGAAATAAATGAAATATAGCCACATATAAAAGAGCAATGACGCCCTGGCTGGTTGGCTCAGCGGTAGAGCGTCGGCCTGGCGTGTGGGGGACCCGGGTTCGATTCCCTGCCAGGGCACACAGGAGAAGCGCCCATTTGCTTCTCCACCCCCACCCCCTCCTTCCTCTCTGTCTCTCTCTTCCCCTCCCACAGCCGAGGCTCCATTGGAGCAAAGATGGCCCGGGCGCTGGGGATGGCTCCTTGGCCTCTGCCCCAGGCACTAGAGTGGCTCTGGTCTCGGCAAAGCGACACCCCGGAGGGGCAGAGCATCGCCCCCTGGTGGGCAGAGCTTCGCCCCTGGTGGGCGTGCCGGGTGGATCCCAGTCGGGCGCATGCGGGAGTCTGTCTGACTGTCTCTCCCCGTTTCCAGCTTCAGAAAAATAAAAAAATAAAAAAATTACAAAAAAAAGAGCAATGACCTGATAAGTTATTCAAAAGAGTCCATGTACTATATATTTTATATGTGTTAAAGAAATAATTATTCCTCTTCCCTCTGCAACAGATATGTCTTAATGAAATATTTTATTCATTTTGGCATCATATTTTTTTCAGCTGAAGCCATAGCAGAGTGGGTCAGTGGATAAAGCATTGTCCTGGTGCACTGAGGTCATGGGTTAGATCCCCAGTCAGGGCACATACATAAAGCAATCAATGAATACACAACTAACTGGAACAACTAAGTGGAACAACAAAGTTAATGCTTCTCTCTTTCTCTCCTTTCCCATCTCCCCCAATCAATAGAAAACTTAAAATAAAAACAATCAGCAGAAATTAAATGGATTCAGATTACTGAGATTATTATAAAGGGAAAAAATGCTCAAAAAAAGAATGGGCAATTTGACTAAAAAATAAATATGTATAAACACAGAACAAAGAACATCATCATCACGATCACCATCATTAATGACTATCATGTATTAAAAAACTTGTACATGAAAAACTGTGGTGAGTGCCTAACATTATTTTACTTGATCCTCACTACAACACTTCAAGGCTTAGAATGTTAACCCAGTTTAATAATTGGAAAACTGAGGCTTACAGAGGTGAATTAACATGTAATGGGAGAAAGAAACCTACATGCTACTCCAAAGAACCAGCAGTCCTCACTTCACATGCATCTTGTTTCAATATACAATACATGAATTTCAGTTACCAGAGTTAAATAACACCAGTTCCCTAATGTCACAGTTCAAATTTCAGTTACAATGGTATATTAACTATGACTAAACACATAAAGTAAAAACTCTGCTGCTAGCTCTTTAGTACACTATCATTTTGAAATTAAGAGATATGCATCATGCCTGACTGGTAGTAGCACAGTGGATAGGCATCAACCTAGGACACTGAGGTCCCAGGTTCAAAACCCCAAGGTCGCCAATTTGAGCATGGGCTAATCCGGCTTGAGCATGGGATCATCAACAAGATCCCATGGTTGCTGGCTTGAGCCCAAAAGTCACTGGCTTGAAGCCCAAGGTCACTGGTTTGAACCCAAGGTCGCTAGCTTGAGCAAGGGATCACTGGCTGGGCTCGTCACATGCCAGGTCAAGGCACAAATGAGAAGTAATCAATGAACAACTAAAGTGCCACAAGTGCTAGTTGATGCTTCTGATATCTCTCCCTTCTTCTCTTTCTCTGTCTCTCTCTCTCTCTCTCACTCACTTAAAAAAAAAAGTTAATGGACAAAGATTCCAATTAAAAGGGAGAATGACTGCCCTGGCCAGTTGGCTGAGTGGTAGAGTGTCGGCCAGGCGTGTGGAAGTCCTGGGTTCGATTCCCGGCCAGGGCACACAGGAGAAGCACCAATCTGCTTCTCCACCCTCCTCCCTCTCCTTTTTCTCTCTCTCTTTCCCTCCCACAGCCAAGGCTCGACTGGAGCAAAGTGGGCCTGGGCACTGAGGATGGTTCCATGGCCTCTGCCTCAGGTGCTAGAATGGCCCCTGTTGCAACAGAGCAATGTCCCAGATGGGAAGAGCATCGCCCCTATTGGGCTTGCCGGGTGGATCCTGGTTGAGCACATGTGGGAATCTGTCTCTCTGCCTCCCTGCTTCTCACTTCAGAAAAATAAAATAAAAAAACATTCTAAAAGGGAGAATAACTAAATTGATTTAAAAACAAAACAGCCTGACCTCTGGTGGCACAGTGGATAAAGCATCAACCTGGAATGCTGAGGTTGCTGGTTCAAAACCCTAGGCTTGCCTGGTCAAGGCACATATGAGAACCAACTATTAAGAGTTAGGGCTTCCCACTCCTCCCCTCTCTCCTTTCTCTCTCTCTCTCTCCTCTAAAATCAATCAATAAATAAAATATTTTTAAAAAATAAAATTAAAAATAAAAGCAAGTCAAAATTCCATGCTGTCCAAAAGAGATATATTTTATATGTCAAGTCTCAGAGAGGTTGAAAACGTGGATAGGAAAAGACGCATAATACAAAGAAGAAGCCGAAGAAAGCTGAAGTAGCTATATTATTATCAAACAAAATCAAGTTCGGACAAAATTAACTACCAGAGATACAGCGAGATCTTGCATAATGATAAAAGGATCAATTCATCAAGACATAATAATAAAAGTATATATGTCAATAGAGCTTCAAAAAACATGAAATGGGCCCTGGCAGGTTGGCTCAGTGGTAGAGCGTCAGCCTGGCATGCAGGAGTCCGGGTTCGATTCCGGCCAGGGCACACAGGAGAAGCACCCATCTATTTCTCCACCCCTCCCCCTCTCTTTCCTCTCTCTCTTCCCCTCCCGCAGCCAAGGCTCCATTGGAGCAAAGTTGGCCCGGGCACTGAGGATGGCTCTATGGCCTCTGCCTCAGGTGCTAGAATGGCTCTGGTTGCAACAGAGCAATGCCCCAAGATGGGCAGAGCATCGCCCCCGGTGGGCATGCCAGGTGGATCCCGGTTGGGTGCATGCGGGAGTCTGTCTGACGGCCTCCCCGTTTCCAACTTCAGAAAATACAAAACAAAACAAAAAAAACAAACAAACATGAAATGCCCTGGCTGGATAGCTTCATTGGTTATATAGCATCATCCAGAAGTACAGAGATTGCCAGTTCAATCCCCAGTCAGGGCACATACAGGAACAGCTCAATGTTTCTATCTCTACCTCTCCCTTCCTCTCTCGCTAAAATCAATCAATAAAATTTTTTTAAATGAAACAAAAACTGACAATATTAAAGGAAGAGATAAATAGCCAATTCCAAAATCTTAACTGGAGATTTTAATTTCATTTTAGCACCTGATGGAATAACTAGACAAAAAAAAAGTCAGTGAAGAGATAAAAGACATGTAAGATGCAATCAATCACCTTGACTTACTTGATGTCGACTACAGGCTTTAAAAAAAAAAAGACAATGACAAGTGATGTTAGAATAATTGATTAATTGGATGTTTTTAAAAAGTCATAAGCATAGCTATTATATACCAAACATCTACTACAAGTAACAAATTATCTAACTGTTAAATAACCTTACAAGATAGGTATTATTATCTATCTCATTTATTGTAACCTTAGAATGGTTCAAGAGATTTACCTAAAGCCATATTGTCATTAATAGAAAAGAATTTGAACATAGGTCTGTCCTCTGAAAACAGCATTCTAAGTCCCAAATGTTGTCATATAACCAAGTTTTAAAATACCTACCAGAGTTACAGTATAAAGTAATATGACTGTGACATATCATAAAGACAGTAAGAATTTCTTTTAAAATCTTTAGGAAATAGCCATTAACCTTTGTTAACTCAACAGAAAGCCAATGATGGGATCAAATGGTTTTGCATTCAATAAAAAGTAATCTCAAGCACACAGTCACATCTTAAAAAGCAGTTTCTAAAATACTAGGGGTAAATAAATAGGTACACTGAAAATATATTTACAAAACAAAGACAACTCAATCCTTACACTATTCAAAGGACTATACATAATTATAATGTTTTATTAGAAAAAAGTTTCTTTGATTAAATACCATTTTGAAAATACAGTTACTAACAGAGAATAATTAAATCAAAGGAAAGAAAAACGATTATCATACTCTATCTAAAACATCTATGCAAAAAAAAAAGATATATCCAAAACCCATTAAATGATTACAATGTATCCTATCAAGAAGCTGAGTGAAAAAAGTTCAACTCTGAAACATAAAGGAAAAAAATTAATCTTGAACATGAAAAGCATACTTCCAAAGCATAAAAAAGGAAGCCATTCACTAGTGTACCAACTCAATGAAGCCATTCTACATTTTGCCAAAGTACAGACTATTGAAATATTAATAACTATACTGAATCAATAAAATGTTACATTAAAATTAAATATGAGCACAAAAGAGTCTATGAAAGTAAATAAAATTTCTACCTTAGGCCATTTGGGATTGAGAAGTCGAGCTTTGATTGCATCATCCAGGGCCTTGTCATACTGCTGGATTTTCATATATGCTGCAGATCTATTGCTGTATAAGATGCAGTTCTGAGGGTCAACAGCCAGAGCTTCATTGTATAGAACAATAGCTGTGTGGAAATCTCCATCATGACAGGCCTGGTTACTCTGACGAACTTTTTCAACAAATTCAGCTTTGCTCAGCACTGGACCATCAGGACTTCTCTGGCCAATAGTCTTAGCACCAAAGAGAGGAATCTACAAACAAAGAAACTTCGTGAGAAAAAGTTCTGATAATCCAGAGGGGTTCCTTGTCTAAACTTCAAGAAAATACAGACATTCTTCATGGTCTACTTTATATTATAGTTAACTTTTGTGCTCTGAAAGACAGTAAACTTTCCAAGAAGCAGCCAACATAGTGCCTGGAGTACACAAGGTGTATATGTATGTGCATGCATAGTTATAAACTTACATATTTACATTTACATATGTATATGCTTTTTGTTTGAGAGAATGAATGCAAAAGAGTACTGTTGGGCAAATAAGATATATTTTGCTCACCCTGTTAAAGACGGCCGCTGCCCACAGGGGGCGGTTGAATGCCCTTCTTGCTTGGAAGGAGCATGGTTATGCTAATGTGTGTTGGGGGAGGGCTTTCACACCAAAAGGTTTTAAAAGAAGGAGCTAGGAGACCATCTTGGAGAGAGTTCACATTGTTCTGGAAGAGAATGGCTATGTTATTGAAGGGAGGAGAAGCCCAGGCTGGAGGAGGTAGGGAAGCCATGTGGAGGAGGCAGCCAAAATGGCAGAATAGGGGAAGGAGAAGCCAGTTCATGGAGGAGAAGGAGATGGGGAATAGAGGTGAATAAGACTGGTGAGGTGGAAGCCTTTGATTCTAGGAAAACTCGGATGAGTCAGTGGCTTTAGGAGCCCTGAAAGGGAAGTGTTTCCCACTACGTGTATTTTCTCGCCCACTGGTGCAAGCTAGGATTAAAGGAAAATGGAACACCAGCTTTTGGCTCAACTGTTTCATTACTATCGGTCAGAATCAAACCGGAACCTGCATTGGCCAGGTACCTTTGATGGCAGCTGGGAATACTGGCATTACAAGTACTCAAACTTTTCCTTGGCAATCTAAAGTTATACTAAGGGAAAGATCAAAATACAAACCTAACCTGACCAGGCAGTGGCACAGTGGATAGAGCCTCAGCCTGGAATGCTCAGGACCCAACCTGAAAATAACAAGGTCGACAGTTTGAGTGCAGGCTCACCAGATTGAGCACGGGGTCACTGGCTTGAGCATGGGATCACAGACATGATGCCATGGTTGCTGGCTTGAAGCTCAAGGTTGCTGGCTGGAGCAAGGGGTCACTGGCTCAGCTGGAGACCCCGGTCAAGGCACATATGAGAATGCAATCAATGAACAACTAAAGTGGCACAACTAAGAGTTGATGCTTCTCATCTTTCTCCCTTTCTGCCTGTCAATCCCTGTCTCTCTCTCTCCCCCTTCGCTAAACAAAAAAAAACCCATAAACAATATAATCTCAACTATGATGAGAAGGCTACACTTAAGAAACTAATGAAAGAAACCAGATCAAAATATTAACTATGTTAAATTATCTTTGAATATAAGATTATAGATTATTTTTATTTTTGTTTAGACTTTATATATTTTAAAGAGAAGAGAAAGAGGGAGAGAGAGAGAGAGAGAAGGGGGGAGGAACAGGAAGTGTCAACTCCCACATGTGCCTTGACTGGGCAAGTCCAGGATTTCGAACCAGCAACCTCAGCATTCCAGGTTGATGCTTTATCCACTGCACCACCACAGGTCAGGCTGGATTATTTTTATTTTCGTAAAATTTTCTTGGCCCTGGCCAGTTAGTTCAGTCAGTTAGATTGTCATCCCCAAGCGCAAAGGTTACTGGTTCAATCCCTGGTCAGGACACATAAAAGTACAGATGTTCTTGTTTCTCCTGCTCTCTCCCTTCTCTCTCTAAAATCAAGAAAATAAATATTTTTTTTTTTAAATTTTAATCTCTTAATTGTACATATGAAGATTGAGAAAATACAAATAACAAAGTCTACACTGAATTCAATACTGCCTTTAAATATATGTATAATTTGCCTGACCTGTGGTGGCTCAGTGGATAAAGCATCGACCTGGAACACTGAGGTTGCTGGTTCAAAACCCTGCAATAGAGGGAGAGGGCAGAGTTGAAGCCCAGAAGGGAAAGCAGGGTGCCAGGGTAGGGTGGGGGCTGGGAAGTACAGCCTTTGTATGCCTACCCTGTTCTGGGGCAAGAAGAGAGGCACAATTGGGAGTTGATGCTTCCTGCTCCTCCCCCTTTCTCTCTCTCTCTCCTTTTTTTGGGTTTTTTTTTTCTTTTTCTTTTTTTTGTATTTTTCTGAAGTTGGGGAGGCAGTCAAACAGACTCCTGCATGCGCCCAACCGGGATCCACCTGGCATGCCCACCGGGGGTGATGCTCTGCCCATCTGGGGAGTTGCTCTGTTGCAACCAGAGCCATTCTAGCACCTGAGGCAGAGGCCATAGAGCCATCCTCAGCGCCCGAGCCAACTTTGCTCCAATGGAGCCTTGGCTGCAGGAGGACAAGAGAGAGACAGAGAGGAAGGAGAAGGGGAGGGGTAGAGAAGCAGATGGGCGCTTCTCCTGTGTGCCCTGGCCGGGAATCGAACCCGGGACTCCTGTATGCCAGGCCAACGCTCTACCACTGAGCCAACCAGCCAGGGCTCTCCTCTCTCTTAAAATGAATAAAAATCTAAAAATAAAGTCCATAGAAACACTTGTAAAAATTTTTGTATAGTTGATGGATATTTGCTTAGAAATTTTTCAGACCAAAATAATTTTAGCAATGTTTTATATTGCAGAACTTTGAGAATATCACTTTTTCTGGGCTGAAACAGACAAATATTTCTTCATAAAATACTAAATTTGACTGCAGGTACCCTCTCAACCTGTTCTATAGGCCAGAAGTATGGTCCTAATCAGATGAAGCACCAGGTTAAACATCTCAATATTGCAAAAATGAAACTGACAGCAGCACCTTTACCACTTGTCCATCTGATCCCCTGTGTAATATGCCCTCAGGTACACTGCTGAATATCTACATTAGAAGACCTCATCCAAAAATACAACTTCCAACTACTTGTTGTCCAGAAAGGTTTTTCTTTCAGTAGTCTAAATTTGCCTCCCTAAAACTTTCAGCCATTGGTTTCAGTTTTCTGCCCTAAAACAACATATTAAGTGTTCTGCCCTCAGATATTGTCGTTTCCACATCTCTTATACACTGCTATAGCATTTGTTGTTTAAAACTATTACGTGCTGGCCCTGGCCGGTTGGCTCTGCGGTAGAGCGCCGGCCTGGCGTGCCGGGGACCCGGGTTCGATTCCCGACCAGGGCACATAGGAGAAGCGCACATTTGCTTCTCCACCCCCACCCCCTCCTTCCTCTGTCTCTCTCTTCCCCTCCCGCAGCCAAGGCTCCATTGGAGCAAAGATGGCCCGGGAGCTGGGGATGGCTCCTTGGCCTCTGCCCCAGGCGGTAGAGTGGCTCCGGTTGCAGCAGAGTGATGCCCCGGAGGGGCAGAGCATCGCCCCCTGGTGAGCAGAGCGTCACCCCTGGTGGGCGTGCCGGGTGGATCCCGGTGGGGCGCATGCGGGAGTCTGTCGACTGTCTTTCCCCGTTTCCAAATTCAGGGGGGGGAAAAAAAACAAAAACAAACTATTACGTGCTGAACTTTGCCCTTGCAACATTTCCTTTTCATAGAAAGAGTAAGGAAGGGGAGTTAGTCAGGCTGCCTGCTCATTTGTATTCGATAAGTTGTAGCTCTCCCACCACTTCTCCACTTAATAGCCCAAGTGCCCTCATTAATTTATATAGGCTAAAAAGCAACAATCTAGTAAATCCTAAAGAACTATGTACATCCAAGCCAGCTTAAGCCTTCCCAGAACTGAGATCCTGCTATGGTTGTAGTCAGAAACTGTTCAGAAGTGACTGCTCAAGGGCTTAAAAAAATGTTATGCCTAGTCCTTCTTTTCCCTTCCTTCACTGTGAGATCTTTTCTTAGTACATCCTTTAAGAAAACAAATTATCACAAATTTGTGACTTCAAGCATCCCCAGTTTGCCAGTAAATCTTTAGGTGAGGGATGAGAAATGATGTTTCCTTTCTAAAACTTCAAATTCCCTCAAATGTTCATCACATAACCTACCGTATTTCCCCAATGTATAAGATGCTCCCATGTATGAGATGCACCTTAATTTGGGGACCCGAAATTTGAAAAAATAATGTATTACATAGTTATTGATCTTATTTTATTCATCATAAAATTCACACAACTCCTCATCACTGTCAAAACTCTCATCCATTAGCTTTTCCTCATCTGTGTCCGATGACAAATCAATGTCTTCAACAATGAGCGCAAAAACAAGCACCAAAAAGCAGGAAAGGCAAGTATATTTTTACTACAACCACTGTATAAGATGCACCCAGTTTTTAGACCTCAAATTTTTTGGGAAAAAAAGTGTCTTATACATGGGGAAATACGGTAGTTACTTTTTAGGATGCTCTCTAGTAAACTATGTTCCTCTAAAACTATGGTTCTGAAAAAATTAATTAATTAAATGAATAAAGAAATAAAAATATGGTTCTGTTCTGACCTGTGGTGGCGCAGTGGAGAAAGCATCAACCTGAAATGCTGAGGATCACTGGTTCAAGACCCTGGGTCTCCCCAGTCAAGGCACATATGGGAGTTGATGCTTCCTGCTCCTCCCCCCACTTCTCTCTCTCCTCTCGAAAATGAATAAATAAAATCTTTAAAAATATATATGGTTCTGAAAACTAGACTTAAACTCAGAATGAAGGAAAATGAATAGCAGCTTTCTAAGATTAAACACTATTTTCGTTAATACTAAGATGCATTTATTAGCTTCTTAGTGATTGAATATATGTAGTTCATGTTGAGCTTAAAAACAACCCAAAACTTTTCCCAAAAACTATTGATAAGTAAGGTTTGCTCATAAGTATTCAATCTAAATGCAGAACCTCGTTTATAATTGAGTAACTTTGTCTTGATTTATCAATATGTTCAAATATTGAGCACATACTCTGTGTCAGGCATTTACAAAGGACTAAACATAGAAAAAGAAAATAAAACAGACATGGTCCCTCCCCTTGTCAAAATCACAAATATTTTTTTAAAGATTTTATTTATTTATTTTTTAGAGAGGAGAGAGAGAGAAAGGAAAGAGGAGCAGGAAGCATCAACTCCCATACGTGCCTTGACCAGGCAAGCCTAAGCTTTCGCACAGGCAACCTCAGCATTCCAGGTCAATGCTTTATCCACTGTACCACCACAGGTCAGGCCGAAATCACAAATTACCTTTGTGGTTTGGCTTTATCTTACTGGTCTAGTACCTATACAGCAATATCTCCTTGAATCCTAATTCTTTCAGTGTATTATCATCCATTTTATAGTTGTGAAAACTCCCATGCCTTTATCTAGGATACAGTATTATTCAATAAGACTAGATTTTAAAAAATAGGGTCCTGTGCTTTGGTACATACTTACTTCAGGTTTCTATCAACTCTATGGTTATCTAATTCAAAAACTTTATTATCGGCCCTGGCCGGTTGGCTCAGCGGTAGAGCGTCGGCCTGGCGTGCGGGGGACCCGGGTTCGATTCCCGGCCAGGGCACACAGGAGAAGCGCCCATTTGCTTCTCCACACCCCCCCCCCTTCCTTTCTGTCTCTCTCTTCCCCTCCCGCAGCCAAGGCTCCATTGGAGCAAAGATGGCCCGGGCGCTGGGGATGGCTCCTTGGCCTCTGCCCCAGGTGCTAGAATGGCTCTGGTCTCGGCAGAGCGAAGCCCCGGAGGGGCATAGCACCCCCCCTGATGGGCGGGCCGGGTGGATCCCGGTCGGGCGCATGCAGGAGTCTGTCTGACTGTCTCTCCCCGTTTCCAGCTTCAGAAAAATACAAAAAAATAAATAAATAAATAACTTTATTATCATTAAATCTATAACAAGATTCATGTTGTCCATGTGATTATCATGGGATACTTATAAAATTATTTAGGAAAATCAAAATATACTATGTCACCTTAGAATTGTACTTTTTTAAAAAAGGTAATGAGAACTTCTTAAGTGAAACTATGTTGACTACTAGCCCTTATCACCTCTATATATCAGTCAAGATTCAGTCAAATGCAGGAACCATACCTGTTATTTGAATAGACAGATGTCATATAAGATTTCTTAACCAAATATAAAGTTTTTACGTAAACAGCTGAAGGGGCAAAAAGAGAACTCTACGAATCACAAAGATAGCAACTACAGAAAGCAGCTATCAAGCCCAGGGCTAGGCTACCAAAAGATTAGAAGAGGGGTCCAGGGAACTTAAACTCCCAGTTCTGAGAAGAAGGCACTGCTCAGATGGTGTTGGTGTCTGATTCCTTGAAGCCCCATGGCCCTGGGACTCAAACCTTCCTCCAGTGGCTTCTGGAGGAAGCTTGATAAAACCAGTCCTCAAGTGTTGAAAAAACTGCACACTAGATCCAGCAACTGCTACAGGAAGTTACTACTACTGCCAGGATGAAAAGTGTTACAAGGGTGGCTCTCACAGGAATAGTAGGGAGATAAGCCACTGGAAGCAAAGAAGAGCAAGTCCCCTTTACTGCCCCTTATTTACCGACCAAACAGGGAGCCGTTAACAATGCATAAATGTGGCTTGCAGAGTCACAAACCCTATCATCACAAAGTAGAATAAACAGGACAGATTTGGAGGTAAGAGATAACTTAATTGTCAAAATACTCTGTTCTGGTCACATAAACTATCTGTTTAATAATCTACAAAATCAATGACATCAACCTGCATCCAACACGTAATCATCTTCCACTACTCTGAAGAGTATAATAGTGATGATAATAATAATAGTAACAAAAACCACATCTAACATTTATTTAGCACTTACTACGTATTTGGATGTTTTAAATTGTATACATATATTAATTCATTTAATATTCACAACAACCCTGTGGAGAAGGCAATGGCAGAATTCTTACTTTAGAGATAGAATAAGGTGCAAATCTCATGCTTTTGACACAACATATGCTACAATGCTATGATATACAATCCCCTCTAAATCTGAGGCAGCCTTCAAAATGTAACACTGTTGAACACAACTTGCTTGCATGCTTTATGAAGTTCATCTCTGAAGTTGTAGCTACATGGAAAATCATTTTCTCACACACTTCAGGATATTTTTCAAAACTCTCTGCTGAGAACATGCAACCTAGCAAAACATTTCTGGTGCCCCAAGCAATACAGGATAAAAGAGGCAGCACTGCCTGACCAGTGGTGGTGCAGTGGATAAAATGTCTACTCAGGATGCTGAAGGCCCTGGTTCAAAACCCCAGGGTAACCAACTAGAGTGCGGGCTTCTCATCTTGAGCACTGGCATGCTAGTTTGAGCACAGGGTCATAAAGATGATCTCAAGTCTCTGGCTTGAAGCCCAAGGTCTCTCTGGCTTGAGAAAAGGATCACTGGCTCAGATGGAGCCCTTTGGTCAAGGCACATATGAGAAGAAATGAACAACTAAAGTACTGCAACTATAAATTGATTCTTCTCATCTCTATCTCCCTTCCTGTCTCTCTTTTTCTCTCTCTCAAAAAATAAGTGTATATGATTGTCTAACCACTATGCTGTACAACTGAAACTAATATAAAAAATAGTGAGCCCTGGCCAGTTGGCTCAGTGGTAGAGCATCGCCCTGGCGTGCAGGAGTCCCGGGTTCGATTCCTGGCCAGGGCACACAGGAGAAGCGCCCATCTGCTTCTCCACCCCTCCCCCTCTCCTCCTTCTCTGTCTCTCTCTTCCCCTCCCGCAGTTGAGGCTCCATTGGAGCAAAGATAGCCCGGGTGCTGAGGATGGCTCTGTGGCCTCTGCCTCAGGCGCTGGAATGGCTCTAGATGCAACAGAGCAATGCCCCAGAGGAGCAGAGCATTGCCCCCTGGTGGGTATGCCGGGTGGATCCCGGTTGGGCACATGCGGGAGTCTGTCTGACTGTCTCCTCGTTTCCAGCTTCGGAAAAATGAAAAAATAAATAAATAAATAAAAAATAGTGAATATAAACTGTAATTGCAAAAAATTTTCATTAAAAAATAAAGTATAGCCCTGGCCGGTTGGCTCAGTGGTGGAGCGTCGGCCTGGAGTGTAGAAGTCCCGGGTTCGATTCCCGGCCGGGGCACACAGGAGAGGCGCCCATTTGCTTCTCCACCCCTCCCCCTTTCCTTCCTCTCTGTCTCTCTCTTCCCCTCCCGCAGCCGAGGCTCCATTGGAGCAGGGATGGCCCCAGCGCTGGGGATAGCTCCTTGGCCTCTGCCCCAGGCGCTGGAGTGGCCCTGGTCGCGGCAGAGCAACGACCCGGAGGGGCGGAGCGTTGCCCCCTGGTGGGCAGAGCATCACCCCCTGGTGGGCGTGCCGGGTGGATCCCGGTCTGGCGCATGCGGGAGTCTGTCTGCTTGTCTCTCCCGGTTTCTAGCTTCAGAAAAATACAAAAAATACAAAAAAATAAATAAAAATAAAAAAATAAACTATAATATTAAAAAAATAGCAGTGTAAAATGTCTCCATTCAACTATTTCAACTCTCTTTCAAAAATAAAACAAAAGATGAGGGTGTAAGATGGTATAGAGGGGATAAATAATGATGAAAAGAGACTTGACTTGTGTGGTGAACACACAATACAGGTGTGTTGTGAAATTGTACAACCGAGTCCTGTATAATTTTGTTAACCAGTATCACCTCACTAAATTCAATAAAAAGGGGAGAAAAGCTTGTAATTCCTAAACAAACAAAAAATTAGTTCAAAAACTAATATTTATTAAATAAATACCTACATTTTAGCCTCAAAAAAAGTTCAAATGAAGAATAAAGGTCTGGAATCCATTTTATTTTTACAAAAAAACAAACAAAAGAACACTTTTTTTTTTTTTCAGGGATATATAATTATACATTTATTTCACAAACATGGCCTAGGGCTAAATTCTGAATGAAGAAACAACTTACAATATTAATATGCTTTGTCTTTCATTTGCACTTAAAGACTGATTACCCTTTATCAGTAAATAGGTAAGAAGAGACTGCTTGGGGCAGACGGTTTGTGATGTGGTGTGTAAGATGGTGTTATATTGAGTTGTACACTTGAAACCTGTATGGTTTGGCAAACGACGCCATTCCAATAAAAAAATTTTTAATTAACAAAAACAACAATAAAACAGGGAAATACAAGTAGTGACTGTATTTATTTTATAATTTCTTTTATTTCAGAGATGCATACAAAATAAGAACCATAGCCTATGGGGGCACAGTGGATAGAATGTCAACCTGGAATACTGAGTTCGCAGGATCAAAATTCTGGGCTTGCCTGGTCAAGGCACATACAACAAGCAATCAATGAACAACCGTGGGCCCTGGCCGGTTGGCTCAGCATCGGCCTGGTGTACGGGGGACCTGGGTTCGATTCCTGGCCAGGACACATAGGAGAAGCGCCCATTTGCTTCTCCACCCCCCTCCTCCTTCCTCTCTGTCTCTCTCTTCCTCTCCCGCAGCCAAGGCGGGAGCATTGATGGCCCGGGAGCTGGGGATGGCTCCTTGGCTGCTGCCGCAGGCGCTAGAGTGGCTCTGGTCGGCAGAGCAATGCCCCGGAGGGGCAGAGCATCGCCCCCTCGTGGGCAGAGCATTGCCCCTGGTGGGCGTGCCGGGTGGATTCCAGTCAGGCGCATGCGGGAGTCTGTCTGACTGTCTCTCCCTATTTCCAGCTTCAGAAAAAAAAAAAAAAAAAACCGTGAAGCCACTATGAGTTGATACTTCTCACTCCCTCTCCCTTCTTTCTCTGTAAAATAAATAAAATCTTAAAAAAAAAAAAAGAAGATTCATTCCTTTACTATCTTAAAAACAGTTGTATTTATTTAGCCTCATTTCATTTCATACTTTTCTTCATTACCTAGTTTAATTCCCATGATTCATTCAAGAAACATTTGTCTCAAGTACTACATTCAATATTAGCTTAACATTTTTCTAACTTTAAATACCTAAAAAGTAAACTGCTTACATTGTAGTTAATTTTATCTTTTAATTGGAAATAAAATTCAAGAATAAACTTAGTCTCAAATATCCCTCTGCTCAATCATCATTATATACTCAAATTCCAGAATACTGTGCCAACATAACCTTAAGACTCACAATAGAAACTAGGTTTTAACAAGATGTCAAGGGGAATTGCTTATATTGTCCTGCAATAAGTCTAACATCAGTCGCAAAGGAAAGTTATAATTGATCACTATTTGCTTAATGATCATTCCAATCAAAGACACTTGTGTAATGGTTAAGAATGTAGACTCCACAAGGTTCATGGCTATACAGTTCACCAAAGGATGTCCTTCCTTTTCAGTGGGAAAGGGCATCTGAGGCCATTTGGGAGACCAGGAGTGGGGATGGGGCACCTTGACAACAACTTGTATACACAGGCACTGGATGATGAGGCAGCACAAATGCATCAGGGAAGCAGGGCCAAAAGTATACTCATACTAAGTACAACAGATGGAAACTGTGGTTTCGGTGGAGGCTAAGAGGCCAGAAAATTGTGTGCTGGCTACTGCGGGACTACATGGGCAGTAATGAACAAATGAGGCATTGGGGCGGGGGGGGGGGGGGGGGGGGGGGCGCTCCCTGGTAACGCCTCAGAGAGCTTTTCCTTTAGATCCTAAAGACTGAAAAAGGAAATAAAAGCCACAAAAGCTTCACCAACTTAGCTTTCTTAATTTATTTCACATTAATTGAATGCATTGTTTTTAATGGCATCATAAACATGATGAAATTAACTAAAAAGTGATGGCTTTAGAAGGAATAATAATGTGATGATCTAGAGAGAAAGTAAGAAATAAAATAATCCTTAAAAATACAGATGATAAAAAGAATGTAGACTCCAGAGCTAGACTGCTAAATGAGAATCCAGTGCAACTCAGCTTCTCAGATGTGTGATCTTGAGCAAGTTACTTAATAACCTCACTGTACCTCAGTTTCTTTACTTGTAAAACAGGGGTAATTACTTCATAAGGTAGTTGTGAGGATTAATGAGTTAATATACATAAAAAAATTAGAACAGTGCCTAATACATAGTAATTATAGTATGTTAGCTATAATAATCTGAAACCAACAGACTTTATACTTCTGCCACACAAGTATGTACTCTATAATTTACATAAAACTTCCAAATATGCTTAATATAAATTTTATTTTTTATAAAGTATATTTGCAATTTATGGCCAATTTCCTGAACACTTTTTATAAGTGGTTTTCATAAATCTTTGTGGATATTTGGAAGCAATGAATTTAAATAAGAGCATTATTTGACAGAGGAGCAGATTTCAAAAATCCTATTTCTACATAAGCTAAAACCAAAAGGATCCAAGACAGCACTCAATACAAAACAGTATATACAGAACAAAAATAATCGTAGCAGGATTTTTAGTACCTTATCAGCAAATTGTGTAATCCACTGTAGTAACTTTTCCTAATGATAAGAAACTACACACGGGGCCAAATGGCCAATAAGGGTGTCTGAATTTCAAATTCATATTGGTAACATGCAAACTCCTGAGAGGAGAAGGAGAATATACTAGGTTAACTCCAAAATAAAAGGTACTATCTCACCCTATATGCTTGGCCTTATTAAATTATACTCTTCAATATCAAATTGCGATAGCAAAATATCAGGAAATTAAGTTCTTAGTAGAGAACAGGTCACAGAAAAAGTCTATGGAGTTAAGTTTCCTGTGTTCTACATACAATTGCTCACAGTAATCTTATAAACACATAAAGGTTAACATGCTTGCATTAAAAATGTTGTCATTTATAGACCTAATTATTTCAAAGACAGTTCAGACATCTTAACATGTCCACATACATTTTTTTAAAAGATTTTATTTATTGATTTTTAGAGAGAAGTGGTTAGGGGAGGAACAGTAACCATCAACCTGCAGTAGTAGTTGCTTCTCACATGTGCCTTGACCAAGCAAGCCCAGGGTCTCAAACCAGCAACCACAGCGATCCAAGTTGAAAATTCATCCACTGCACCACCACAGGTCAGACCACATGACTTTTTTTTTTGTTTTTTTTGTTTTTTTTTTACAGAGACAGTGAGTCAGAGAGAGGGATAGACAGGGACAGACAGACAGGAACGAAGAGAGATGAGAAGCATCCATCATCAGTTTCTCATTGCGCACTGCAACACCCTAGTTGTTCATTGATTGCTTTCTCATATGTGCCTTGACCGTGGGCCTTCAGCAGACTGAGCGACCCCCTGCTGGAGCCAGCAACCTTGGGTTCAAGCTGGTGGGCTTTTGCTCAAACCAGATGAGCCCATGCTCAAGCTGGTGACCTCGGGGTCTCGAACCTGGGCACTCTGCATCCCAGTCCGATGCTCTATCCACTGTGCCACCGCCTGGTCAGGCCATATGACTTTTTTTTTTTTAATTTTTGGTTTTTTTAAATTTTATTTATTAATTTTAGAAAGGAGAGAGAGAGAGAGAGAAGGGGGGAGGAGCAGAAAGCATCAACTCCATATGTGCCTTGACCAGGCAAGCCCAGGGTTTCGAACCGGCAACCTCAGCATTTCCAGGTCGATGCTTTATCCACTGCGCCACCATAGGTCAGGCCACATGACATTTTTTAATTCACAGAAACTTTCTCATCTATCTTAACTTCTGGTGTTCTATATAAATGCTTAGTGAATATTATATTTTAGAAAATATAAACACAGATGCTACAAATCTTTACTTTGCAAAATATGTCCAATTATTAGCACACTGTTAATAATTATTAAAGTAATGAGAGAATATAAGGGTTAATTGTTAGATTTAATGTACTTTTCCATATACTTAAAATTGTTTGGCCTGACCAGGCTGTGGCGCAGTGGATAGAACGTCGGACTGGGATGCGGAAGGAGCCAGGTTCAAGACCCCGAGGTTGCTAGCTTGAGTGCAGGCTCATCTGGCTTGAGCAAAAAGCTCACCAGCTTGGACCCAAGGTCACTGGCTCGAGCAAGGGGTTACTCAATCTGCTGAAGGCCCGCAGTCATGGCTCATATGAGAAAGCAATCAATGAACAACTAAGGTGTCACAACAAAAAACTGATGATTGAAGCTTCTCATCTCTCTCCGTTCCTGTCTGTCTGTCCCTATCTATCCCTCTATCTGACTCTCTTAACTATTACTTTTGGATTTATTTTGTTACTCCATAAGACAGCCTTAGGTGATAGGAATAACCCTGCTAATTTCACCATGTACAAAATGAAAATTAAAATGGAAGGTGCAAATGAAAACTTTAAAATTCATCTATTTAATATGTACAGTTCAATGTTTTTTAATTTATTCAGTTTTATAACTATTACAACAAGTTTATTTCCATCACCCCAAAAAAGAAGCCCTATGCCCAGCAGCAGTCATTCCCCACTCCTCCTCCTGAAGTCCCTGGCAAATACCAATCCCGCTTGGGTCTCCATGGATTTGCCTGCGCAGAATATTTCACATAAATTGAGTTATACAATATATGATCCTTTGTCACTAGTTTCTTTTTTTCTTTCTTTTTTTAGCAAGAAAGACAGAGGCAGAGAGAGGGACAGACAGACAAGAAGGGGCAGAGATGAGAAGCATCAATTCTTCATTTAGGCATCTTAGTTGTTCATTAATTGCTTTCTCATATGTGCCTTGATGGGGGGGGGGGCTCCAGCCAAACCAGGGACCCCATACTCAAGCCAGCGACCTTGGGCTTCAAGCCAGAGACCTTTGGGCTCAAGTCAGTGACCATGGAGTCATGTCTATGATCCCATGTTCAAGCCAACGACCCCGCACTCAAGCTGGTGAGCCCATGCTCAAGTCAGCGACCTAGGGTTTTGAACCTGGGTCCTCTGTGTCCCAGGCTGACATTCTATCCACTGAGCCACCCCCTGGTCAGACTGTCACCAGTTTCTATCATTCAGATTAATGTTCTCAAGGTTCGTCCACATTATATTGTGTATTGTGTATTGGTACTTCATTTCACGGCTGAATAATATTCCATTGTATGAATACATCACATTTTGTTTGTCCACTCAACAGTTAGCTGATGCACATAAGGGTGTTTTTACTTTTTAGCTATTATAAATAATGCTGATATGAATAGTCATATACAAGTTTTTGTGTGTACAGATGCTTTTATCTCTCTCAGATATATAGCTAGGAGTAGGATTACTAGGCCAACCATATGGCACTTGTTATTGTCTGTGTATTTTACTGCAACCATCCTAGTAGGTATGAAATGGTATCTTAGGGTTTTGATTTGCATTTCTCTGATGACTACTGATGTTGTATACCTTTTCATGTGTTTATTGGCCATTTGTATATATTCTTTGAGAAATGTCTATTCAAATGCTTTGTCCAGGCCCTGGCAGGTTGGCTCAGTAGTAGAGCGTCGGCCTGGTATGCGGGAGTCTCGGGTTCGATTCCCAGCCAGGACATACAGGAGAAGCACCCATCTGCTTCTCCACCCCCCCCCTCCTTCCTCTCTGTCTCTTTCTTCCCCTCCCGCAGCCACGGCTCCATTGGAGCAAAGTTTGCCCAGGCGCTGAGGATAGCTCTGTGGCCTCTGCCTCAGGCGCTAGAATGGCTCTGATTGAGGCAGAGCGATGCCCCAAGATGGGCAGAGCATCGCCCCCTGGTGGGCGTGCTGGGTGGATCCCGGTTGGGCGCCTGTGGGAGTCTGTCTGACTGCCTTCCCCGTTTCCAACTTCAGAAAAGGAAAAAAATAAATAAATAAATAAAATTTAAAAGAATGCTTTGTCCATTTTTTAACTGAGTTGTATATCACTGAGTTGATATAACTTTTTTTTTTTAATTTTTATTTTACTGGGGTGACATCAATAAATCAGGGTACATACATTCAAAGAAAACATTTCCAGGTTATCTTGTCATTTAGTTCTGTTGCATACCCATCACCCGAAGAGAGATCATCCTCCGCCACCCTCCATCCAGTTCTCTGTACCCCCTCCCCCTCCCCCTCTCCTTCCTTCCCTCCCCCCACCCCCATAGCCACCACACTCCTGTCCATGCCTCTTAGTCTCGTTTTTATGTCCCACCAATGTATGGAATCCTGCAGTTCCTGTTTTTTTCTGATTCGCTTATTTCACCCCGCACAATGCTACCAAGACTCCACCATTCCTCTATAAGTGATCCGATGTCACCATTTCTCCTAGCTGAATAATATACCATGGTGTATATGTGCCCCATCTTCTTCATCCAGTCCTCTATTTTTTTTTACAGTGATTAAAAGCCTTTAAGCAAACTCTTGGCCAATACAGCAAGAATCCATAAAAGAGTAGTGTCCTTAACATGTTCACCAAGTCCAAGTTGGCACCATCACCATGCCAAATCCCTGAAAAATGCAACCCAACCACAGTTCAGTCTGTTAGGAGCTGTCACAGGGAGCAGGAGTCCAGGAAAGTTCCCCACAGGAAAAGTCCACATGGCACTGGAATTGTTGTCACCATTCTATACTTTGCAGCTCATGTCCAAGTCCCAGTGACCGCTGCTTCTAGCTGGTAATGATTCAGGTAGACTGGAAAAAGCCATTTGTAGCATGCATGGATATGGAGCTTCTGTTCTCCTCTGCCTGGAGAGTTGAGACCAGGTTGCTTTTCCCTAGAGCTCTGCAACTGTGGCCTGGTAAAGAGAACCTTGGGATACACTAAGCTGGGTGGCAAAGGTAAATTCATAATACAAGTTGGCAAAAGGAGGAAAGAGAGCTCTAAATTAGGAGTAGGTCCCAGCCTGAAATATGAGTGGGGCGTTGAGGTAGGAGGGATAAAGGAAACACTATATATTAAGCAAAGCAGCAGAAAATAGGACTATCAACACCCACAACAGAGATCTTTGAGGGAAGAATAAAAAACCTGACTATTCAGGCAAAACATAGTTAAGTGGCCCTTGTGCGGATATAACTTCTTTATCAGATTATGATTAACAAATATTTTCTTCCATTATGTGAAATTTCTTCTTATCTTCTTGGTGCTATCCTTTGACACACAAAATTTTTAACTTTGATGAAGTCCAATTTATCTACTTCTTCTTTTGTCACTTGTGCTTTTCGTATTATATCTAGGAAATCATTGCCTAACTCAAAGTCACTCTAATGTTTTCTGATGAGCCTTACTGTTTTGCTCTTACTTTTAAGTCTGATTCATTGAGTTAATTTCTGTGTGTGGTATGAGGTAGGGATCCAAATTCATTCTTTTGCATGTGCTATCCAGCACCTTTTTTTTTTTTTTTTTTTTTTTACAGAGACAGAGAGAGAGAGTCAGAGAGAAGCATAGATAAGGAGAAACAAACAGGAACGGAGAGAGATTAGAAGCATCAATCATCAGGTTTTCGTTGTGGCACTTTAGTTGTTCATTGATTGCTCCTTCATATGTACCTTGACCGTGGGGCTACAGCAGACCGAGTAACCCCTTGCTCAAGCCAGTGACCTTGGGTCCAAGCTGGTGAGCTTTGCTCAAACCAGATGAGCCCACGCTCAAGTGGTGACCTCGGGGTCTCGAACCTGGGTCCTCCGCATCCCAGTCCGACGCTGTATCCACTGTGCCACCGCCTGGTCAGGCTGTGCTGTTTTACTTTAGTTAAAATGCCTATATGGAGTTATGTGAATATGTTTAACTATTGTTAAAAAGATGCACAGGGCCCTGGCCGGTTGGCTCAGTGGTAGAGCGTCGGCCTGGCATGCAGGAGTCCAGGTTCAATTCCCGGCCAAGGCACATAGGAGAAGCGCCCATCTGCTTCTCCACCCCTCCCCCTCTCCTTCCTCTCTGTCTCTCTCTTCCCCTCCAGCAGCCAAGGCTCCATTGGAGCAAAAAGTTGGCCCAGGCGCTGAGGATGGCTCCATGGCCTCTGCCTCAGGCACTAGAATGGCTCTGGTTGCAACAGAGCAACACCCCAGATGGGCAGAGCATCGCCCCCTGGTGGGCATGCTGGATGGATCCCAGTCAGGCACATGCGGGAGTCTGTCTGACTGCCTCCCCGTTTCCAACTTCAGAAAAATACCAAAAAAAAAAAGAAAAGATGCACAGAAGAAGTCCCAGGGGAAAAAAATGTGTTAATGTATTAATAGTAGTAATCACTGTATGGATAATGTTATGGGGTTTTGTTTAATTTTTGCTTGTCTTAATTTTTCTAATTTTACACAGTGCATACATTCAGCTTTCACAATAATAAAAAGGGGTTTCATTAAAATAAAGATCAACTTTAATTTTAAATTTTCTTATAAAAATGTCTGTTAGTTACCAATCTGTGGTTTTGAAGGTTTAATTTCTTTTATTTTTCAATTACAGTATAATTTTAATTACAGTTGTGATTTGGGAGATAAGGTTTATTGTTAAAATAGTATTTCCAGTATAAACAATTATTTTCTTTAGTTCATCAGGAATACACAGTCAATGAACATGATATATTTCAAGCCTCATATTTGGGTTATATTATGTCTGATTTAGTTCCTAAAATAGCAGTATACCTACTGAAGAAACACCAAAAGAACTATTAAGTTTAAGTTCAAACATCAACCTTTGTCTCTTAACAGAGTTCCTTAAAAAGGAACAAGTTTTTTTCAAAAGAAACAAGAATTGTAACCATCAGATTCAACTTTTGAAATTTGCTTCTGCTTTTAGAAGTACTGAAAGACCTTAAATAAGAATTATGAAATAAAAACAAACCGCTTTGAGTTATATTCATTATTTTTAATAATAATTACAAATATATTGTCAAATACCCTATAAGCACCTTAGATTTAGCAAGCTTTTACAAGGCCAAGAGTGTGGTGTGAGAAACTTAAGTCTTTCATTATTCCTCAAGCACTTAAAGAGTTTTCTTGGGTCATAGAAAAGTGATAGGGACAGGAAGAGGTTTGAGGTTTTTGTTTGTGGTTTTTTCATTATGGTTTGTTGGGGTTTTTTCATGTGTGTGTGGATCTGTGGTTTTGGGTTTGTTTGCTTTAGGTAGATTATTTTTGGTTATTTTTGTTTTGGTGTGGTGTTTTGTTTGCTTTTTTGTTTTTTGCATGCTTTTAAAAGAAGTTAATTAACACAAGAATATAAACAACAATACCAAATCCCTACCACAAGCAAGGCATTGCTCAAAATGCCTACATACATTCTCTTTTATTTAACAATTCTTTAGAATAGATATTACTGTACCATAACATATGTGAGACCACTGAGATGTACAATAGTTAAAATTTGTCAAAACTCATGCTTGGCCTGACCTGTGGTGGCACAGTGGATCAAGCGTCGACCTCAAATTCTGAGGTCACTGGTTCAAAACCCTGGGCTTGCCTGATCAAGGCACGTGAGGAAGTTGATGCTTCCTGCTTCTCGCCCACCCTCTTTCTCTCTCTCTGTCTCTCTTCTCTAAACTGAATAAAGAAATAAATAAATTTAAAAAAAAAAACACAAAAACTCATGCCTGACCAGGCAGTGGCGCGATGGATAGAGTATTGGACAGACGCAAAAGACCCAGGTTTGAAACCTTGAGGTCGCTGGCTTGAGCACAGGCTCATCAAGCTTGAGCACAGGCTCACCAGCTTGAGCGAAGGGTCATTGGCTTGACTGTGGGATCACAGACATAACCCCATGGTCAATGGCTTGAACCCAAAGGTTGCTGGCTTGAAGCCCAAGGTCATTGGTTTGAGCAAGGGGTCACTAGCTCTGCTGTAGCCCGCTTTCCCTACCTGTCCCCATCAAGGCACATATGAGAAAGCAATCAGTGAACAACTAAGGTACCACAACAAAGAATTGCTGCTTCTCATCTCTCTCCTTTCCTGTCTGTCTGTCCCTCTCTCAGTCTCTCTGTCTCTGTCCATACACAAAGAAAAATTTTTCAAAACTCATACAACTAATGTTATCCCAATAAATTCAATTAAAAAAAATGTAGCAGAGCCAAAACTTAGAGATGTGAATCTAGATCTGCATCCATACTTAAGCTTTCAAAGACCATTCTTCCTCACTATTTTGGGGGGAAAGATTTGAAATAGAAAATTGGATCAGTCTACCACTAAATGATTAAGTTAAAAATATATATGCCAAACTCAACTTTATACCTTCTATATACTAGTAATGAACTAGTGATTAAAAATGAACACTACAAAATGAAATTTTAAAAAACAGTTCCAGCCTGACCAGGCGGTGGCGCAGTGGATAGAGCGTCGGACTGGGATGCGGAAGGACCCAGGTTCGAGACCCCGAGGTCGCCAGCTTGAGTGCGGGCTCATCTGGTTTGAGGAAAAGTCAACTTGAACCCAAGGTCGCTGGCTCCAGCAAGGGGTTACTCGGTGGTCTGCTGAAGGCCCGTGGTCAAGGCACATATGAGAAAGCAATTAATGAACAACTAAGGTGTTGCAACGTGTAATGAAAAACTAATGATTGATGCTTCTCATCTCTCTCCGTTCCTGTCTGTTCCTGTCTATCCCCTCTCTCTGACTCTCTGTAAAAAAAATAAATAAATAAAAATAATAATAAAATAAAAAATAAAAACAGAGATGGTGACAACACTGTATGGTTGGGGTGTCCCTCACCTGTAACTCAGGGACGACTGTTTAAAAAAAAAAAAAAAAAACAGTTCCAGGTACAACAGCATTAAACAATAAAGAGACTTAGGAATAAATTTTTGAAAGAAGTGTAAGAGTTGGGCCTGACCAGGCAGTGGCGCGGTGGACAGAGCATCAGACTGGGATGCAGAGGACCCAGGTTCAAGCTCCGAGGTCACCAGCTTGAGCATGCGATCATAGACATGACCTCATAGTCATTGCCTTGAGCCCAAAGGTCACTGGCTTGAAGCCCAAGGTCACTGTCTTGAGCCCAAGGTGGCTTGCTTGAGTAAGGGGGTCACTCACTTTGCTGGAGCCCCTCAATCAAGGCACATATGAGAAAGCAATCAATGAAAAACTAAGACACCACAACAAAGAATTGATGCTTCTCATCTCTCTCCCTTCCTGTCTGTCACTGTCTGTCACTCTCTAGCTCACTTTAAAAAAAAAAAGAGTAAGAGTTGGATGGACCTGAAAACTACAAAACATCACCGAAAGGACAGATTAAGCACAATCCCTATAAAAATCCCAACTATTTTTTGGCAGAAATTGATAAACTGATCCAAAATCGAGGGAACCAGAAAAGACAAAACAGTCTTAAAAAAAAACTTACAATTAATTTCAAAACCTGTTAAAAAGCTATTGTAATTACAGACTGGGTGCTTTAATCCAGTGGTCCCCAACCCCCAGGCTGCAGACCGGTACCAGTCTGTGGGCCATTTGGTACCGGTCCGCAGAGAAAGAATAAATAACTTACATTATTTCCATTTTATTTACATTTGAGTCTGAACGATGTTTTATTTTTTAAAAATGACCAGATTCCTTGTGTTACATACATCTAAGATTCACTCCTGACGCTTGTCTCGGTCACATGATACGTTGCCGCTAAAATTAAACCCATAAACTAGCAAAATGAGTAAAAAACAAAATTCCATCGAAAGTTTTTTTGCGAAGTGGAAAAGGACCAGTGAGGAGACAGAAGAAGAACCTACGACCTCGAAGAAAAAGAAGGCCTCATTTAACAGACAATACCAAGAGTCCTACTTGAAGTATGGATTTATCACAACTGGTGATTCTCGCGCACCAAGGCCGCTCTGCATAATATGTGGCGACTAGCTAAGTAATGAGGCAATGAAGCCTTCAAAACTGCTTCGACCAAGCACCCTACTTTAAAAGACAAGCCTTCTGAGTATTTCGAAAGAAAAAAAGCATGAACAAGAAGGACAGAAACAATTACTGGTGGCCACTACATCAATAAATGCAAGTGTACCGAGAGTATCATACTTGGTGGCTAATCGTATTGCTAAGGCTAAGAAGCCATTCACCATTGGTGAAGAATTGATCCTTCCAGCCACTAAAGACATTTGTCGTGAACTTCTAGGAGAGGCTGCGGTTATAAAGATAGCACAGATGCCTCTTTTGGCTACCACCGTCACATGGCGCACTAAGGAAATAGCAGAGGACATTGAATCACAATTGTTGAAAAGGATTAATAAATCACTGTACTACGCTCTCCAGTTTGACGAATCTACAATATTGACAACAAGGCAATGCTACTTGTTTACATGCATTATCTTTATCAAGAGGATGTGCAAGAGGATATGTTATGTGCACTATCATTGCCAACCGAAACCACAGCCGCAGAACTATTTAAATCGCTGGATGACTATGTATCAGGATAACTGAAATGGTCTTTTTGTGTCGGCATATGCACAGATGGAGCTGCTGCCATGACTGGAAGGATGTCTGGTTTAACTACTCGGATTAAGGAGGTTGCACCTGAATGGGAGTCTATGCATTGTGTCATTCACAGGGACATGCTGGCTAGCTAAAATATACCACCGGAACTTAACAGCGTATTGAATGATGTCCTTAAAGTTATGAACAACATCAAAACACACGCCCTTCACTCGCGCCTGTTCAAGCAGCTTTGTGAGGAAATGAACGCGGAGCACAGACACCTTCCCTTTTTTTTTTTCTTTTTTTTCTGAAGCTGGAAACGGGGAGAGACAGACTCCCACATGCGCCCGACCAGGATCCACCCGGCACGCCCACCAGGGGGCGATGCTCTGCCCCTCCGGGGCGTCGCTCTGCCGAGACCAGAGCCACTCCAGCACCTGGGGCAGAGGCCAAGGAGCCATCCCCAGCGCCCGGGCCATCCCTGCTCCAATGGAGCCCCGGCTGCGGGAGGGGAAGAGAGAGACAGAGAGGAAGGAGGGGGGGTGGAGAAGCAAACGGGCACCTCTCCTATGTGCCCTGGCCGGGAATCGAACCCGGGTCCCCCGCACGCCAGGCCGACGCTCTACTGCTGAGCCAACCAGCCAGGGCCCAGACACCTTCTCTTATACACAGAAATAAGATGGTTATCCCGAAGGAGGTCCCTGGCCAGAGTGTTTGAATTACAAGAGCCAATGCAGATTTCTCTCAGAAAAAAAGTCACCACTAGCAGCCCATTTCAGTGATGAGGAATGGGTCGCAAACTCACTTACTTGTGCGACATATTTAACCTCCTTAATGAACTCAATCGGTCACTTCAGGGGAAAATGACAACTGTCTTCAAGTTGGCAGATGAAGTAGCTGCATTTAAAGCCAAACTGGATTTGTGGGGACGACGCGTGAACAGAGGTATATTTGACATGTTTCAAACATTCACGGGAATTTTGGAAGAGACTGAGCCCAAGCCTTCATTGTCCCAGCTGGTGCACGATCACCTGTATTTGCTTTTAAGAGTGTGAACGCTCCTTCCCAACCACAAAAGATCCACGAATTGCCAAGGAATGGATCCACGATCCATTTATCAACAAACCAGGTGAATCCAATGTGTCTATGCAAGAAGAGGATCAACTACTGGAGATCGCAAATGACGGTGGCCTTAAAAATATGTTCGAGCCCTGGCCGGTTGGCTTAGTGGTAGAGCGTCAGCCTGGCGTGCAGAAGTCCTGGGTTCGATTCTCGGCCAGGGCACACAGGAGCAGCGCCCATCTGCTTCCCCACCCCTCCCCCTCTCCTTCCTCTTTGTCTCTCTCTTCCCCTCCCGCAGCCAAGGCTCCATTGGAGCAAAGATGGCCCAGGCACTGGGGATGGCTCCTTGGCCTCTGCCCCAGGCGCTAGAGTGGCTCTGGTCGCAACAGAGCGACGCCCCACAGGGCCAGAGCATCCCCCCTGGTGGGCGTGCCGGGTGGATCCCGGTCGGGCGCATGCGGGAGTCTGTCTGACTGTCTCTCCCCGTTTCCAGCTTCAGAAAAATACAAAAAAAAAAAATATGTTCGAGACTACAACTCTGCTAGTGTTCTGGATTAAAGTTATGGCAGAGTACCCCGAGATTGCCACAAAAGCACTAAAAACCCTGTTGCCATTTCTGACATTCTATTTGTATGAAGCGGGATTTTCTGCAGTGACAGCAACCAAAACAAAATTACAGAACAGACTGGACATGGGCAACACACTTCGGGTGTTACTGTCTCCCATTACCCCTAGATGGGACCATCTCGTTGCAGAGAAACAAGCCTAGGGCTCCCACTGATTTAGCGTTATGGTTGTTGAGAGATAGGCTACTATCTCTCATTCTATATAAACATTATAATAAATAACCCTTAACTTACAATATTCATAACAATGGTGAGTTGTATTTTTCATGCACTTTATATTTATTTTTGTGTTGTATCTTATTTTTTAAGGCAAGTTTAAGCGTTACCATAGCGACTGGAAAGTGTTTGGAGGCAGAGAGGATGTTACTCATGTTATGTTGTTGGTGCAATGTTAAGAGGACGCTTCTAATAAAGTTGCATACGAGTACACAGTGGATTCATGTTTATTTTTATTGTCGTAGGTTCATGATTGGTAGTAAGCCTGAACCTATCATATTACATATTGATGTCAGACATGAAACGTTGTCAGAATAACAAATTTAAATACAGCCTAAATAATGAGGACATGTTCATTCCTCCTTTAACTTAGCCCAATAAATATCGTAAGTTCGACAATTACATTTAAAAATACCACAGTTTTTACGCCGGTCACATAATTTTATTTTGTGCATTTATCTGTCCCACCCTAAAAGGCCGGTCCGTGAAAATATTTTCTGACATTAAACCGGTCCATGGCCCAAAAAAAGGTTGGGACCACTGCTTTAAACAATAGACATTTATTTATTTATTTTTGAATGAAAGAAAGAATAGCCTGACCTGTGGAGGCACACACAGTATATAGAGTGTCAACCCAAATGCTGAGGTCGCCAGTTCAAAACCCTGGGCTTCCCTGGTCAAGGCACATACAATAAGCAACAAGCAACAAACAAGCAATGAACAACTAAAGTGAAGCAATTATGAGTTGATACTTCTTGTTCTCCCCTACTCTCCTCTCTCTGTAAAATCAATAAAAAAATCTTTAAAATAAATCAAATAAAGAGAATAGACTTGAGAGTCCAGAAATAAACCTAACATATGGTTAGTTGATTTTCTCAATAACGGTACAAAGACCATTCAGTGAGATAACACTTTTTCTTAATATATAGTCTGGGACAATTGGATCACCATATGCAAAAGAATGAATCTGGACCACTACTTTACTCCATACACAAGAATAAACTCAAAATGGATCAAAAACCTATGCGTAAGGGCTTAAAACTCTTAGAAGAAAGCATAGAGGTAATGACCTTGGATGTGATGATTGATTCTAAGATACAACAACAAAACCATAAGTAACAAAAGAAAAAGTAGATAAATGGACTTCATAACAAAACTTTTTTTTGCAACAAAGAACATTATCAAAAAAGTAAAAAAAAAAAAAAGTAAAGACAATCTGCAGAATGGGAGAAAATTTTGCAAATCATATTATCTGATTAGGAGTTAGTATCCAGAATTCTTAAAGAATTCATACAACTCAATAATAAAAAGATAAATAACTCAAATAAAAAATAAAGACCCCCCCAAAAAAATGGACAGGGGTTTGAATAAACATTTCTCCAAAGAAGATACTTAAATGTCCAATAAGCACAAAAAAATTATGCCTAACATCATTAGTCATCAAGGAAATGCAAATCAAAATTGCAGTAAGATGCCCTTAAAGACACTTACTAGGTTGGCTAAAGTTAAGAAGACAGATAATAACAAGTATTGACAGCCTGACCAGGCGGTGGCACAGTGGATAGAGTGTCAGACTGGGATGTGGAAGACTCGGGTTTGAGACCCCCGAGGTCACCAGTTTGAGCACAAGTTCATCTGGTTTGAGCAAGGCTCACCAGCTTGAGCCCAAGGTCGCTGGCTCAAGCAGGGGGGTCACTCGGTCTGCTGTAGCCCCACGGTCAAGGCACGTGTGAGAAATCAATCAATAAACAGCTAAGGAGCTACAAAAAAGAACTGATGCTTCTCATCTCCCTCCCTTCCTGTCTGTCTGTCCCTATCTGTCCCTCTTTCTGACTCTATCTCTGCCACACAAAAGAAATAAAAATAACAAGTATTGACAAAGATGTAGAGAAACTGGAACCCTCACACATTGCTAATGGGAATGTAAAATGATGCAGTGCCTTAGAAAACAGTTTCTAAGGCTACTCAAAAGGTTAAAATAGTTACCATGTGATCCAGCAATTAGGATATGCCCAAGAGAAATTAAACATATGTCCACACTAAAACTTGTTCATAAATGTTTATGGCAGCATTATTCACAAAACAGTGGGCCCTCTGTATCCACATGTTCCGCATCCACTGATTGAAAATATTGAAATAAAAAAGTTATTTTCCTGCTAACATGTACCTTGTAGTTAAGCCTAGGATGGTTGCTTGTGAACATACACAGACTTTTTCTCTTGTCATTATTTCCTAAGCAATACAGTGTAATAATTATTTATGTAGCATTTACATTGTTAGGTATCTATTATAAGTAATCTAGAGATGATTTAATGCAGTGGTCCCCAACCCCCGGGCCACGGACCAGTACCAGTCTATGGGCCATTTGGTACCGGTCTGCAGAGAAAGAATAAATAACTTACATCATTTCCATTTTATTTACATATATTTAAGTCTGAACGATGTTTTATTTTTTAAAAATGACCAGATTCCCTCTGTTACATCTGTCTAAGACTCACTCTTGACTTTGTCTCGGTCACGTGATACATTTATCCATCCCACCCTAAAGGCCGGTCCGTGAAAATATTTTCTGACAGTAAACCAGTCCATGGCCCAAAAAAGGTTGGGGGACCACTGATTTAATGTATACAGGAGGATGTTTATAGGTTATATGCAAATACTATACTATTTTATATAAAAGAGATAAGCATCTGGGATCTTGGGATCTATGGGGAGTTCTGGAATCAATCCCCCACAGATATCAAAAGATAAGTATAACCAAAACATAAGAAAAAATCCACATGTCTATCAACAGATGAATGGATAAACAAAAAGTGGTATATCCTTTGAATGAAATATTACTCAGCAACAAAAAGAAATGGAGTACTGATACATGTTACAACATAAATGAGCCTCAAAAAAAAAACTGCTCAGTTAAAGAAGCCAGTCACAAAAGACAACATATTGTAAGTTACATCATGTTAAATGTCCAAAATAGTTAAATTCATAAACACAGAGAGTAGGTTAGTTACTGCCAAGGGCTGAGAGAAAGGCAAATAAGGAATGTTAATGGGTACAGGATTTCTCTGTGGGGTGATAAAAATGCTCTAAAAGTAGATAATGGTGATGGTAAAAGTAGACATATAGTGAGAATAATACTATAAACCAAGAACTATGCACCAAAGAGGTAAATTTTATGGTAGGTAAATTTTATCTCTACAAAGCATTTTTTTTTAAGATAGTCTTTAAAAAGTCAGTCTTTCTAGTTGATCAATGTCACTCCGTTAAAATTAATTATCTAAATAAAATTTTTTTTAATTTTTTAATTTTTTTGTGGCAGAGACAGAGAGTCAGTGAGATGGACTGATAGGGACAGACAGACAGGAAGGGAGAGAGATGAGAAACATCAATTCTTCGTTGCGGTTCCTTAGTTGTTCGTTGATTGATTTCTCATATGTTCCTTGACCCAGGGACTACAGCAGACTGAGTGACCCCTTGCTCGAGCCAGCAACCTTGGGCTCAAGCTGATGAGCCTTGCTCAAACCAGATGAGCCTGCACTCAAGCTGGCGACCTCAGGCTCTCGAACCTGGGTTCTCCACATCCCAGTCCAACCCTCTATCCACTGCGCCACTGCCTGGTCAGGCATAAAATTATTATTATTTTTTAAATCAGTCTTGGAGATTTGATGTACAGCACGGTGACAATAGTTAATAATTTATTATTATATATTTCTGTATATACATAACATATATATTTGTATTGTATATAAGGAAGTTGTTAAGGAGGTATATCATAAAAGTTCTCATCAGAGGAAAAAATGTGTAACTATATGTGGTGATAGATGTTAACTAGACTTATAGTGATTGTTCTGTAATACATACTAATATCAAATTACTGTTGTACAACTGAAACTAATAAGTTACATGTCAATTATATCTCAATTTTAGTGTTTTTCTTTTTTCTATTTTTTATTTATTCACTTTAGACAAGAGAGAGAGAGAGAAGGGGGAGGAGCAAGAAGCATCAACTCCCATATGTGCCTTGACCAGGCAAGCCTAGGGTTTCGAACTAGTGACCTCAGCGTTGTAGGTTATATCTCAATTTTAAAAATTGAAAACTAACATCCACACAAACTACAAAAAAACCGCACTGAGACAATAAAGCACTTAAACTTTCAATACTTATTCAGATGCAATCTCAACTCCTAAAGTTCTGTCTTCCTATACCTTCTATACATTCATATTTTGTTGTGAACGACAAAAAAAAAAAGCTAATGAAATCAACTACTGAAATTCAAAAAACATGACAAAATCCAGCCCCTGATATATCAAATAACTTACAATCAAACAACTCAATTTTCACATTGACTCTGAACTAAACATAAATTTCAATTTTAAAATATCAGATATAGAGGACAAAATACTCAGAGGTTTAAGCAAATTTCCAACTTTTCTGAATAAACAGTAATTCAGATTTGCTTTCATGAAAATGTAAATACCTGCCTCAACGGAACAAAACTCCATAAAGCTAGTGTTCCCAAATGATGAAAAGAAAAAAGCATATTTTTTATTTTTTCAGTTAGTTTTAACCTAACTAGAGTCTACATAGTTGATGGTTTATACTAACCAATGTATACCCTTCTTTGCTTACAACACACTAAAAACAAGGCAGTATAAACTGTCATAAAAATTATGTTGAAACCGCCCTGGCCGGTTGGCTCAGCGGTAGAGCGTCGGCCTAGCGTGCGGAGGACCCGGGTTCGATTCCCGGCCAGGGCACATAGGAGAAGCACCCATTTGCTTCTCCACCCCTCCGCCGCGCTTTCCTCTCTGTCTCTCTCTTCCCCTCCCGCAGCCAAGGCTCCATTGGAACAAAGATGGCCCGGGCGCTGGGGATGGCTCTGTGGCCTCTGCCCCAGGCGCTAGAGTGGCTCTGGTCGCAACATGGCGACCCCCAGGATGGTCGCAACATGGCGACGCCCAGGATGGGCAGAGCATCGCCCCCTGGTGGGCAGAGCGTCGCCCCATGGTGGGCGTGCCGGGTGGATCCCGGTCGGGCGCATGCGGGAGTCTGTCTGTCTCTCCCTGTTTCCAGCTTCAGAAAAATGCAAAAAAAAAAAAAAAAAAAATTATGTTGAAACCTAATAAAAAATCACATTATATAGTACTCTGACGGTCATTAATCTCAAAAATGTCTCAGGAACTATTTTGGAAACTCCCTGTTACTTAGTCTTCCTACAAATACTCACTGACAATTTACATGTGCCGAGCACTGCACCTGATACCAGGATGCCACCATGAAGCTATAAAGCGAACAGGTCCCTCTCACAGGAAGATAGTGCTTGTCAAATTTGCCTGATCACTTGGTTAGAGCATCGTCTAGAGCCGGTTCGATCCCCGGTCAGGGCACATAGAGGAACAATGTTCCTGTCTCTCTCTCTTCCCTTCCCTTGCCCTCTCCGTGAAATCAATAAATAAAAATTAAAGGGAAAATCTGCCTGATTATAACACTTGGGAGCTTGTTAAAAATTCAAAGTCTGCTCCTTTGCCTAGGAGACTCCGTGGGCCTGGGGTGAGTTGTGACGGCTGTATTTTAATCGAGTGCTCCTATACCCGGGCTCCCCAGCTGTCCTGAGAGCACAACGCTCAGGGCCATCCCATCCCATCCAGCAAGATGCCACACCTCCCAAGTCCGTTCCGCTCAGGATCCTTCACCCTGACCAAGAACCCAAACACACCACAAAGCTGGGGTGGATGTAAAGCGTTCCCAAATCACGCTGTACTAAGCCACCGACACACTTGCTTCCTTCCTGGGACGGACAGCTCACTCTCTGAGACCTGGGACTGTCTGCACCTGAGCCGCCCGCGACTGCGCCGACACCTGTCTCCCAGCGGCTGCTGTCTACCTCTCCCGTGGGCTGGGCCCCGGGTTAGAGGCCCGCCGCCCCACAAGAACTAAGGGAAGGTGGAGGTGCCGCGCGCACTAGGCGCCGACTGTATACCGCCTCCCACCCCCACCCCCACCCCCACCCCAGCGCGCGCGCACACACTCCCGCGAAAACTGAGGCGGATAGGCGACAGACCAGGTCCCGCCGCCAGAGATGCCAGGTGGGGCTCGAACCTGTACGGCGGGGCGGGGTCTGCCTCGCGGACACTCGTCAGCCGCCGAGGCCCGGCCCGCTCGGCTCGCACCAACAGAGTTTTCACAAAGAAAGTCTCCCGGCCCGCACCCCTCACGCACTCACCGGCGCCGGCGGCGACTCGGGCTCCCGCCACCTACGGCTCCGTGCCGGGGTTGGCCCCGAGGTTGGCTCGAGCGCCAGTGGCGGTGATTGCTCCATTCCCGCGGGGCCCGAGCAGCGTTCGCCTCGAGCTAACGGTCCCGCCAGCTAGGCGCGCGCGCCGGTTCCGCGCGCCATGTTCCCGCCGTGCCGCGCGCCACCGCGGCAATCCTTACCACCGCCGAATCGCGCACGCGCGCACTCGTCGAGCCCGCTCCCCGCGCGCCTCCGCGGGTCCCCCACGACCGCGCAAGCGCGCACTCGCCGCGCCCCCTCCCCGTTTGCCCCGCCTCGCGCCCTCCGAGCCGGCCGCTGTTCCCGGCGTCGAGCTTACCCCCTCTGCACCCGTCCGGTCCGGCTGGAGAGCTCGCCGTTCTGGGTTCGGCGCAGCCGCCTGCCGCACTGCGGACGACCCGAGGCTAGGTTCCTTGTCTCCTTCCCCGCGCTGCTCTTTCAACTTCACCCGCTACACGGGTCTGGAGACGACGGTCTGTTCCAGGAGGGAATTACCCCCAAGATGTGTCGGGCGAAGGAGTTCTAAGACTCCTTAAATGATGAGATCCCCCGTCGTGGAGGTGTGCAAGCACGTGCGCGAGCTTAAATGACACAGTGAATGCCCATGTCTCTGGGAGACTCAGACTCCCGCATCTCCACTAACCTTTTTGTGATTAAGGTTAGGTATCGGGGTTCTGTTTCTCCTTAATTAAGAGGGTTCGACAACTAAGGCATGTTGGGAAGACTCAGTAAAATAATCCAGATAAAGTGTTAGTGGCATAGCGAACATAACTGGCGCCCCCCTCCTCTTCTACTACTCTTTTCTTGTTTGTCTTTTAGACCATTTGGCGCCCCTCTGCGAATGGCGCCCGGGGCATGATAGACCCCCTTGTCCGTCCCCCATTCCGTCCCGTTCGTCCGTCGTCTCCCTCCCCCCCCACCCCCGCTAGGCTACTGTAAAGTGTCAACACCGAGCCAAAGATATACCAAATATGATAGTAATCCGGTGACAAGACCTCTTAAGTAGTTTGTTTAATCGTTAAAACACCAAGGCCTCTTGAGAAAGGAAATCTTGATTCAAGTCTCACCTCCACCTATTACAAACTAGGAAACTTGAATAGGTCACTTGACACAATATAGAGCCTTGATTCCTAAATCTGCAGAGGGGAGAGTGGCAGTAATACCTCCCAGAGATGAGATGAGCTTTCAGAAGATGATGTGTGTATGTATGTCCCTGAGCACAATCCCTGGCACACATCAATGTCCCAAAGTTTCACTGGTATAACTCTGGCCCTATCCTCCCAAGACTCCTAAAAGTTTAATGAAAGGGGCTCTGCTCCCAAACCCTGTGGTATAATTAGCTGGGAGGGGTTCACTCAACCTTAGAGCTGGGAGGACTGTTAACTTCCCACATCTTTGCTTTCCATTCTTTGCCCCAAACCTCTCTAAAAACCCTGAAATTGGCAGAAAAACAGGAGCAGAGAATGTTTTCCCTAGTAGAAAATAAAAAGAAGTCTCCAAGGGTCTCTAGGAGTTTGTAAATGGTTGAATTTATTAATCTGGTCTTTTCCAGATACAAGTGATTAAAAAAAAAAAAAAAAAGTCAACCTGAAGTAGAACAAAAAAGGGAACATATTGAAAAGTCCTGGGGTGGTACCTCATTTCAGGCTTTCACTGCACTCATTTGGGTCACATGCCCTTGCCTGAGCCCATCACAAAATTGGCCAGACCTGGCTATATGGAGGCCCTCTAGGAACCAGGTGGGGTCAACCACTCCTAAAGGACTTGGGGGAGAACATGTGGGAGGAGGGATGCCTTCCCAAAAAAAGAGGGATGCAGTTAGCATGAGGCATCAAGTGCAGACTGGCACAAATAAGAACTGTCCACTGCACCATCCACTAGGCACACAGCAGGTCCATCATGGAGCAACATGCTTGTTCTTCATAAGGAAGTAGCAGTTAAGACCCTGGGAAATTCCCCTCTACCTCTGCTCCCACCACCCACCCCAAGCCTGGAATGTCTCAAGTCTGCTTTGTCAAAAGCATCTCAATTATCTATCCATCTTGTGTATCCTCCAAACAGCTGAACAGATGATACTTCCCTGCTCAAGAACTTTCTATGGCTCCCTATGACTACTTATATGGCCCTCTGCCCTCTAATGATGAAAGCCAAAACTGATGGACTCCTTACCACAAATGTGTCCAGCACTTAAGCAAACAGACCTTCTACCACTGACTCCTCATAAACACTGTGGGTACTCGTATTGCACCCATTTTGAAGTAACTTGCCCACAGCCCAAGTCAGAAAATGCAGCCCTGATTAGCACAATATTGCTTCTACCACTAATGTTGTCATCCATTTGTTCCATCTCCATTTGCTCAAGTTTCAAAGTCCTGTGCTCACCTCCAGCTGGGTAGCCAATGGGAAAAGCTGTACCAAGGAAAGAGCCTCTAGGGACCCCTTCAGCTTCCATAGTGGAAGCCTGAATGAAATCTTTGGCTTGTGGCCTCTTCATTTTCAAAAAACTTCGTATCTTCTGACTTTTGAGTCCCTCTTAAAAAGAACATTGTAATGATATTGGGCCCACCCAGATAAGACAGGACAATCTTCCCATCTCAAAACCCCTAACTGAAAAGTTTCTTTTGCCATATAAAGGAATATATTCATAAATTCCGGCAATTATGATGCAAACATCTTTGGGGGTCATTAGTCAGCCTATCATGGTAGGTATAACCAGAGGGAGCTAAAACAAAGTGCTCTGGAAACAGGAGCTGGCAAACTGCTCCAGAGGGAAAAATGCCCCCCAAAAACCATAGCCTTAACATTATTCAAATGAGCTAAACCCCATCTAACTTGTCTATCTCAGCCCCATTCCTTTAAATATGAAAACCACCTAAATCTCCATCAGTCCCCAGGCACCAGGCCAGCCAAGCCTCAGACTGTCTGCAGACCTTTCTAATGCAAACTGCCAACCACTACCCCCATTTTCTGGGGCAACAGCTGTGTGCCCCTGACCGTGTTCTGGCTGGCTCACCAACAGTATCTGAACCAAGACACTCAATTTAAGGCATGACAAAATGAGTGGGCCAGAGACACAAGAGGAGCCTGCCATTAGAACTGAGATCCTGATTATGCCCAGGTCCAGGCACCTGCAACCTTGAAAACAAATCCCTCTTTCCATAAAGGAACTTGAATGGGCCTCCTGTCCCTTGCAACCAAGGTGTCCCAAATTCCAGATCATGGGGCTGTACCCATCCATAGCCTAACACTAGCATTCAAAATTTAGACAGCATCTTTTGAGTTTTGTCAGTCAACATCTCTGAGCCTAGTTAAATGAGACTAAGGAGATGAGGAACATTAGAGTCTGAAAGACCTGGGCTGGGTCACAGCTCTGCCACTAGCTAGCTGTTTGACATTGGACCTTATTCCTTCATTCAGAGATCCTTATCTATCACATGAGAGTGGACAGATGATATAGCCCCAGAATCACTTTGAAGACAAGACCAACCAAGGGAGGGATTTTACAGAACCTCCTTGGTTATTGTTTGCTCAACAAGACACATCCACATGCCTTATCTTCATTTCTAGCAAACATCTCTGAAAACTGAGTCACCCATAACTCATTTGACAGAAGGGACTGAACCAATATGCCTTAGTCTTCTCTATTCCTTTTACCATGATTATCTGTTGCAGAAATATTGTTTGGGCCTGGCTGGTTGGCTCAGTGGTAAAGTGTTGGCCCAGAGTGTGGATGTCTTAGGTTCAATTCCCGTCAGGACACACAGGAGAAGCACCCATCTGCTTCTCTTCCCCTCCCCCTCTCACTTCTCTCTCTTTTCCCCTTGTGCAGCCATGGCTCTATTGGAGCCAGTTGGTCTCGAGTGCTAAGAATGACTCTATGGCCTTCACCCAAGGTGCTAAGAAGAGCTTGGTTGCTGAGAAATGGAGCAATGCCCCAGATGGGCAGAGTATCGTCCCCTAGTGGATTGCCGGGTGGATCCCAGTCGAGGCATATGCAGGAATCTGTCTCTGCTTCGTCTCCTTGCACTGAATTTAAATACATACACACACACACACGTTTGGTTACAAAACTCTGCTGGATATTACATGTAATACAGTTGATGTGCTATGTCCCCTTCCTAAAATGAGGAAAATACTGAATTTTACAACTTATCTGGCCTCAAGGTTTCAGGGACTATTGTCCTGTATCTTCTTTAAAAAAAAAACATACAACTTTTTACTGTGATAAAATACACATAAAATTTAAGATCATTCAAAATATTTTAATTTTATTTATTAATTTTAGAAAGAGAGAAACATCAATTTGTTGTTCCACTCATTGGTTTATTCTTGAATGTGCCCTGACAGGGGATCGAACCTGCCACTTTGGAATATTAGGACGACGCTTTAACAAACTGAGCAACCTGGCCAGAGCCAAAATTTAACATCTTAATCATTTTTTAAGTAAACAGTTCAGTGGGATTAAACACATTCACACTACTGTACAGCCATCACCACCATCCAGTTCCAAAACTCTTCATCTTGCAAAACAGAAACTCTATATATCCATTACACAGTAATTCCCCACCCCCAGCTCCTGGCAACCACCATTCTACTTTCTGCCTCTTTGAGTTTGACTATTCTATGTACCTCATATAATGGGAATTATATAATATTTGGCTTATTTCCCTGAGCATAACTGTGGGCCTGTATCTTTACGAGAGTAAGGATGAGAATTTAAAGCAGGGCCATGGTATATGCACCAAGGTACCTACTGTCTCAAAAGGACACTGGTAGTTAGCCAGTCTCTACAAACTCCACCACAACCTCACTGTGACCCTTTGACTACAACTCTCTATGGAGCCTTCAAAATTTGTATGCATCTCACCCAGGCTGAGACCAGGGACATACCCTGAGAATCCTGCCCAGTGACAGGCAAGATAGAGTGCCAGACAAAAAGGCATATGATTTCAAATACACACACAAAAAGGCAAGCAACTGAAGAGTTGATAAGCAAGCTGAAGCACAGAACCTAGGTTCCCTCAGGTTTTTAATTATGCAGTGATGACTATGAAAAGCGACTATTCCAATAATTAAAACAAACTCTAAAAATATATATATATATAACAGCAGCAGGGTTCAAGAAGGTACATTTCTTTCACATTCAACCAGTGTTCATGAGACAGCAGCACATACAGCCAAGCGTTTTGTGGTGCCGGCATCCTCTGGTTCCCCTTCAAGAAGTCGCTTTCGACTTGTAGAAGGCTAAAAAAAAGGAAAAGAGACAATGTTCAAAGAAAACCACTGGCTTCTTAAGATTATTAAAGTTTCCTAGTGTGCTCCCAGTCAATGTGGGGTATTTCATGTGAAACTTCTAGTACAAAAAATTACTGATTGTCCTGACACCTGAATCCCTACCATGTCCCCCAGACTCAGACATGCTCATCAAACTGACATTTCTCTCTCTGTGGCTTCTGATCACTCAATAACGTATACTGACGATAAGCAGCATAACCAGCTTTTCCTTGGTCATCTTCTCCTAAACTATGAAATTTAAAGAGATGATGATACCTCTCACTGGGAGCCTCAAGTCTTGCTCTTTTTTAGGAAGATAGTCTTTTTTGTGTCTTTGTTTTTCATTTCTAAAATTGTGAGGAGACAGTGGAAAGATGCCTGTCATTCACCAAAAGAAGGCAGGATAGGAATGAACAGATGTTAACTTAAACTTACAAAAACTTTTGGAGAAATAAAATTATAATCAATAAATCATCAATGTGCCTAACTGGTGGTGGCACAGTGGATAGAGCATCAACCTAGGACACTGAGGACCCAGGTTTGAAACCCTAAAGTCTCCAGCTTTTGCAAGGGAATCACTGGCTCAGCTGGAGCCCCCGTCAAGGCACATATGAGAAGCAATCAATGAACTAAAGTGCCGCAAGCATTAGTTGATGCATGTCATCTCTCTCCCTTCCTGTTTCTGTCTCTCTCTCCAAAAAAAAAAAAAAAATTATATATATAAAATCAACCATTTACTGAAATTTTAAATTTTTCAACAAATTTAAATTTGAGCCTCTAAAGTCTTTTTAATCTTGCCTTCCAGGAGACTTCTTGAATGACAATCCCTAGCTGAGCTTCTCTACTGCATTAAGCTTACTCTTCATTATTAATCCTCTAAGGGTGTTAGAGCAGATCAGGCTAAAATAAAATACCTACTACATTATTCATTAAAAAAAAAAAAGGTAAGCAATTGCTATGAAAGAGTCTATTCAAACTCATCATCCTTGCTCATTGGCTCTTCAAACTTAGCCTATGTTTAATAACCACCATCTGAAATACCTGGGATGGGAACTGGGATAGAGCCATTGACTTATTTTCTTCTTCAAAAAGCAAATTTTGAAATTTTCTCTTCATGTCTTCATCCTAAAAAGAAATGAAAAACAGCCTGACCTGTGGTGGTGCAGTGGATAAAGCGTCAACCTGGAATGCTAAGGTCGCCAGTTCAAAACTCTAGGCTTGCCCAGTTGAGGCATATACGAGAGGCAACTATTATGAGTTGATGCTTCCTGCTCCTCTCCCCCTTTTTCTCTCACCCATCTCTAAAATAAAAAAAATAAAAAAAATTTAATCTAAAAAAAAAAGAATGAAAAACATAAGTAGGCTGTATTTGAGGGAAGTGCCTAGAAAGACAGGGCTAGGAAGCCCCTGAAAACAGAAAACTAGGCAAGAACAGCTGGTCTGTCAACCGAGTGGAATGACCTTGCTGAAGTTCTAGAAAGGAAATGACCACCTGCCTTCCCTGAACAGTCCAATCAGCAATCAGGGCTAGGTCAACACTGACTGAATCAAACCATATGCTTAAGAACTCTTGGTGGGTCAGAGAGAACCAGACCTAAGCAGTCCAGCATCCCAGATCTTGACAGAAATGACAATCAGGAAGCCACCCCTCCCCCTGTACACAATGAAGCCAGTTATTGGGGCCATCCTAACAAGCCAACCCAGCAACCTAGAAAAATTCACCCAGCAAGTGCTGTACAAGTCACCAGAAGGCCTTCTAGCCACAATATCCTGAGAGCTTGGGTCTAATGAAAAAGGAAGACAGCCCTGGCTGATTAGTTCAGTGATAGAGCATTGGCTGGGCGAGTAAATGTCCCAGGTTCAATTCCCAGTCAGAGAGCACACAGAGAAAGTGCCCATCTGCTTCTCCACCCCTCCACTTCTTGCTTCTTTCTCTCTCTTCTCCTCTCCTCCTGCAGCCATGGCTTGATTAGAGAGAGTTCGCCCCAGTTGCTGAGGAGGGCTCCACCACCTCTGCCTTAGGCACTAAAAAATGGCTCTGGTTGCTACGGAGCAAGGGCCCCAGATGGGCAGAACATCACCCCCTAGAGGGCTTGCTGGATGGATCCTGGTTAGGGTACATGCAGGAGTCTGTCTCTGCCTCTCCCTCCTCTCACTAAATTAGAGAGAGAGAGAGAGAGAAAGAGAAAGAGAGAGAGAGAGAAGAAGACAAGTGAGCCCTGGCCGGTTGGCTCAGCGGTAGAGCGTCGGCCTAGCGTGCGGAGGACCCGGGTTCGATTCCCGGCCAGGGCATACAGGAGAAGCGCCCATTTGCTTCTCCACCCCTCCGCCGCGCTTTCCTCTCTGTCTCTCTCTTCCCCTCCCGCAGCCAAGGCTCCATTGGAGCAAAGATGGCCCGGGAGCTGGGGATGGCTCTGTGGCCTCTGCCTCAGGCGCTAGAGTGGCTCTAGTCGCAACATGGCGACGCCCAGGATGGGCAGTGCATCGCCCCCTGGTGGGCAGAGCTTCGCCCCATGGTGGGCGTGCCGGGTGGATCCCGGTCGGGCGCATGCGGGAGTCTGTCTGACTGTCTCTCCCTGTTTCCAGCTTCGGAAAAATGAAAAAAGAAAAAAAAAAAAAGAAGACAAGTGAACAGGTCGTAGCATTAAAGGTATTTCTTGCTACTGGAAGGGGAAGGGTGGGGTGAGGGTTGGGAGTATACACAGAGAACTCCCACCTCACCTCCCTGGATGCTCACTTCTGCAGGGTTCAAGGATTTGCATCTGGCAGCCCAGAGAGGTAACCTGGGACACGTCTCCCCACCTTCAGAAAAGTGAAACCTCCATGACTAAGGATGTGGCCTTTGGAGCCAGCTAGAAGATCAGCTCAGCCACCATGAGTAGTGCATGCAGAATACAGACCCAGAGCTGCCTGATTCCAAAGCCCCATGTATTCTGCCACCCAACCTCCCTTCCTTTCCTCCCACTAAGCCAAGTGCATCGTGGTTCAAATGCTATAGAAATGTTTATCTGAAACCTATGTGCTCTTAGTAATGTCACCCCATTAAATTTTCTAAAGAAAAAAAAAGAATAAATGCCTAAAGAAACAAAACCACTTCTCATGTGGCAGCTCCTCAGTGCTGTTGAAAGAACTGACCACAAGTCTCTGTTGGCCTGTATTTAAAACAAGTCATCAATTAGCAATAATATGAAGAAAGAGCTCTTTACCTTAACATACCACATGTAGCAATATGTATCTGTAAATACCCTTTCTTTGAAATGTCAACAATTTATTCAAAAATACTAAGCTGTAATGTGCCTCAAAGGCAAGCAGGAAGGAATCCTCTATTTCAGAAAGTGAACATGAAGCAAAAGTGGATATAAGGGGTGCTCCCAAAACTGGACACTCTGCTAATGACAAAACAGACCAGAATTCACATTCCCAGTACCCAGTCCAGTGCCAGACCCACAAAACCATTTGGTTTTTTCAAGAACATGGAATTTTCCCAAAATAAAACCTAAGCCAGTGTTTTTCAACCACCGGTCCACGGACCGATGCCTATCTACCAGAAATGTCGTGCCAGTCTATGGAAGAGTTAACTGCCCTAATGTTGTATGAAGATTATAGAGTATATAATCATTGGGCCTATGGACCAACTGAAATTTCTGGGGGACCAGCACCAGTCTGCAGATGAGCAGTTGAAAAACACTGACCTAAGCTATCACTAGCGGATGATTTATGTGGGCAATCTGCATTCTTGTCTTCATTCAATGTTTGTTCCACCTTTTGCTGCAAAAACAAAATGTAGACAAAAGAGTATTCAAGTGAGAACCCTGTGGCTGGGCTGAACTTCACCTCTCCCTTGGCTGTTAATAACAGTTTTCTTTTGAAACAAAAAGTGTAAGAAAAATAGCTTATGCTTGTTTATAAATTTGGGCAGATGCAAATCCTGTTCCCAGGCCTAACTAGGCAACTCCATTATTTTTTCAAGACTAACATAGCTCCTCTACTTCCACATCTGGCCCCCAAGAGTTTCCCTATTAGGGCACATAAAAGAGCCAAGAGGCATGTTTCCCTTTTTCGTCAAAATTAAATCCCCACATGCAAAGCCACCCTTTGTTTCCAAATTCTTTTTCTCCAGGGTCCTGCTGTTTCAAATCTGTGTGGTCTATTAAGTGCTAAATCATCTGACAGATTTTTTCTGGGGGGACTGTTTCCAGGGCAACATCCCAAACACACATATCTACTTTTTAAAATTCTCTTTTAAGGATTTGTTGTTCTCAACCTGAGCTGACCTGGGCCGAACTGTCAAGTGTGGAGGGTTGGCAGAGAAAGAATAGGGACAGTCTTCCCAAAGGCCCAGAAGCACAGTGCTAAACAAGACAATTCAAGGAGTTGCTGGCCCAATAATCTAGAGTATTTGAGCCTCCAGCTTAAAGTACCTACCTGGTTAAGTTCCTCATCCCCACAGGAAACAGACCAAATAAAAAGTTCATAGAAAGGGGTATGAATGTGCTGAATGGAACTGCCCTTAACAAAAGACCTGATGCTGTAGCTAATTCCTAAACCGAAAATTATCTCAGTAAAGCCACAAAGAACGTCCAACTCTGGCAGCTGGAATACGGTCAGGATATAATCAAATGGCAACCACAATTCCCAGCAGGGACACAGAGGTAATACACACTTCAAAGGCACAAGTGACAGTCTGCACTAATAGCATGCTCACTCTCCATGCTATTAGTGGGACCCCTTTAAACCCAACCACTTGTGTTTAAGAAAAATTAAATCCCCCAGGGAGGCTGCATGCTCTCTCCTACCCCTGCTTCCTTCATTTAAAGTTGAAGATGGCTGGAATGCAGCCCATCCCACCTGTTTGGGGTAGAAGGTTTGAGGGAAGAGGGGAGCACAGCTGGGGGTAGAGGTTCAGAGTTAGAACAACCTCTCCAAGGAATACAGCCAAATTGCAGACCCAGGGAAGCCAAGTAGAACCAAGACAGGCCACAAAGTGAGCTTGTCCATCCAAGAGCCAGGAATCAGGTTTTTAAAGGTTGCCCCCAAACACCACACAAAGACACATCCATACTTATATATACCCACCCCACACACCTAAAGCTCAATCTAAAACAGCTGCATTAAACAGATCAAAAAGCAAACATTGTGTTTCCATCCTATTCCTCATCTCTCAGACACAGTTCAGAGCTGCCCGTGTATTTTATGCTACAAGGCATTGCCCCATACTCACCTGAAGCCACGGGTGTTTCAAAGCTTCAACTGTCGTAAAACGTGCCTTTGGATCCACTATCAACAACTTTTTGACGAGGTCCAAAGCTAAAGCAATACAATAATTTGGTAAATCACAGTGAGGAGGGTAAATCCATTCAATCAGCAAAATTAAAGTATTCCAGAACCACAGGCCAACATCCAGAAATAAGAGGCTGAGGTCATCAAGGAGCCAGCAGTTAAGGTGGGCAGGGCCCTCCTAATCCTTCCTATTCTGTATTTATCAAAGTGCCCTGAGAACACCAGGAATGACTGACCACCTCTCCCTGCTCAGACTTCACAACCTTTTAGCTCTGTTTCTTCTCTCATTGCCAGATGGATACAAGGTCAAACTAATTAAAACTGAACTTATTTCCACCTAGTTCTAAGACACTTAGGATGCAGAACCAAGTCTCCCTGAGACCCAGAGACTGATGGTGAGAGTTCCTCAGGCAGCAAGAGGCTCATGGAACAGCAGGCTGAGCAGAAACTTTGACAGCCTGCAACAAGTGGAGGCTGGCTTGTATATGGCAACAATATTATTCCTTATACAGGAACATTTACCACAATCAACTGTTACATTATTTGTGCTTCACTTTAGTTTTAAACTTTGAGAATTACAAAGTTACACATTTAAATTCTTAAATACAAAGTAACTACATGTAGCTCCTACATGTATATTTACTCAAAGGAAATCTTGTAACTAAAGTTACTTATTGTTTTGGACACTTAAATAGGTTCCAGGCACTTGTGTTATGTTACATTTAACCCTTATAAAAACCCTTTAAGGTAGGGGTGTAGTGTGTTCCCCTTTACAAATAAAGAAAATGAGGACTCAGAAAGTTTAAACAAGTTGCCTAAAATCGCATAGCTAAGAGTTGCAGACTCAGTACTTGCGTCTGCCTGGCTCTGGAACCCGTGCTGTTAATACCTTCCTTTGGCTCTCAACTGATGCAAAACAACAGGAAATAAGAACAGAATTGACAGGAGGAAAATACCACTGAACTTCAAAAGAAACTCTCCCCACCACAACACACACACATTTCAGCAAACCATCAATTCTTAACCCTTTCGTATCCATACCCTTCTCTGAGACCTCTGCCCAGACTTCGGGAATGAAGTTGTATTTTCCACTGGTGATCTGATCCTTCAGGGACACTTGAGTCTTATGCTCAGAGAAAGGTGGATACCCACTAAGGCTTAATAGTGGTAGAGAGAGAAAGGAAAATAAATCAAGAGGCATTCTCAGTGGCATTTAGATATATAGATTTTTATTTTCAGCATAATGAAAAATCAGATTTTTTTATAAATCAATGGTCAAAAAAGTGACCTCAATTAAACACATGCCCTCTACTTGGACATGTTTCTAATTTCACCTAATTAACTCCAACTAGACTCTGAAGGAATGAAAACTTTCCTTACCAAATAAAAAGAATAACTCCTAAACTCCAGCAGTCCACAGCACGGTTATAGCCAGCAGTCCCAAGGGAATTAAGAACCTCAGGAGCCAAGTAAGTAGGGGTACCACATAAGGTTTTCATGAGAGAGGTCTCCCCCAAAATCTTGGACTGCCCAAAATCAGTAATCTAAAATGAAAGACAGAAAGGAATCATTTTTAATGAGCATAAAATAAAAAGAGTAATACAGTCTGCCAGTTCCAAAAGTCATCCAGTTAGATCAGTTTCTATATTACAGTTCATGTCTGTTAATCTGGAATCTACCAATGCATATCTAATTTAAGGCAACCCTGAACTTTGCAAGTTATTTAATTTTGTTAAATTAAAATTCCTGAGCCAAGGAACCTCAAGGCCCAGGCTTTTTTCCAACTTATCTGTGTTCTCTGTAATCTTACAAAAGGTTTCCAACCCTTATCAAAGACACTCCAGGCTTCTTATTAGTTGTGCATGGTTCTTCTTAAACTCCAGTTTCTCAGCCTTGGCTGCACACTGGACTGAGGAGCTTGAAAAAAAAACTCCTTATTCCTGGGTGCCAACTTCAGAGATTCTGAGGAGCCTGGATGTCATGATTTTAGTTGCTTACTTATATATTATAAATTCTTAATCAATAAGAGATTGCCTCATATGAGGGAAGGAGAAGACGGGATGTAGTTCACTCATCCATTTAGACACCCATCCTCCCTCTGAACACAAAAATGGTTTGTTACACAGTGCAGTGCCTCAAATGCTCATTAAGATGTAGACTGAAGCAATACTGCCTGATCTATAAAAATAATTGCTAAAAATGGCAAGATCAAATTCTCAACCTTTTTATGCTCCTCTTTTTTTACCTGATGAATTTTAAAAGTTTCTGAAAAGAAATCTAATGGAATGGCCACATTTAGAACATAAATTTCTCACCTTTATAAGACAGTCCTCTCTTTGAGATGAAAGTAGAACATTCTCTGGTTTTAAATCCCGATGTATAATACCATTTTCATGAAGGTACTACACAGAAAGGGAGGCATGACTCTTAGATTTATGGAGTACACATGCGAGTAGAGATAATACACACACAGACAGATACAATAAAAATCCACTGAAATGATACATTTGGTTAGTCCGACCCTGAAAATATTTTTTGAGGGATAATGTAAAGTACATGTTGTAAATTATCTTTTTAAATACCCAGAGTTAGACTGACCAGGCAGTGGCACAGTGGATAGAGCATCAAACTGGGACGCAGAGGGCCCAGGTTCGAAACCCCAAAGTTGCTGGCTTGAGCGCAGGCTCACCAGCTTGAGCACAGGGTCACTAGCTTGAGCCCAAAAGTCACTGGCTTAAAGCCCATGGTTGCTGGCTTGAGCAAGGGGTCACTGGCTTGGCTGGAGGCTCCCATCAAGGCACATATGAGAAAGCAATCAATGAACAACTAAGGTGCCACAACTAAGAACTGATGCTTCTCATTTCCCAACCTTCCTGCCTGTCTGTCTCAATCTGTTCCTCTGTCTCTCTCTCTTTCTCTAAAAAAAAAAAAAAAAAATACCCAGAGTCAACAAATTTGTAGCATCTTTAAAAACTCTATGGTATGAAATACAGATGCTCCTCAACTTACGATAGGGTTACAATCTTGATAAACCCATCATAAGTTGAAAATATGTTAAGTCCAAATGCATTTAATACACCTAACCTACCAAAAATCATAGCTTAGCCTAGCCTACCTCAGATGTGCTCAGAACACTTGTATTAGCCAACAGCTAGGCAAACTCATGTGACACAATGAATATACTGCAGAATATCAATTGTTTACCCTCAATATCACTTCTGTGGCTTGCTGCTACTGCCCAGCACTACCAGAGAGTATAATACTGCATACCACTTGCCCAGGAAAAGATCAACATTCAAAACTAGAAGTATGGTTTCCACTGAATCCTTATCATTTTCACACGATCATAAAATTGAAAAATCCTAAGTCAAACCATCATAAGTTGAGGACCTTCTGTAGTATGTTGATAATGTTTCTTTGTATGTTCATTTTTGTACACTGTCTTTTTTCATTAAGAAAATATTTCCATCCCTGATTGGTTAGCTCAGTTGCTTAAAGCATCACCCTGCTATGCCATGGTTGTGAGTTTAATCCCCAGACAGGACATATACAAGAATCAACCAATGAATGCATAAATAAGTGGAAAGTGGAACAACAAATTGATGTTTCTCACTCTCTAAAATCAGTTAAAAAAATGTTTTTAATTTCCCACATGCACTGATCTGTACTTTTTTTTTGCTAAGAATGAGAGAAATAGAGAGATGACAAGCATCAACTTGTAGTTGCATCTCTTTAGTTGTTCACTGATTGCTTCTCATATGTGCCTTGACCTATGGGCTCAAGTCGAGCCAGTGACCCCCTGTTAAAACCAGCAACCTTGGGCTCAAGCCAGCAACGTTGGGATCATGTTGTTGATCCCACACTAAAGCCAACGAGTCGGCACTCAAGCTGGACAAGCCCGCACTCAAGCCAGCAACTTGGGAGTTTCAAACCTGGGCCCTCAGCACCCCAGGTCAATGCTCCATCCACTACATCACCACCAGTCAGGCTGGACTCATTTCTTCTTAATATTCTTGGTATTCCCTGGTCAGGGCACATACACAAACAGATAGATATTTCTGTCTCTCTCTCCCATCTTCTCTAAAGTCAATAAATAAATAAATACATTTCATATTCTTGGTATAATATAAAGAAGGGAATAAATCATTAGGTTAGTAAAAAACTGTTTAGGTGGGCTTCCTTTTTCTCTCTCTGGCTAACCCTCTGGCCTAGAATAAAAATTCCTCCGAAACACTTGTATTGAGAATGCCCCAGGAAAATCTCCCTCAAGTCTCATTCAATGTAAGAGCTGGTCCCAATCACTACATTTCCTACACAAAGTTTTCAAAAGAAGAAGAAACCTTGGCCACAAACAAATTTGGTTTGAGAAAGGGTGATGTTCTTCAAAGCACACAGTATGCCACCAGCTGTTCCTCCACTCAACACTCTCATGGGAAAAAGAGAAGGCAGTGCATTTGCCTGCCCACCTGCCTGCTGCAGTTAACAGGACGCTGCAGGAACACCTAGTAACAGGTCACGGGGAAATGATCTGTTAGAATCACCTCAGCTTGCCAGCCATATTCTCATACCTACTACGCTCCCACTGAGAGGTAAGGGGGATTCTACCAGGATCAAGCAGAAGTAGAGATCAATGTGCCTCCAGAAATACCTCTGAGCTAAAGAAAAACATGCAGGACCATATGTTTATGTCTTTAACTCCTTCTTCTTACTTTCTCATCTGAGTCAAAGGGGAGATGTTTTTGCCAAACACAGAACAAACAACACATACAGACCCTGTTCTCCAGGTTTTCACCCATGGTCACTCACTTTTTAATTCAGCAAGCAATTCACCTACAAGAAAGTAGGCTGTCACAAGCACTGTGGGCTTCTTACCTGTACAGCCAGGAGCATCTGGTAAAAATACAGTTTGCATGTAGCTTCTTTCAGCCGTCTATTCCCCACTAGCTTGTCAAACAGCTCACCTCCCTCCATCCTTAAACACACAGGAAAAACAGGGGGTTGGTACCTGGAGGGAAACTCACTTGGGTGGAGGACAGCAACACAAACAAAGTAATTATAAAGACAAGCAAAGAGTTGCCATTTTTATTCACCCCTGACTCCCATTGTAAAGGCAATGAGGTAATAAACTTCATCCACAATAAAGACGTCCTCAGTGAAAACTAAGGGAAAAAAAAGTTGGAAAGAGGGTGCCATGGGCATTGGAGACACTTGGGGAGCTTTAAAAAATCTAATTCAATGAACCAAAGGCAGGGCCCAGGAATCTGCATTTTAATCACATGTCCCAGAGGATTCTGAAACTGGTACAGAACAGCAAGCAGGAGTATAAAATCAGATAATCAGGGGTCTACACCCCAACTCCACAACTTCCCAGCTAGGGGACTTTGGACAAGTTATGTAACCTCTCTAATCTTATTTCTCTCTCTTAAAAAGATAGGGATGATCCCACCTACTTTGATGGTTGTTGTGTAAAAATTAAGAGATAACTGATGTAGATGAAACAGTGTAGCTGCTTAGCAAGGTTATTCAATCCATCTGCATTCTAATTTCCTTTGCTATGAAGTAGGGTTAAAAGTATATAGTAATCTAGCCCTGGCTGGTTGGTTCAGCTGTAAAATGTTGGCCTGGTGTGTGAAGTCCCAGGTTCAATTCCTGGCCAGGGCACACAAGAGAAGCGCCCATCTGCTTCTCCACTCTTCCCCCTCTCCTTCCTCTCTGTCTCTCTCTTCTCTTCCCACAGCCAAGGCTCCATGGGAGCAAAGTTGGCCGGGGTGCTGAGGATGGCTCCATGGCCTCCGTCTCGGGTGCTAGAATGGCTGCTACAGAAAACGGAGCAATGCCCCCTGATGGGCAGAGTATCGCCCCCTGGGGGGCATACTAGGTGGATCCTGGTCCTGCACATGCAGGAGTCTGTCTGCCGGCCCCAACTTCTCAATTCAGAAAAATACAAAAAATTAGTATATAATAATCCACCAGTAACTTGTAAGCAAACTGGATGACTGTTATGAGGGTTAAATTACTTAATCCATGTGAAGTGCTTAGAGTAATACTCAGCTCATATTAAGTGCTTAATTAGTATCAATTATTGTTGTTGTTTTATTATTTATTTTTATTTTTTTTAAAGAAAGAGAGACAGACTGGAAGGGACAGAGATGAAAAGCATCAGCTCATGTCTAACCAGGCAGTGGCTTAGAGCGTCGGACTGGGATGCAGAGGACCCAGGTTCAAGACCCCAAGGTCCCGCTTGAGCGCGGGTTCATCTGGTTTGAGCAAAGCTCACCAGCTTGGACCCAAGGTTGCTGGCTTGAGCAAGGGGTTACTCGGTCTGCTGTAGCCCCACAGTCAAGGCACATATGAGAAAGCAATCAATGAATAATTAAGGTTTCGCAATGAGGAAAAACTAATAATTGATGCTTCTCATTTCTCTCCGTTCCTGTCTGTCTGTCCTATCTATCCCTCTCTCTGACTCTCTCTCTCTGTCCCTGTTTAAAAAAAAAAAAAAAAGCATTAGCTCATACTTGTGGCACTTTAGTTGTTCATTGATTGCTTCTCATATGTGTCTTGACAAGAGCTAGTGACCCCCTTGCTCAAGCCAGCAACCTTGGGATCATGTTGATAATCCCACTCAAGCCGGCAACCCCCACACTCAAGCCAAATGAGCCAGCACTCAAGCCAGCGACTTCAAAGTTTCAAACCTGGGAGCTTGGTGTCCCAGGCCAATGCTCTATCCACTGCGTCACCACTGGTCAGGCTATTACTATTATTAAACTTTTTTTAACTAGACCCAATCAGGTAACATTCTCCTATTTAACAGCAACACGTAATTCCTTCAAGCATCACAAGGGCTATCTAGTCTCTCCTAATTTTTGATCAGAACCATTGCTTACTACATAATCTTGTTGTTGTTTCGTGTTTGTGGGGTTTTTTGACAGAGACAGAGAGAGAGTCAGATAGGGACAGACAGACAGGAAGGGAGAGAGATGAAAAGCATGAATACTTTGTTGAGGCACTTTAGTTGTTCATTGATTGCCATTTAACACCAGGAAAATGAGACTCTGAGAGGTAAAGTCAACTAACTGTAGGTAGTCAGCTAGTACTTGCAGAGTGGGATTCAAACCCAGGCCTCAGATCAAAAGTCTAGAGGCTCTAAGCCACCTGCCTTTAGAAACTGGAGGGTTTTAGATATGATACTAAGTCCCTCACACACTTTGTGGGCCCCACCACCACAACATACATTGAGGGTCCCATGGATGAGAAATGCAAGCCAGCATTAGTCTTTAAATAAGTATTTAAATGGGAACAAATTTTAAAAAGTGTACTACTTACAATTCCAAAACAATATAAAAATCTTCAGCATCAAAAAAGTCTTTGATCTTGATGATACAAGGCTAAAAGAGGGAAGAGAAGAAAAGTAGTGAGAACCTCCCAAAAGGAGAGAGAACACAAGAGCAGGACTCAGAGATCTGCCCAGAGGACCAGGGAGGCCAAGACCAGGCAGTTGGCCACATCTTGGGACATTCTGAAGTTAATGCAAGGAGGGGGCAGGAAGGCAGAACAAAATTAATCTGGCTCTTCAGTGAAAACCTGTAAGAAACTCACCAGCACCAACAAGTTGGCAAGGGAGTGGTTCATGTTCACACATAAAGAAAGCACCCAGGGGCCCTGGCCGGTTAGCTCAGTGGTAGAGCGTTGACCTGGCGTGCGGGAGTCCTGGGTTCAATTCCCGGCCAGGGCACATAGGAGAAGTACCCATCTGCTTCTCCATCCCTCCCCTTCTCCTTCCTCTCTGTTTCTCTCTTCCCCTCCCACAGCCGAGGCTCCATTGGAGCAAAGTTTGCCCGGGCGCTGAGGACGGCTCTGTGGCCTCTGACTCAGGTGCTAGAATGGCTCTGGTTGCAACAGAGCATCGCCCCAGATGGGCAGAGCACCGCACTCTGGTGGGCATGCCCAGTGGATCCCAGTCGGGCGCATGCGGGAGTCTGTCTGACTGCCTCCCCGTTTCCAGCTTCGGAAAAATACAAAAAGAAAAAGAGAAAAAAAAAGAAAGCACCCAGGAAGGAAGGCTGGTTTCCTCCCAGCCTTCCTCCTCATTGCCCCAGAGCACAGGCTCTCAAGGACATCTCATAACCTGGAGGAGCCTGAAGAACAGCATGAATGAAAAGCAGGCCACATCAACTTCTGGCCATGCTGCCAGAGAGCAGGCTAGTCAATTCTGCGTATCTGGAACCACAGGGGAATAGAGACCTCATGTGACAAGATCCTCCCTTTTATCAATGGAAGAGGGAAGTGTCAGTTTCATATGAACACTAAAGGACATTTTGTAGGTTTAAGGAAACATAAACCGATGGCTGAGAGCTTGTGCCTCTGATCAAAGCAGGATGCATAGAACATTAAAGAACAGTATCATAGCAAGTTTAACTCCAGTGCCCACCTAGCTTATAAACAATAAAAAGAAAGATGAGGTCAGTCCCATAACTTTTTCTCTTCTCACATTTTTAAAATTTTATTTTAGTGAGAGAGAGGGTACAGGAGAAAGAGACAGGAACATTGATCTGTTCTTAAATGTGCCCTAACTGGGATCAAACCAGTAATCTCTGTGCTTTGGGTTGATGCTCTAACCAACTGACCTATCCAGCCAGAGCCCTTCTCACATTTTTAAAGTTAGACACTATCGGGGGGGTTGGGGGAGGCCAAAGAGGATATAGGGGGAATAAACAGAAAGAGGCTTGACTTGGGGTGGTAAACACACACTGTAATATATAGATGATATATCATAAAACTGTACACCTGAAACCTATATAATTTAATTAGCTAATGTCACCTCATGGAATTCAATTAAAAAAATAAAACTAGACATCTTCTATTGTGACAAGGTCATCAGTGCCTTGTCTGATTAGATGGTATCATTGACACTGATACCATCTAATCAGACATAAGACAGATAATTATCACATGTATTGGATACCCTTGGGTTTATTCGATTTACTCCAACTGAGGTAAATGAAAACCAGCACCTTTTAATTTAAATGGGAACAATTAAAATAAGGTAATTCAGAGGTATTAAAACTTCAGGTATTGCCTGACCTGTGGTGGCGCAGTGGATAAAGCGTTGACCTGGAAATGCTGAGGTCACCGGTTTGAAACCCTGGGCTTGCCTGGTCAAGGCACATATGGGAGTTGATGCTTCCAGCTCCTCCCCCCTTCTCTCTCTCTGTCTCTCTCTCCTCTCTCTCCCTTTCTGTCTCTCTCTCTCCCTCCTCTCTAAAAATGAATAAATAAAATAAAAATAAAATTAAAAAAAAAAAAAAAAAAACTTCAGGTATTGGCCTGACCTGTGGTGGCGCAGTGGATAAAGCGTCGACCTGGAATGCTGAGGTCGCCGGTTCAAAACCCTGGGCTTGCCTGGTCAAAGCACATATGGGAGTTGATGCTTCCTGCTCCTCCCCCTGTTCTCTCTATCTCTTTCCTCTCTCTCTAATAAAAATAAATAAATAAAATCTAAAAAAGTAAACAAATAAAAACTTCAGGTATAATCAAACCAAATTCGCCGGATTAGCATTGTCTTCCCAAACATAATCAGTTGATAAAGTCCTTATAGGATATAAAATTTAGATTTACTATGTCTTCTGTTCAAGAAATAAGTCACTGTAAATATCACATAATTATTTAATCATTAAATCTTTACACAGTATTGTCCTTTCAAAACTTCAGGGATGGCACTGGCCAGTTTGCTCAGTGGCAAAGTGTTGGCCCGGCATATGGATGTCCTGGGTTCAATTCCTGGCCAGGGCACACAAGAGAAGCGCTGATCTGCTTTTCCAACCCCTCCCCCTCTCACCTCCCTTTCTCTCTCTCCCTTTCTCTCTCTCTCTCTCTCTCTTTGCCTGCTCTCGCTCTTTCTCCCTGTTCTCCTTCTGCAGTCATGGCTCGATTGGAACAAGTTGGCCCCAGGCTCTGAGTATGGCTGTGTGGCCTCCACCTTAGGCGCTAAGAAGAGCTCGACTGCCGAGCAACAGAGCAACACCCCAGATTAGCAGAGCATTGCCCCCTAGTGGAATTGCCAGGTAGATCCCCATCGGGACACATGTAGTAGTCTGTCTCTGACTCCTCCCTCTCCTCTCACTGAATAAATTTAAAAAACAACAAAAAAACTTCAGGGTAAAGCTCTTTCCAGGTAAACGACAACTAAATACACATATGCATGCATGTGTACACACACAACAAAGAAACCCAAGTTAATACTAACTTTATTACACTGCAATGCTTTGTACTCCTCCCATATTTTGAGATAAATGATTTTAAGTATGGACCATATTTTATAGCAATACTTACATGATTTAATTTTTTCAAAATTTCGATTTCTGTTTCAACATTGAGAGCAGGATTCTTTTGATAAATAAAATAACATTAGTTTATTAATAATAATAGCCAACATTTAGAAAATATTTACAGTTAAACTTAGTTAAGTAACAGCTACCTGAGTTCCAACCGAACTCTATTCATATAGAGAAATTAAAATGATTTAAACAACTCATTTAAAAATCACTCTGTAAAGTGCCTGGTATATAGAAAGTATTCAATAAGTGACCAGGCATTATGTCAAACTCTTTATTTAAAAGGATCATCTCGCCCTGGCTGGTTTGCTCAGTGGTAGAGCGTCAGCCTGGCATGCGGGAGTCCTGGGTTCAATTCCCGGCCAGGGCACACAGGAGAAGCGCCCATCTGCTTCTCCACCCCTCCCCCTCTCCTTCCTCTCTGTCTCTCTCTTCCCCTCCTGCAGCCGAGGCTCCATTGAAGCAAAGTTTGCCCGGGCGCTGAGGATGGCTCTGTGGCCTCTGCCTCAGGCGCTAGAATGGCTCTGATTGCATTGCGGCAGAGCAATATCCCAGATGGGCAGAGCATCGCCCCCTGGTGGGCATGCCAGGTGGATCCCAGTCGGGGACATGCGGGAGTCTGTCTGACTGCCTCCCCGTTTCCAACTTAAGCAAAATACCAAAAAAAAAAAGAAAGAAAGAAAAAAATTAAAAGGATCATCTCACACAAGCCTCATAATCCCCAAGTGAACTGGGTTCTATTTTTATCCCCAATTTACAGATGGAGCAACTGAGGCTCAGAGAAAGGAAGCTACTTGCTCCAGTTCCCACAGCCAGAAACAAGTGTTTTCCACTGTTCTCATGCTTACCTGGTAAGTTCTGTTTGTCTCACTAGCTATGGATTTGTTTGCAGTCATAAAAATGATAAAACAATCAAAACCACAGACAAAAAGGTTATTTAATAAAACTGTAAGAAGAAACTGTCAAGTCAAGTATCTAATAATAGAGCAGACACTGTTTTCAATTTCGACTGCAGGCTGACTTATTTACTGAGACTCTTAAATAGAGGAAGTTTCAGGGGACTGAAGTTGTTCTCCATAACAATTCCAAAAGGATGAATCAAGTTACTCAACCTCATGAGCTACACCCTCCACAAGCACAGAGGATATAGAATTACATATTTAGGTAAAATGGACCTCAGCTAAGAAACCCAGATGTTTAATTTTAAAAACCTGCCTCTTCCTGTAAGCCGTTAAACTCATTACTAAGTCAGGGTGTGTTCTGTTGATAGAGAAGTCTAAATAGAGCCTAAAATGATTTCAAAGATGAAATTCAGAACTAAAATTTTGCTGCAAGTCATTAAGACTCTAGTAGGTATTTTCTTTCTGTCACAAATGCAAAACAAATCCAGAATCACAGGGGAAACGATCTAAAACAAAGTGAACACAGAAAGGAAATTCCTCTTGCCATGTGAGAAGGGCATTGTCTTGAGGGGGGAAAATTGATCTTTAAAGAATGTTAAAGTAGAATAGCCAGAAACAGCTGGCCACAAAGGAAAACGTGATTACAGGTCACATTTTACATTACTTTGTTGAATCGTGTTGAAAGACCAACACATTTGGCCATTTCATTCACACAGTAAAGTGTAACATTAAAAATGTAATAAAATGAATGGCTAGTATATAAAGAGACTATTAAAATAATTAAAATTTTAAAAATCTATAAACACTAAGATATCCGTTGCCCACATTACCAGAGAAAGCAAAGAGTTAGAAATTATCTAAATAATCAACCACAGAAATGGTTGAATAAATTATGATAAAGATGAAACAGAGACTTGACTATCAAAAAGGATATATTCAGGAAAAGTTTATGCATTAATGCTTGTATGGAAAAGCAAAATACAAAATTGTATATACAATGTGATTTCAACCATTTAAAAACAAGAATTCACATGAACAAAGAATAGAAAGGAAAGAAAACTGAAAACATCTGTGGGGTTACAGTGGTGGGGATATGGCTAGATTTTCCTTTCCCTAATTTCCTTTTCATTTATTGTAAAAACAGTCTTATGACAACTTAAAAGGAAAAAAAAATATTTCCTGCGAGTGCATTATTATGTACAACCAAATATTTTTTGGAACCAAATTATAAGTTTCTAGATTAGTTGAATACATTCAAAAATGTTCCATGTTCTTTGATACAAATTCACCTATCTGAGCAGTAAATTTCTCCTGACATTGAAAATCACCATTTCATGATTATTCTGGGAAATTAAGACGTGTTAAGAACAGCTGAGAAGCCACAGGTACTTACTGCCTCTTTCTCGGAGCCAATAGCAAACTTCCTCTTGCTGATGATCTTTATGGCTACTTTCTTACATGTTTTCCTCTCAAAAGCTAGCTTCACCTCACCACAGGCACCACTACAGGGGAAAACATAGAAAGTGACTGTCTGAATATTTTTAATCAGGAAACCCACCACTCTCGAGGTGGCCTCCACTATTACAAGTGAAAGGCAGTCCAGTACTTGTTTCAGCAGCACATGTACCAAAAAGTTGGAATACAGAGATCAGCATGGCCTCTGCGCAAGGACCACTGTCACTCACACACACACATACACACACGCGCGCGCGGTTCATTTCCAATCTTTATTTACAATCTTTACACCGTCCTTGTCTACACAGTGAAACCTCACCAACAAAACATGTCAAGGGCATAAGTGAATGTGGACTATCTAACAACTCCAGGTCAGCTACAAATTCCACTTTTTGAGCTGATACAGAATTGTCTTACCGTCACCCCAGACGGTAAACTTCTCATAAAGACACTAAGAACAAATAGGAGAGAAATAACTTAGGCCAGAGATCAGAGAAACATCAAACAAAACAAAGTCCTGGTCAAAAGTGAGTGCCTGAAACAAGTTGCAGCAACAACACCTGCAAGTTAATTACTTTCACTGATGCACTTTTCTTTTTTTTAAAGATATTTTTAAATTTTATTAATTTTAGAGAAAAGGAAAGAGAGAAGTGAAGCATCAACTCCCAGTTGCTTTGTACTTGCTTCTCATGTGTGCCATGACCAGACAAGCCCAAGGTTTTGAACTGGCAACATCAGAATTCCAAGTCAATGCTTTATCCACTGTGTCACCACACGTCAGGTGATGCATATCTTTCTTATTTTATTTATTTTTTATTTTTTCATATTTTCCAAGTGAGGAGTAATAGACAGACTCCCACATGCACCCTAACTGGGATCCAACCGGCAACCCCCCTCTGGGGCCTATGTTCTGCCCATCTGGGGCCTTGCTCATAACAAAGCTATTTTTAGCACCTGAGGTGGAGGTTCCATGGAGCCATCCTCAGTGCCTGGGGCCAATGTGCTTGAACCAATCAAACCATGGCTATGGGAAGGGAAGAGAGAGAGAGAGAGAGAAAGGGGGGGAGGAGGGGTAGAGAAGCAGATGGTCACCTCTTGAGTGCCCTGACTGGGAATTGAACCCAGGACATCCACACACGGAGCTGATGCTCTACCACTGAGCCAACCAGTCAGGGCCTCTTCCTTATTTTTCAAAGGAAGTGCATAAACATTTTGATGCTATGAATTGCACCCTAAGCAAAATCAAAAGTATTACGTAAGTAATCTGTTTGCAGCAAGCAAAGATTTGCAATTAATTGGGATACTATAATAGAGGAGGAATGCTAATCTAGGATGCCACTCAGTACACAGTTAATCCTATGGACTCTGTTCTTCAAAGATTGGGTCAGTCCAAGGTCAAACGCATCTGAATACCAATCATTCATTACCTGCTTGAAGTAGACCGTTACTACTATTATGGGTTTTGGAATGGCATGAAAGATTTACCAAAACATCTTTTTTATTGTGTATACATGTAACATAAATTTACCACTGTAATCATTTTAAACTGTACAACTCAGTGGCATTAAGTACATTTATGTTGTACAACCATCACCTCAATCTAGTCCCACAACATTTGCATCAGCCCAAATGGAAAGCCATGCACAATGAATATTCACTCTCCCATTCTACCCTGCCCCCAACCCCTGGCAACCACTAATTTGCTTTTTGTCTATGCATTCTCCTATTTGTAATATCGCAGGAACAACGGAATCATACAGTACTGGCTTCGTTCACCTAGCTCCCTGGTCAGCAAAATGCGGCTTGAGAGCCACATGCGGTTCTTTGGCCCCTTGAGTGTGGCTCTTCCACAAAATACCATGTGCGGGCGCTACCTTGATAAGGAATGTACCTACCTATATAGTTTAAGTTTAAAAAATCTGGCTCTCAAAAGAAATTTCAATCATACTGTTGATATTTGGCTCTGCTGACTAATGAGTTTGCCGACCACTGAGTCCAAGCATGTTTTTAAGATTCATCCATGCTACAGAACATGTCAGTATTTCATTCCTTTTTATAGGTAAATAATATTTCATTGTACAGATACATAGCATTTGTTTATCCATTCACTTGTTGATAGACACCTGGGGCATTTTCACCTTTTGGCTATTGTGAACAGAGCTGAATGAAAAAACATTCATGCATATGTTTTTGTTTGAACACCTGTTTTCAATTGGGGGGGGTTACCTACAAAGGGAATTGCTGGGTCATATGGTAATTCTATGTTTAACCTTTTGAGAAACCACCAAATTAAATCCCCGAGTGGCTGCACCATTTTACATTCCCACCAGCAGTGTACGGGGGATTCCAATTTTACCACATCTTCACAAACACTTTTTATTTTCCATTTCTTTATTATGGTCATCCTAACGGGTGTGAAGTGGTATCTCAATCTGGTTTTGGTTTGCATTTCCCTGATGACTAATGATGCTAAACATCTTTTCATGTGGTTTTTGCTCATTTGTATATCTTCTTTGGAGAAATGTCTATTTACATCCTTTCCTCATTTTTAAATTGGATTATCTTTTTGTTGCTGAATTGTCAGAGTTCTCTATTCTGGATACAAGATTCTTATGACATGATTTGTAAATATTTTCTCTCATTCTGTGAGCTCTTTTTCAGTCTCCTGGCAATGCCTTTCAATGCACAAAGACTTTTGATGAAGTCTAATTTACCTAGTTTTTTATTGTTGTTTATGCTTTTGGTGTCACATGTAAGTAATCATGCCAAATCAAAGGACATGAAGAGCTGTTCCTTTGTTTTCCTCTTACAGTTTTATAGTTTGTCCTCTTACATTTAGTTTTCCTCTTACATTTTGAGTTAATTTTTGTATCTGGTATGAGAATGATCCGTGTTAACTATCATTTTTTTTAAATGCTCAAAACATTTTCCAATTCCTCTTCTGCTGAAAACAGTCAGTGTTTGCCAGAGAAATCTTCCGAGTCCAGTGGAATGTCTGTTAACAGTACAACAACCACTACTAGAACCATGGGGTGGACATGTAATTAAGCTAATCAGGGTTTTCCCTGAAATCAAATGCTGATGTTGGGAGAGAAACAGTTCTCTCTACTATGGTTTCTAGAAGAAAGAAAACATGAATGTGGAGCTCCTAGAAGAGAGCAATTCTAGATGAATCAAGAAATGGTGCCTACCATATCATGCTTACTTAAAAAAAAAAATTATTTCTTTTGAATGCTGATGAACAGGAGATACCAAATCTTTTCCGCCTGCAAACTACTACCTTCTTTATTAGATCCAGCTAATAACACTGTTTTGTCTTTTTCCAAATAGCTCCAGATATATGGAAAAGATTTATATAGGCAGATGGGGATCCTCAAACCCCTCAGCGAGATCTTCTGAGCATGGCTTTTAAGATACCTAGAGGCAGGCCCTGGCCGGTTGGCTCAGCGGTAGAGCGTCGGCCTAGCGTGCGGAGGACCCGGGTTCGATTCCCGGCCAGGACACATAGGAGAAGCGCCCATTTGCATCTCCACCCCTCCGCCGCGCCTTCCTCTCTGTCTCTCTCTTCCCCTCCCGCAGCCAAGGCTCCATTGGAGCAAAAGATGGCCCGGGCGCTGGGGATGGCTCTGTGGCCTCTGCCCCAGGCGCTAGAGTGGCAGGCGCTAGAGTGGCTCTGGTCGCAACATGGCGACCCCCAGGATGGTCGCAACATGGCGACGCCCAGGATGGGCAGAGCATCACCCCCTGGTGGGTAGAGCGTCGCCCCATGGTGGGCGTGCCGGGTGGATCCCGGTCGGGCGCATGCGGGAGTCTGTCTGACTGTCTCTCCCTGTTTCCAGCTTCAGAAAAATGAAAAAAAAAAAAAAAAAAAAAAAAAGATAGATACCTAGAGGCAGAAAAAGCCCAATAGAGATCAGGGGAACTACCAGCTTTTAGGATACACCCTTAAAGGCTCCAACGCCCCAAAAGGGTCTCATAGGATGCCATCTGGGTCCTGCTTCAATAGTGGAAAGGAAGGTCATTGAGTTAAAGCCTGCCAGGCTTACATGCCTCTGCTGTGAGGAAACAGGGACACTGGAAGGTAGGCTTCCCCCTCGCTCCTCTAAGGGAGGGTTCAGTCTCTTCCAGCCCAGCTCCAGCCACCTATGACCTAACCTTGTCCAGAATGCTGGGGTTAGCCACTGAAGGCTGAAGGTGCCCAGGGCCATCGGTCCCATCTACGACACTGTGGACGAGCCTAGGGTATTTCTTCCAAGAAGCAGGTAAACTGATCTCATTTGCACAAGGGCCACTTAACTATGTTTTGCCTGAATAGTCAGGTTTTTTATTCTTCCCTCAAAGATCTCTGTTGTGGGTGTTGATAGTCCTATTTTCTGCTGCTTTGCTTAATATATAGTGTTTCCTTTATCCCTCCTACCTCAATGCCCCACTTATATTTCAGGCTGGGACCTAATCCTAATTTAGAGCTCTCTTTCCCCCTTTTGCCAACTTCTATTATAAATCTACCTTTGCCACCCAGCTTAGTGTATCCCAAGGATCTCTTTACCATGCCACAGTTGCAGAGCTCCAGGGAAAAGCACCCTGGTCTCATCTCTCCAGGCAGAGGAGAACAGAAGCTCCATATCCATGCATGCTGCAAATGGCTTTTCCAGTCTACCTGAATCATTACCAGCTAGAAGCAGCGGTCATTGGGACTTGAACATGAGCTGCAAAGTATAGAATGGTGACAACAATTCCAGTGCCATGAGGACTTTTGCTGGATGTGGACTTTTCCTGGACTCCTGCTCCCTGTGATAGCTCCTAACAGACTGAACTGTGGTTGGGTTGCATTTTTCAGGGATTTGGCATGGTGATGGGGCCAACTTGGACTTGGGGAACATGTTAAGGACACTACTCTTTTATGGATTCTTGCTGTATAGGCCAAGAGTTTGCTTAAAGGCTTTTAATCACTGTAAAAAAAATAGAAGACTGGATAAAGAAGATGGGGCACATATACACCATGGTATACTATTCAGCTAGAAGAAATGATGACATCGGATCACTTACAGCAGAATGGTGGAATCTTGATAACATTATGCGGAGTGAAATAAGTGAATCAGAAAAAAACAAGAACTGCAGGATTCCATACATTGGTGGAACATAAAAACGAGACTAAGAGACATGGACAGGCGTGGGGTGGTTACGGGGGGCGGGGGAGGGAAAGGGGAGAAGGGAAGGGGGAGAAAGGAAGGGGGAGAAGGGGGGTACAAAGAAAACTGGATAGAGGGTGATGGAGGACGATCTCTCTTTGGGTGATGGGTATGCAACAGAACTAAATGACAAGATAACCTGGAAATGTTTTCTTTGAATATATGTACCCTGATTTATTGATGTCACCCCATTAAAATAAAAATTTATTTATTAAAAAAAAAAAAAGAAATGGTGCCTGAACAGGCGGTGGCGCAGCATATAGAGCATCAGACTGGGACACGAAGGACCAAAGTTCGAACCCCGAGGTCACCAGCTTGAGCGCAGGCTCATCTGTTTTGAGCAAGGCTCACCAGCTTGAGCCCAAGGTCGCTGGCTTGAGCAACAGGTCACTCGGTCTGCTGCAGCCCACTGTCAAGGTACATGTGAGAAAGCAATCAGTGAACAACTAAAGAGCTACAACAAAGAACTGATGCTTCTCATCTCTCTCCTTTCGCATCTGTCTGCCTCTATCTGTCCCTCTCTCTGCCTTTGTGGAAAAAAAAAGAAAAAGAAATGGAGCCAGAGCCCTGGCAACACTGTGGGAGCCCTCAGATCTAGACAAAGACAAAGCCAAACAGATAACCAGAACTCAAACAGCAAAATAAAGCTCAAAGGCCACCTGGTATAGCTATGTCTAAAGTCAGCTGGGCCCCTGTATTTCCCAGTTACAAGAGCTAATAGATTTTTTTTGTGTGTGTGACAGAGAGAGGGACAGATAGGGACAGACAGACAGAAAGGGAGAGAGATGAGAAGCATCAATTCTTCGTGTGGCTCCTTAGTCTCCTTAATTGTTCAGTGATTGCTTTCTCATATGTGCCTTGACCTGGGGTCTGCAGCAGAGCGAGTGACCCCTTGCTCAAGCCAGCAACCTTGGGCTCAAGCCAGCAACCATGGGGTCATGTCTAGGATCCCACACTCAAGACAGCGAACCCTGCGCTTAAGCCAGCAACCTCAGGGTTTCAAATATGGGTCTTCCACATCCCAGTCCCACTCCCTATCCACTGCGTCACCACCTGGTCAAGCTAAAAGATTTCTTAATTAAATCATTAAAGTTTCTGTCACCTGCTACAAGTTAGAGAATTTATATTAAATCCTCCCTTATCTAAAGAAAAAAAAATTAAGAGTCCCACATATTTCTTAAGGGTGGCTCAAAACTGGCTATGAGCTTCCAAGCAACCAATGCAAACATGACAACACGAGCTATTGAATTTTAATGTCTACAAACTAAAATATCTCCCACAGATGTTCACAAACCTGGGGCTTGATTCTATGTGGCAGGAATATGAATAATTATCTCTTATTTATTTCTCTTTTCACATTTCTAAAAACATCAACAGGTAGAAAGATATTTAAGGTAGAGAAAGAATGGTAGGGTGAAGGATATTGTGGAATGTGGCAAAAGTGTCCTGAACACCTTCCCTAAAAAAGTGGTTTTCAAAGTATGCTCAGGCAACCCCTATAGGGACCATTTCTAGATGTCCAAAAGGTCAAAATCATTTCCAGAATAATACTAATACATTACTTGCCTTTTTAATTTTCATTCTCATAAGTATATAGAGCATTCCTGGGGCTACATGGCATGTGATATGAAAACAGACAGAATAAAGACACAAATATCAGATCTAGCTATCTTCTAGTACACTAGATAGCAAAAAGATTTGCAAAAATGTGAAACAATGCCCTCTTCTTGTTAATCTTTTTGAAAATAATTATTTTTCATTAAAAAATATTGTCTTAAAGTGAGTTTATTTTAAAATAAATTTTAACATGTCTTCATTTTAACTTCTAATACAGTAAATATCAATAGATTTAAGCCACATGAAGAAAAGCTCTCTGGGGTCCTCAGTAATTTTTAAGACTGTAAGTGGTCCTGAGACCAAAAATTTTGAGAACTTTGTCCAATTCAAACTTTCATTTCACTTCCCAAGATGTCATAAATTCTGAAGGGGGCAGAAATGCAGTAAACATTTCTTTTTGGAGGGGTAAATGTTCAAAAATTGATTATGCTAAACTTTCACAACTCTGTCAATATATTAAAGATCACTGAATTGTACTTTAAATGTATGCACTATATGGTATGTGAATTATCTCACCAAAACTGCTTTAAAAGTTATTACAGACTGACCTGTTGTGGCCCAGTGGATAAAGCATCAATCTGGAAGGCTGAGGTCATTGGATTGAAACCTGAGACTTGCCTAGTCAAGGTACATATGAGAAACAACTACTACGAGTTGATGCTTCCCACTCATTCCCACCCTTTCTCTCCCTCTCCTCTCTCTAAAATCAATAAATAAAATCTTTAAAAAAAAGTTATTACAGCCTGACCAGGTGATGGTGCAGTGGATAGTGTCAGACTGAGATGCAGAGGGACCCAGGTTCAAAACTTTGAGGTCACCAGCTTGAGCACAGGCTCATCTGGTCTGAGCAAGGCTCACCAGCTTGAGCCCAAGGTCGCTGGGTTGAGCAAGGAGTTACTCAGTCTGCTGTAAACCCCCAGTCAAGGCTCATATGAGAAAGCAATCAGTGAACAACCAAGGTGCCACAACAAAGAGTTGATGCTTCTCATCTCTCTCACTTCCGTTCTGTCTGTCCCTATCTGTCACTCTCTCTGTTTCTGTCACAAAAAAAGGTTATTTCAGATAAAATTTATAAGGAAAAACTATTCATTTCAATTCAATAGATCATTATGAAATAAATCAATAACACACCTATTACAAAGCAGTGGCCTACACTGGGCATACTCAATACTTGAAAATACGGACTGTGAGCACAGGGAAAGGAAATAATGCACTTTATAAGCACTGTTATTGTAAAGTGGAAAATGCGATGTCTTAAATAAAACTATTTAAAATTGGCAAAAAAAAAAAACAACAACAACAAAGCAGTGGCCTACAAATATTAATACGTCATGAATAGATAATGATATAAAACTGGGAACAAAAAAACTAAGCAGTCACAAATGTTTAGAAAAAACTTAAATACAATTTCCATTTAAAAAAAAAGAAAAAATATTTACCTTCCAAGAGTTTTTGACATGATGTACTTGTCTCTTAATTCCTTGGGATAAACTGATTGATCATCTACAGTCAGATCAAAAAACACAAAAACTAAGAAAAAAAGAGGCAGAAATAGGTTTCATTAATTCATTAGATAAAGAGAAGATAAATTGTCCTAAATTTTAGTAAACATATTGAATACAGTGGTACCTTAAGATACGAGTAGACCAACATACAATTTTTTAAGATATGAGCTGCAACTTAGTCCGTATTTTTGTTCAAGATCCGAGTGAAATTCCGAGATACGAGTTATGACTCGGGAAGCTGCCGCTAGTTAGCATGTTGACGCACGGGTCCTGTATTGGCAGCACAACACTAGTATCTTGTTCTTTCTCACGTTACCTGCAGAATCAAGTCAAATCTTGTGCGCTGTACTCATTCTTGCATCATTTTTGCATTTTTTACTAACTTTTTTGGTGTGCTATCATGGGGCTGAAGAAAGTAAGTATAAAAGGACAGTGGTGAGAAGAAGAGAATGATGTCGATAGAAGCAAGAAATAATAGAAAAACATGAGCGTGGTATACGAGTGATTGAACTGGCAAGGCTGTACGACTGCAATATATGTACAATTTGTACCATCCTTAAACAAAAGGATGCCAACAAAAGCACAAATCCAGCGAAAGGAACTATAATTCTGTCCCAATTAAGGACAAATATCCATGAAGAAATGGAGAAACTTCTGCTGGTGTGGGTGAAAGAGAAAGAGCTGGCAGGAAATACAGTGACGGAGACTATAATATGCAAAAAGGCACGTATTATTTATGGCGACTTGAAGAAAAAAGAACCATCAACCTCAAAAGAGGCAGAAGATACATTTAAGGCAAGTAAGTCATGGCTGGTTTGAAAATTTCAAGAGATCTGGCATCCACTCGGTGGTGAGGCATGGTGAAGCTGCGAGTGCTGACGTTCAGGCAGCTGAGGAGTACATCTCACATATTGCTGCGCTTATCGCAAAGGAAGGCTACATCCCCCAACACGTGTTCAACTGCGACGAAACAGGATTGTTTGGGAAAAAAATGATCAAGAGGACTTTCATCACCCCAGAGCAGAAGGTGCTGCCAGGCCATAAACCCATTAAGGACCATCTGACCCTTACATTGTGTGCAAATGCTAGCGGTGACTGTAAAGTAAAGCCACTGCTAGTGTATCATTCCAAAAATCCTCGAGCCTTTAAGACTCACAAGATTCTTAAAGAAAAACTGAAGGTTATGTGGCGCACCAGTGCTAGGGCATGGGTTATGTGGCAGTTTTTTATTGAATGAGTAAATCTCGTCTTTGGTCCTGCAGTGGAGAAATATCTTCAAGAAAATAAACTCCCGATGAAAGCATTACTAATCCTTGAAAATGCTCCAGCCTACCCACCTGTTCTTGAAGATGACATTCCTGATGAGTTCAAATTCGTGAAAGTCCTCTACCTCCCACCCAACACAACTTCAATCTTGCAACGTATGGATCAGCAGGTCATTTCCAACTTTAAAAAGCTTTACACAAAGTACTTGTTCCGCCGCTGCTTTGAGGTGACTGAAAATACAATTCTCACCCTTCGAGAGTTTTGGAACGATCACTACAACATCGTGATATGTTTACGCATTATTGACTTGGCATGGCAAGAGGTTACAAGAACCTTGAACTCAGCATGGAAAAAGTTATGGCCTGATACTGTCGCAGACAGGGACTTCGAAGGATTCGAACCAGAGACCGAGACTGAGGTAGAAGCGTTGGAGGAGATTGTGTGCCTTGGAAAGTCGATGGATCTGGAGGTAGATGAAGGTGACTTAAACGAGCTCATCAAGGAACATGAGGAGGAACTCTCAACTGAGGATGCAACATACGGAGCTTCTGCAAGAGATTAGTAGTAAGGAGGAGGTAGAGTTGGAGGAAGTAATTCTTTTTTTTTTTTTTTTGGTGAGTTGTGTAGTAAGATTAATACTTTTTTGGGGGCAAAGGGGGAGGAAGTAATTTCTACAAGTGAAATTAAAGACATGCTGGCAATGTGGGAGAAGCATTCAAGTTTCATTGAAAAGAAACACCCAGAAAAAGTTTCAACTGATCATGCTTCAGCACTTTTTAATGACACTTGTTTGTCACATTTCCATAACATTTTAAAAGGCAGGCAAAAGCAAACCTCTTTGGATAGATTTGTATTCAAAAGTCCTGTAAGTGAAAGTGCCGAAAGTGCAGCCAAAAAGGCAAAAGCAGGTGATGATTAAATGAAAAATACGTAGTGTTAAGCTTAGGTTAAGAAAGTACATTTTTTTACGATTAAGTTTTTGTGGTTTCATTTTAAGTAAAAAAAAGTGCAGTTTTAGTTTTGTTTAAAGTACAGAAAATGCAGTTTTAGTTTACATTTAGTGTTAAGAAAGTGCAGTTTTAGTTTACATGTCTACAGTGCCTGCATCCCTTCCTCCCTCCCTCCTCCTCCACCTGTTAGCCGCACTCATCTGTCTCCAAGGTAAGAATACAGTACTAAATAACACTTTTTTCTTCTATTTCATATATTTTGTTAATCATTGGTAAAGTATACATGTATGTTTCTTAATTAAAAACAGGTCTTTTTTCATAATTTAGGATGGTTTGGGGATGTTTCACAGGGCTAGAACGGATTAAATCTATTTCAGCTATTTTAAATGGAAGAAATTTGTTTGATATATAAGTTGACTGACTTACAAGCTCAGTTACAGAACAAATTAAACTGGTATCTCAAGGTACCACTGTATAAGAAAATTGCATTAATTACATTTAATATCAACCCTAAAGAAATTACTTAGCTAAGCTAACACATACTATGAAATCTATGGAAAATGATGTCAAATGTCATTCCTTAATGGATATACACAGTACGGTTCTCACTACTGTATATAAAATGTATACATAAATACTAGTCTTATTTCTTGATCTCAGAATATTAACTGCACTAATATAAAATACCTGTGCAGATTAGCACACGACCAGAACCAAAAAGCAATTAGTTTGAGCCTAGAAAAGACTGTTCTATCCTGATGGCTTAGCTCAGCCATTTAGAGCAACATCCTGAAACACCAAGGTTTCAAGTTTGATCCCCAGTCAGGGCGCATGAGAGGAAACCAATGAGCGCACAATTCAGTGAAACAAAAAGTGAACGCTTTCCTCTCTCTCCCTTCCTACCTACCCTCTTTTCTCTAAAAACCAATCCAAATAAAATTTTAAATTAAAAAAAAAACTGTTCTAGGTAAGTAAATAAACATCCTAGTAAAAATTAGGCCATATGCTGCCTGACTGGTGGTGGCACTGTGGCTAAAGCATTGACCTGGGATACTGGGATCCCAGGTTCAAAACCCCAAGGTTGTTGGCTTAAGCGGGGGCTCATCCGGCTACAGCACAGGGTCGCCAGCTTTGAGAGCAGGGTCAACAACATAATCCCAAGGTCGCCTGCTTGAGTAAGGGGGTCACTGGCTTGGCCCCCCAGTCAAGGCACGTAAGAGAAGCAATCAATGAACTAAAATGCTGCAACTACAAGTTGATGCTTCTCATTTCTCCCTTCCTATCTATCCCTGTCCGTCTGTCTGTCTCTCCTTCTCTTGCTAAAAAAAATAAAATAAAATAAATAAGGTGGAAGCTCTAAATTAAGATTCTTACCAATAAAAAAACCTATAACCTAATGCCTGAAGTATAATAGGATTTCAATAAATATATGTAGAAATGAGTGAATGAAAGGAATAAAGAAAGGGAAAAATGAGGGAGATGAATTATTGGCCTAAACCTCATAGCTCTATGTAAGACTAATATGGTATAAAAATGCATCAATCAGGCCTGACCTGTGGTGGCGCAGTGGGATAAAGCGTCGACCTGGAAATGCTGAGGTCGCCGGTTCGAAACCCTGGGCTTGTCTGATCAAGGCACATATGGGAGTTGATGCTTCCAGCTCCTCCCCCCCTTCTCTTTCTGTCTCTCCCTCTCCTCTCAAAAAAAAAAAAAAAAAAAAAAAAAAAAAATGCATCAATCGCCCTGACGGTTGGCTCAACGGTAGAGGTTGGCTCAACGGTAGAGCGTCGGCCTAGCGTGCGGAGGACCCAGGTTTGATTCCCAGCCAGGGCACACAGGAGAAGCGCCCATTTGCTTCTCCACCCCTCCCCCGCGCTTTCCTCTCTGTCTCTTTCTTCCCCTCCCACAGCCAAGGCTCCACTGGAGCAAAGATGGCCCGGGCGCTGGGGATGGCTCTGTGGCCTCTGCCTCAGGCGCTAGAGTAGCTCTGGTCATAACATGGCGACACCCAGGATGGGCAGAGCATCACCCCCTGGTGGGCAGAGCGTAGCCCCTGGTGGGCGTGCCGGGTGGATCCCGGTCGGGCGCATGCGGGAGTCTGTCTGACTGTCTCTCCCTGTTTCCAGCTTCAGAAAAATGAAAAAAAAAAAAAAAAGAAAGAAAAAAAAATGCATCAATCAATGAACTATGAACTATCTTAAGCAATATGCTAATTCAACTGACAGCATATGGCTTTAAAGAAAATTAATCAAACCCATTAAATCTTACGAAGCCTATCTTGATAGAACTTTTCCATAATTTAAAAAAGCGGCCCTGGCCGGTTGGCTCAGCGGTAGAGCGTTGGCCTAGCGTGCGGAGGACCCGGGTTCGATTCCCGGCCAGGGCACATAGGAGAAGCGCCCATTTGCTTCTCCACCCCTCCGCCGCGCTTTCCTCTCTGTCTCTCTCTTCCCCTCCCGCAGCCAAGGCTCCATTGGAGCAAAGATGGCCCGGGCGCTGGGCATGGCTCTGTGGCCTCTGCCTCAGGCGCTAGAGTGGCTCTGGTCGCAATATGGCGACGCCCAGGATGGGCAGAGCATCGCCCCCTGGGGGGCAGAGCACCGCCCCTGGTGGGCGTGCCGGGTGGATCCCGGTCGGGCGCATGCGGGAGTCTGTCTGACTGTCTCTCCCTGTTTCCAGCTTCAGGAAAATGAAAAAAAGAAAAAGAAAAAGAAAAAAAAATAATAATAAAAAAGCAACTAGGACTAAGTAAACTATTAAATGCTAACCTACTTACTTTATTTTTTTTAATTCATTTTAGAGAGAGACAGAGAGGAGAGACAGAGAGAGAAGGTGGGGAGGAGCTGGAAGCATCAACTCCCATATGTGCCTTGACCAGGCAAGCCCATGGTTTCGAACCAGCGACTTCAGCATTTCCAGGTTGATGCTTTATCCACTGCACCACCACAGGTCAGGCTAACCTACTTACTTTAGTTACCTAAGCCATATTCTGCAAAGAATATAATATCAATTTTCCTTTTATATGGGAGGGAAAAAAATCCAATAAACATAAAATAATGTTTTACCTTTATTACTCCACACTGAAAGTGCAATTTCAGAATTGTTACTCAAGGGAAGGCGTTTTCCTTTCCCTACACGCTCTTTATTTACAAAAGTTCCATTCCCACTGTGGTCTTCTATGTATGCGATGAAACAGTTTTTAGGACCCATTTCCTAAAATAGAGAACATTTTATTTCAAAATTTTAACAACGGGAACTAATCGTGGGAAGACATCTAAGAGTAATGAATGAAACAGTTTTTAGGACCCATTTCCTAAAATAGAGAACATTTTATTTCAAAATTTTAACAACGGGAACTAATAGTGGGAAGACATCTAAGAGTAATAAATGAATTCTCAGCTCTCCAAAAAATGTGTGTCACCTACCCTGAAAATCCGAAAGTGCTTCTTGCTGTAAGTCCGGTATTTATCCGTTCCTTTCAGTAGTGACTCATCAAAGCAGTAATCACAGCTTCTATCCCTCCCAAACCAGTAGTTGTCATTAAAACACTCTGTAACACAAAAGCACATTGCCAGAGGGCTGTTGAATTTCCTGTATCCAATACCTTCAAAAACTGTTCACAACCCTGACAGGTTGGCTCAGTGGTAGAGCGTTGGCCTGGCGTGCAGGAGTCCCGGGTTCGATTCCCAGCCAGGGCCCACAGGAGAAGCACCCATCTGCTTCTCCAACCCTCCCCCTCTCTTTCCTCTCTGTCTCTCTCTTCCCCTCCCGCAGCCAAGGCTCCATTAGAGCAAAGATTGCCCGGGCGGCGCTGAGGATGGCTCTGTGGCCTCTGCCTCAGGCACTAGAGGGGCTCTGGTCGCAACAGAGCTACGACCCGGATGGGCAGAGCATCGCCCCCTGGTGGGCATGCCGGGTGGATCCCGGTCGGGCGCATGCAGAAGTCTGTCTGACTGCCTCCCCGTTTCCAGCTCCAGAAAAATACAAAAAAATTAAAAAATTTTTAAATTAAATTAAATTTTTTAAAAAACTGCTCACAAAAATCTACTGGTAGGAAAATAGCCTAGGAAAGCAGTCAAAATCAGACTTGTTGATCAAGACGCTATATCATTTAAAATAAGGGAAAGAAACAAAACTTTCCCAGTGAGTTTAATAAGTTATATATAACCACAAAATAATAAGTGGTCATTAAAAGTCCTCAAACAATTTTTATTAATCATCTGGAAAAATACTTATGATATAATTTTCTACCTGTTAAGCTCCTGAGGCTTCCTGTCAAACTTAGTGTACCTGCACTACTTTTCAAGGCAGGCTAGAAGCCCACCTGATCTCTTCCAGCCTCACCTTGTGCCCCCTTCCTTGTTCACTCCAGCCAGCCCCATTGGCCTCCTTTCACTGCCCCAAATATGCCAGGCCAAACCTGTCTTGGAGTCTTAGCACAGTCTGTTCCCAGTGGTTTTAATGGCCATTTTGTTTCTATGTCTAGAATTCAAATTATCTTCTCCCACTCAGTTTTCTGTGTAAGCAGACTCCCACTTAACCATCTACCTGTTATCATAATGAGAGTCTGTTTTGTTTCCCTTTATGTATGGAGCATAACTGGAAATTATCTTGCTTATAAAATCCAAGAGAGAAGCCTTGGGTCTCTTGTTTAAAAGTACAGCTCCAGCCTGACCAGGTGGTGGCGCAGTGGATAGAGCATCAGACACTGAGACGCAGTGGACCCAGGTTCGAAACCCCAAGGTCGCTGGCTTGAGTGTGGGATCATAGACATGACCCCATAGTCGCTGGCTTGAGCCCAGAGGAGACTGGCTTGAAACCCAAGTTCACTAGCTTGGCTGAAGCTCCCTTGGTATATATGAGAAAGCAATCAATGAACAACTAAAATGTCACAACTATGAATTGATGCTTCTCATCTCTCTCCCTGTCTGTCTGTCTCTAGTTAAAAAAAAGAAAAAGAAATCCCCAATACTAGGAAGTAGTTGGGAGAAAAAACAAGTCAGATGAAAATTCTGTACCTAATGCAAATATGACCTCTTCAAAAAGTCAAATTAATCACTTTATTAATCACTTGGAAAGAATCTGCAGTCTAATGGGGAGGCAAACATAGAAACAACAATGGAGGCCGACTGTACAGGGGAAGCACAGATGCAGGGTCAAGACAACTATGCCTGGGACAATCAAGGAGGCTTCTTGGAGGAGGCAAGACAGGAAGGATAGATTGGACTGCCTTTTTGGAAGGCAATATGGCAGTATCCATTACAAAGTAAAGCCATGCCTACTCTATGACCCAACAATCTGACTCAGGCTCTACCCAAATGCCCAACTGACTAAGACAACTACATGGACGGTTCACTGTCATCTTGCTTGCAAGAACAAAAACTGGAGACATAAGCATCTATTAATAAATAAGGGAAGGAATAAATGAACATGGCATTTCTACCAGAAACCAAGAACTTTGGGAAGTTGGGAAAAGAAGGGCATAAAGTTCATCAGGGCTGGTGAACACAGAATGCATGGAAGGCCCACTCTGACCTCTGCCCAATATGTGGAGAAGGGCAAAAGAACAAGATAGAAGGCAAGGGGACCAAAAGCTCTCACTGAAACAATTAGGGATATGAACCCAAGAAAGGATGGACCCTTCTTCCTAGTAGAGAAAAAAGGAGTACAGACAGAGGATGTGTGGGGAGAGGAAGATACATTGTTTTTGACATGTGAGTTGAAAGTTCACTTAAGTTCTTTTCTTTGTCAGGATTCTAGACCTCTTTGAAGTTCAAACTGATAGTCCTCCTCTCAGAGGGTCCTATATCACTGAAAAAAGTAAGGGCATCTGGGAAAAGTTAACCCATCTCTCCCTTTGATCTCATTCAATCCCAACCTTTGGTTTATCTCCCTTGCCTTTGCTTTAACATTATTTTCCCATTTACCTGATGAGGATTGTAGCATCATTTGTCTGAGGTCACAGAGCCAGCAAGAGACAGAGCTAAGACTTGAATCCTCATCTCTCGACAGCTCTTTCACCTTTATACTCTTCTTACTTTCTTCCCATTCAAGAGTTTTGAATCTCTCTACCAGTTTCTCTCACACTCAGTTCACACAGTAAGAAGCTTCCCTTGGGCTCCACAGTCCCCTTTTGCTGCTAACTAATTTCATTACCTTTCTTACCCCACTCCTTTCACAATGACAGGTTAAGAACACAGGCTTAAAACCTGAAAGTTCTAAGTTCAAATACTTCTTCTACCAACTCCTGGCTGTAAGACTGTAGACAAGTTAGTCAATTTCTTTCTAAGTCTCGGTTTGCTTTTTAGTAAAATGGAGGTGTTAAGAGTAGGTAGCGGCCTGACCTGTGGTGGCGCAGTGGATAAAGCGTCGACCTGGAAATGCTGAGGTCGCCAGTTCAAAACCCTGGGCTTGCCTGGTCAAGGCACATATGGGAGTTGATGCTTCCAGCTCCTCCCCCCTTCTCTCTCTCTCTCTCTCTCTCTCTCTCTCCTCTCTAAAATGAATAAATTAAGAAAAAATTTGGAAAAAAAAAAGTAGAGGTGGGATGAAGTAGAATTTAAAAAAAAAAAAAAAAAAAGAGTAGGTAGCTAATCAGACATGAGCTGGGTAAGGAAATAGAGAAAAGGAAATATCAACCTTAAACATTAACCATCAGCTGATAGCCAGATGGCTGACTGCTGTTTTCAAGCTCCTGATACAGCCTAGAGCAGTTACACACCCATGGGGAGCATGTGAAAAGAGACTAACAAAACAACTGGCAGATACATGACCTTCCACTGGGGATGCCAGGCGTGAATGGGCAAACTAATAGAAAAGAGTATGCACTTTGTAGCCTCAAAACATGAACAGTGTAGACCACACCACTGACAGAGATGTGCCCATGCAATGGGCAGAAACAAACTAGCTGGGGAGGTGGAGCCAGGAAGCAGGGAAGGTGCCCAGGCAAGCATAAAAATATGCCTACTGTAGCCTGACCTCTGCGGGCAAAGTGGATAAAGCTTCAACCTGGGATGCTAAGGACCAGGGTTCAAAACCCCAAGGTGCTAGCTTGAGCACAGGCTCACCAGCTTGAGCATGGAATCATTGACATGATCCCATAGTTGCTGGCTTGAGCCCAAAGGTTGCTGAAGCCCAGTCACTGGTTTGACACCACGGTCGCTGCCATGAGCAAGGGGTCACTGGCTCAGCTGGAGTCTCCAGGTCAAAGCATTTATGAGAAGCAATCAGTGCCAAAACTATGAGTTGGTGCTTTTTATCTCTCTTCCTTCCTCTCTTTCTCAAAACTATGTAACCAAGCAGGGCACTCAACTAGGTCTGAGTCAACAGCTTGGAAATCTTCCAAGTGTCCTTTCTCTTTGCTAATAAACCCCTGCTGCTCACTTCGTTATTTGCACCTCTCATCTGAAATCCTTCTCTCAAGAAGACAAGAGGCAAGAACCCCAGAACAATACCACGGAACCGGTGACAGAGTCAAAAATACTCTCATAAGATTATTTTGAAATTTAAATAAGGTAATTCCAAAACTCCACCCAGCTGTCTTTGTGCAGGGAGGAAGACAGGTCCCAACATAGGTTCAAGTCTTAGTACAGGTGCTTGTAGCCTGGATCAACTTGCTCTGGCCCCACAACTGATGATGTCTGAAGCTTTCTGCTGCAACAAATATCTGTAATTATTTTTCTGAACACAATATTAATATTACACTATATAACAAAGGGTCTTACCAAAATTGGAGAATCCATCCTGAAGGGCCCATAATCGGCCCCAAGGGGCAGAAACGAGCTCCTCACGTTCTTGGTCCTCAGGAATAGAATACAATTCCTGAGTGGATGCTGTGTCTGAGGAGCTCACTGTCCCCGAGCTGGAGTAAGAGGACTGGCTGGATGTTGGCACTGTGCTGGTGGAGGAACTGGATGTGCCCTGGGACTGTGAGGAGCCTTGTATCTGTGAGGAAAGGCCATGGGACTGCGAGACACCACCCTGGGACTGCGAGCAGGCACTGCTGCCACGGGACTGCTGGCTCTCCACATCCATCTCCTGAGACATCATGACCTCAAATATAAGTCCAACAATAAGGTGAGTTTCAAGGAACAAGACTTAAAATTCAAGAGTGAAGAATGATCACATGTAAAGCCAGTAGCCACAGCCACCATCACAGCTGCCTCTGAATCAATGCAGGTTCGCATTAGATTCAGACAGACGGTAATGAAACAATGGAGCCAAAAACTGGTAGGCCATTAGCTTTAATCCCGGCGGGCAAGTAAAAACACACACTGGGCTCCAAAACCCACTCATTCAGTGCTCACAAAGCTACTGACTTATCCGAGTTTCCTAGAATCAAAGGTTTCTAGCTCACTAGCCTCATTCACCTGTTCCCCATCTCCTTCTCTCTGCACAAACTGGCTTCTCCTTCAACACTCCGCCATCTTGGCTGCTTCTTCTGGACTCCTCCATGTGGCCTCTCTCTCTCTCTCCTCTAATGCTAATCTTAGGAACCCAGAGAGAGCAAGCTCCCGATCTACCCCCCCCCCCCGTTATAGTGTAGAAATCAAAACCTTTAATCCAATGTACAAACAAGGAAGTCTCTGATACAAAGTCACTTATCTGAGGCATAATGGGATTCCTCATGAGAGTGCGCCACCCCACATCATGCAACAGTCAAGGATGTGGGGAAAAGCTTAGTCTTAAAACTAAGCCTTAGGCTATAGCCACCCTGCCAGCTTACAGCCTGTCCCCCACACCCAATGCAAACTGTAAGTGAGCAAACATATATCATACTTAAAAGCTTATTTGACCAACAGCATAGTACAATAGAAAAAAAACCTGTGGTGGTGCAGTGGGTAAAGTGTCAACCTGGAACGCTGAGATCACTGGTTCCAAACCCTGGGCTGCGGGGTTAAGGCACATATGAGAGTTGATGCTTCCTGCACCTCCTCCCTTCTCTCTCTCCTCTCTAAAATGAATAAAGTCTTTTAAAAAGATGAAAAAAACCCTGACCTGTGGTGGTGCAGTGGATAAAGCTTTAACCTGGAATGCTGAGGTTGCTGGTTCAAAACCCTGGGCTTGCCCAGTCAAGGCACATATGGGAATTGATGCTTTCTGCTCTTCCCCCCTTTCTCTCTCTCTCTCTCTCCTCTCTAAAAATGAATAAATTAAAAAATAAAATAAATAAAATTAAAAAGTGAAAAAAAATGGGGAAGAAAAACAGTTGACCTGTGGTGGCACAACCAGTTGGAGGCTCTGGGCTTGCCGAGTCAAGACACATAGGAAAAGCAATTGCAAGTTGATGCTTCCCACTCCCCTACCTCCACTCCAGCCTCTCTCTCTGTCTCTCTCTCTCTCTCTCTCAAATCAGTAAATAAAAAAAAATTTTTTTTTAATCCAGGTCAAGCATGCTCTGCAAAAATTAAAATCCTAACAGTCTGGATCTATACTTCTTCTAAGCTGAGCTTTCCAACAGGTCACTTTCACTGTATTGGTTTTTTTGTCTGACAGCCACAAATCACAGGAGAAAGAAATAAAATAATTTGAAAGCTACAAATAAGTAAAAAGAAATGAAACTGAGTTGGGGAGAAGGAAGAGACTCATAACAGCTTACATTCACTCAAAATTTAAAAATTAGAAAGAAATCTAAAATGTACTCAATAATACAATTAACACTATACTTAAATGTCACAGATGTTTGGGAAAAGTAAGAAGAGGAAAGAAAAACCTGGTGGATTGGGGTAGAAAATGGGCAAATAGAAACTTCAGTCATTAGTTGCACCCTCTAGGGAGGGTATTTACATAAAAGCTCATTTATACCCCCCTCCCCCAAACCACTTCAAGGTACGGACCAACTTCGGTGGGCTGATTATAGAGATTCCCCAACAGCTAAACGGTGGGCCATTAAGGAGGCAGAACACAAAGAAGACTGCTATAAACAATTCCACCTTGCCTTTTGTGATGCTAAGTAACCATGAGCTCATCTTTTCAGCATCCTAAAAGGCCTGCCAGCCCTTCTGAATCTTACAGAAACCATTCTTTGAGCTATAGAACACAGTAGAGGGTCCCACCCTTGTTTAGAATATATGAACTGTTAAACTCTAATAATAGAACCTACAATAAAGTCAACCCCTAACTTTAAATCCCTAATCTGACTATTTTTTAAAGGTACTTTCTTGCCTGGTCCCCATTCAGACTACTCCTCCAAGAGAACATAGTAAGCAATACTCACACTGACTGCATTTAAACAGCTTTCTAGATACAAAGGTCCTCATGAGTTTTCCATAAAGCACACCAGGAAGGCGGTGCCAGAGCTGAGTGTGCCGCTCCAACTGCATTAATACTACCTCAGTCAGTCTGTGTCCTTCTGCAGTTTTTTGAGCAAAACTTCTCAGCCCTGAAAACTGGCAAAAGACAGTGTTGTCAAGAGGTTAACTACCACTGCTTATGATAAATAAGTATCAACCAGGCCAGGATCACACTAGCCACAGCCATGAGGACAAAATACAGTGGAGTGGTTAGAGGCAGATAGGTCTGGAGTCAGATGCCTGAGTAAAATCTTTGCATGGCCTTTAAGTAGATCACAATTTCTTGGAACCTTACCTGATAAAGTGAGGATTAAATGAGATGATGCATGAACGGCCCTCCCTCAACAATGCTTGAAAATTGGGAGAACGGAATTCGAGTCCCAAAGAATCCAACAGCACCTTACAAGAGCAACACAATTTTTTTCAATAGAAACCTAGTGCAAAGTAAGAGTAGTGTTCTCCAACCCTCTCACCATCCCATTCCACACACTTACTTATGTATGCTTGCAGGGAATCCTCCTACACAGGTCAGTGTGTTTCCAATTCCCTGCAGTGTCCAGCAGCTAAGAGTGGATTCTCAATATGTATTTTCGAGGTGAAACCTAAAGTACGATAATAATTGCTAACATATTTAGAACTCTTTACAAAGCAACTTCGCTCTGATTTTGAAGAGCACAACTTTGTTGCTTCTTATCTTGCACGTCTGGGCCAGTTTCAGCTTGCAAATAACAGGGGAAATAAAACTTCACCCGCAAGTTCATTACAAAGAAGGAAGAGTCACTCACCCACGCGTTCCTCTCCCAACCTCGCCCTAGCTGAAAAAGAGAATAAAGGGGAAGCTCGGGAGATGCAGTTCGCATTAATACCCTGAGGACGGGATTCGAATCCACAAACACCCAAGGACAGTTTCCCACGAAGACTCACCCTGCAAGCACACATGGACCCAACAACACTCACAGCAGCAGCAGCCAGCGCCGTGGCGCTAAACAGATACAAACTCCACCCTCAACCAATCAAAACACCCCTCCGCCGTTGCCGGACCAATGAGGAGCAGCGGATGTGGCCGTCCAAGCGTAGCCTCACTGCTTGCTGGGAGTTGTAGTTTAAAAAAATAGAGCGGGACTCAGAATCCGGATTTCCCCGGGTGATCCCGCCTCCTCAGCTCTCCAGCCAATCAGCAGCAGCACCAGTCTGTTGGACGCTCTCTCCGGTTCCCCCTTCACCCAGGTGACCGCAGAGAAATAGGCGGTGGGCCAAATGTGGGGCGGGAGGACTTGGGCCTTTCCCCGGGTGTGGAGGTTGTGGCTGACCGGAGTCCTCGGAAGGAGACCGCTAAGCTACAATGCTGCGTCGATAGCCGGAAATAACTCCTCCCAGTGTTGGAACTGCGGCGGCCCAGGGGGTCCCACTGCGGGGAACACGTTCTTCTGTCCACAGTGCCAGGCGCTGCAGCCGCCTGACCTCACACGAGACCACTTCAGCCTTATGGACTGGTACGGGAGGCAGTTTCGGGAAACGCTCATAGCAAGAGAGACGTCAGGACCTACCGTGCGAGAGAGAAGGGCCGATCAGGTTTGGGAAGGAGAGGGTGGGAGCGGTTAGATAGGTGGGCGGAACTATAGAGACCAGAGGATGGGGATGGGGATGGGGATGGGGCTTGGGAGAATGGTGGATGAGTTGTGACCTGAAAAAGAGGAAATTGAGGAGCGGACCTGAGGGAAGGGCTTTGAGGGATGGAGGCTACAGGGAGGGAGACTTGAGGGGCGGGGCCTGAGGAAGGGTTCCTTGAGGGGCCTTAGGAGATTGAGGGATGGGGTCAAGAACGATTAAAGTTGGGTTGACCCTGACCAGGCGGTGGCGCAGTGGATAGAGCGTCAGACTAGGATGCGGAGGACCCAGGTTCGATACCCCGAGGTTGCCAGTTTGAGCGCGGGCTCATCTGACTTGAGCAAAAAGCTCGCCAGCTTGGACCCAAGGTCGCTGGCTCGAGCAAGGGGTTACTCGGTCTGCTGAAGGCCCGCGGTCAAGGCACATATGAGAAAGCAATCAATAAACAATTAAGGTGTTGCAATGGACAACGAAAAACTAATGATTGCTTCTCATCTCTCCGTCCCTGTCTATCCCTCCCACTCTGACTCTCTCTGCCTCTGTAAAAAAAAAAAAAAAAAGTTGGGTTGAAAGTTTTTTATTTTTCTGTTGATTTTAGAGAGAGGAAGGGAGCGAGAGAGAGAGAAGCATCAACCTGTTGTTCCATTTAGTTGTGCGCACTCATTGATTGCCTCTCCTGTACGTGCCCTGACTGGGATCTCACCCTCCCTGCACGGAGGAGGACGCTTTGTTCACTTGAGCCACCCCTCCAGGGCCCGGTTGAAACTTTTAAGAAAGGAGTACTAGGTATTATTCAAAGGGGCAGAAACATGGAAAAAACTTTAATATTGTGGTTGGAGTTCAAGGAGAAAGAATTGGAGGGAGAGGGTCTGAGAAAAGGGTGTTTTTCTTATTTTCCTCTGAAGGTTGAGGAGCTTGGAGAGGTGGTGAAGTTTGGGCAGAGCTAAACTGATGAGATGGTGCAGGCTCTGGGAATAGAAAGGGATAAAACAATGTGGGTAAAAGAAATGAAGGGACCCTGGCCTTAGAAAGATAGGGTGGGACTCAGTAATACCCCTTCCTCTTAACTCAGTGGTCTGCTCCCACCTGTCATTGAGCACTTATGAGGGGCTACAATAACAAAACTAACCTTTCAAGTTCTTTAAGGGTGCCAAATTACCAGGTTTCCTCTGTCTGGATGACTCCTGTGATCTCTGATTGCTCATCATCATTATTCAGGTCACAGCTCAAATGCCATCTTGGTCCACCATATCTACCACTCCCTCTAACCCTATTTTATTTTTCTTCACAGCACCTACTACTTTTGTGAATTATCACTGTCTGCGTACTTATTGCATATTCTCCCATGGGAATGAGAACCAGACCCATAATATACAAATCTATAAAGTATTTGATGCATGAATTTCATCTTCCAATTTCCTTCCAGCAACCGTTCCTTCAGAGTTGATACTGCAAAGCTTCAGCGTAGGTACCAGCAACTACAGCGTCTTGTCCACCCAGATTTCTTCAGCCAGAGGTCTCAGGTAGTCTATTGGCCACCCTTAATCATATCCCTGGGGAGGGTAGCATTAGCTGTGCAGTTATGTGATTACCAGGGACAGAGGTGGACAGCCAGCTCCACCATGTGGCAACCAGACCCCAGCCAGCCAGGCCCTGGACCTGTTCTGTAGAATTAAAACCCATCAATTGAAAGTAAATATAGTTCATCCCACATTAGTTCTACTTTGGCCACTTTCATAGGTCCCTGCCCATCAGTATTTTGTGAAAGAGTTTGGTAATATAAGATGGCTGATTTGGATGGTAGTAAGACTATCTTTATCTCCACTAACAGACTGAAAAGGACTTCTCAGAAAAGCATTCGACCCTGGTGAATGATGCCTATAAGACTCTTCTGGCCCCCCTGAGCAGGGGAGTATACCTTGTAAGGTGATTTTCCAACCCTTCTATGTGTGACTACCTGGTATCCATAGCACTAAGGGACAGCTGCTCCCCTGTATTTGGCACAGGAGAGTTTAAGTCCAGGGACCCAATGATACTACATAAGCATAGTTTTCCCTGAATATTCTTTGTAAATCTTACTTGCCCAATTGCATTTTTAAAAACCATTTTCTATAAATTTCAAGAATTTATAGAAAGAATTGGATGGCATTGGCTTTTACGAAAGTATATTTGGGGGGGGTAAGGGGAAAGGGTGGTAAGTACCTTAGAATTTTAATTTAATAGAATCCTTACAAATATCTAATTTAAACTCACAAGTGGAAGAATGGCTCCTCCAGAGTCACACACCTCTAAGTAGCAGAAAGGGATCCTGTCCAAGCATTCCTTTCTCAGTCTAAGTTTCATTATTAGTCTGTTTCTGAACAGAATAGTATTCTGTTCAGAAAGGTGAGCAGGATTTATGATGTTGTCATAGTTTCTTAAACAAAACTTATTTTCCCTGCTTTATGTCACAATAGCTAAAGCTCCATGGAGTAGAGATTCCTGAAGGAACAGATTATGAAATGGACAGGCAATTCCTCATGGAAATAATAGACATCAATGAAAAACTCTCCGAAGCTCAAAGTGAAGCTGCCATGAAAGAGATTGAATCTATTGTTAGAGGTAAAAAAATAAAATACCAGAAAATGTATTTTTTATGCTATTATGAGCACTTTTCCATGGTTAAGGGAAAAAGGGATATAAAGAATATATATTGCAGCCCTGACCAGTTGGCCCAGTGGTAGAGCATTGGCCCAGCGTGTAGATGGCCCAAGTTCAATTCCCAGCCAGAGCTCATAGGAGAAGCACCTATCTGCTTCCCCACCCCTCCCCCTCTCCTTTATCTTTCTCTTCCCCTCCCACAGCCAAGGCTCCATTGGAGCAGAGTTGGCCAGATGCTGAGGATGGCTCCATGCCCTCCTCCCCAGGTGCTAGAATGGCTCCAGTTGCAACAGAGCAACTCCCCAGATAGGCAAAGCATTGCCCCTTAGTGGGTATGCCGGATGGATCCCAGTCAGGCGCATGTGGGAGTCTATCTCTCTGCCTCCTTGCTTCTCACTTCAGAAAAAAATACAGAAAAAAAGAATACATATTGCTCATCGTAATAATTCAGGTAGCATTTTTTCCTAGAGTATACATACTGAAACCAATTTTGTCTAGAGGTTGGACCTTTAGCATCCCTACCTCTTTGGAATGCAGCCTTAAACCAAGAAGTGGTGTCTTCATATGATGAGTCTATTTAAATAGAAAAATTAAGGTTATGGTTTTCTTTTTCAGCTAAACAAAAGGAATTGACTGACAGTGTTAGCAGAGCTTTTGAACAAGGTACTGTCTTCATTTCTTGACTTTCTCAGAAATGGAAAGAAATTGTAAGCACTGAGGTATAAACATCCAGTCAACAAGTGCTGTTACATACCCATCTTATACTTACATGGGAGGTATTAAATATAAATGAGTGGACATTTTTACCTTCAGAGTTCACAGTCTTGCTGCAGAAACAAGCTGTGTACCAAAAACAGTGATGCCCATGAAAGATTAGATTAAAGAGAAAGTGCTTTCATTCCCCTGTAACAAGTAAAAATAAGGTGAAAGATGTGGGCTGAAGCCAACACAGGTAGATTCCAAGGGCAGGGTTGTACATTCAACATTTGGCAAAGCCTGCACACCCCTCTTTCTACAAAGCACAGAATAAGAAGCCCATGGCAAAGCTCTGCCTGAATTACAAATATGGAATTTTCATCTTTGTCCCCTCTGTTCTGACTCTCAGAGTGAAGAGACAATATCCATTTCTAGCTGTTTTTAAGCAAGAACAACCTTTCTATCCATTCCTGACTGTTACTACTCCTTAGCTAGAGAAAAATGGCCCTTTAGCATAAGGTTCATCTGAATGCAGGAAGCAGAAAGCCACTCAGGGTAGCCCAGATAAAGGGAAGTTATTGTAAGGAATCAGAGCTACCTCCCAAAATCCAAAGAGCAAGTCTCAGCAATGATTATAGTATAGTCTGATAAGAGCTTTTCTGGGACAGAACCTTGGAACCAGAAAGCAATCTGAAACCAAGATTGTGGTCCTGAACTCAGTGCCCCTGGCAGTTCATTCCATCCTCCTCACCTCTCTAAAAACTAATTGTAGCCTGACCGGTGATGGTGCGTTGGATAGAACATCAACCTGGGACACTGAGGTCTCAGGTTCAAAACCCTGAGGTTGCAGACTAGAACACAGGCTCGCCAGCTTGAGCACAGGGTCACCAGCTTGAGTGCAGGAGCAGAGGTATGACCCCATGGTGGATATCTTGAGCCCAATGGTTGCTGGCTTGACCTGACCCCGCCCTTCCTCCATCAAGGCATGCATGAAAAACAATCAGTGAACAACTAAAGTGACACAACTACGAGTTGATGCTTCTCATTCCTTCCTATTTCTCTCTCTCTCTCTCTCTCTCTCTCTCTCTCTCTCTGTTTCTTTCTTTCTAGCGTGCACATGCACACTAAATAACAATTTAAAAATTCACCCTGGCTGGATAGCTCAGTGGGTTAGAGCATCATCTGGAGGAGCAGAGGTTACCAGTTTGATGCCTAATCAGAGCACATACAGGAAGATTGATGTTCCTTTCTCTATCTCCCGCTTGCTCTCTAAAATCAATAAACATTTAAAAAGAAAGTTTTTTAAAAATATTTTTTAATTAAAATATAAAATATACATAGAACATGACCACTACTCTCCAAGCCCCCTTTGGACCCTTTACAATTGCATCCCCCTTCCACCATAAGCATTCTTGATTTTTGTGTTAATCATCTCCATGCTTTTCTTGACAGTTTTAACCATATATGAATACGACAGTATATTATTTAGTTTTACGTGTTTCTAAGTTAGGGTTTCTCAACATTGGTACTACCAGTGTGTTGGGCCAGATATTCTGTTGTAGGGGGCTGTCCTGTACATTGTAGGATGTTTAGTAATGCCCCTGAACTCTACCCATTAGATGGCTGTATCACCTTCCCAGTTGAGACAACCAAAAATCTCTCCAGACACTGCCAATGTCCCAGTGAGCACAAAATCTCCCCCAGTCAAGAACCACTGGTTTACAAGCTTCAGTTCTAGAAATGAAATAGAGAGACAGCTCTTCCCCATGCTTTCCCATCTTCCTCAGGGTTAGAACACCATGTACGTTAGAAACTCTTTAAAAAACCCATTTATTACTTAAGGACTGTCCTGGAGAAAATCAGCTTCTCTTATTTCAAGTCTGAACCCTGTAAATAAGAATGCTTTTGCCTCCTTTTGATTAGACCCTCTTTCCCCCTAATAATCCAAATATTCTCCCTCTCTTCCTCAGACTTACTGAGTAATTGGTCAGCCCTCCACAGAGGCCAGGGCTCAATTTTAGGCCAGCTGCTTTCATCTTAGTTTTAATTCTTGCTTGAAATGAAGTCTCACACTAATGTCTCTGTTTATTTCAGATGATTTAGAAAAAGCCAAGGAAATTTTAACAAAGATGAGATACTTTTCAAATGTAGAAGAAAAGATCAAGTTAAAGAAGATTCCTCTCTAAATTGTTGCTAATAGTAAATTTTAAAAAATAAAGTTCTTGTATAATTTTTTCCTGGCTTCTGCTAATTGAGACTACATATGCTTTAACTGTTTATATCATCTTAATTAAACCTGTGCTCAAGCATTAATGGATGGCAAACTTTGCCATGCCATTGGAAACAGCCTAGCCAGAGGGTGAGTGATCAGTGTTTCATGTGACCCTGAAACACCATGCTCCCAGCTAAACCAATGGAGGAGGAAGGGGGAGGGGGCCAACTTGAGGCCCTAAAGGAGGGGTTTGGCAAAGTTTCTACAAAGGGCCAGGTCATAAATATTTTAGGTTTTGTGAGCCATACTGCCTCTGTTGAAACCACTCAACTTGCCATTGTAACACTTTACCAATATTTAAAATATAGGCACGGGGCTAAATTTGGCTATGGGCTTGCAAACCTTTGCCCTACAACCACATTTTCTTTTACTAATAGTTCTCTTTTTAGCATGGCTTCAGAGCATTCTGTTTCGTAAACATGCAAAGCTGCCTAATAGTCTCTGGCCTATATTCAAAATGTAGTTAATATTATCAAGAATCAGTCTGCTGGCGTGCGGGAGTCCCAGGTTCGATTCTCAGCCAGGGCACACAGGAGAAGCGCCCATCTGCTTCTCCACCCCTCCCCCTCTCCTTCCTCACTGTCTCTCTCTTCCCCTCCCGCAGCCAAGGCTCCATTGGAGCAAAGGATGGCTGCTGGCCTCTGCCTCAGGTGCTAGAATGGCTCTGACTGCAGCAGAGTGAAGCTCCAGATGGGCAGAGCATCGCCCCCTGGTGGGCATGCCGGGTGGATCCCGGCCGGGTGCATACGGGAGTCTGTCTGACTGCCTCCCCGTTTCCAACTTAAGAAAAATACAAAAAAAAAAAAAGAATCAGTCTGATAACCATATTTTCAGCTCCACCTTGGGGTAAGGCACTTGAAATTTCTCTGAACAGTTGACAGTCTCTTATGATTTCCATGTTCTTCTAACCCAGCCCAAAGCAACACTACTTCCCCTTTTGGATCTTTGAAAATTCAGTTTTAGTTCTTGATTCATTTCCAGGAATAACAAAGTATTTTTTAAGTCTCTGGATCAAAGGAGATTAAAATAGAAAATTCTGATTTAAAAATTCCAGGAAACAACAACATTCAAACTCTTGGAGAGGATTGCTTGTTTATAATTGTAAAAATTCAAGATTCTGAACTACAGTTTACATGCTAGCAGAAATTCAAACAGCAGCAGCTCATCCCTCGTTCTTGTCTAATAATTTATATCTAATGATTCCTGGTCCACTTAAACTCAGTAACATTTGAGGATTTATAAATCTTTTGAAGGACAATTGACCACAGCAGCTGTGTGATTTGTTTTTTTATTTTTTGTTTGTTTTTTTAGCGAGAGGGACAGACAGGAAGGGATAGAGATGAGTTATCTATTCTTCGTTGCAGCACTTCAGTTGTTCATTGATTACTTTCTCATATGTGCCATGACTGGGAGACTCCAACCTAGCCAGTGAACCCTTGCTCAAGCCAGTGACCTTGGGCTCAAGCCATTGACCATGGGGTCATATCTTTGATCCCACCTTCAAGCTGGCAACCCCACGCTCAAGCAGGATGAGCCCATACCTAAGCTGGTGACCTCAGGGTTTCGAACCTGGGTCCTCTGCATCCCAGGCCAACACTCTATCCACTGTACCACTGCCTGGTCAAGCAGCAGCTGTCTGGTTTAATGGTACTTGAGAATATCAATATAATCTCCAACCCCTTACAGTTTATAAGGAGAATGAGTTACTTATCTGAAAATATACAGGGAGTCCTTTAAGTAAATAAGTACAATGCAAGCAAATATCCTGATTAATTTGGATACTTTTGCAAAGAAGGAAATGAAAAGACTGATACACTTCCGTAGACAATCTTTATTCCTTTTTCAGAACAATGATCAGGACCAAACCAATCTGACCACAAAAAGAAATCAGATAAATACTGCCTCAGGCCCTGGCCGGTTGGCTCAGCGGTAGAGCGTCGGCCTGGCGTGCGGGGGACCCGGGTTCGATTCCCGGCCAGGGCACATAGGAGAAGCGCCCGCTTCTCTACCCCCCCCTCCTTCTTCTCTGTATCTCTCTTCCCCTCCCGTAGCCAAGGCTCCATTGGAGCAAAGATGGCCCGGGCGCTGGGGATGGCTCCTTGGCCTCTGCCTCAGGCGCTAGAGTGGCTCTGGTCTCGGCAGAGCGATGCCCCCTGGTGGGCAGAGCGTCGCCCCTGGTGGGTGTGCCGGGTGGATCCCGGTGGAGCGCACGCGGGAGTCTGTCTGACTGTCTCTCCCTGTTTCCAGCTTCAGAAAAATACAAAAAAAAAAAAATACTGCCTCAAATTACATCTCTGGGCCCTGGCCGGTTGGCTCAGTGGCAGAGCGTCAGCCTGGCGTGCGGGAGTCCCAGGTGTGACTCCCAGCCAGGGCACACAGGAGAAGCGCCCATCTGCTTTTGCACCCTCCCCCTCTCCTTCCTCTCTGTCTCTCTCTTCCCTTCCTGAAGCCAAGGCTCCATTGGAGCAAAGTTTGCCCAGGTGCTGGGGATGGCTCTGTGGCCTCTGCCTCAGGCACTAGAATGGCTCTGGTTGCAGCAGAGCAACGCCCCAGATGGGCAGAGCATTGCCCCCTGGTGGGCATGCCAGGTGGATCCCGGTCAGGCGCATGCAGGAGTCTTGTCTGACAGCCTCCCCATTTCCAACTTAAGAAAAATACAAAAATATATATATATATATATATATATTACATCTCTGGAGGAACTTCAAAGAAGCTTTCCCTTACCTGTTGCCATCAACTGGAAAGATCACTGGACTTTCCAGAAAATCATTTCTGACTTAGGGAATAAATAAAAAGAACTTTATTTCTTTTTTTTTTTTTTTTTTTTTTTTCATTTTTTCTGAAGCTGGAAACAGGGAGAGACAGTCAGACAGACTCCCGCATGCGCCCGACCGGGATCCACCCGGCACGCCCACCAGGGGCGACGCTCTGCCCACCAGGGGGCGATGCTCTGCCCATCCTGGGCATCGCCATGTTGCGACCAGAGCCACTCTAGCGCCTGGGGCAGAGGCCACAGAGCCATCCCCAGCGCCCGGGCCATCTTTGCTCCAATGGAGCCTTGGCTGCGGGAGGGGAAGAGAGAGACAGAGAGGAAAGCGCGGTGGAGGGGTGAAGAAGCAAACGGACGCTTCTCCTGTGTGCCCTGGCCGGGAATCGAACCCGGGTCCTCCGCACGCTAGGCCGACGCTCTACTGCTGAGCCAACTGGCCAGGGCAAGAACTTTATTTCTAAGTTGGTGGATTACTTTTTATTCCCCCTTTTTAAAAATTCTTTCTTTTAGTCTAAACTCTAAGTTTAGCTGGACTTCTAAGGCTAGTAACACTTTTCTTTTTGTTTTTTGTTTGTTTGTTTGTTTTGTTTAATTTTTACACTGACAGAGTCAGAGAGAGGGATAGATAGGGACAGACAGACAGGAACAGAGATGAGAAGCATCAATCATTAGTTTTTCATTGCTTTGTTTTTTGTTTTTGTTTGTTTGTTTTGTTTAATTTTTACACTGACAGAGTCAGAGAGAGGGATACATAGGGACAGACAGACAGGAACAGAGATGAGAAGCATCAATCATTAGTTTTTCATTGCAACACCTTAGTTGTTCATTGATTGCTTTCTCATATGTGCCTTGACCATGGGGCTACAGCAGACTGAGTAACCCCTTGCTCGAGCCGGCGACCTTGGGTCCAAGTTGGTGAGCTTTGCTCAAACCAGATGAACCTGTGCTCAAGCTGGCAACTTCAGGGTCTCGAATGTGGATCCTCCGCATCCCAGTCCCATGCTCTATCCACTGCGCCACCACCTAGTCAGGCCACATTTGGTTTTTATTTAAGATTTTTTTTTAAGTATCTTTTTTTTTTATTTTATTTATTCATTTTAGAGAGGAGAGAGAGAGAGAGAGAGAGAGAGAGAGAGAGAGAGAGAGAGGAGAGAGAGACAGGGGGGAGAAGCTGGAAGCATCAACTCCCATATGTGCCTTGACCAGGCAAGCCCAAGGTTTTGAACCTGCGACCTCAGCATTCCAGGTCGACGCTTGATCCACTGCGCCACCACAGGTCAGGCAAGATTTTTTTTTTTAATTATTGATTTTAGAGAGGAAGAGGGGGACATCAATTTGTTGTTCCACTTATTTATGTGTTCATTGGTTAATTCTTGTATGTGGCCTGACTCAGGATTGAACCCGCAACCTTGCTGTATCTGGACAACTCTAGCCAACTGAAATACCCAATCAGAGTGCCAGGAACACTTTCAAGTGTCCCTTGACAAAGCCCTATGGGAGTGTGCTTCTAGAAGTCTGAGAAGTTAGCAGCCCTATTTGGTTTAAAGTTTCTGACTCAGTGGAACAAATTAAGCACCTACCTCCTAACTCCACATCATTCCTAACATTGTGTCAGAGCAAATCAGAGTCTTGACTAATTGGAAACTATGTCTGCTCTGGTGTCAGAAAGGCATGGGGTTATGGACCAAGTGTGTCCCCACTCCCTTCCAAATTCTTTTTTTTTTTCCCTTCCAAATTCTTATGTTGAACTCCTCACCCCCAATGTGGCTATATTTGGAGATGGTGCCTCTAGGGAAGTAATTAGGGTTAGATGAGGTCAAAGGTGGAGCCCTGATCCAATAGGATTAGTGTCCTTATAAGAAAAGATACTGGAGAGCTACCTTGTTCACTCTTCTCACACTCATGCATTGGGCAAAGGCCCTGTGAGAAAGCTAGAAAGAAGGCTGCCATGAACAAGTCAGGAAGACATTCCTCCCCAGAAACTGAAACCAACCATGCTGTCACCTTGATCTCGGACTTCGAGCTTCCAGACTCTGAGTAAAATTAATTTCTGTGGTTTAAGCCTCCTGGTCTATGGGATTCATTACAGTAGCCTAAACTGACTAATCCCCCTGGGTTTCGATCCTAGCTCTGCCACTTATTTGCTAGGAATCCATCATTGTGCTAATCTTCATTTCTTCTTCAAAATGCTGATAACAATAGTACTATCTATCTCACAGGGTCATTGTGGAGATTAAATAAAATAAATTATCTATGCAAATTACTTGGTACAGTGAGTAGAACATAGTAGGCATTCAAATGTCTTTTTGTTTTTTGTTGTTGTTTTTTCGGAAAGAGAAAAAGCAGGGGCTGATGTGGGGAGGAGTAGGAAGTATCAACTTGCTTCTCGTATGTTCCTTGACCAGGTAAGCCCAGGGTATTGAACCAGCAACCTCAGCATTCCAGATTGACACTTTATTCACTCACTGTGCCACCCCAAACCAGACTCAAATGTGGTTTATTTTGTGTGTGTGTGTGTGTGTGTGACAGAGACAGAGAGAGGGACTGAGAGACAGGAAGGGAGAGAGATGAGAAGCATCAATTCTTCATTGTGGCACCTTAATTGTTCATCAATCGCTTTCTCATATGTGCCTTGACTGGGGGGCTATAGCAGACTGAGTGACCCCCTGCTCACACCAGCGACCTTGGGGTCAAGCTGGTGAGCTGTGCTCAAACCAGATAAACCTGCGCGCAAGCCAGCGACCTCGGGGTCTCAAACCTGGGTCGTCTGCGTCCCAGTCGGACGCTCTATCCACTGTGCCACCACCTGGTCAGGTTGACATGTGATTTTTTAAAATGTAGTAACTACTTTTGTTTTCACTTTGGCCCTCAAAGTCATGTCTTTCACTAGAGAGTAAATACTATCCTTCCAATAAAGTTTCAAGCACCTACTTTGAGAATATTCATCCCTGGAGAGATACACAGAACAGTTAGATGATTCTTGTCTATTTAGGGTGCGGACTTTTACACCAACAACCAAAACAATACAAATTCCTGTTTTCTACAGTTACTCTGTGCCAGCCACTATGTGTAGTACTTTGCATGATTCCTTCAAATTAAACCCAATTCAACTCATTTTACAGATGATAAACAAGTTCCCAGAAGTTTAAGACAGTAAAGAGCTGAGATTCAAACCTAGATCTGTCTGCAAAGCCTATGCTCTTAGAAAGGCTGAACCCACGAAGATTAAGTACAAGCCAAGAGAATTAAACAACTTTTACAAGAGGCACCATTTTCCAGGGCCTGCACCATGCCAAGCAGTGGCAAGATTTGACCTGAATCCCTATTTCCAAAGCCTGAGCTGACAAGTTCACTAGAATACTTTATCATTTGCCTCAGATGAACATTATGTGTAAGGAGTTTTGGAGAAACAAAAAAGAATAGAACTAGAACTTGGATTCTAGAATAAGTTGTTTGCCTGTCTTGATCTTGCTTGCTAAATGTCTATACCAGAGGCAGATTTCAATGTCAAACTTGTTTTCATTAAAACCTGGTAGAACCAGCCTTACTGGTGGTAGCACAGTGGATGGAACAGTGACATGGGACACTGAGGTCCCAGGTTTGAAACCCTGAGGTCAGAATTTTGAGTGCAGGCTCACCAGCTTGAGTGTGAGGTCGCTGGCTTGAGTGTGGGATCATTGACATGATCCCAAGGTCGCTGGCTTGAGCCCAAGATCCCTAGCTTGAACAAGGTGTCACTGGCTCAGCTTGAGCCCTCTGATTAAGACACATATGAGGAGCAATTAATGAACAACTAAAAATTTAAAAAAGTGACGCAACTATGAGTATATGCTTCTCATCATCTCTCTCCCTTCCTATTTGTTCTGTTTGGTTTTTTTTAATTGATTTTTTTTTTTTTTTTGTATTTTTTCTGAAGCTGGAAACGGGGAGAGACAGTCTGACAGACTCCCGCATGCGCCCGACCAGGATCCACCCGGCATGCCCACCAGGAGGCGACGCTCTGCCCACCAGGGAGCGATACTCTGCCCCTCCGGGGCGTCGCTCTGTGGCGACCAGAGCCACTCTAGCGCCTGGGGCAGAGGCCAAGGAGCCATCCCCAGCGCCCAGGCCATCTTTGCTCCAATGGAGCCTTGGCTGCGGGAGGGGAAGAGAGAGACAGAGAGGAAGGAGAGGGGGAGGGGTGGAGAAGCAGATGGGCGCTTTTCCTGTGTGCCCTGGCCGGGAATCGAACCCGGGACTTCTACACGCCAGACCGACGCTCTACCACTGAGCCAACCAGCCAGGGCCTTGTTCTGTTTGTCTATCTGTCTCACATTAAAAAAAAAAATTTAAAAAACACCTTGGTAGAACCAAAGGTTGAAAGTAGACATCACAGGAGAAATTAGAAAATGCTTAGAGATGAACATACCAAAACTTAGGGGATTCAGTGAAAGCAACACGTAGGGGGAATATATAGCTATAAATACCTGTTTTAGAAAAGAAAATCTCAAGTCAATAATCTAAATGTCTACCTTAAGAAACTAGAAGAGGAATAGCAAACTAAACCCAAAGCACGCTGAAGGAAGAAAATAATAAAAATTAGAGCAGACCCTGGCTGAGTGGCTCAGTTGTTTAGAGCATCATCCCAATACACCAAGGTTGCAGGTTGAATTCCCGGTCAGGGTACAAACAAAAAACAACCAATGTGGAACAATAAATCAATCTCTTTCTCTCCTCTCCCCCTTCTTCTGTAAAATCAATCAGTACATTTTTTTTTTTTAATTTTAAACACATCGCCTGACCAGGTGGTGGCGCAGTGGATAGACCGTCAGACTGGGATGCGGAAGACCCAGGTTCAAGACCCCAAGGTTGCCAGCTTGAGCGTGGGCTCATCTGGTTTGAGCAAAAATTCACCAGCTTGGACCCCAGGTCTCTGGCTCAAGCAAAGGGTTACTCAGTCTGCTGAAGGCCCATGGTCAAGGCACATATGAGAAAGCAATCAATGAACAACTAAGGTGTCGCAATGCACAACAAAAAACTAATGATTGATGCTTCTCATCTCTCCATTCTTGTCTGTCTGTCCCTGTCTATCCCTCACTCTGACTCTCTCTCTGTCTCTGTGAAAAAATAAAGTTAAAAAAATTTTTTTTAAGACAAAGAATCCAAACTGAGATGCCATCTTGAGTGCATGATATTGAGGGGCTTACTAGATATTTATACCTTATTACTGTCAGGAAGAAAATACCTCTAGTAATCTAGTTAACATAAGTATTTATCTTAAACACTACTCATCCGTGAAAAACTCATTCTAACATTGCTAATATTAATGAGCAAAAACCTATAGAGTTCAGAAGACTGAAGATAGCTGAAGCACTTGTAGGTGCTGCCTTTGATTCAATTTCCTTGTTATCCATGAGTGTGCATTGTGGTTAGGGAGGAATATACCTGCCCTAGGATGGACCAATGCCAATACACATTCTATCACGCTTTGCAGGCTGGAATAATATGAAGAAAATTGTGGGCCACATCACAGTGGTAAATGTTTACAGGGGTAAAACATTATTAATAAATCTACTTTTATTGTTAAATACTTGTGATAACTGTGAGAACAAAGTATAATAAATGGCCAAGAATGTGTACAGGAGCCCCTCCATTGTTCCTCAGGACAATGTGGAAACAAGGGAGATGGTTCACTGCTCAGACCAATTGCCCATTTATTTTTCCCCAGTCATGGGCACCAAGGAAACCAAGAAACGCTGTGGGCATTTTCATTGATGTTAACCCCAAACAGCTGTTTGAAAATTCTTAATTTCCTATTTTCAAGCCTACTCATGGCAGAATACATCCATTTGGTACTCCAAGAATTTAAAATATAGGACCACTTGTCATTGTCTGCAATCTACAATACCTCCTTTCTTCTGGCTCCAAAAGCACCATGAACATTTGATATACTGGGAAGGTCTGTTTGGATGGAAAAGACAGCAGTTGTTACCAGGGAGAAGGATAAATGTATACAAGTTTCAAGGTAAGAAAGAGGAATAGAAATTCAATAGAAAACTGAAAAAAAAAGTCCAAATTGCCAGATGCCCACATCAGGCAGGGAGTGGGAAGAGATGAAGCTTAGGAGGTGGGAAGGGAAGGGATTCTGAAGGAATGTGAAGCCTGAAGGAGTTTGGACCTTCTCCCAAGAGTATAGGGAGTCGTGCAAGGATTCAAAGCATCCAAGGAACACATCAGGATTGCATGGTAGAAAATATGTCTGGCTGTACTGTGGCTAATGAGCTAGAGAGGCAAGAGTAGAGCAAGAAGAACAACTAGGAGGTTCCTGCAAGCCAGAGATAATGAATTGGGTCATGATAATACTGATATCCCTAGTTCTTCTGCAAAGTCCTACTTGCTTACAAGAGGAATTTACCACCCACTGGCACTGTGCTTACCAAGCAGGTGGTTGTATCCGCTACATCCTTCCTCTTCGACTCCAGGCTCCCTTGATGTAGACCTGAGAGCCATGTGAAGATACTTCATCGCCACCATTGGTGCTCATGATGAATGATAGTGCCAATGTCCAGTTGACCTAGTGAGTCAATAACTAATTAACAAGAAAGAAAGCAGACAGGGACCTAGACTAAAGGACAAGATGCGAGCAAACCTAATGCAATGTTAAATCATGATGCCATCAACCCAACTATAAAAAGAGATTTGGGGGCACTTGGAAAACTATGAATATTTATTAAATAATTTTAAAGAATTATTACTAAGTTTTGTTAAGCATGAGACTATTACTGTGGTTATGTTCTGGGATTTGTTTTAAAACACTCATGAAAAAGTCCCATGTCTTAACACATTTCCTGTTTATATTGAAGTGCAGTGATACCCAAACCCTGTCCATAAAACAAGCTTTGCAAGATTTGCAGATGAGTAAAAGAAAAGAGTTCTGTAAAGCCCATAAATGTTCAATAATGTCTAGATTCCAGAAAGCCCTCAGAATGCTGCCTTAACAACCTCTGTAAAAGGCCACGAGTTCTTTTTTTTTTTTAATTTTTTACTTTTATTAATTTTTAGAGAGGAGAGAGAATGAGAGAGAGAGAGAAGGGGGAGGGAGGAGCAGGAAGCATCAACTCCCATATGTGCCTTGACCAGGCAAGCCCAGGGTTTTGAACCAGCGACCTCAGCATTCCAGGTTGATGCCTTATCCACTGCGCCACCACAGGTCAGGCGATGTGTTTAAAATTAAAAAAAAAAAATGTATTGATTGATTTTACAGAAGAAGGGGGAGAGGAGAGAAAGAGATTGATTTATTGTTCCACATTGGTTGTTTTTTGTTTGTACCCTGACCGGGAATTCAACCTGCAACCTTGGTGTATTGTTCTTTAGGATGCAAAACCACGGTGATCGTGATTGCCAGCCTTAGAATAAAGACTCCTGCCTGACCTGTGGTGGCGCAGTGGATAAAGCGTCGACCTGGAAATGCTGAGGTCGCCAGTTCGAAACCCTGGGCTTGCCTGGTCAAGGCACATATGGGGAGATGATGCTTCCAGCTCTTCCCCCCCTTCTCTCTCTCTGTCTCTCCCTCTCTCTCTCCTCTCTAAAAATGAATGAATGAATGAATGAATAAATAAATAAATAAATAAATAAATAAATAAATAAATAAAATTAAACAAGCCCACATGTGCTTCCCGAGTAAACAGCATGGGAACACCACGGGCTAAAAAAAAAAAAAAAAAAAAGAATAAAGACTCCTTAATCTGACTACTTGATTGTGTGGCAAAACATTTGTTTTCTCACTGTCCAGATATAACAACATATTGCATCCTCCTTTTTGTCCTCATATACACAGTTGGGTTTTTTTTCATATCAATAGCCATAATACATCAAAGCTTTTATGATATGAAAACAAATGCTGCTTCTGAGAAGGTGCTCAGCTATTTGGAATTTCATTGGCAACATCTGAACAAGAAGGTTTCACCCTGCCCTTGACAACAGTGGATATTGTCGATTTTAAAGCATGAGCATTAGTTTCTTAGGAATTGTGATAGTTACTGTTGTGTGTCAACTTGACTAGGCTAAGGAATGCAGAGATAGCTGGTAAAACATTCTTTCTGGGTGTATCTGAGAATGTTTCTGAAAGAGATTAGCATTTGAATTGGGAAACTGAGTAAAACAGATGGCCCTCTGCTGTGGGTGGGCATCATCTAATCCTTTGAGGGCCAATAGAACAAAAAGGAGGAAGGTGAGGAAATTGGCTCTCTCTCTCTCATCCATCTTCTGCCCTTGGATATGGGCGCTCCAATTCTCAAGTTCCAGTAGGGACGTATGCCATCAGCCCCTTGAATGGCAGGCCTGAATTACATCATTGGTTTTCCTGGTTATCCAGCTTACAGATGGCATATGGTGGGATTCCCTGGCTTCCATAACCATGTGAGTCAACTCCTATAATAGATCTCCTCCTATATATATAGCTCTATACTGTATATCTATTCGTTCCATTTCTTGGAGCACCCTGACTGATACAGGGATCTTTCCTTGAATATGCATTTTGTGGGTGCTTAGCAGGAAAAAACATTTCTATTTGTTTTGGGAAAGTATTGATGATATTCCTGGCTTTGGAATTAGTCAGATCTTTCTAGAACCATCATTACAAATTACAGGACCTTGAGATAAGTCTTTCCCCTCTCTGAATCTGTCTCTTATTCTGCAAAGTGGTGATATTAACACTGTAATACAGAGTTATGGTGGAGCTGACATGAAGGAGTGCACTTAGTACAATGCCTGGTACAATGGAAATAAGTGCTCAATAATGCTTGCGGCTGGTATTGATTGCTTCTTTTGCCCTCTTTTTTAAAATAATAGATAATATCTTTATTACATTGTTAGCTGGTTTTCGTTTGGAATCAGTTATCTGAGGTGTTCCAAGACTGCTTTAACCACTTCTTGCTTTGTGTTTCAGCTAAGGATGCCTGCTCTGTTCTGCCTGGAAATCTACCATAGGTACTTGCTCCTACTGAGATGGCCTTGGGTTCAGCTGACACTCTTGGCTGCTCAGTGAGGGTCTCCTTCTACATTTGACTTGGACTGCCAGCTCTCGTACCTGCTGTTCCATAATCAAACCCAAGTGTAAGTGGTCCTTGGCCTGCTCCATTGCACCACTGGCTGCTCCTCAGAATGGAATGTCAGGCATCTCAGCAGGTGTTCCCCTCTTCTTGTGGCCTCTTGCTTTTAACTTTGTGTCTTAGTCCATTTGGCTTCTATTACAAATACCATAGACTGGGAAGTATCAACAACAAATTTACTTCTCACAGTCTGGAGGCTGGGAAGTCTGAGATCAAGGCATGAGCAGATTCAGTGTCAGGTGATAGCCCATTCCTATTCATAGATGGCCATCTTTTTGCTGTGTCATCACATGGTGAAAGGGGCAAGAGAACTCCTTGAGGTCTCTTTTATGAGGCACTTAGCTCATTGATAAGGCTCCACCCTCATGACCTAATAACCTTCCTAAAGCCCCACCTCCTAATTGGGGGCATTTAACAAATATAGAAAAGGAGGGTCAGAAGCAGTGGTGGGATTCAGCCAGTTTGCACCAATTCGGTAGAACTAATACTTAATTTTTTGTTGAGTTTGGCGAACCAGTTGTTAAAATGGCACTTGTAATCAGGGTTCTTTCTAAGGTGGCGCCTGGGCAGCTGCCCATTTGGAAGCCACAAATTTACATTCCTTATTCTTTTTTTTTGTATTTTTCTGAAGCTGGAAACGGGGAGAGACAGTCAGACAGACTCCCGCATGCGCCCGACCGGGATCCACCTGGCACGCCCACCAGGGGCGATGCTCTGCCCCTCTGGGGCGTCGCTCTGCCGCGACCAGAGCCACTCTAGCTCCTGGGGCAGAGGCCAAGGAGCCATCCCCAGTGCCCGGGCCATCTTTGCTCCAATGGAGCCTTGGCTGCGGGAGGGGAAGAGAGAGACAGAGAGGAAGGGGGTGGTGGAGAAGCAAATGGGCTCTTCTCCTATGTGCCCTGGCCGGGAATCAAACCTGGGTCCCCCACACGCCAGGCCGATGCTCTACCGCTGAGCCAACCGGCCAGGGCCTCCTTATTCTTTTTTAACATTCATTTGTGCAACAGCTTTTTTTTTTTTTTTTTTTTTTTTTAGCAAGAGAGACAAACAGACAGGAGAAGAGAAGTGAGAAGCATTTTTCATTGGAGCATCTTAGTTCATTAATTGCTTTCTTATATGTGCCTTGAGTGGGAGGCTCCTACTGATCCAGTGACCCCTTGTTCAAGTCAGTAACCTTGGGCTCAAGCCAGCGACCTTGGGCTTCAAGCCAGTGACCATGGGGTCATGCCTATCCCATGCTCAAGCCAGCAACCCCTGCACTCAAGCTCTTGAGCCCATGCTCAAGCTGGATGAGCCTGGACTCAACCCTGCGACTTTGGGGTTTTGAACCTGGAGCCTCAGCACCCCAAACTGACGCTCTATCCACCACCTAGTCAGGTGCAACAGCATATTCTAAGTGCCTATAGTAATGTTCATTCCATCCATAGGTGAAAAAAATTGCAAGAGAGGACACCAATCAAGAAGCAATATGGAAAATATCTTAAATAATGGTTTTATAGTTTGTCAGGTATTACTTAATATTTTAAAATTCTTAAAACATAATCTAGTTTTATGTACCTCTTTTATTGTTCTTATTTAAGTTTTGTTTTTGTTTTTTTTACAGAGACAGAGAGAAATTCAGAGAGAGGAATAGATAGGGACAGACAGACTGGAACAGAGAGATCTGAGAAGCATCAATCATCAGTTTTTCGTTGTGAGATCTTAGTTGTTTATTGATTGCTTTCTCATATGTGCCTTGACCGTGGGCCTTCAGCAGACCGAGTAACCCCTTGCTCAAGCCAGCGACCTTGGGTCCAAGCTGGTGAGCTTTTGCTCAAACCAGATGAGCCTGTGCTCAAGCTGGCGACCTCGGGGTCTCGAACCTGGGTCTTCCACATCCCAGTCTGACGCTCTATCCACTGCGCTACTGCCTGGTCAGGCCTTTTTTCTTCTTCTTTTTTTTTTTTAACTTATTTTTTACAGAGACAGAGAGTGAGTCAGAGAGAGGGATAGACAGGGACAGACAGACAGTAACGGAGAGAGATGAGAAGCATCAGTCACTAGTTTTTCATTGAGCGTTGCAACACCTTAGTTGTTCATTGATTGCTCTCTCATATGTGCCTTGACCACGGGCCTCCAGCAGACCGAGTCACCCCTTGCGGGAGCCAGCGACCTTGGGTTCAAGCTGGTGGGCTTTTTTCTTCAAACCAGATGAGCCCGCACTCAAGCTGGCAACCTCGGGGTCTTGAACCCGGGTCCTCTGCATCCCAGTCCGACGCTCTATCCACTGCGCCACTGCCTGGTCAGGCTGGTCAGGCCTTATTTAAGTATTAAATGCATGAAATAATAAACTACCTTTCAGTAAATCATTTTTTTATTCTTAAAATGGTCATTAGGACAGAGAACCAGTTGTTAAATTATTTGAATCCCACCGTTGATTAGAACAATATATAGAGTAGGACTCCCTTTTTATAGATATTTATATGTGTATATAACATCATATAGTGACCCTGGCCAGTTGGCTCAGTGGTAGAGTGTCGGCCTGGTGTGCAGGAGTTGTGGGTTCGATTCCCGGCCAGGGCACACAGGAGAAGCACCCATCTGCTTCTCTACCCCTCCCCCTCTCCTTCCTCTCTGTCTCTCTCTTCCCCTCCCGCAGCCAAGGCTCCATTGGAGTAAAAGTTTGCCCGGGCGCTGAGGATGGCTCTGTGGCCTCTGCCTCAGGCTCTAAAATGGCTCTGATTGTGGCAGAGTGACGCCCCGGATGGGCAGAGCATTGCCCCCTGGTGGGCATGCCAGGTGGATCCCGGTTGGGCGCATGTGGGAGTCTGTCTGCCTTCCCGTTTCCAACTTCAGAAAAATGCAAAAAAAAAAAAAAGAACATTATATAGCAGGCTTTTTTTTTTTTTTTTTTTTTTTTAGATAAAGACAGGAAGGGAGTGAGGGAGAGGAGAGAGATGAGAGGCATCAACTCCTAGTTTTATCACTTTAGTTGTTCATTGATTGGTTCTCATGTGTGCTTGTAGGGTGAGGGGGCTAATGCCAAGACAGTAATTCCTTGTTCAAGCCAGCGACCTTGGGCTTTGATCCAGTGACCTTGGGATCCTGTTTATGATCCCACACTCAAGCCAACAACCCCTCACTTAGGCTTGCAAGCCCACACTCAAGCTTGCAAGCCCATGCTCAAGCCAACAACCTTAGGGTTTCAAACTGTGGACCTCAGCATCCCAGGTTGATACTCTATCCACTGTGCCACCACCAGTCAGACTAGCACGATATTTTTATTTTATTTTATTTTTAAATACTTTATTGATTTTACAGAGACAGGAGAGAAATGGGAGCATGGAATGGGATGTAACAACTCATAGTTGCTTCATGTTAGTTGTTCATTGCTTGCCTGCTGTATGTGCCTTGACCAGGGAAGCCCAGGGTTTCAAACAGGCAACCTTGGCATTCCAGGCCAAAGGTTTATCCACTGCACCACCACAGGCCAGGCAGCACGATATTTTTAAAGTGAGAATGAGGTGGCCATTTGTAGAAATGACCCAGAAGACTATCTTTTAAATCCAGTTGAGGTACCTGTAAGTAGGGTGTTACCTAAGGGAGGCAAAAATGAATTCTAAATGCCTCTAAGAAAGCTTAAACCTAATCCATTATATTACATTAGCAAAAGGGGTTCATTTTGTCCTGACCTATGGTGGCACAGTGGATAAAGCATTGACCTGGAACACTAAGGTCCCCAGTTTGAAACCCTGGGCTTGCCTTGTCAAGGCACATATGGGAATTGATACTTCCTGTTCCTCTCCCCTCCCTTCCCCTCCCCTCCCCTCTCTCTTCTTTCTAAAACAGTGGTTCTCAACCTTTCTAATGCTGTGACCCCGTAATACAGTTCCTCATGTTGCGGTGACTCCAAACCAAAAAATAATTTTGGTGGCTACTTCATAACTGTAATTTTGCTACAGTTATGATTCGGAATGTAAATACCTGATATGCATTATGTATTTTCCGATGGCTTTAGGCGACCCCGCCAGGGTCACGACCCACAGGTTGAGAACCGCTGTTCTAAAATGAATAAATTTTAAAACAAAAGGGGGGTTCATTTTTTCTTAGACCATTATGAGAATAACGGACATGGGAAAGATAAAGCCCATAGGACTTGCTAATTGAATAAATACAGGGGTGGACACAAAATAAGCATTGATGATGCTTAGGTTTTGAGTTAGAAAGAGAAAAGCATCTTTTGACAGCTGAAACTGGCCTGGTACTATCAGGTAAGAGTTGGTGTCTTCCTTTTCTACAATTTCACAGAATGTTAATATCCAACAAAGACTGAGATGTGGCTTCCATAGATCAGGATAAAAACAAGACTACTTAATAATCATGTCTTGCCTGACCTGTGGTGGCGCAGTGGATAAAGCGTCGACCTGGAAATGCTGAGGTCGCCAGTTCAAAACCCTGGGCTTGCCTGGTCAAGGCACATATGGGAGTTGATGCCTCCAGCTCCTCCCCCCTTCTCTCTCTCTCTCTCTCTCTCCCTCTCTGTCTCTCTTTCTCTCCTCTCTAAAAATGAATAAATAAATAAAAAAATTAAAAAATAATAATAATAATCATGTCTGAATATACACAAAAATGACCCCAGATAGCTCTTTATCTTGGCTAGTATGAAGGACTGTTGCTTCCTTTTTTTTTTCTTTTTTATTTATTTATTCATTTTTAGAGAGGAAAGAGAGAGAGACAGAGAAGGATAGAAGGGGGGAGGAGCTGGAAGCATCAACTCCCATATGTGCCTTGACCAGGCAAGCCCAGGGTTTCGAACCAGCGACCTCAGCATTTCCAGGTCGACGCTTTATCCACTGCGCCACCACAGGTCAGGCATGTTGCTTTCTTTTGAATCATAGATTTTGCTTACCTTCATTCCTTGCACCTTCTAGAAAAGACTAAGATACACAATCATAGAATTATCCCTGCTTCCTGACAATATTAATTCCAGAAGAAGAGCTCTGGTTCTTTGAATCTTCCCCCAAAATCACTTAAGACAGACCAAATCTGAAGAAGTGTTCCCTTTGCAGAGAGACTCACTGGAAGGAGTCAATAAACACATCTTTGTTCAATTATAGATATGTTCTTGGTGGTCTTTGACTGATGAGCACTAACGTTGGAACAAGCAACTCAAAGTGGATGAGGGACCTGGCAGGATATCTCAGTTGGTTAGAACATGGTTCGGATACTCAAAGGTTGCAGGTTTGATTACCAGGTGGAGCACATATAGGAACAGATTGATGTTTCTCTTTTTCTCTCTCTCTCCCTCTCCTTTCCTCTCGCCCTAAAATCAATCAAAGTGGATGATGGTGCCATTTCCTGAGAAGAAATAAACTGGACATAATCAGTGTTTGGGGTTGACCAACTCTGCTAGCCCCTCTGGTAAGCCTATGTCTCTGAATGCCCCAGCTCTGAGGTGTTTACTGACCCTTCCTGCTGTTCCCTATAAGGCATCACCCACTTCATTTATATTAAAACATGAAAGGAATTAATAGCTGATATTTAATGAAGAATCTCTAGCATGTGCCTAGAAGTGTTTTAAGCTTAATGCTATATTTAACTTTATATTTAATTCAATAGTCTTAGTGGCCTTTTTTTTTTTTTAAGTTTTATTTATTGATTTTAGAGAAAGGAGAGAGAGAAAGAAAGGCAGGGGCTTGGAGGAGCAGGAAGCATCAACTCATAGTTGCTTTTATATGTGCCCCAGGGTTTGGTACCTGCGACCTGTGTTCCAGGTGGATACTTCATGCACTGCACCACCACAGGTCAGGCTCCAATCATTCTATATGTTTAATTCATTTACTTCTCCCATAAACCCTATGAAGGTAGATACTCTTATTATTGGGCCTTACTACTGAGAAAACTGACGTACAGAGACCTTGCAGAGTGAGGATTCCAACCAATGTCAGAGCCATCCTCAAACTTTAGCCGACTAAACCAAGGTAGCCATCTTGTTTGTAGTCTTGAAGGACCACAACTCCCGACATTCCTTGCGGCAATTTTTCGCCATACACAACAAATCCCGACGTGCCCCTGGGCGGTCCGGGGTGGAGGGTTCTAGAAGGCGTGACGTGAGGTCAAGAGCGGGCTCTGAGGCGGGCATCTCTCGGCAATCGCTGTGGCCGCAGCTGCGGGGCCCCCGGACGCAGGCGGCCGGGACCGCGGCCGCAGCCCCCTCGTTTGCCCGGCCATGGCCGCTCTCGGTCGGCCCTTCAGCGGCCTCCCTCTGAGCGGCGGCTCGGACTTGCTGCAGCCTCCGCCGGCCTTCTCCGACCAGGCCTTCCCGCTGGGGGCGGACGGTGCAGAGCTGGCCCCGCGGCCGGGACCCTGTGTTTCCCCGCGCAGCCCTGACGGGAGCGCTGCGCGCGGACGGTGAGGACGGGCGAGGGGAGGGCGCTCCCTCGTCGGAACCCTCCGCGGGGGGCTTCTCACCCTCAGTTTATAGATGAGGAAACTGATTAAGTCGCGGGAGGTCGCACAACCCGGGAGTCCCGTCGGGACCTCGGCCCGCCTGCTCCTCTGGGAAGTGAGGAGACTTTCCCCAGCTCAACCCGAGCCGCGTAGGATCGGAACCCGGGCCGACTGGAGCCTGGTTGTCCCCGCGGCGAGGACACGACTCACTCCTCTTGCAGGCACGGCGAGACTGCCGATGGGAACAACTTTTAGCTTTTCAGCAAAAGGGGACAGAAACGGGTCCTCGAGAGCTTGGGAGTCAAGTGCTGATATCGGAGCCTGCCCCGAATACGTTTTCTCTGCGTGGGTTCTCCCTGAATTCGTCTCCCATGACCGTGACAGGGTAGCACGTTGAGATTTCAGTCTCCAGTTAGTCAGAACCTCGGTAAATGTTACTTGAATGACTTTGTGACCTGTCTGTTCACCCCCCTCGGCAGGGAAGCGGCGGCTGGGGGACCTCTGGGTAGGAAGCATATTGGAGCAAGAAAGAGGGGTGCTGAAAGCGCAGCTCAGTGCATGTCTTAGTTGACCGATTTCTTTTTGTTTCAACAGTGTTTCCGTGTCCTGTAAAAAGAAACACAAGCTAGAGCAGGACGATGATGAGTAAGTTTCAGGTGCCATTTATTCACTGAACGGTCATTAATTTACCCTGTTTTATACCCTCAGTTGTTCGTTTTAAGTGAACAGAGGAAACATGAGATGTCTCTGAAAGGGGGCACAGGAACCGACAAAATTGGGTGCCTTTTAGAGAAAGTAACTGGGTGTCTGGCGGAGCTGGGGGACTTCACTCCATCACAGATTGTCCGGTTTGAATTTTGAGCCGTGTGAATGTTCCGTGCACAAAGTAAAAGAATGCCAAGTGTGTAAACGGAGGCATAATTGAATAAAGGCTTACTTTCCGTGCTCACAGTTCTCTCTGGAAGCAACCCCTGTTGCTTGTTTCCTATAGCTCCTGTGGAAGGTAATTTAAAAACTGACAAGCTTACCGCTGTATATATCTTCATTTGTGAGATCTTGTTCACACTGTGCAACACGTTAATCTGTTCGTTTTACTGTCCTGTAGCTTGTTGCGTGTAGGCATGTAGAATTCTACCGGATTTCTTTTTCAACAGTTGAATCCTATTGTAAAGCTAGGGATAGATGATCAGTTTCCTGTTGATAGATTCTAAGTTATTTCTAATCGTTTGTATTACTGACAAATCTACAGTGACCATTCCTTATAAGTTCTTTGTATATATTTGCAAGTAGATGAATTCCTAGATGGGGAGTTGCTAGGTCTTAAAGTGTATGCATTTTAAATTTTGAATGGGAGTTGTTGCCAATTTATATTCCTTTTAGCAGTGAGAGTTCCTGTTTTTCCATCTTCTCACCAGATCTGTATTTTCAGGTTTTGGGGTTGTTTCTTTTTTGCTTTTTTTTCCCTTCTCTTCCAAGTGAAAGAAGGGGAGATAGACTCCCAAGTGTGCCTGGACCGAGATCCATCCTGGTCTGTCTGAGGCTGATGTTCTGCCCATCTGTGTCCATGCTCCCAATTGAGCTATTTTTAGTGCCTGAACCATCTTCAGTGCCTCGGGCCTATGCGCTTCACAGCCATGGCTGTGGGAGGGGAAAGAGTAGGAGAAGGGGTGGAGAAGCAGATGGTCGCTTCTCCTGTCTGCCCTGACCGGGAATTGAATATGGACATCAACATGCGGGGCAGACGGTCTACCACTGAACCAACAGGCCAGGGCTATTTTTAGGCTTTTTGATCTGATAGGCAAAAAATTGAATCTCATATATAGGCAGTCTGTGAAAAAAAGAAATGAGTGAAGGAATTTTCCAAAAAAGATATTCAAGTGACCAGCAAAATGAAAAGAGGTGCATATTAGGGAGGTGCATATTAAAGCCAAAATGATATTGCAGTGGTCATGGAGCACCAAGAACACTATGGATGAGAATATAAATTGGTTTACAGCACTTTGGGAAACAGGTTGGCATTATCAGTAAGTCAAAGGTACATGTACCTTTTAACCCACCAGTTCCCCTCCTGATCAGGAAATACCTACAAGAAAGTTCATAGCATCCTTGCTTATATAATAGCTCAAAACTGGATATAATAGCTCAAAACTGAAACAATCCAAATGTCCCTCAGTTTTTTTTTGTTTTTTTTTTTTTTTTCCATTTTTCTGAAGCTGGAAACAGGGAGAGACAGTCAGACAGACTCCCGCATGCGCCCGACCGGGATCCACCCGGCACGCCCACCAGGGGCGACGCTCTGCCCATCCTGGGCATCGCCATGTTGCGACCAGAGCCACTCTAGCGCCTGAGGCAGAGGCCAAGGAGCCATCCCCAGCGCCCGGGCCATCTTTGCTCCAGTGGAGCCTCAGCTGCGGGAGGGGAGGAGAGAGACAGAGAGGAAAGCGCGGCGGAGGGGTGGAGAAGCAAATGGGCGCTTCTCCTGTGTGCCCTGGCCGGAATCGAACCCGGGTCCTCCGCACGCTAGGCCGACGCTCTACCGCTGAGCCAACCGGCCAGGGCCCCTCAGTTTTAAAATGGGTAAACTAAATTACCAATTCCATAAAATGGGATTGTATTCAGCAAACAAGAAAAAAAACCTACTACGCTTATCAACAGTATGTATCTTGTGAGTATATTATGAGCAAAAGAAATATCGCAAGAATGTATAATTCCCTAAATACAAGGTTCAGAAGCAGGCAAAACAAAATATTAAGGATGCATGTAGTATGTGTAATAATGTATTATTTTTTAAAAGAAAGTAATTACCATAAAAGGTAGTGTTTATACCTGTAGGGAAGAGCGAATAGAGTACCATTTTGGGATAGTGGCAGTCTATCTTGAATGTTATTTTCATGGATACTGGTTTTGCAATTATTCTTTAAAGTGTATGTTTGTACTTTTATGAGCATAGGATTTCATACTTAAAAGAAATTACATCAGCCTTTTAAGCCATGTATTTAATTTTGTGTGAACTGTCGATGTTTTTGCAAACTTTTTATTGGCTTATTGGTCTTTTTCTTATTTATTGATAATAATACTTCGTTAAGAAATCAGCAGTTTATTAATGTGTTATAAATATTATCCCCAAATATGTCATTTATCTTTGACTTTAAGTATGATTTATTCGGCCTACAGAAACCTTGGCTTTTCTAACCTTGTTGATATATAGGCTAATAAGACAGTAGATTTCAAAGTTGCCTTAGTTTGAAAGCCACTGGTCCAGGCATTCTTTATGTTCTTTATTGCCTTGGGATTGCTGTGGGTACACAGGGACCTCTTTGCTTTTATCTTTTGAGGTTTCCTATAAGAGATTATTGAATAAAGGATTTCTATGTTAAAAATAAAAAGTCTGAAGTATAAAAACTATTGACTTTAAAAGTTAATCACCTGTAACTTACAGATTGAGGCTCTGGGAGGATGAGGGACTCGACACCTGGGTGTCTTAATACCCAGAAGTATGCTGTCCAGCCGCCACTTCCGTAGCTCTTATCAGTTCTTTGAAGTCATTTATAGTACATTTTCCTTGGGACTTTATCATCATTGATCTCTAATTGTTTGCAAAATAGACCTATAGACATGAAATAATTTAGTCCAAATCATGTTGGAGATCAGAGATCAGAACCCAGCACTTACACTCAGTTTCATTTACTAGTTGAATTGTTAGATGTACTAGGAAAATACCTCTTCCCTTTAGATTTATTCTGCTTTTCTTAGCTAGTTTCTTATGTTAACTTTTCTTTCAGCTTTCCAAATCATCACAGACTTTAAAATATTCAGGCATTACAGAAATATTTCTTGTATAGCTAGATATTCTTGCTATTCTCTTTTGAATTAAAACTAATTATAAACTCTAGGTTCAAGAGAGTATTTTATTACTTGTCAGATTTCATACACCAGAGACTTTACTGTTGATTTTTATAGTCTTAATGTGGAATAGAAACTTCTTATGAAATCTGTGCCACTTCTTTTGACCTTCAGTTTTAGAGGATGAGAAGCTGTGATGGTCAGTAAATTTTCATGGCTACAGAGTTGTGTTCTGGTCTTGAGATTGCACTTACTGATGCCTGTACAATAAAGTACTTTTGATCTAAATACTTAAATAGAACTGGTCTGGTTGTCTGTTTAACTTGCTTCAAACAGATTTTAACTAAACTGGACATATAGTGCTTGTAAATCCCTGTTCATAGTAGTAAGAGTTTGAATAGTTGAACTTTCCTAAGGAGGCTGGATGTTTTAGTGAAAATGGCACAGAGGTTTAGTATTTAAGAGTTTTGGGGTCTGTCTGATGCCCAACATGTAACTCTGATATGTCACTTTGGAGGTGGCAGTTTAGTTTTTTTAGATCTTAGTTTCCAGATCTGCAAAATAAATTGAATTCAATTAACTCTTAAGTTCTCTATAAAATACAAAGTTTTTGCCCTGGCCGGCTGGCTCAGCAGTAGAGCCGTCGGCCTGGCGTGCGGGGGACCCGGGTTCGATTCCCGGCCAGGGCACATAGGAGAAGTGCCCATTTGCTTCTCCAACCCCCCCTCCTTCCTCTCTGTCTCTCTCTTCCCCTCCTGCAGCCAAGGCTCCATTGGAGCAAAGATGGCCCGGGCGCTGGGGATGGCTCCTTGGCCTCTGCCCCAGGCGCTAGAGTGGCTCTGGTCGCGGCAGAGCATCGCCCCCTGGTGGGCAGAGCGTCGCCCCTGGTGGGCGTGCCGGGTGGATCCCGGTTGGGTCATGCGGGAGTCTGTCTGTCTCTCCCTGTTTCCAGCTTCAGAAAAATACAAAGTTTTCTAGGAAGTAAAGATAGTTTATATTTGAAGGTGGGAAAATAGTATACCCCGTTAGTCAAGAACTCAGAGTCAGATGACAGTATGACATTTTGGAGAGGATCAAGAAATCAACAATATCATTAGCACCTGTAGTATTTGGAACAGACCTGATGAGGCATATAAATATTTGCCATAAGGGAATATAGAATGCCTGCAGACCACCTCCCCATATGACCAGGTTGATAGCTGCAGCAGTGTGAGAAAATATGATTGGTGCTGAATTGCTGCTTTGTGATTTTTAGTTTCCTTACTCCCAATTGACTTATCTAGAGCCAAATAAATAAGAATACTTTTAAGTTCCCACATTGAATACTTTTATTATTTTTTTTTTTTTAAAGATTTTATTTATTGATTTTAGGAGAGGGAGAAAGAGGCAGAAAGGGAGAAAGTGGGGGCGGGAAACAGCGGGAAGCCTCAACTTGTAGTAGTTGCTTCTTACATGTACCTTGATCAGGCAAGCCCAGGGTTTCAAACCAGCAACCTTAGCATTCAAGGGCGACACTATCCATTGTGCTACCACAGGTCAGGCTGAACACTTCTAATTTAAAAAAGCAAAGTCTTGCAGATACAGGGTAGTTTTACAGAGAGCAATAGAAGAAAGCACCCCAACGAGGCTGTGAGAATGACAGAAAACAAAATGCGTGATTTTCCATCTTATAAGCACACATTGTCAAAAATTATTAGTTTTTTCATATAAGAAATTGGTTAGCCCTGGCCGGTTGGCTCAGCGGTAGAGCGTCGGCCTAGCGTGCGGAGGACCCGGGTTCGATTCCCAGCCAAGGCACACAGGAGAAGCGCTCATTTGCTTCTCCACCCCTCCGCCGCGCTTTCCTCTCTTTCTCTTTCTTCCCCTCCCGCAGCCAAGGCTCCATTGGAGCAAAGATGGCCCGGGCGCTGGGGATGGCTCTGTGGCCTCTGCCTCAGGTGCTAGAGTAGCTCTGGTATGGGCAGGGCGTTGCCCCCTGGTGGGCAGAGCTTCGCCCCCTGGTGGGCGTGCCAGGTGGATCCCGGTCGGGCGCATGCGGGAGTCTGTCTGACTGTCTCTCCCTGTTTCCAGCTTTAGAAAAATGAAAAGAAAAAAAAAAAAAAAAAGAAATTGGTTAGAGATAGGGTTGATACACATTTCATTTATATTAGTCAGAATTTTCATTTAAAAAAATTTTTTTTTCCAGTTGCCCAGTAAGAAAGAAAAGGCTAACTGAAGCAGGGCTCTGTGCTGGTCCTAATGACTGGATTCTTTGTGCACATCAGGATATAGAGAGTCATGGAGTAAATCCATGCACTAGTGGCCTTTCTGCACCTGGCATGTTAGATGTTATTTGTGAAGAAATGGATCAGACAACTGGAGAACCACAGTGTGAAGTTGCCAGAAGGAAGCTTCAGGAAATTGAGGACAGGTAAATGGGCAGCTTGTATAGTGGACTGCGTGTTATTCCTATGTCATGTTTCTACTCTTTTAAGATAGTCTCTAATTCATCATTTGATACCTCTCAGAGAGACTAAAAATAAGGAAACTTCACTTGTACACATTAAATATTAAAGTAAGTTCTCATAGAACTGTACAGAATATTTTCACTTAATGTCTCTGAATATAATTTTTGGTTTATGAGAGTTTTCAAGAACACATTATTCAAATTTTATTGCACCTAATGGGAAACTTTTGTTAGATGAAATGTTGAATAACTTTTTTTTTTTAAGATTTGTATTTATTGATTCTACAGAGACAGGAGGGTAGGGGGAATCAAAAAGCATCAACTCATAGTTACTTCACTTTTGTTGTTTATTGGTTGCTTGTCATATGTGCCTTGACCCTGCAAGCCCAGGGTTTTGAACAAGCAACCACAGCATTTCAGGTCCATGCTTTATCCACTGCGCCACCACAGGCAGGCGAATAACTCTTTTTTATATATTTTTTTCATTCATGTGTAGCCTCATAGTTTACTTGGAACTTTTGCTGTAGCACCTATTGCTTTTACCCTTTTTTAAAAACATTTTGTTCAATTACTATACTATATAATAGCTTGACTAAAGTTTTCTTTCTTTGCTTCTGCTGCCTTTATTTAGGATAATTGACGAAGATGAAGAAGTTGAAGCTGACAGAAATATTAACCATCTCCCTAGTCTTGTCCTTTCTGACACCATGAAAACAGGTTTGAAGAGGGAATTTGATGAAGTCTTTACAAAGAAAATGATTGAGTCCATGTAAGTTTTGATTCCTAGTTTTCATTTAATTATGATATTGGAGGGAAAACCCAGCATCTCTAGACACTGCCTGTTCTATTCTAGCTATCTTCATCTCCTGGTTACTAGTCAAGTGAAAGCACAGTAAGTATTGGTTTGTTTGTTTGCTTGTTTTAGCACAGTGGGTTTTGTATTATATTTCGCCCAGGTTGCAGACAGACCTTTTTAGTTCATTAGGATGAGCAAAATGCTGTGCAAGCAGGTGTCTGAGGCATGCAGAAGTGGCTGCTTTGCCTCCTTGCCCCTGGATTCTTTTGAAGTCCTGAAATGCACTGTATTCTATTTGGCAGTGGGAGATTTGGCAAGAGAAAACTCATTTTCTTACATTCTTGTGATAGAAAATAGGATCCACATTTTATTTGTTTTTATTTAAATTAAGTTTCTTGAAACAATACTTAGTCTTTCTACATGCTATAAACTCTGTCTTTTCTCTTTCATTTTATTTTACTTAGAGCGAGACAGACATACAGGAAGGAAGAGAGTTAAGAAACATCAACTCCATAGTTGCAGCAGCTTAGTTGTTCATTGATTACTTTCTCATATGTACCTTGACTGGGGGCTTCCAGCCAAGTCAGTGATCCCTTGCTCAAGCCATCAACCTTGGGCTCAAGCCGGCACGACCTTTGGGCTCAAGCCAGCCATCATGGCGTCAATTCTATGATCCCATGCTCAAGCTGGCACACCCATGAGCTGGTGAGTCCATGCTCAAGCCAGCAACCTTGGGGTTTCTAACTGGGTTGTCAGCATCCCAGACTGACATTCTGTCCAACACCACCTCCTGGTCAGGCAGGATCCACATTTTAAAACCTTTTGTTTACCTGACTTTTTCAGTTATCCAAGAACTGTCAAAACCCAGGAAATAAACAGAATATGTCTCCCAGCAATCAAAATAGTTACCACAAAGGCTACAAGTCAGTGCTCATGTACTTGTTTCATAGTGTTTATAGCCCCTCAGGTCTTTAGCTCTAATAACCATTTTGTCCTTAATTTAGGACACAGTTTAATGAGTTCATTTTTCTGGGTTCCTGGATTAACAGAGAGGAAGCACAGAAAAAGCTAATGGGCCTGACCAGGCGCAGTGGATAGAGCATTGGACTGGGATGCCGAGGACCCGGGTTCGAGACCCCAGGGTCGCCAGCTTGGGCTCAGGCTCATCTGGTTTGAGCAAAGCTCACCAGCTTGAGCCTAGGGTCACTGGCTCGAGCAAGGGGTCACTCAGTCTGCCATAGCACCTGGGTCAAGGCAGATATGGGAAAGCAATCAATGAACAACTAAAATACTGCAGCGAAGAATTGATGCTTCTCATCTCTTTCCCTTTCTGTCTGTTTGTCCCTGCATGTCCCTCTCTCTGACTCTCTCTGTCACAAAAATTAAAAAATAAAAATAAAGCTAATGGGAGCAGAACAAACACATTCGTAGTAGTGAGTAGTAAGTCTGGTTGGAGGACAAGAAAGGAAACTGGAAAGCAACACAACCTAAAAAGCCAAACATCCTGGGGTTCATTAACATTAGAACTAATGATAGCACTATAATTCTTGTAGTCCTATTCCTTGAACCTAGATGATCTCAAGTCCTCATTATGAGTTATAGGCAAGTTATAAGGTGCCATTTTAGGTATTGCCTAGTTAAGACTTGATACTTAGTGAGTGAGGGTACTTGTCAGATATCTGAAAAATTCTCTTAGGACACCAGTCCTAGTGATGCTAGGAAGATAAGGCAGTATTGCCTTTGGCCTCAGTGGGTTCAGAGCTGCTACTTGATATTAGATTACAGAGGTTTTGCATTAGCTTCCTAGTTTGAGCTTATAATTAACTACCTAGCCCTAGGGGTGGGTAAATAGTTTAGTCAAGAGTAAGCAGGTCACATTGCCCTCCAGCCTTAAACATACCACTTTCTGCTTTTGGTAGTTTTCCAGAAGCTAGCCTCTGGAGGTATTCTTTATTGTTTGTGTTTTATTTTGCTTAGTTGCTTTTGAGCTCCAGAAACCTTGAGACCATTAGTGACTGGGGCAGGACTGGGCTGGGGGCAGACATAGGCATCTGATTTATTTTGGCTTACTGCAAAAAGCATTATACTACTTTTTTTTTTTAATTTTATTTATTGATTTTACAGAGGAGGATGACTGGAGCAAGACATAACAACTCACAGTTGCTTCACTTTTTTTTTTTTTTAAGGTTTTATTTTTTTATTTTTTTACAGAGACAGAGAGTCAGAGAGAGGGATAGATAGGGACAGACAGACAGGAATGGAGAGAGATGAGAAGCATCAGTCATCAGCTTTTCGTTGAGACACCTTAGTTGTTCATTGATTGCTTTCTCATATGTGCCTTGACTGTGGGGCTACAGCAGACCGAGTAACCCCTTGCTTGGGCCAGCGACCTTGGGTCCAAGCTGGTGAGCTTTGCTCAAACCAGATGAGCCCGCGCTCAAGCTGGTAACCTCAGGGTCTCGAACCTGGGTCGTCCGCATCCCAGTCCGACGCTCTATCCACTGTGCCACCACCTGGTCAGGCCACAGTTGCTTCACTTGAGTAGTTCATGCTTGCTTGCTTGTATGTGCCTTGACCGGCCAAGCCCAGGGTTTTGAATCAGCGACTTTAGCATTCCAGGTCAATGATATATCCACCCACAGGCCAGGCAGCATCATACTTCTAGCTATACTAAGCAAAGGACATACTGAGATAATTCTTTTTTTTTTTTTTTGAGATACTTTTAATGTGTTTGTTCAGTGTTTCATTCTCATTTATAATGGTTAGGACAGTGGTCGGCAAACCATGGCCTGCGAGCCACATGCGGCTCCTTGGCCCCTTGAGTGTGGCTTTTCCACAAAATACCATGTGCGGGCGCTACCTCTATAAGGAATGGACCTACCTATATAGTTTAAAAAATTTGCCTCTCGGCCCTGGCCGGTTGGCTCAGTGGTAGAGCGTCGGCCTGGCATGCAGGAGTCCCGTCCCGGGTTTGATTCCTGGCCAGGGCACACAGGAGAAGCACCCATCTGCTTCTCCACCCCTCCCCCTCTCCTTCCTCTCTGCCTCTCTCTTCCCTTCCCGCAGCCAAGGCTCCATTGGAGCAAAGTTGGCCCAGGCGCTTAGGATGGCTCTATGGCCTCTGCTGTGGTTACAACAGAGCATCGTCCCCTGGTGGGCATGCCGGGTGGATTCTGGTCAGGTGCATGCGGGAGTCTGTCTGACTGCCTCCTGGTTTCCAACTTCAGAAAAATACAAAAAAAAATAAATAAATTTGGCTCTCAATAGAAATTTCAATTGTTGTACTGCTGATATTTGACTCTGTTGACTAATGAGTTTGCCAACCACTAGGTTAGGACAAGACAGTAGCCCACATCTGCTAATATTAATCATATTATTAAAAAAGTTACAATGTTAAATTAAGGGCCTCTTTTTTTCCTATTGGTTGTTTATATTACTTCTAATCACAGTATCAGTACAGCCATTTAGTTTGGTTAAAAATGCATTCAGGCCCGGGCCAGTTGGCCCAGCAGTAGAGCTTTGGCCCGGTGTATGGAAGTCCTGGGTTTGTTTCCTGGCCAGGGCACACAGGAGAAGCGCCCATCTGCTTCTCCACCCTTCCCCCTCTCCTCTCTATACCTCCCCACCTCCTGCAGCCAAGGCTCCATTGGAGCAAAGTGGGCCGAGGTGCTGAGGTCGGCGCTAGAATGGCTCCAGTTGCAGTGGAGCAATGCCCCAGAGGGGCCGATCATCGCCCCCTGGTGGGCATGCTGGGTGACCCCGGTGAGGCGCATGCGGGAGTCTTTCTTGATTGACTCCGGGCTTCCAACCTCAGAAAAACGCAACAAAAAAAAAATGCTTGCAGAACTATAAAACTTTATGTATTTGAGTGTCCTTTCTAAAGATTAATTTGGATTATCCTTAATCTCTTATTTTGATGCCATCAGTGTTTATTTAACTCTATTTAGTAGATAGCACACATTAACTTTTCAACATACATTTTTTATTTTCACGTTCTAAAATTCTTGATAAAAATCTATATTTTATGTCTTAGGAGCCGTCCTTCCATGGAGCTTGTGCTCTGGAAACCTCTCCCTGAACTTCTTTCTGATAAGCCAAAGCCATCATCTAATGCTAAGAACTACACAGGAGAGAGCCAAACTAAGCATGCCGCTGTGGGTACTGCCTTCCCTAGGAGAACGGAACTGTTCTTGGAACCTCGGCAAACAGGGATGCCT